>NW_024543210.1:7462500-8062500 GCF_018167655.1 Microtus oregoni | reverse complement strand
CTAGAAGATAGCAAATGAGTATCAACAACGCCCAGCACATAAAGGTCTGATGTTTGGAGACCCTTTTACCCAGAGCAGAACGAGAAGTAGGCTTCTATGTACCTTCTTAAGGCTTACGTAATGTCTGGACCACGGAGTGGGCAAAATCAAGGGGAAGGGAGCCAGTTCTCACTTGCCAACAATCAAGCAGATGCCACTGCACTGAAAATCTGTTTGACAACACTACCAAAGTACACACATACATACCCCATGCCTGTTTTCCTCTGCTGAGTGCATGTAGCTATGAAGAAATTACATACATGTAAATTTTACATTAGAAAAAACATAAGTGGATATGGGACTAGAATTAAAACACACATACTGCAGTATTTAAAGGGAGAGCCATCAGATCTTCAATTTGCTTTGAAACGTTCTGAAACAGACGGTGGGGAGAGGGGGTGCGTGGATGTGTGTTGAAGCAAGCACATGCCTGCACACAAGAATTGTGGAGCAGGTGTATGGATGCTCACTGAAAGGGTCCTCCAGCTTTTCCACATGGGGCCCGTTCTCCTAGGCAGTGTTGCAGTCTGGCACCAGAAGAGGAGTGCCACAAGAGCGCTCCCAGCAGCGCTAGCCATGGCAACCCCAAGCCCCACTCTTCCCACCTTCCGTTAATAGTAGACTAGACCCATCGGTCCCCGGTATGTAGAGTCAAGAGACCATTGTTGCTAAGAGAGACTGTTTGAGCTAGGCTACACCCGCCCCGTAGGTGAGCCCTACAAAGCGATGCAGGGAAATGAAGCCAGAGTCCTGAAAGAGAATGTTGTGGGAATCCATTTGTGAAAATTCCAAACCAGGCAAAGCTGCCTATGGTGTTAGGAGTCGAGGGAGTAAGGGACAGCGGCTTTAGTGGGTCACCAAGGACGTCCCCGAGGATGCAGAAGGCTGGGTTTTTGTGTTGTTTTGAAGTCTTAGCACTAAAGAGTGTATCTATACTTAATCTCTACACTTAAGGACGCGTCCCTTTTCTCAGCATTGAAAATGGAAGGAAGAAAAGTCAAACCACTTTTCCCGACTGTTGTCAGGGTCAGAACCCACCCAGAGTGCACCTCTTCGCTCACTTCCTGGCTCCATGCAGTCAGTCTCCCCAGGTGTCACTGGTGGCCTCTGTTCTTCGCACAGACAGTGTCCTGTGCTCAGCGTAGTGAGTTGCTCTGTGAGCCTTTCCGGGGTTCACATGCACAACAGAAGAGGTGAGAAGACATTCATGGGGGGGCCTCCCTCCTAACACCTGGATTTCCAATGGTGATCTGGGGATGTCCTCCTAAGGTATCATGTGACCCGTACATTAGGAGTCTCCTGAGAAACAAGACCAGTGGTGTGTGAGGAAGCACGTTTGGGTGGGTATGTGCGGTGTGTGTGTGTGTGGTGTTTGTATGAGTGTATGTGTAGCTGTACACACAGAGCGACACACGTTTCTTCTCACACGTGTTGTCCTAGTTAGACTTCTAGTGTAATAAATATGTGATCAGAAAGCAACTTGGGGAGTAAAGGGTCTATTTCCTCCTTCAGCCTCCAGCCCACCATCACAGACTCACAGTCAGGACAGGAACCTAGAGGCAGGAATTGAAGCAGAGGCCATGGAGGAACACTGCTCACTGGCTTGTTCTTCCCGGCTTTCTTATACAACTCGGGAGCAGCTGCCCAGGAGTGCCAGCACCCCGAATGAAGTGGGCCCGCCCACATCAATCATTAATCAAGAAAAATGTTCTATAGACTCACCTACGGGCAATCTGATGGGAGCGTTTTCTCGGTTGAGGTTTCTCTTCCCAGCTATGGCTGTGTTTGTGCCAGGGTGACAAAAACCAACCAGCACGTACATACGTTTCTCACCCGTATATTCCCTGAATACAGGAAAGCTTTTAGCTCAAAAGATGCAGTTTCCTCATGGAGGAAGGCTAATCTGTTCTGTTCCTAGATCCCATCCCCCAAAGGCCCCATGCGACAGCATATTTTAAATATAATTGGGGTAGAAATAGACAAGGAAGTGTTGAACTGCTGACCTCTGGATGGCTATACTAACTACCCTAATATATAAACGTTAGTCTTGCCTATTACAAATACACAAGGAGTTCAGAGAATAGCAGAAACGTACACCTATTGTTCACTATGGTAACAGTGAACAGCCCAGTGTCCACTGCCCAGCCTAACTTCCGGAGAGTGATCAGAGTCTCTGAAGGCCATTGCACCCCAGGGATTCCTTACTGTGTTGGCTAGAGGAAGACATTCTCCTGGATTTCATGTCCATCATTCTTTGTTACAGAATTCAAAACACACATGGCCCAGCAGTGGCTGTTTGGAGCCTTCACATATAGTTAGGCTGCACACATTCTGCGGGTAGGTGCTTTTCCCCTCCAGAGTCTGGGCTTGGTCCGCGCTGTCAGGGACAGCTGCAGTAATGCTGTCTTATTGTCATGGAATATTCCAGCCATGTGGCTCTGTTACCACATGGTCACTGACGCACACCTGGGCAGCCTCCAGTCCTTCTCTGGGACAGCTGCTACTGCAGCTGGATGATTGGCCTCAGTCTCCAGGTACACAAAGCCTGTCTCTCTCTCTCTCTCTCTCTCTCTCTCTCTCTCTCTCTCTCTCTCACACACACACACACACACACACACACACACACACACACACACAGAGCTGGGAGAGCAGGTGCCCAGCTACAAACTGTCTCTTTGCTTTCCTAAGTCGTGCCAAATGGTGTTCCAGAACAATCGTGCCAGCATGTATTCCCACCAAAGACCACGAGAGTCTCTAGTGGGACCGCCTTCACACCTTGGAGGAAGTGCTGAAAGCCTTTCTGGGTGTAGCATCACCTCCTCTCGGAGCCCCCTACTCCCTGTTCCTATCTCAGCCAGAGCTTTAGAACATGTGTGTGCAATGGTGGTGTCCCTACGCCCTCCTGAGCACAGAGCTCACACTCCTCTCCTGGCTTTGACCCAGCATGGAAACATACACAACCTCCCCACTCGCTCTACTGTGACTGTGATAACTGTCTGTCTCTGCTTCATGGGACAGGGGAGAACAAGCTACACTGAGGGGGTGGCCTGAGGCCTAGACTTCTTTATGTTGTTAATATCTTATCCTTGAAATTTGTAACTTATGTTCTGACACTGTGTGTATGTGTGTGTACGTGTGCGTGTGTGTGTGTGTGTGCATGTGTGTGTGTGTGTGTGCGCGCGTGTGTGTGTGGTTGGTGGGCATGAGTGTTTGCACCTGCACATGTGTTCACAAATGTAGAGGCCAGTGATCAACCTCAGGCTGTCATCCTTAGGAAAGTTGTCCGTTTCCTTTGAGACTCTGCATCTCTAACTTTTCTGAAGCTAATCCTAACCAATTAGATTAGACCGACTGGCCAGTGAGTCCCAGGGGTCCTCCTGTGTCTCCATCCCCAGCACTGGGATTCCAGGCTTTGTGGGACCTGGGGATCTAATTCAGGTCCTTGTATTTGCAAGGCAAGCACTTGACTGGCTGAAATGTCTGTCCAGCCCCCATGTTCTGCCATCTCTCAGTGAGCAAGAGAGATGTGTGCCAAGATCATGTCTGATGCTGCAGATATCACTACGCCCCGTGGTCCTAGTCCTGAATCCTGTAGTTGCCCCACCCGTCCACCTGGCCTCAGCTAGGATGCTGAGAAATGACCTCTCTCTGTTCTGTTTCTCGTCATTCCAGGTTAGTCTGGCGAGGAAGATAAAGACATTTGCAACCAAGATGGTAATCACGGGTGGAAATGATGAGGACCGGGGAGGCCAAGAGAAAGAGAGCAAAGAAGAGAGTGTTCTGGCCATGCTGGGCATCATTGGGACCATCCTGAACCTGATCGTCATCATCTTTGTCTACATATATACCACACTGTGAATGGCCCCAGGCAGCCTCGGCTGCCTCAGGATGGCCATGAGACAAGGGTCCTGTGTGTCCACCTCTCGGTGACCAGACACTGCAGGGGGCCACACCTGCTCCATCAATGCACCTTCGAACTTTTTAACAGGTCACCAAAAGAACCCATCCTGCTGTGAGGAGCAGACAACTCTGAAGCACAATGAATCCAACGGAACTCATTCAGGCCACAAGGAACTCAGCGTCCCTGGCAGGGGACCTGGCAGGATGCTGGAAAGACCAGCCTTCGGCATGAGTGGTGAGCGAAGGGGTGAAGAAATGCCTCACCCTGGAGCGCTGACCACCTCCCAGGACCCGCTCTCGGGGTGGTCCGTTCACAGGCATCCCATTCATCAAATGTTTCCAGCTGTTTGATACGGAAGATAACTTATTTTTCATTTTTCATTGGCTTGATGTGTGTATCTGTTCATACATACAAGGTTTATAAATATATATTTTTAATAAATGTGCTCTATTTTTTAGCATGAACCAAATATTTGGAGAAGCACTTCTGGATCCACAGCTTTTCATGGTTTTAATCGCTTTGCTCCATCAAGCGCAGGATGTCTTTTCTGTAGCCATCCAGGTGTCTCATCCAGTCCGTCTCTTTTGCTCTCATGCTCTCCTCCTCCCCATCTCTGCCTCTCCATTCTGTCTTCTCTCGTTCCTGACTCCTGCCCACTCCCTCCTCTCCCTTCTCTCTCTCCTCTTCTCCCTTCCCCTGCCTTCGTCTCTTCTCTCCTCCCCTCTTCTCTTCTATTCTCCTCTCCTCCTCTTTCATCCAGAGGACATTTTTTTCCTGTAATACCAGCCATGGTCCTGGCTGGTGCATGTTTCGAGATTGTCAAGTGGTTTTATGTTGTTCTGTCAGAGATCTAAACCGATTGTGGGCATGCAGACCTTAAGCGCACCCTGTCTTCAATGAGAATTATGCATGCACAAGGGCTGAGTGACAGATCAGCTTTCAACCTGTTTTCAAAGGACTGCCACTGAGGAAGAGGAGTGTGGCCCTGCCTGCAGGTCACCCGTGGGATGGAGCAGTCAGCTGCTCACTGGCAGTGTCGCTCATTCACCCCTGCAAACCATTTGTTTCTCAGATTTTGATTTTCTTTGTGACCGTGAGAGATGAAAACGGGGTAAGCTCAAAGTTCAGTGTGCCGCCCCTTCTTTGATGAGATGCCTGGGCGGGGCCAGGTCTCTTCAGAAGTTGGAGGGATTTGAATGATGTGAGGCCTTCCCACAGGGGTAGCCCATGCGCAGTCAGCTCCTGCTGTAAAGATGCCACTGTGACTAGTGGCCCGTCAAGGGTGTTGGAAGGGGCTCAATGATCTCTGTAAAGGACCCCTTGCACATTTTAAAGCCGGTTCCCACCCACATGAAGCTATTTCCTCTCTAAGGGGTGGGTTGAATAAATACAGACTTGCCCTGCTCCCTGGCTTCCTAACATAGCCCCAGCCTGGCTGCTGTGGACGCCTTAAGGACAGGGTCAGTGTTCATTCGCCACTGGCAGAAATGGCAGCAGCCTGCCGGGTTGGATTCAAATGACACTGATGGGGTCTCTGCCTGCCCCCTTCCGTAAACGGCACCACGGCGGAGTCACTTCTCAGGCTCCACTAAGGGACCAGTCTCTTTTATAAATCAAATTCCCGTGAGCACCTGGCTCTGGCCAGAGATGTCTCCTTCCCCACCCGAAGGAAAGACACATTGTACACAAATCACCGGGCCCTCTTAGTAGCCCAGGAAAAGGAGAGTCTCACCTGTGTTGTAGAAGAAGGAGGAGAGCTCAGACCAGGAATCTTCCCCAAGATTACCTGGCATACAGTGGAGTCAGATCCTAGCCCAGCCTGTCCAGTTCCTTATCCCAGCCAGGGTGAGCATGGAAAGCCTATTGATTTGCAGAGAGCCAGCTTTGCACACCTCCCTTCCCCACCCCCATAACAGGAAACAACCTGAGAATCCCCTGGACTCTGGCAGATTATGACACAAATACAGAAAGGGGCGAGAGGCTGGGTAGAGATGTGAGAGGCGCCCAGGAAAGAGCGCCACCTACAGGCCGTGTGATTCTGGGAAATCTGTAATTCTGATCAGTGAACTGAGCAGACAATAAAGGTGCAATGGGGAAAAACCCACTGGTGTTGCCGACTTCCTTGTGAGCGTTCGTGTAGTCATTTTATTTAATAAAACTTGACCGTTGCTGTATCTATTTAATTTCATTTATTTACTTTGACACAGGCTGACCTTGAACTTGCTATGCAGCTGAGAACGACCCTTCACCTCCCCAGTACCAGGGCGACAGGCACATGCCGCCACAGCCTGACTGAATGGGACTCCATTTTTTTTTTTCAAGACAGGGTTTCGCTGTGGCTTTGGAGCCTGTTCTGGAACTAGCTCTGTAGACCAGGCTGGTCTCGAACTCACAGAGATCCACCTGCCTCTGCCCCCCCTGCCCTGAGTGCTGGGATTATCGGCATACACCACCACCGCCCTGCTTCGATGGCATTTTTGTTTTTTTTTTGTTTTTTTTTTTTTTTTTTGATTTTCGAGACAGGGTTTCTCCGTACGTAGCTTTTGGTTCCTGTCCTGGAACTAGCTGGAACTAGACCAGGCTGGCCTTGAACTCACAGAGATCCTCCTGCCTCTGCCTCCCGAGTGCTGGGATTAAAGGTGTGTGCCACCATCGCCCGGCGGGACTCCGTTTTAAATAGAATTCTGTCTGGTTTGAACTGGACAAGCCTCAGGGACTTTTGAGGGTGTTGATTAGGAATTCATGGAAGAGGAAGTAGGGAAAATCACCTTTAAGATCTTCACCATAATTTCCTGGCCATTTTTCTGCCTGGCTCTGATCTGAAAGTAAAGCTGCCCTTTGCGTGACTGACATAGTGAGAACCATCCCTGCCCTTTGTGTGACTAACACACAGTGGGGACCATTTTGGGCCCTTTGTGCAGATGACACACAGTGGGGACAATTTTTGGTCCTTTGTGTGACTGACACACAGCTGGGACCGTTCTTTTCAAAGCTCCAGCTCCTGTGTCCACTTTGGCTCTTTAGTAGAAAATAATAACACCCACCGGGCAGGCTCATAGCCATCACCTGATCTGAAGTTTGTGGGGGGATATTGGACCCAGAGGAAGGTACACAGCCTTCTCTTCCCATTGGCTGAGTCAGTTGAGCCCAGCCTCAGCCAGCACCCACACTCTGGTTCCAGTACCTTCCACCCTCTGAAACACAGACAATCTCAAAAGCTTGCGTGTGGCTCTCTCTCTAACATATCCAGCATACCTCCCACAGCTTTGCCTCTAAAACCCAGGACAGAGATGCCAGGCACAACCAGCACCTAGACGTGGCTTAGGGTCGGCTTTGTTAGCTGTCAAGCACAAGAAAACCTACTCACCTCTCTTCCATTGTTCTCCATGGAAACAATGCATTGGGCTTTCGAGCGCTTTCCAAACAGCTGCTTCGGAAGCCAAGGCTGGTAATGGTACCGCTATATCCAGAGACCAGAAAAACTGAGGAACCAAATTCCTGACCCCTATTCTGAAAGTCCCTTTCACATACCCTGTGCCTCAGGTTACTATGCATGGGACTTCTACCATGGCGGTCCTCCAGAAAGACCACCTTATGATCGGGAAGATCCTCCAACTGTTGTATAAGGATTCTTGCCTCTCCTGGAAAGCAGATGGTTGGAACAGATTGCTCAGGCTTTGTGTTCATAAACATTTGACACACATCCATGTATGCTTTCCCAGAAGATGGACTGTTTTACCCTAAGAAGCAGAATCACACAGCCTCCGTAAATTCTCTTGTGGAAAGGCATGCTTCTTTTCTCTACTTCCGTGAAAGAATGAAACAGAGTCAAGAAGTGTTATCTCAACAAGAAAGCCTTTTATTAAAGGTGAGCATACCTCCCAGGTACCCTGAGAGTTGGCCTCACACCTGAGTATCCACCTCTGTCATTGGTCCTGGTCTCCCGATGACCAACACTACTTTATGTCCTACCTAGCCAAATTCGGAAAACAGAGGGGCAATGACAGAATAGCCCTAAATGTTGTAGGTCAGTAATAATAATGATGATGATAATTACTGCTAGTGGCTTTTGGTAGCATCTACTTGGTTAGCGGTAAAGGAATCAAAGTTAGAATAAGCACAAGGTTGAGTCAGTCCTAATTCTGGGAAGAGCTAAAAATTGTTCTTCATTTGCTCTTCATCTCTCATTGAGAAGGGGGGTGGCCACCTCATAAAAGCCGAGGACATCGCAGATGGACTGTCCACGTGACCTAGTCATGAGTGAAATCTATTGATCTATCTATAGTCACCTAGTAGTCCCTGTGACTTCCGATCAGGCAGATGACTGGAGGTCCCTGCCCGTAGCTCAGTAATCAGCAATAAACTCTCACGGTTTTGCTGACTTCTGCAGTCCACAGATGGGCCCTAACTCTGCAGTCTGTTTCCGAGAGGATCCACACTCATGGTTCTTGGCTTCCCATGACAACATTACCACCATCCTTCTCGGGATTATACCTACTCCCTTCCCACACTGTAGATTCATTATTTCCATCACTGAGGTCCTCACCTGGCCGTGCTGGGCCCATTCTGTCTTTGATTCTAAAGCATTCAGTTCTGTGTTTGTAATACTAAAGACTCCACAGTAGGACTTTGGGCTCTGAAGTTCTGAGGTTGCCTCAGTATTGAACTGTCCTGTGATATGATGTTGGCTCAGCCACCCAAGCTCTCCCTTTTCACTTTTTTCTACAGAAAAAGTGGTGGATAATTCTATGAGCTGTGGATGTCTGAGCAGTGAATGGGTATGGAGAGCCCATTTAGTCCTCCTCACCCAAGACAGTCCCTCTTTTTTCTGAATACCAAAAAAGCCACCAAGAAACAGGAATAAAATATGGAAAGAAAAATCTGAATTTAAGTTCTGGCTAAAACATTTATTGGCTCTTGACCTTGGACCAAATCCTCAAGGCTTCTGAACCTTCATTTCCTCAATGTCATATGAATTAGATCTCACTATAAAAGCATTTGGAAGCTAGAAATGTATGCTTTAACTAGCCATTAACGAAGTGATTAACGATTGATGATATAGAGATATATCAGCTTGGTTCATACTAAGGAAAGATACTAAATTCAGATTCATTATTGTGGCAAAATCTTTCTCCTGTCAAAGTGGAACCAGGGCTGGTGTCCAGGTCACTGGATTGAAAACCCCACATGTGAAGACAATGGGGGTAGCTCCATGTTGGAGGCTGAGTAGTGAGCTCTCTCCAGCAGAGACTCAGTTTGTGCTGTCTCCTACTGACTAAGGAAACAAATGGCGTAAGAAAGAGTTATGGGGAAGGCAGAGGTGTGGGGATCCTGAATCACATGGCGGGGTGGGAAATGAAACCTCGGTAGAGATTTACCCTTCTCTGCGCCTCACACTCTTCCTTGTTCGCAGTGAACTTCAGAAACAACTCTGTGAGGTGGGCAGAGAAGATGGAGACATACTTCCCGAGCTCCATGGCAGGGTTCAGGGCCCTACTGCCTTGTGTCTTAACAAATCATTACACATTTATCTATTTGATTATTTATCTATGCTTGTGTGTGCGCATGTGTGCATACGCACACACGCGCGCGCGCACACACACACACACACACAGAGCATCTGTGTGGAGGTCAGAAGAAAGCTCGTGGGAGCTGGTTTTCTCCTTCTACCTTTTGGGTTCTGGAGATCAAACTCAGGCCATCAGGCTTGTAAAACACGGCTACCCACTGAGCCATCTCAATGTCCTTGCCAGTCACGTGTGCAAGAAAAGACAGAGTTGGAGCGGCAGCCTCTAGAAGAACTCACTCTGGGTCTCTGGGTGCAGTAGAAATATCACCAACAGAGCATTAAAGGCCACAGATAGTGAAGTAGTTGGGAATAATTATCAATTAATCACACTAGGCCAATACTACCCTGATACAAAAGTCAGACAGTGACCTTTTCCCCCAAGTGCACCAATGGCTATCATAGGCATAGATACAAAAATCACTTTAAAATTAGCAAATCACAATCTTCAATATAATATATTATGACAAAATGGGGTCTCTCTCAGAAATGCAAGGTTAATTTAACAATTGAAAAAGGGTTGCTGTCGTCTGCCACATTAACAGACTAACAGGGAAGGTGAAGACAGCACAGAGGTGCAGAAAAGTGGTTGAAAAAGTTGGACAGTCACTCAGAGTTTCTAAAATCATATCCAACTTCTTCATAATTGGACAGTTTAGACACCCGAGTCATATCTACAGGAGAAAGTATATTCAAACATTTTCTTCATGACAAAAATTTAAATCCTTTCCCTCCCAAAACTATAAGCCAAATGCCAATGTCAAATTATGACTGGACTGAGAATAAATTTTTAAAATACGGATAAGTCAGTCCTGTGAATGAAAATGGCAGAGTTCTGCTAAGAAATATTCTGAAGGAGCCAGGCCAGAGAGAGCATTCCAGGTCTTCAGAGGAAAGGACTGGCTACCGTGAAGTTGCAGTAAAATCCCTTTCAAACCTCAGCTGCCTTTTTGGGTTGAAATTGACAAGATGATTCTGAAATTTACGTGGGAATTCCAGAACAGCCAGGTAGAGTTAAAAAAGAGCAAAGCCTTGGGATCCACGCCTCTTGATTTCACGGCTCACTTTAAAGTAACAACGATCAAGGTGTTTCGGGCTTGGTGGAAAGAGAAAGAGATCAATGAAATAGAATAGGAACATCCAAAAATAAACCCATAACTAATAGAACAATTGATTTTTTTAATGAAGATCCCAGTGCAATTTGGTGGTAAAATGAGAATCTTTTCAACAATGTGGAAGCAATTGAAGAAAATGAATGCGCGTGTGTGTATGAACCTGGTCCCCTTCCTCTCACCAGGTACAGAATTACTACAAACACCATGTCAAAGGTAAATCTAAAAGGAAACACAAGGAAGCAGCCACCCAACCTGGGGGTAGGAAAAGATTTCCTATATAAGACACAGAAAACGATCCCTGAAAAACATCAGGTGATAATCTAGACGTCACTAAACTCAGAACTTCTCTTCACTAAGGCGGGGGATGCAGCTCAGAGGAAGAGCAGTTGCCTGGCACATGTGAGGCCCTGGATTTGATTCTCAGAACTTAAGAAGGAAGAAGAAAAGAAGGGGAGGACGTGAAAGGAGAGGAAGAGGGAGGGGAGGAGAAGGAGAAAGAGCAAGAGAGTGAGGAGGAAGAGAAAAAAGCAGAAGAAGGGGAAGAAGAGGAAAAGGGAGGGGAGGGAAAGAAGGGAGAGAGGAGAAGGAACTCTTGTACAAAACCACCATTAGAAATCTAAATAATCAAGACATGAGCCGAAAAAAATGCAATACAGTAATCTAACAGAGGACCTGTAATCAGAATACATAAAGCTCATACACAACTCAGTCATAAAAATAATATGACCCAGTTTTTTTCATAAGCAAAACATGAACAAATATTCAACAAAGAAAGGCATACAAACATCGAACGATCGGCTGCAGGCACCTTTTATGGTCAGGGAAATGCCAACGGCACACTCACTTAAATAAAGATACTTACTTGTGTTTGTGACTTCAAAATCCCTTTAGAATGTCTGCTGTCACCGAGAGATCAAGGCTTAAAATTTCATAACGCATCTTGCATATCTTCCCTGTGCATACTGTCATCACAAAGAACAATTCGAGCTCTCATGCATGTTTAAAGCTGTCCAAACATGAAACTCTGGGTTAGATGAACTGGGACCTTCTGAGGGCAAATTCATTCTTCCACATCTCAAACTTGCTTTCGTCCCATTAGTGTGTTCTTTAGGCTCTAGGTGTCACAAAGTTCATACAAAGAACACGTCTTTAGTGGTTGGAAAAATGCCTCAATGGAATACACAAAGCCGCACAAACATAAGAACCTGAATTTTGGATTCCCAGCACCCATGGAAAAGCCATATATGGCAACACACACGAAACCCCATCATCAATAAAGATGAAGACAGGAGGACCCTTGGAGATCATTGGCCAGCTGATCTAGCTGACTTGGTGGGTTCCAGGTTCAGTGAGAGACCCTGTCTCAAAACAAAAAGGTGGAAAGCAATGAAATATACCAGATGGCAACCAGTGATCTCAACACACACATGTGCACACATCACACAAGCACGTACATCACACACGCACACACACGCGCGCGCGCGCACACACACACACACACACACACACACACAGAATCCATCTCTGCCTTTGGGCTTTCGGTCCATAATGTGATTAACTCAGTTAAATGCGATTCAATATTCCTGGTAGCTTTTCCTGCTTGAAAGAGCTAAACTCTCTGTGAAGGTAACTGTGAATGACATAAATGTGTTTCACAAAACTCAGGGCAAATGAATGTGTTCCTAACTCAATATCCCTTAAGGCAGATACCAAAAAAAGGATCTCAGACACTTCAGCATCACCTGACACAACGGATTTAACGCCAGCATCCCTACCACTCACGATGCACGAATCTGTGAACTAACAGACCATTATGATGGGGACCTCTTTGACATCCCCCAGCCCATCCCTGGCATTTCTTGGTTAGGAAGCCGAGCTCAGGAAAGGTCTTCAATCTAGAGGTCCATCCCCATGAGGACACTTGCTTCACTAATGCCTCTGCATGCGGGAAGCTGTAGACCTCAACTCCTGGTGCTGCTTCTGGTACAGTCAACTGTGCAGAGGACACAGTCACCAGCTAATTGGAAGAAGGGCTCAATACATCGTCCTGACCTCCCTTGGAAGAATGGCCCTCTTGCCTGCCAGGTAGGCTGTTGATTTTTCTTGCCAACAGCCGGCCACTGGATTTTCTGCCCCGGGAATCTTGTCCAAATGGAGAGTTTTTATGGGCCTTGTAAGGCTGCCATGTAGGCTGTCTGGTTATAAATAAGCATTTCTGTTCCCAAACCTAGATTTGTATAAACTCTTCCAAATGTCTGCCCATGAGCCGTGATTCCAAATGAAGCACAGTCTGCCCCATGGGACTGTGTAACCTGCCAGATACAGTGAGGAGGGAGCTGGGGAGAGCACTTGGGAAGGGCGTCTGGGAGAAAGCCAGGGGCAGAAGGCAGGGGCTGCAACTTAACAAGAGATTACATGGCTCTGAATATGAGCTGGCCGCCAGAGCTCAGCTCTCTACATCCAAATAGGATCTTTACTTCTTATGAGCAGGAGACCTATGGGCCTTACTCAGCCTCTCCATGACACATCTACCTAAGGTCCCTCTCATGTTCTCATTGCTCGGCCTGGAGCTGTCACACGGTAGGTGCACAGTAAGCCCTTACTGAATCGGGTTCATTTGAAACTGTGCCCTATGGAGAACCGCTGTCACCAGACATGAATCACTCTCCTTTCCTCACAAGTCAGCAGCCTCTGGTGGAAGAAGAGGCAGAAGCCCAGTTGTACAGGTCCAAAGGCATCCACAGTTCTCTGCTAAGGGTTCACGAGGAGGCTCAACATCACTTCCTTCCTGGTTGAACTTTATTTCATTGAGTAAAGTTCATGCTCAAAATACATGAGATAGTAATTAGATGTGCAGTGAGTTAAATCTCACCACCTGCACTGTTTCGGGAAGGGGGGGGGAGTGTGGCTCATGCCACACCCCTCTTGAAGCTGGGAGAGCCTGCACAGCAAGAATGAGTTTGCTTATCTGCATCATCCTAGTATCCAACATTGCCTTTTGTTCTGTCCCAGGGAAGGCAGAGAAGATGCTTTGTGGTTTGGATGACGGTGATGGTGGTGGTGATGCTGGTGGTGACAGCAGGAGTCATACATAGTGATGGCTGTGGTGTCAACAGTGGTGATGGCAGTTGTTGCGGCAGTGATGGTAGTGTCTGTGGTGGGTGATGATCTTGATGGTGATGGTATTCGTCATAGTGATGGCGGTGGTGATAGTCGTAGTGGTGATGCTGGTGACAGAGGTGATGGTAATGGTAGTAGTTGTGTTGATATTGGTCGTGGTGGTGATAGTGACAGTGATGATGTAGTAATGATGGGGATGGCAGTGGTAATGATGATGGTGGTTGTGCTGGTGATGGTCAAGATGATAGTTCATAGAGAGGACCATGTGGACTAATTTTAAAACCTGAGAGAGACTCTACAGCGTTTTCCAATTCCCTTGGTGCAAATGTTCCAGCGTGTACATCAATACCTCTTTTAGGAATCTGAGAGGGAAAGATTACCTTTAGTTCTGAGCATTGTGGAACTGATTTGTAATGTCGTGTGAAGAAGAGATGAAGGGTAGCCTGCCCTGACACAGAAAGGGGATAAGCACAATGACAAAGAGAACAGAGGGGTCCGCAGAGTATCTGGTGGGTGAAGAAAGCAAGCCCGAGTGAGGAGCACAGGAAGCACAGGAAGCAATCCTGGGCATTAGTGATTAGTGCTCTGCTCAGTTGGAAAGGGGAACCCTGAGAGAACACCCTGAGAGTGGCACTGATTTGAGCTGTGGTCACACAATGCCAACTAAAGTGGGCAAGAATTACAGAAACAGAAATAACCCGGCACATGGAAGCATGTTCATCCAGGGTTCCAGAAGAGCTAAAAGGCCCCATAGTGAGACTGGCAAGAGAAGAAAGCCTTGTGGGAAGCATGTTGACCAGTGCTATGTAGTCTGCCTGAGAGCCCTTGGCATGTTGTCTAAGCAGAAAGAGTATGCGGAGCCCTTGGCATCTGAGGGTCTCGATTCAGGTGAAACAGCCAGGGAATGGGATCAGTTTCCTGGTGAAAGGTGGCAGAACTGGTCCCTTCTGCCATGTGAAGACATTTGAGGAAGTCACCATTGCAGCAGAAGGGACCCTCACCACACTGAATTCACCAGTGGCTGCAGCCCAGCTTCCTGGCCTTCAGAACTCTGAGGACTAAGTGTATTAAACGCTCCCTTGTTTGTTTCAGGAGCCTCAGCAGAGTACACATGAATTTGCCTCTTGTGCCACATTTTGCCGTCTTCAGAATTCTTGTTGATGCCCCCCCGCTGCTGCACCCACAGAAACAGACACCAGTTTCCCTCGAATTTCCGCAGACCTCCCCACCATTAGCCCTCTGCTGAGATCACAGCGCCCATTGATTCATTTATTCATCCATCCACCACGTGGGAAGCAACCACTCTGCCCCAAGCACCACGTGTAGCTGGAGACTTGAGAGAAGTCTGCCGCATACCGGCTCACCATGAGAAGCGCAGGTGTGGCAGAGCTGGGGAGACAGATTCGGAAGTAGTCAATTATTACCCAAGTGCCTCGCTGTACCTAGGACAAGATGGAAAAGAAGAGAAGCCTTCTTGGAAGAGGGTCTCCTTGATAACAGGTAGGAATTGGTCATGGGATTCTGGGTGGAAGATGTAGACAGTAGAGATGGGGCCAGGGGGAGAGAGGGACAGGTGTACATGACAGGACACAGACTCTCATGGCTTTCTGCCCTTGTCAGCCCCCTAATATATTTATCTGTTAAAGATAAACCAGGCTCACCAAGAGGCTGCAGATCTGGGCTCACACTGGCTCCCTTCTCTGTTGAGATCCTCTTAAAACCTACTCTTTTGTTGGAAATCAAATATTAATGGGAAGAGTGAAAACTCACTGAGTGCTCGAAGGACCCAGAGGAAATCCCCAGGGATATTCGGCTGTACCCGAGACTCCATCTGCCTGGCTCTTTGTACCGAGAAAAAGGGTCTGGTTCTGAGATAGGCTCTGAAGACGGTCTTACTCCTCACTGTGCCCAGTGGCTGCTGCTCGCCTCTTGGGTCACTGTCTGGGCCACCCCCTCTGCTCATGCTCTGACAGGCTGGATCACGTGGTCTGCAGTGACAGACACACTGAACCTCTAACTCCTACCAGTGGGAAGCTCATGTCTTAGCCTGCTTTCTGCTGCTGTGATGATAACGCTGCCCAAAAGCAACCTGGTGAGGAAAGAGTTTATTTCCTTTTATTGCTTGCAGTCTGTCACTGAGGAAAGTCAGAAGGGACTGAAGTGGATGAAGACCATAGAGGAACGCTGCTTATTAGTCTGCTCTTGAAGCCCTGTTCAGCCTGCTTTCCTATACCACCCCAGAGCTACCTACCTAGGGAGTAGCACTGCCCACGGTGGGCTGGACCCTTTCACGTCAATCATCAGTCAAGAAAATGCCCCACAGACTTGCCCATAGCCACAAGGAAGACTGTTCTCCAACCTCC
This sequence comes from Microtus oregoni, assembly GCF_018167655.1. NCBI lineage: Eukaryota > Metazoa > Chordata > Mammalia > Rodentia > Cricetidae > Microtus > Microtus oregoni. The sequence continues at coordinate 8,046,396 of NW_024543210.1, read as the reverse complement.
CCCACAGACTTGGTAAAGACAGAGCCATGCATCACCAGTAATCCTCTTCTATCCATGTGTCTTATCTATGTCAGAATACCAGAAACACAGGCAAGATTTCTGGTGCTCAGGAAACAGGAAGAAGATGGGAAGAGGCTGGAAGCCAAGGTTCTGAGAAAGAGCCAATGGTGGCAATTCATTTGCTCATCCAATCATTAATCTATCCATTCAGCAAATGCTTCCCTGTCTAGTATCTTCTGTGTGTTGTCACCTGGCCAGGGCTACATCAGAGATGAGAATAAACACATAGTCCATTCTCATGGAAGGCCGTGTCTGTGAAGACACATTCAGGGGAGCAGCCACAGTGGCCAGATCAGGGCTCCAGAAAAGGCAGCAATACCATCTCTTTGGCTCCAACAGATAAAGGCATGTTCATCTAGGGGAGGCTGTGGTAAAAACAAACAAACTAAAAGCTACAAGTATCTTCCCAGAGCAACTTGAAGCAGTATGACCTAGCTCAACAGGTAAAAACAAACAAACTAAAAGCTACAAGTATCTTCCCAGAGCAACTTGAAGCAGTGTGACCTAGCTCAACAGGCAAGGCATTTGTGACCAGGAGGTTACACTTAGCCTTAACTTCTCTGTGTGACAAAAACCATGTTTCTTCACCCCTGAAATTTAGTCTCTGTGAGCAAAGTGAGGATAGTCACTCCCCCAGTATCACTGGGTGTGATTTAGATATTAAATTAAAATCATAGTTTACTCATTAAAAGTTTGTTAAATAAAATCCCATACAGGAAGTGTCACATGCTAATAAATAAGCCCCTCTGTAGATTTTAGTCTCTCTAGCGTAAGATCTGAGTCCATGTCTGTTAACCACGCACGTACCCGACAGTGGCGGAAGGGAACTTCCTGTCGGACTCACCCCGGTTTCTCCCACAGTGGAAGTATGGCAAGAAGGCAACACTGGGAAGGCCCAGTTCTAAGCTATGAAAACCCCATCACTCTAACAGGAAGCCTCTCAGTGAGACTCATAATGAAAGGCCCTATCAGCAGCATCGCAGCAAAGGACGATATTAAACAGTCAGGGACAGAGCGCTATGAAGGTGGGACATATGGTGTCAGGGCAGGGTGCTTGATGTCTCCCACAGCTGTGTAGGTAAGGTAAGGTAAGGTCCGCCTATTCGCCAGGCTTCCTGATTCTTAAACAGAGGCACAATTTACCTGCCCTCTACTGTTGAGATTATCCAATTAATTATCACTGGCTTGATGGTAAATACTCCACGGTAGCTACGTGCTGCTCCAAGTTCTATTTGCTAGGTAGGAAAGGTACAGAGCGAGTAACTGATGAACGTCATCTCTTGCTCAGTAGTGTGGACCTTCCTGCACAGCTGTTGAGCATCATGCGGTCAGGCATTCCCTATGTACTACTGCTAAAACCTCAGACAGTGGGTAGCAACTGTGACTAACTCGAATGGCCCTGTGCCGGCTATCATCCTTCTCCTTACCTATTCCATCCTGATTAGTTAAACTACAGAGTGGCTTGTCCTTTATCTTTGCTTCACAAGCCAGGTGCAGAGACAGTGCACAGCTGATTTTGACTTAAACCTGCCTGCATCCTGATTGTTGTTACTTGAACATTTTTGGATGAAGGCTGTCACCATTCAAGAAAACAAGGGGGTTCCCTCATCCCTTCCTAGTCCAGGTTCTGTGTACTACCCGGTTTAAAAGCTTTTAGCTACAGTGACCTTCTGACAGAAAATACCACTGTCTCCAAAGGAAACAGAATCACACAGGAAAGCTCTAGTTACTAACTGCTGGGTATCCAGGAAGGAAGGGTAGGGACTGCACCGCCCCATCCCTCTGGTCTAGAATGGTCAACCTGGCCGCTATCTAACACTCCCCATTCAAAGTCTCCTTTCCATTCCTGCTTATTGGGTTGACTTTCCCAGCTTTGTGCCGTGTGGTACACACTGCATTAGTTCTCAACTGTATCAGCTGCCGGTCTTGCTGCCGTGAAACCATCACTAATGAATGTAAGCCACTTAAGATCTGGAGAGACGGCTTAGTGGGTGGGAGAGCCTTCTGTACAGGCGTGGGGACCTGAATTTAAATCCCCATAACCTACATCAAAAGTAAGGTGTGATTATGCACCTGGAACCCCAGAATTGTGGGAAGGACTGGAAATAGGAGGATATCTAGGACTTACTGGCCACTAGCCTCCCCCACATTAAGTGAGAGACCATTTCTCAAGAGAATAAACATGTGGAGAGTAATATCTGCCATGATATGTGACATATGTGGAAAGAACACCTGTCACTGACACCTGACCTTCACACATGGACACATGCGCATGGACATATATACCACATGCACACACTCATGCACATGGACATATATACCACATGCACACACTCATGCGCATGGACATATATACCACATGCACACACTCATGCACATGGACATATATACCACATGCACACACTCATGCACATGGGCATATATACCACATGCACACACTCACGCACATGGGCATATATACCACATGCACACACTCATGCACGTGGACATATATACCACATGCACACACTCATGCACGTGGACATATATACCACATGCACACACTCATGCACGTGGACATATATACCACATGCATACACTCATGCGCAAGGACATATATACCACATGCACACACTCATGCACGTGCATCAGAACCAATCAAAAGTAACTGAAAGAAGAAGACTTTCTGTGTGTTCACAGTTCAGGGGCACAGTCCACTATGGCAGGGAAAACATGGCGGCAGGAGCACATGGCCTCTCAGGATTAGAGAGAGATGAACATTGAGGCTCGGCTTGATTTCTCCTTTTTCTTCAGCCCAGGACTCTACCCCTTAGCACGGCTCTCCCTTTTTGGGAGTAAGTCTTCCACATCAATTATGTCATGGAGAAAATCCCTCACAGGCGAGCACGGAGGCTTGTTTCCATGGTGATCCTAAGACACCCAGCCCAACAACCCAGACTGACTGTCATACCACTTCTGAGCCTCATTTCCACTTCCTTGGCTTGGAGACTGTGACTTGTATCCTTCCTGTGTGAGCACAGGGTAGTGAGGAGACATTGCCATGTTCTGATAAACTGTAGCATTCTTCTGTACTTCTTATAACCTAAAGGAACAAGGAGCCACCCAAAGACCCATTTCAGGGTCTATTGAGATCCAGCAACTAACGAATTGAGTAAGGATTTTTCCCAACCCCCAGTCCTCCTCAGATGCTGCTGCTACCAAACATGTACTCCCTGGGCTGGCTTTCTCCAACTGGCCCTCCTGCTACCATTTCCCTCCAGAGAAACTGCCATGCAAAGGGCGTGGTCTCCAAAGTTTAGATGCTCAAGTCATCCCACTGAGAGTTTCGCAGTTAGGAATGATGTGCACATCTCCTCCTCCTCCTCCTTCTCCTCCTCCTCCTCCTCCTCCTCCTCCTCCTCCTCCTCCTCCTCTTGCTGCTGCTGCTGCTGCCACTGCTGCTGTTCATCTGGTCACGCCCATTCCTCTCTCTCCTGACAGAGGACCACTGGCAGGACCTCCCAGGCCTCTGGTGTCCCAGTTCTGGCACAGAAATGGGCACGATGTTTATCTTTCCAGTACATGAGAGTTAAAACAAACGGAATTCATCTGATTTAGAAGCAAAGCTGCCTTCCTGCCCAAAGGCACTTACCAGACAAGGCCACAAACCCGTGGGAAGCAGCTAAACAGAAAGAAAAAGAGCACCCCCCCCCACGTGTGCGCACACACACACACACACACACACACACACACACGCAAACACACACACACACAAACACACACGCGCCCTTCCGGAAGAGGCAGCTGAGACTGTTCAGTCTAAAAGAAATTAATTCCACCCTGAAGTGAATCCCCCATGATCTTGCCCAGGAGACTGTTAGCAGTCATGGTTCCCCTCAGGCAGAAGGCTCTCCCTGCAAAGGCTGGCTTGACTCACTGCTCAAATCTCCTCCCCTCGCAGCAGTCTGCCTGAGCCTGAGGGATGGCCAGCAATTACAGGAGGTTAAATATTTCAGCAGCCCAGAGGGGGCTTCTCAGCAGCCAACAGGAAGCCATTTTTCTTTCTTCTAAACTGTTTATTAAAACACAAAGTTAAACCTAGCCAGGGAATACATTTCCTACCTCTGCCTGCAATTAACCAGCTATTGCGATGCTGAATTTCTCCTGCCTTCGAGAAAGCTCTGTGTACTATTTGGCAGACCGCTTTTCTTCGGGAATCCTAGGAGTCCCCGACAGGGAAGCAACTGGATTTTGATCCCAGTCTACCCAGGAACTCTCCAGGAGACTGTCTCCAGATGCTTCTCGGCTCTCTGAACTTCAAGGACAATAGACTGGCATAGCAATGCCTACCTGCATAGCCCAGCGATTGTGTGTGTGTGTGTGTGTGTGCGTGCGTGCGTGTGTGTGTGTGTGTGTGTGTGTGTGTGAGATGGGGAAGGTGGAAGTGAGAGCCCAGGGGCAACCACAAGCAGTTGCTCTGACCAAACAGCCTCCCCATCCTCTGCAAGTGTCCATCCCTGTGCTGCTCAGGCTCTGAGAGTCCTGGACAGCAGGAGGTGCAGTCTGCCCAGCGACAAAGCATCCATCTTGATTGATGTGTGTCACCATGGTAAAACTAGTTCCCGTCCACGGCTGATTGCAGAAAGGACACTCTGCACAGCTGAGCAGTTAATAAGACAGGAGGAAAAACCTTTTGGGGAGCTTCTAGAAGATGTGTCACCATTTCTAAGAGATACCTTGAGAATGCAGGAGATCCTTTATACTCTTTGAAAGGTTTCTGTACCCCAATATTAAATCTTTCCGTCGATGCTATAAATCAGATCAGGCCGGATTAAAAGTCCAGATTTAATGAGTAAAATGCTCCCGGATGGTCTCCCGGCCTCTAGAAAGAAGGCAGGGAGAAGGAACCAGAAAACCACATGACTTTTCTGTAAGAGGTCGTTTAAATACCCTGTAGGTGTGGTCTTGAGTATCTGGGGGTGGGGGAGGAGCTGCTGTTTTGAGGGCTCTCTGAAACTGGGCAGGGTTTGAAGAGAGGGGGCGCCCCTCCAGGCAGAGTTCCACCCAAACACTCATGAATGTTGGTGTCTGTGTTGATCCACAATAAATGTCACCTTGATATCTGGGTGACTTCGACTCTGGGCATGCCTGTGAGGGACCATTTTCATTAGGTAAATTGTTGTGAGACTATGTCTTACCTGTAGGTGGGGCTGTTCCCCAGGCAGGGAAGCCTGGTCTGTATGAAAAGGAAAAAGGAAGTTGAGCTGGCTGTCGGTGTCATGTGACCATCACCTCCCACCTCCTTACTTCCTATCTTGAGGGACTGCATCCTTGTCCTGCGAGCCAAAACAAATCCTTTCTCCCAGAACTTGCTTTTGTCAGTGTTTCTACAGCAACAGGAGACAAATCTAAGACAGTATCTGTCTATGATATCAGGAAATATGGCAGCCACCCTGTCACCATAAGGGGATGAACCCAAGAACAAAAGCTCTCTCTTAAAGTTTTGATGAACAAAATGACGGAAAGGCCCTGGAAGCTTCATGTGGTGATATGAGCCTTTTAGTTAGCCACCATGTTTCTTGATCTACTGGAATGTCAATGAAAATTATTAATGTCCTTCTGCATGGAAGACATATGTTAGTGGAGTCGTGTGTTGTGTGCACCTGACAGCGACTTGATGGGAACACCCGCCTATCAACTTGCTTAATCCTAGGAGCTTCGCATGTCCCTCTATTCAGCTGGACAGAAGTCAGAAAAGTTTCAATGAACACTTCTGATGAATGCACAGACCAAGGTCTGGAGGGAATGCAGTGTCATAAAGAATAAAAGAAATTTGAGATCCAAGGTGTACGACACGGCCATCACAGTGACAATGACAGCAATGGTGGTGGTGCTATTAATGCCCTGGAAGCCAGCAGGCTCAGGCCTTCCAGCCCAGATGGAAAGGGAAGAATGTTTTTAGCTTATCTGCAGTCCTGGGGATCTCCCCAAGGGACAGTGATTTGTGCCTAGAGGCCGATGCTTAGGAATGGCCACTGCCCATCTCTCAGCACTGTTCATAGCCCCCTTGGGTCGCCTGGCCTTGGGACACAGGCCCTGCAGATGCTGAGCCCAGGACACAGCTCCTACCTATATCCTTAGGTTTTGAGGCCCAGGCATTGTTTCCTCTCCTAGGCGCAATCTTCCTATCCAGAACACATTCTCTGTGTTTCTTTCGATGGAAAGCTATGTGAGTGTCTTCCTCTTTTCTTTTCTTTTTTTCTTTTTGTTATTGCTCTTCTGTTTGGAGGTAAGTTGTCAGGTAGCCCAAGCTAGCCTTGAACTCTTGTTCTTGCTTCCTCAAGAGCTCAAGCGTGAGCCACTGTACCCAGCATCTGTGAGGGCACCTTTGATAACCACGTCTAAGCAACATTCTTAGCTTCAAAGGGAGCTGGGAATTTGCTTCTGAGACCTCTTTGGGGATAAACTTTGAATGAAGAAAAGTAGTCAGAAGTGCTGTGTGATGTCACATGAACCCACAATGTCATCTACTCAGTCTTTTTGGGGGGGGGGACTTGTGAGCCAACATTTAGATAGTAAATGATTGGGTCACTTGAGATCTCTGAAAACCAAGGTTCACATCCTGACCCCATTTCTCACCAGCCGGGTCTAAGTACTTCTTAGCTACGGTGATTGACTGTAAGTACCCTCAATATTTGAGAGCCAGTCTTGGTCATCTGATGCCCAGACTGGCCTGCCTCGGTTCAGAGTCAGGGAAGATAAACATAGTTATTATTTTTTTGTTCACCAACTGGCTTAATGACCTTCAGAGTGTGATGCGAGTGCCTTGGGACGAAATCTCCACACTTTTAAAGCAGTAACTTGGACCAGATGGTGTCTAAGCACCATTCTGCTTCCTCCTTAGAATGGTGCTGCCCCACCTGCCAGCTCCGAGTACATCTGGTTTCTATAGTGACTTGCCCCGTTTGCTATTGGTCCCTTCTGCAGGAGTGACCAGAAAAAGCAGCTTCACCAAGGAATCAGATGCTCTGGCTTCAGTAAACACGCACATGATGTTTCCCAACCTGCCAGCGCAGCACCACGCCAACACCTTCTAATAATACCGACCCTCCCCGAAGACCTGCTGCCAACCTGTGGCAGCCAGCTGCCCACTGATGCATCCACCCCCACGAGAGGGCACACGGCCTGGAGGACCAGCAACCACTTCACTCATCTCCCCCACACTGGGTGTCCTCCACCCTGGCTCCTCGGGAGGTGAGGGGCTTCTTCAGGTCCTCTTGCCTGGGAGATGCTTCCCCACAGACACAGTAGCCTGTGGGTCAGGAAATCCCAACCCCTGCCCTGCCAGAAACTGTCACAGAGGCTAACGCCTCTGATCCCAATCTAGGAGGGCAGCATAATCTTCAAGATGCTATACATATAACATCTACCACGTGACCTGACTGGTCACAGACCACCTTCTGTCTCCCTTGCTGGGCCTCAGTTTCTCCATCTTAGAAACTGGAGATTAAAATACCAATCACAAAGAATTGGCATGTAAGAGTCTTTGGAAGCCCTTAGGTGAGTGCTAGCGTCTGTAGGTGAGCAGTAAATATAATTTCCTCTTTGTTTCAGCACCCCCTTGTCACCTGGGCACCCTCTATTTCTGAGTGCCTACCCTTCGAGGGTGGCCCTCTCTTCAGACATGCTTTCTAGAATACTCCAGTTTCTTCTAGACTTAACCTCCCAGGGAGTCTCTGCTTGCCTACGATCCTAGTAGCAGCCCATTTAAATGAGTTCAGCAGACCGGCAATGATGTTAATAATGAATCATGGTAAGTTTCCGTGAAAAAAAATCTTAGCTCAAGGGAAGTAGGCATCTGAATCTCCACCGAAGGTATTCACGGGGCCTGTGATCGCAATTAACCATGCACATACATATGCACACACACTTATATAAATATACACACATACACATATAAGCAAACACACACACACATGTATACAAGTTGATACAGATGCAAATGTGCACTTGTACACAAACATATATGCATACACAATTACATACACACTTGCACACACACATGAGTGCATACACACACACACACACACACACACACACACACACACACACCATAGCTAGAAGCTCCCAGAGCTAGTGGGACATCCCATGTTCTGTGAACTCTTGGTGGGTTGTAGTCGGAAACTGTACTTACAATGGGTGAGAGTCTAGACTTTTTGGTGAGGGGTCAACACTCCTCTGTAGAGTGTGAAACCTCGCCCATCCTCAGACTTGGAGCCTGGCTCAGGCCACTGCCATTCTAGGTTTGCACAAGGCCCAGCACTCTTCCTCCTCTCAGCCGCCCTTTCTTCCTGGAATGGGCTAATGCTCGTGTGTGTGTTCTGTGGGTCAGCCTCGGCCTCATGGGCAGAGGCTACAATAGTCTGTCCAGTTGTTGCTACGACCTAGTGAAAAGGCCTCACAGTCATTGACATTTCCAGGGGAGGAAACTGAGGCACAGTCCCAGAGTACCCAGCACTGGACAAACAGAGACCCTGTGCATTGGACTCCCCATGTGTCTCTCATCTCCAATCTCCACAGAGGAAACTGTGGTATATGAAGGTGAGGACGTTACCCTCACCCCAGCCCATGAAACCATCATGTGCCCATAGCACAGGTCCAGGGGCTTCCCTCCCATCCATGCCACTCTTCCCTGTGCCTAACTAGCAGAGGGTTTCGTGCCCAGGCCCTGGAGTCATCCGTCCTAGCTGTCACAGCGCAGCCTTTGAATGCAGGTACTCACTTGTGTGTGTCTGTGTCGCCATCTGTAAAATGAGCCTGACCCCCCTCTTTAGATAGCAACTGTGTGTAAGATTAACTGGAGCACATAGAGAGCTGAGCGGTGACCTGCTGCTGTGGTGGTGGAATTCACCTCAGCCTGGTAGCCCCACAGCAGGGTCGGCCAGTTTGCTTAAAGAGGGGTCGTTTCCTGAGAGCTTTAAAGGTGGACTTCACTCCCCAAACCTCCCTGTGTAACCTTGCCTTTCCACTTTCTTTCTCCTTCCAGCAAGATAACCAGCCTAAAAAAAGAAGGGGAAAAAAATGCCACCCTTGGCATCTTCTTTGTCCTTTTCTATCAGCTTTCGTTTCCATGGTAACCCAAAACCATTTACCTTCCTCTCTGCTGTGCCTCCTCCCCTACCCCAGGCCTGTGTGGTTGGTCTTTCCCCTGCTCCCAGAAAGCCACGCTTAGGATTCCTCTGCTTGCTTTTAGACTCCCCAGCGGACGGACTCCGGCTTTCTTTAGTCTCTTACTCTAAAGAGATAGAAATGAGCATTCCAAGTGGCTGCGCTCTTCCAGTAAAGACGCCGCTGCCCTTCTGTGTGAGGTTTGTCAGAGCCCCACTGTAATAGATGAAGAGGCCTCCAACCAAGGCCAGAGTAGGAAGGACACTCCCCAGGCTCCACGGGAGCCAGCAGAGTCCATTTTAACCTCTGTGTCCTGGTGTCCAGGTGGAAGCTAAGTCTCTATTGTCATTAGCCTTAGTTCCCCCTCCATGCCCCCCAATCCACCCCACCCCACCCTCCCACGCCCCCACAGCCCATACTTCCATACCTCACACACATCTCACCCTCCTACCCATCCCTCCCTCCCTCCCATCCCCCAGCCACATGCAGTCTCTAGGTTCCTCTCTATAAAAATAGCAGATTCTTCAGGGCCTCTGGGGTGAGTAATGCTAGCCTGTGTTCCTGAGGGGCCCCTCCCACTGCAGCAGACTTCCTGGTGTGTGTGGAAAAGGGGCACAGCTGGAGCAGCTGCAGCCAGCTCTGTTCAGCTTACCTGCCAGCTCCATCCCAGAGCTGACGTCACATACAAACCTCTGTCCTTCCCCTGGCATCCTCTGCTTATTAAAATGCATACACTGTCCCCTCCTGTACCATAAAGGGGTTTGCTCCGCAGCCCCAACTCTACCTGCTTGGGCAAGAGAGGGAGGGAGGAAAGGGGAGATCACACTGGGAAAAGGATGTGCAGGGGAACTTCAGGTGGGGGTGCAAGGCAGACCGCCCCTGAAAGGCTCTGATTGTGCAGTCAAGGGTCCTAAACAAGGAACACCTACTGATACTATTGAAGGATGGAGTGTGTGCTAGGGGCCAGCACTGGTGTATGGACCCCCTCATTGTTATTACCCACAGTGACCCCACACTTACTCCGTGCCAGGCATTTGTGCCTGACTCATGGACTGTATTCTAATGCTCTCTTTTCATTCATTCATTTATTCTTTTTGTTGAATATGTATGGGGTTGGACATGTATCCTCTTATGTGTGAGGCAATCTCATGTTTCAGGCTCCAGGCAGTCTGCTTTTCCCCCCGATACAGGCTTTCTAACTGGCATGCTATTCACTGAATGGCTAGACTGCTAGCCGATGAGACTGGCATCCTCCTGCCTCTGCCTCTCTAAGGCTGAGAATGCAAGCATGTGCCACCATGGCCGGCCTTTTCCCATGGGTTCTGGGATTCAAACTCAGGTTCTCACACTCACCCAACAAGCATTTACCAGCTGAGCCAGCCTGTCAGCCCCACCAATAACTAACTTGGGTTCTCAGTTCTGTACTGTTGGGGTATAGCTTCTCTTTGCTCCTGCTCCTCAGGGGCTTTTACTTTTGGTTCTTGGGGGCTTGTTCTGAGTCACCCCAAATTTAGAGAAAAGATATTCACAGCGCCTGGCTTGGAAACCTGTCCTTTTGGCTTTTTGCTGTGGGACTTAAGCCTCTTGTCCTGGTCCCTGCACCCAGCACACACACATACACACACACACACACACACACACATCTTGCCTGGGAGTCCTTTCAGCTAGGGCACAGCTGCTTAGCAAGACCACATCTGTGAGAATACTGTGGTGTGAAAATCCCGCGTATACTTCTTTGCCTTGATGCGACAGCCACAAAAGCTCCCCGCTCAGATGTCCTGCTGCAGGGAGAGTAACTACCTGATGGCTTCAGCTGCTGCCCCTCTGGTCTGCCTCCATGTTCATCCCAAGGCCACACTCCCGCAGCCAGTGAGTGAGCACAAAGGCTCTTCCTGCAAGACTCCCGCCGCAGGATCTTTTATTGAACAGCTCCCGAAGCACACAGCTGCTCCTATGTGCAGGAGGCTGAAGTCCATACTCTCCGCCCTCCCGTCTCCTCTTCTCATTTCAGTCAGTGCCTCCTGCTCCTCGTTCACAGGCTGCCTCTCATTCTCTCTTTGTTTGGATTCTATGATGGTCTTTTTTTTTCTAGTTTATTTTTTAAATTTTAATTCAAATACAATTATACCACCTCCCCATTTGCCCTTTCCTCGTTCCATCCCCTGATGTCTCCCATCACTCCCTCTCAAATCGATGGCCTTTGTCTTTGTTATTGCTACATATATGTATCAGTGCATAAATATATACACACAACATGATGAGTTTGCTTGTGTGTATATGATTTCAGGACTGACTACTTGTTGTCCGATTAGGGCCTTATCCCTGGGGGAAACTAATTCTCCATCTCCTGGCAGTTGCTAGTTGCTTGCAGTTCTTTGTCTAAGGGTGAGATCCCATGATATTTCCCCTTCTCCACTACCATGGCTGTTCAGGTCTTGTTCAGGCAGTCATGTTATTGAGGTATCGTGGGCGTGGCACCCCTTGTCATTTCTAGGAGACATAGTGTTACATCAGATCCCCTTGTCCTCTGGATCTCGGTTTTTCTGCCCCTTCTTCCTTGATGTTCCCTGAACCTTATGCACAGACATGGTGTTGTAGATCTATGTACTGAGACTGGGTTCCACACCAAACCAGTTGACCTCTGCAGTGTGACAGGTTGTGGTTATCTGTAATGGTCTCTGTCTGTTGGGAAGAGAAGCTTCCTTGATGAGGGCTGAGAGCTACACTTATCTGTGGGTAGACAGATAAGCTTTAGACTGCAGTAGGAATTATTCTGGTCTGGTATAGTGGCTGTACTGAGTTCTTCTCTAAGATCCACAACCTCACTAGCCCCAGGTAGTTGGTTTAATTTCTAGTACCAGGCCCAATTTCCTTCCTGTTGAGTGGACGGTTCAAACTGGATCTAACTTGAAACCCTGTGACCTAGGTTTCATGGTACCAGAAAGTGCTATGCAAGCTAGTAAAGGAGAAACACAATCAATAGTCCTACCCAACCATGATGCCTGTGGCCCACAATGACCAGCATGGCAGGATATTCCTAATGATGCTACAGGGGCAACCATATATTAACAGCAACCTGCCTCTGTCTAATTAGACTTGAAACTTTCACAACAGTCCCTTTGAAGTGAGTCCCTGGAGAGGCTCAGTCACTAAGGCCTTGCTGCACGAAACTGGTGTAGCCATGGGTATACAAATGTCTCTTTTTAAGTTCTTTATTTGGGATCTTCGGGAGCATACCCAAAATTGCAATGACAGTATCCACATGCTAGTCTCTGATTGGTGTGTGGAGGTCCCCATAGTATTCCACAACACATCGCAATGCCCAGGGTTCTGATTTCTTAGCATATTGTCTAACGTTTGCTTTTGATAATAGCAGCCACCCTGAGAGAGTGGATGTGGTGGTGCACACCTTTAATCCCAGCACTCAGGAGGCAGAGGCAGGTGAATCTCTGTGAGATCCAGGACAGCCAGGACTATGTAGAAAGATCCTGTCTCAGACAAAACAAAGCAATAACAATAACAACAACAAAATAGGCATGAAACAGCAAAAGTGTGTGTGTGCGTGTGTGTGTTATGCACACATTAGTGAGTGCATGTGTCCCTGTGTGCACAAGCAGAGGCCAGAGGAGGACTCGCGGGGGGGGGGGGGGAGTTGGTCTTCCCCTAAAGCTCTAACTTTACTATTTGAGGCCAGTTCTCTCACTGAACCCGAAGCTCACCATTTCATAGACCAACTGGCCAGCAAGCTCCCGAGATCTGTATGTCTCCACCTTCTAACACTAGGGTTACATGCATGCACAGCCTTGACTTGCTTGTACGTGGGAGCTGGGGATTTGAACTCAGGTCCTCTTGCTTTTACAGCAAATGGTCTCACTCACTCACAGGATGACTTTTAGTCAGTTTTATAATTTACATGAAATTGTGTGTGTGTGTCTGTGTGTGTGTATGTGCACACTAAGATAAAGTCTCATTATATATCTAACTTTCAACTTATGATCCTCCTGCCTCCACCTCTTAACTGCTGGGATTACAGGCATGTATTTTTATGCCCAGAAGGTTTTCTTTTTTCTTTTGAGAGAATATTTTTTTAAAAATACTTTACATGTATTTTATTATATTTTATATTTATTAAATATATTTATACACATTTATTAAATCTATTCATATTTGTGTATTCTATTTCTTATGTAGTATTTCATGCGTTTCGATTGCATATATGTCTGTGTACCATATGTGTTTGTGGTACCTGCAGATGCCAGAAGAAGGTACCAGATCTGACACTAGAGTCACAGACAGTTGTGAGCTGGACTGGGAGGGAATGTGGACAGTGGCACAATGAGACAAAAGAAGCCAAAGTCTAAATTCTTCCTGAACTTTGATCCAGCCATCAGGTTGTTAGCCCTAGGCCCCTGCTCCCCACCTCACACACCCTAAAGGACACTGCTGTCACTTGCAGAGTTCAGCGGAACACTGCAACAGGTGCCCATTGTTTCCCAGGCCCCTTTCAACTCAGTGTTTGGTGTCTCTGGCAGGCCCCACCAGCCGTCTTCCAGCTTCCCAGCCTGCAGTTGGACCTAAATCTGTGGCTGTTTGCTTCCCTCTGTCTCTGGCCTTAAGGACCTAAATCTTCTAAAACAAAACAAAACAAAACAAAAAAACCTTTCTTGTCATTTGTTCAGCTTCTTAGAGGGAGCAACACGTGACCACACACAAGAAAACCTTAACTGGCTTTCATGCCCAGATTTAACCTTCTTGATGGAAGATGAGGTTCTGAGATGAATGGAGGGGAGGGTGGCATGTTAGATTTGGGGCGAGTCCCTCGGAGGAGTGAAAGACAATGTGTACAAAATCGTGACGGAGTGGGTAAGAGACGAGAATGGAGAAGTGCCTTCTCTGTTGGTTCTGTTAGGTTCATTCACCCAAAGTGGCGCTGAGTGGCTCTCTGTGTGACTGCTTGTGATTCTCACGCTAACCCTGGGGGTTCCCCTTCTGCTCTGAGTTCTCAGAACCGGGCCCTCCCAGAAGCCATCTGCTCTCTGATGTCTGGAATCATCCCCACCTGCTTCCAATACTCATGAGCTCCCCGTAGACTGACTCATTTTGTGGTTCCAGTTCTCCTTCCAGACAGGAAGGCTACACAGAAGCTGCATGGAAGATATTCCGATGAAGAAGCAAGATTATGAAGAATGCAGTCTTGAAGACAGCCTGGCCTGGCCAGAACTTGTAACCCTGGCCCATGGATGAACTCAGGACTTGGAGGGTGGCCTTGAGTCGGCCAGCCTGATTCTGCACCAAGCACCAACAGCATGTGATTAACTGGAGATGATATCCTTATGACTGACAGATTGGCAGTGATTAATTATCTTAATGTTTGCTCTGGGTTCTGTAGATGTGCACTGTGATTAAAGAGGGGTTTAGGAAACAGTGGCCTCTTTTGCTCTGGGTCCCCCCAAATGTTTGCTAAATGACTTGCCATAATTACACTAAACATCTCTCCACTCCCCAGACAGGACTCACATAGCATGAAACATAATTCCTAAAGTATACATACAATGGTGGGTGAAGGCACTCCAGGAAGTTCTAGAAGGCATGTCATATGTGGTCCACACATCCACAGCTCTGTTCTGTAGATCTGCCTGGACAGCAGCTCAGAAAGAGCTATGGATCAGGGCTGTCTCACAGTATAACTTCTCAGAAGGGGTGCTAAGACATGAGTGTGTGGCATTAGGATGAGGCAGTGTGTTAGACTATAGAGGAATGCCGTAAAGAGACATGGTTCTCCACCTGATACTGAAACTCTGAATTCTGGGGGTGGGAGTTAAGAAATAGAGTCAGACAGACACATCACAGATTCCTGAGTTAGCTGCCATTATCCATCTGTATGCTGGTCGGTCTTTTCACTTTTACATAAGCTAGGGTCGTCTGGAAAGAGGGAACATCAATTGCAAAACTGTCTCCATCAGATTGGCCAGTAGGCAAGTCTGTGGGACAGTTTCTTGATTAATGACTGATATGGGAGGACCCAGCCCACTGTGGGCAGTGCCACCCCCGGCAGGTGGCTCTGGGTGATATAAGAAAGCAAACCGAGCAAACCACGAGGAGCAATCCAGTAAGCAGTGTTTCTTCATGGCTTCTACTTCAGTTCCTGCCTCTGATGTCCTGCCTTGAGTTCCTGCCTGACGTCCCCGCGTAATGGGCTTCAACCGTAGACGGACATAGACCCTGTCCTCCCCAAATCCCTTTCTGTCGTGGTGTTTTACCACAGCAATAGAACCCAGAATAGGATGAAGCCCCATATCTCACAGCCAACGAACCCTGGGCCCCTATGTCCAGATAGGGTCAAGTCTGGACCTGCTTCCATTGTGTGATGAACAGTACGGGCCACAGCCTCTCCTAGAGCCCTCAGGCTCCACTGGTAACCCTAATTCAGTCACTGGCTGCTAAGGGAGGCAATTTTCTATGGGGTAAAGAGTAGAGAGGGACATCCAAGACAATTCCCAGAGGCTTTAATTCCAAGAACCCCATCCTAATGTCAGCACAGTTACCAGCAGCATCATAGGCAACAACCTTCACTTACGGTGCCTGAAAACCGAAGGCAAAGATTCTGCTCTGTTCCCTTGCTGATGAAGACTTGGAGTTCAGAGGTCAGAAGGAACTGTCCAACAACCAACCAAAGCCAACACTCCAGCATGAGAAGGATCTGATGGTTCGTTCTGCCTGCTGCTTCGGAATGCCACTGTCCTGTCCAGACTCTGGCATCCCTGAGGCAGGAGCTAGACCCAACTCACTTAACTCTTCTAACTTGCTGGAATCCAGCACAGGGCCATGTAGTGAGTGTATGCCCTCATCTTTGTTTTGACTTCTCTGCCAAACCAGGTCTTTCCAGCTGCATTCCCATGGGTCAAGGCTAAGGCACCCTCTCCTGGGGAGACTGCCTCGCGGTGGTGGAGAAGGTGCCTACAGCTTAGAAACTCCATCACCATCTCACATGAGCAAAACTTACTATTGTGTCTTTTTCTCAGCTATATAATTTCTCTTCTCAATAAGAGAATTTTGAGCTCACATTCTGTGAATACATAATGCCTACCACAGACATTTGTAAGGCATCTATGTGAATCTCTGCCTCAAGAAAGAGAGACACAAAAATTGGGGGTGGGGCAGAGATCTTAGGAAGAAAGGGGAAAGAAAATGCTATGCCTGAGTTACTACTATTTCCCAATGCTCCATAAAGCGAGAGGCTCCCTTGAGCACGGAGGGCTTTCTGTTGAGGCTGTGCGTCATTTAGTCTGATTAAGAGAGAAAGAAAACATTGTGATTCACTGCCGACTTAGACTCAGCTCCTCCATCTTCACACCCAAAGCCCAGGACATGCATTGGTTGTATTAATTTCCCACCCCAGCCCCGGTGCATGCTCTGGGCAAAACCTTTGCATCCACACATAAATCACTGGCTGTCACTGGGCCAGGGTCGGGAATGCACTGCTAAGTAAAACCTCAAAAGAAAGTGATGTTGGATTGAATCTGCAGAGCTGCTATGACTCACAGGCCAGCCATATGGCTTCTGCAAGATGCTATTTGGTAGAAATACATAAGCATCAGCAAAGTGAACGTGGGCCAGAGTACAAAGGATAGTGCCATGGGGACAAGTGCCACAAGCTCCCAAATGACACTTTTAGAAGACTCTCAAAGAGGTCAGTGGTGAGGGCAGGGTCTGCGACACCAGGTTCTACATGGACTCCTTATTGCCCCATTCAGTGTGACTAGTCTGCTATCTGCAGCAGTCCCCTATACTTACAGGAAGGTTCTAGAAGCCATTGGAAGTCGAGTTCCTAGGGGGCTCCTGGTCTTTATTCTGTTTATTTCCCATGGTCCCCTCTTTCCAGAAGCTTCTGTTCTCATATCTGCAATGTTGTTCCTGACATCAGTGTATTCAAGTCTCAGAAAAGGCATGCCATCTGGGGAATAGATAGACCCAGAGCTTACATATTCTATTTGTGGACTGTGGATGCATTGCTTACAATATGGACAACGATTTAGGTTATGTGTTTTCTGCTCCACATGTGTTTTCTGTCTGGTTTTTCAACCTATTTGGCAACTATCAAGATGTGTACCTTATGCCTTTTTCTCATATTTCCAGAGATGGAAGCTGCTGTGTGAGGAGGCTGAGCTGTTAGCAGATATCCCTTCAGCCCAGGTGGTACGCCAACTACTGACCAAAGCGGTGATTGCACCCCTGTGCATCTTGGTGAATGAGCGAGTTTACCAGGGTTGTTTACAGGGGTGTTTATAGAGCTTGAATAGCTCAAAGGCAGCTGTACTATCAAAAACCCACCACAGCATGGGTGCTGCTCATGGAAGCTGCATCCGTGGAACTCACTGCAGGACCTGCAGGCAGCAGGACTGGGTAGAGAGACTCCTTTCCCAGCATTGCTCATCTAACCTGGAGGGTGACCTCTGGGTCCTTGCTCAACTCCACAGGGGAAACTGTCTCAAACCTGTTAGTGCCTCAAGTCACCAGCCCTGCAGGCAAGGCAGCCTGCGATCAGGGAAAAGGCACAGCAAGCCACACATTCTCTTCTCTACCTCCTTTTCCCAGCATTAACAACAAAGATAGACAGTATCGGGAAACAAGTCACGATGCCCAGACACTGGGGACGGCTCTTTTCTGAACACCTTCTGCATGTCTGGCAGACAAGAATACTTCTCAGTGTCATCCCGTCCCCTCCCATTACCTCTAAAAGGAGATGTCTTTACCATGGTCACAGATAAGAAAGCAAGACTGAGGGGCTTGGGTAGATTAAGAGCAGTCCCAGAACCAACAACTAGAAGCCGCAGAGGTGAGATTGAAATCTGGGCCTCCTGGCTCCAAGGTCAGGACGTTCATGCTACACTGGGTGATTTTCATTTTTTTCCTCGCGAACAGACCAGTGAATGGAAGAAAGGAGCGCTGTGTGGAGCTCTTGGCTCTTTTATAAGGCTTGATGACATTCTTATCTCCCTGTGGTGACTGCTTGGAGTGAACTTGCTGTTCCTGAGCTGGGGCAAAATTCATTTTCCTCCCCTAGAATCTGCCAGAACTAAGAATAGGCCAGGGACGATCTGTGTATTTAATAACTCTCCAAGCCAGAGTGCCCGCCTGGCAGAGCATCACCTTGGCTAATAGAACGTGTCTTGGGAGGAGGCAAAGAGAGCACTTGGCTTCCATGCAGGCAGGGCTGGGGAGTGCTGGGCCTACTTCACACATGTGCTTGCATGCTCATGCACCCACATGCCACACACACACCATGCACACATACACGATGCACAACCACACACAACACATATCACAACATGCATACATGTACACAAATCTCCATCATATAAAGCATGCCTGTGCACATACTTTACATAACACACATGAAAACATACACCACACAAAACAGGTATATATACTACACATCAGACACACTCTACACCAAACATATCACACACACAGACTCATAGACACACACATGATCATGTGCTATATACACATAATGCATATATTAAATACAAACACACACTACACATACACTATTAAACACACACTACAATTTTCATGCATATGTCCACTATACACACAAAAACATTCATATACAACTCACAAATCACACATATCACATAAACAAGCATTTATATACATATATAAGACACACTATATATCAGACACATACCACATGCATACATAAAACATGTAGGCAGACACATGGACATATACTGCACATGTACACCATATATACATGCATTAAGCACAAACACATGCTTAATACACACCACGATATGCAAACACACACTGGTACACATATACAACTACATACAAAACATGCATGCATACATAACTCACGCTTCACAGGTATACATACAACACAGCAGATACACTATAGACCAAGCACACATACATAGAATATACATATACAAACACATGGACATACATATGAATACATGACACACACCAGGTACACACTACACATAAACATATGACACCCATAGCACAATATACATTCCTATGCCCACCATACACAAAACACATACACAGACAGTTCACATATGCACATATACCAGATGCATACCATACACACACACACACATACACACACACACTCAGCACACACATACAACACATAGACACACACAAACACACACCTTATAATCACATGTCCAAATACACATAACATTGAAAACAGGCACATACACACCACATATATTAGAAATGCTCCACACATTTATATACAGCACACATATACATAGTATGCACACACATAAGCACACAAATACACATATGCATATGTACAAATACAGATTATACAACATACCTCACATGTGCAGTACACACTCAAGCACAAACCAACACTCAGAAATACTCATGTGCACACAACGCACCTGCACATGCACACAGATGAACATAACACACAAGAGACACACGTGATGCAGTTTAAGGCCTTCTCCCATTTGCATGTAAGTGAGACACTTGCGAAGCACTTTAGCCTGAGGAAAGGCCGTGACCTTCCCAGTTAATGGTCTCATGTTAGAAAGCTGAGGCTCCTTTCATTCCCGGTTGCTTTGCACAGGCAGCTTCATGTCAACAAGGGAAAGACAGGGAAATACTGGCTCAGAACCCCTCCCTGTCCCTTATTAACTCTTCCCACATCCTGCCTCCCCAAGCTCAGATCTGTTCCCCAGTGGCAAAGGTCATTCTCAGAATTACAGTTGTTATCAACCAAAGCTCATGGCACTGAGTAGCAGGACCCTAGCTTGCTGTGTGAGCTTCCC
Source organism: Microtus oregoni (assembly GCF_018167655.1). Lineage (NCBI taxonomy): Eukaryota > Metazoa > Chordata > Mammalia > Rodentia > Cricetidae > Microtus > Microtus oregoni. The sequence continues at coordinate 8,026,402 of NW_024543210.1, read as the reverse complement.
TGCCACTGCAGCGTCTCTGTCTCTGCGCAAGCGCTGGTCCCACAGACATGTTGCTCAGGCAACATGACCCTGAGAGGGCAGCTTCTGTCTGGGCAGTATTTCCTCAGGCCATACAGACAGTTCTGTCCCTGGGAGGCTGGGAGAGGCTGGGTTTTAGAAACTTGATCCTTGCAGGACCCTGGAAAAACTGAGATGTTTATAATCTACTCAAAGGCAACTGAGAGGCTGCACAGGGTTGAGTGGGTTCGGCCAGCCCCCGAGGCCCTCAACAGCCTCGCTTTGTCCCTTAGGCTCTGTTTGAATAGAACGACATGACCACATTGGACCACTGTCCAAGGTGGAAATATGGAGGGAACCCTGGTTTTTAGAACCACAGTTTGGAAGAGAAGAATCTCTGATAACGACCATGGTGCTGACAGTTCAAATTCGTCAGGCTTTTATAATCACAAGACATTGTTCTTCTTGGTTCCCACTGAAGCCTGTGGAGATGGTCCCGTGAACCAGCTAGTCTATGGATGGGTCTTGGTGCTCAGCCATGCCAAATTCGACCCAATCTCTTTACCCAGAATGGTTTCCTTTGTGCTTTTTTTTTTCTACCATACATCTCTGCATCTCTTTCCTTTGTGGGAGGATGTAGTGTGAGTGGGTATATGTGTATGCATGTCTGTGCATTGTGTGGGGTAATGTGTATATGTGAGTATGTGTGTGTGTGTGTGCACTTGTGTGCACCAGCATAAAGAACTCAGAGGGTGACCTCAGATGTCATTTCTCAGGCATCTTCCACCTTTTTTGCTGGAGACAAGGTCCCTTGTTTGCCTGGAACTTTACTAAGCAGGTAAGGCCAGCTGACCAATGAGCTTCAAAGATGCCCCTGTGTCTGCCACTGCTCTTGCCATGGCTGAGACTACAAGGCTGTGAAACCTTATGAAGGTTCTGGGAGGCCATAGTTTGGGTGACGATTGCTGGGATGAAACACCATGACCAAAAGCAAGTTGGGGAGAAAGGGGATATTTGGCTTATGCCTCCACATTATGGTTCATCATCAAAAGCAGTGAGCACAGGAACTCAAAAAGGGCAGGAACTTGGAGGCCAGAGCTGAAGCAAAGGCCATGGTGGGGTGCTGCTTACTGGCTTGCTCTCCGTGGCTTGTTCAACCTGCTTCTTCATTGAACTCAGGACCACCAACCCGGGGATGGCCCCATTCATAATGGCCTGGACCCTCCCCCATCAATCACTAATTAAGGAAATGCCCTACAGTTTTGCCTAGAGCCAGCTCTTATGAAGACATTTTTCTCAGTTTCTCACAAGAGGTTCCCTCCTCTCGGATGACTTTCGCTTGTGTCAAGTTGACATAAAACCGTCCAGCATGTGGGGATCTAAACTCAGGCCCTCATGCTTTCAAAGCAACACTTCACCAGCCGAGACACCTTCCCAGGCCTCCCTGAATCTGTTGGAGACCTGATGTGTCAAAACACACGTCAATCACTACATCCTAGGATGTATGAACTAGGTGAATCCGGAGAGGAAATCTGGAGGACCATGGTGGCCCGGGGAGGGTAAGCGACTCCTGAAAAAGTCCCCAACTAAGACAGGAGGGAGGCCTGCGTGCTGGACCACTGTCTATTGCTCCTTGTGTCTGCATCCGCAGATGGAGAGGCCTGATCTGAGTGCCGGGGCACAGTGGGGGACAATGGAGGGTCCCAAGGTAGGCTGTGCCCTTCAGGGCAAGGACAACAGAAACCACCATGGTGGAGGTGGAGAGATAGGATTTCCCTGGCAAGGGGCGATGGAAACACAGGGTTTGGGAGCACAGCAAATCCTCTTGCTCTCCCTGAGAAACTGGGTCAACTGCCTAACTGAGCACCCTCTTTCTTTGGAGTTTTCTACCTGGAAGGCATTTCACGCACCACAGACAGCCTTACTGCCCACAGGGGACTGAGAGGGCTAAGAATGTACCCCCAGACTAATGACCAAAATTAGGCAAAATTTCAAGTTAAGGAGAATCAGAGGTGAGCTCCTGCAGTTCCCTCCCCTCTGAGGGGCTGGAGTTCTGAGGTATAGAAACCAACCCATGTCCACACAAATACCACAGGAGTATCTGCCAGTGATGAAGAAGCTTCACTTAAAAGAAAGAGATGCGGCTCTGTGACACCCTCCCCTCTGTGACAGGACTCAGAGATAGCAGCATTCAGAGGGACTGCAGTCCAGAGTCAGCTCCTGACTCAGGGTGGCCTTGGATATGTCCCTCCTGGTGGCTAGCTCTTAATCTCTCTCCCTGGATCTGATAAAAATATTAGCTCTGGTGTCACAACCAGGACTCTGCAGGATAACCAAGCCAGCAAGAGCTACTGTCTACCCACGTATGCCTAACAAGACACAGCTGGTAGATGGTTATACATCCATACATGGAGATGCAGAAGCCTCTCGGTGAGTGTTTCTGTACAATCGGCCTTTGGGATCTGTGGGGTTTTGGTTCATCACCCTGAAAGTGTCAGGGGAATGTTAACCCTTGGTCACTGGCAATACAGGGGAGCAGGAGTGACCCCTCGGATGGAACATTTGACATGAAGCCCCTCTCCTTATGTTGTTCCCAGGTCAAGCTGTCTAACAGCTTGTTAGACACATGCTGACTCTTAGAGATGACAGTTTCCTCATCTGTCACTGGGGGCATTCAGGTGTGTTCATCTCCTTGACTAGAGAGAGTTAAATACTAGTGGGCTGCTTAGCAGGGAAAACATATGTAAAAATAACTCAGAGCTCAGAGCCTTTCATTGCTCTCCTGTCAATCAAACCCTGCCTATCAGGCTTGCATCCTCACCCCTTCCTGAAGCCACTGCCATCATGGGCATCAGACCTAACCCTTCAGCACTGTGCCCCATCCCTTCCCAGTTCCTCAGAACGTCCCCCCTGCTCTGGTGGTCTGGTGCCATGTGGGTACCATTTTCTGACTCTGCTTTCCTAACTGTTCCCCACAGTCCTCTCCGTGGCCTCCTCTTCTACACCCTTCCCTGCACCCTCTCTGTTTAGGTTTCTACTGCCTGAGTCCACTTGCTGGGGTGCCTGCCCCCCCTCCTTGACTCCACAAAAGCAGAGGTTTGCCTGTTCGTTGACAGCTGTCTCCTTGGTGTCTGACCCATAGACTCTGCCTTGTGGGTGGCTTGACCGCTGTGATGACCGAAGGTGATGACAGAAAGACATGTGTACGGCCCATAGATGCCACCCAGCCACCCAGCCTAGGTGGGACAGAGCTGAGACGTGCAGTCCAGAGGAGACGGACAGATGACATGGAATCTGAACTTCCGCCTCAGACCATCACTTGGAAGCTTAAACTCCGTGAGTCTGAACCACCCAGGAATGTGCTCCTTCACCACCCCAGCCCCGTCCCTCACCTGACTGTCGCATCTGCCAGATCACTAACAGAAACTCGGGCACAGAAAACAGAAAGGCAAAGTAGCTGTGTGACTCCCTGAAGCTCCCACTCTGAAATCCACGCAGAAGACAGGCGAGTGCGTCCACTTCCGGCAAGGTCCCTTCAGAGACAAGCTGGCTTGGAGGGCCTTGCACTGAAAGGGTACCCACCCGGGTTTAGCCTCCGCTCTCTGCCTCGCCCTCACCCACACTCACTCTGAGAGGCCACCTCCAGCTTGCAAAGGTGTTGCCCCCGCCCTCATTCTATATACTTGGCATGTCTCTTCATTTCTTTCCCTGCCTTGGCTCACCTTCATGCAGACTAGATACTACAAAGTGATCTGGGATTCTGAGATCTGCTCTTATGCCTATCATCACGGTCTCAGCATCATGTCTAAATATAGTGTGTTGCATCATCATCTGTCACACACTCATACACTCGGGTGGAGCTGGGCCTGTATCGGGTCTATCCTGCCTTCTAAGATACACCCTAACTTTATGGCTGTATGCTGGCACTTGCTCAAGGAGTCCTGGTTAACTGTTATTCAGGGTTCATTCACCTTTCTCATTCTGTGAGTGGTTCTAAGGTTAGCACCAATCTTAGTTGGTTTGCTGTTGCCAGAGGTGAGTGCCAGATGTGGGATAATTTATAAAATGTAGAAGGTTATTCATCTTGCATTATGAAGATAAAACACAGTGGGAGCCACCTCGGAACATGACATGAGACTTCACTTGGGGATGCAGAGCAAACATGACAACTGAGGTCTGTCTGTCCTCATAATGCCAACCTGAGGACTCCACACTCATGACCTCGTCTAATCCTAGCTACACGCCAAAGGCTCTACCTCCAAATGCCATTACCTTAAGAGCTGTGGGCTGACTCTGTCATGTGAACCTTGGGAGGGCATATTCAAACCCTAGTGTACGATTTTTCTTAATTTTTTTGATCACTAATGTCTCGAAATGTTTACGGAGAATCCCCAACTGTTGGGCATCTGTTTTCAGATCAGTGACATCCCACCCCTTCTTTAATCTCTTCATCATCCCAAGAGAAACAGCCAACAGCACATTTCCCAGAATGCCCTTCTAACACTGGTCCTGTTTTACTCTGCAGATGAGGTAATCTCCTTTGAGACATGGAAGGAAAAAGAGGAGAAGCCGTTGTTAAGGAGTATTAAATACTCTTAGCTTGCCACCACCCACTGAGTCTTCTGGCTGTTCCAGGGCTTGGGGAAGCCTCATCCCCCGCTGGTGCCTTCACTGGAGCACCTGGACTTTGGTCTTCCATAGGGCGGATACTCTCTGCCAAAGACACACCCTCATCTCCTGGCGGCAGAGGACTCATAGCTGTATCCCTCTCTAGGCCTGTCCTTCAGACAAGGAATGGCCTCATAGAGGCCCCCTTCTGTGCAGGGTAGTACCTGAAGTCAGTGACTGACCGGTGCATGGACATAAACACTCAATTCTCTGACCATCCCGGCTCCAGAGGTCACCATAGGTGTGGCTGAGGCTTCACAGTAACCACGCTGTAGTTGGCTTCTCCCCTGCCCAATGCTGTCTTCATTGCTTTTCTATTGCTGTGATGAGACATCATGATCAAGGCAGTTTATAAGAGAAAGGGCTTATATGGCTTATGGTTCCAGAGAGATAATGGTCTATGATGGTGATGCAGAGATAGCAGACAGCCAGTGGCTGGAGAAGAAGCTGAGAGTACTACAAACAAGAAGTAAAAAGCCTACACCGCACTGGGAAAGGCGCTTGAAACCTCAAAAGCCCGCCCCCAGTGATGTATTTCCTCCAGCGAGCTACACCTCTGAAACACTAACTAGAGACCGAATAGTCGAATGCCTAAGAATATGAGGGACATTTCATTCAAATGACCGCATTTTCCTTCTGGTCTTTCTTATAGGTCTATCCTCTACGCAGTCTCCAACAAGACTTCTGCTCACCGCTGCGTTTGCAGTGTTTTCACTGAGCCCATCCAACACAAATCTTGGCTGCGCGCATGCCTGCACAATCGCCACACAAGCCACATGTCTCCAGGCTGGGTTTGTTGTGATAGCATGTACTCATCATCTTACTGAAACAGACAACCAGACCCAACGTGGAGTGATAGGCATAAAGTATGCCATGCTCTCTTATTCACAGTCGGGTGAAAGCATGGAGAGACAGGACTTCAGAGGAGCTTACGTCAAGTCATGTGGTCATGAACTAGCAACACCTGGGGGAACTGTCGCCATGGCTACTTGAGTGGACCACACACTTGTGGAACTGGAGGGTCCAGGGCAGGCTTGGGAAACAATTGGTGGAGGGTATTGTCGCGCGTGTGTGTGTCTCTGTGTGTTTGTGTGTGTGTCTGTGTGTTTGTGTGTGTGTCTGTGTGTTTGTGTGTGTGTCTGTGTGTTTGTGTCTGTGTACTTGTGTGTGTGTGTTTGTGTGTGTGTCTGTGTACTTGTCTGTGTCTGTGTGTTTGTGTGTGTGTGTGTCTGTGTGTGTGTTTGTGTGCTTTGTGTGTGTTTGTGTGTGTGTCTGTGTGTTTGTGTGTGTGTGTTTGTGTCTGTGTGCTTGTGTGTGTGTTTGTGTGTGTGTGTCTGTGTGTGTGCTTGTGTGTCTGTGTGTGTGTGTGTTTGTGTGTGTGTGTGTGTTGGAGTTTAGAAAACAAGCTCAGGTGTCAGTTATTCACCATGTTTGTTTGTTTGTTGTTGAGAAGAGTCTCTCATTGACCAGGAATTGGCTAGACTGGGTGATCAGAATGCTCCAGGGATCCCGCTGTCTCTGCCTTGTCAGTGCTTGAGAACACAGGTGCTCTCCACCATACCTTTGGGATTTTGATTTGGACTCTAGACATCAAAGCACTTAGGATCAAGGATGATAGCAAATGACATGAATTTTGGCTTCTTAGAATCATACCATCCTCCAAATGCCTATGACTAATTTGGGGCAAACATAAAGCAAAGACCTGGGTAGTCAGTTTTTTCCTTGTTTTTTCTTCTCATTTTTCCTGCTGCGTGGTTTCCCTGACCTATTGTCTGACACGAGCATCCCCAAGGTGTCCTGGATTCTCCACCATCCTGGAAGGATCTCATTCATCCTAGACAGAGCTGGCCAATACTGTCTCTTCTCCTAGACTCAATTGCCTGTATACTGTGACATTTCAGTAGACAACTCACCCACAGCTTCATCTAGAAAGCAATTGAAGAGTCGCTTCTTAGTCTCTCTGGGGTAGACACTGGAGACATGCTTACAAAGACAACAGTACTGCTGTCAAAACCTTGAGCTGGCCGGGCAGTGGTGGCGCATGCCTTTAATCCCAGCACTCGGGAGGCAGAGACAGGCGGATCTCTGTGAGTTCGAGGCCAGCCTGGTCTACAAGAGCTAGTTCCAGGACAGGAACCAAAAGCTACGGAGAAACCCTGTCTCGAAAAATCAAAAACAAGAACAAAAAACAAACAACAACAACAACAAACCTTGAGCTGAAAATGAGGACCCCTGAGAACAATGGGTGAGATGGTAGTGGGTTCAATGTAGGCTTGGGACAGATAAGTTCAGAGAGACTTCCAGGAGGCGGTGACAGCTCAAATCCAACACAAAGCAGCAGGTCCTGCCTTTCCAGAAGAGGAAATTGGCTGTGTCTGGTGTGGCAAACAGCACTTGGGAGAAGAGAGGCACACACAGGCAGTCACAAGAACAGGACATAACATGTGAGCACTCCAAGGTAGAGGTAATGGTCATTCATAGGCGGATGGAGCCATGACATCCTGGTCTCTCATCTAGTCAAACTGAAATCTCACTCAGGACTTAAAGAGAACCTAAACTAATGGCCAGGTGAGAACTGGCTACAGTGTTTTGTCCTTTCTACCAGATGGTCCATAAAAAGTGATAGTTTACAACTTTGACCAATCGTACACTGCCTTGCTAGGCTTCATGATTAATTATAAAAGTAAGGCTGAACCAGGGGCCCCTTCAATGGAGCCCAAATCACTGCATGCTGGAGCTACCCAGTCACTGAGTGCTGTGATGATGGTGGTGGTGATGGTGGTGATGATTATGATGGTGATGATGATGATAATGGTAATGGTGATTATGATTGCCATGATGATGGTGATAATGATAATGATGGTGATGAAGGTGATGATGATAGTGATGGTGATGATGATGGTGGTGATTATGATGGTGGTGATGATGATGATGGTAGTGATGGTGATGATGATAATGATTGTGATGATGGTGGTGGTGATAGTGATGATGACAATGGTGGTGTTGATGATGGTGATGATAATAACGACAACAATGATGATGTTTGAATTTGTTTTAATTTGTGGGCAGCACTTGCAGATAAAGGGGTACATAAGAAGGTATCAGAGAGAGCCTTATTGTGCTTGGGTTTAGGAAAGGTGATAGAGAATAACTGGGCATTAGAATCCCTGAGGTCAGGTTGAGTCTGCATAGAGCTCCTGACACAGTGGGTCCTGGAAGAGACAGAGCTGTGTGTGACTCAACTCACTCTGGCTCAGAAGACAGAAAGAGAGTTGTGCTCAGTGAAGTTCAGGCCACCATCTCATCTCTAGCATCATGAGTCAGGGCCCCTGGGAAATCAAGGACTCAGTCTGCACCCGCCTTCGCTCATAGGCAAGGCCCCAGTGGGGAGAGGCTCGCTTTCTGCCTGAGGTGGAGCTGGGTCAAGAAGCCTGACTCTTCCTCTTGTCTACAGTGCCACATCCCCACAGGACTGTCACTTGGGCTGTCTGGGCTGATGTCTGCCCGCTGATAGAGCCCCTCCAGTGACTAAAGTGCTCTTGAGAGACAATGAGAAGAATCTGTAAGGATAACAATGCAGTTGCTGTGACCAGAGAGAGCCGGGGACAGGTGAGACCCCCCCCCCCACTGCCCACCCCAGCCTCAAATCATAGCACAGAAGAAGGCCTCGGTCACGACACTGAGACGTCACAACAGAAATAAAGCATTATGTACTTGGTATTTTGCGAAGGGGTTTTACCACAGTCGCCTATACAGAAACACTGAGTGCCACTGCCAGCCAGACTGTGTCTATGGAAAGCTATAAGAATATTCTGGGGCTTTGTCAGAATTTTCCCTGCAACAGGAGGTTCACCATTTCGTAATATTTATTTGCCTTGGGTTTGCCCTGAAGTGGAGTTCCCTCTCGTTTCAGGGCAGGCCTTGGAGACTCAGGTCACTTTCCACACTGTCCTCAACAGAAGGACATCCCTCCTCACCCCTGCTCACACACTCCCGACCCTCCCCAGCCAGCCAGCAGCTCTTCCCATCACAAAGCTCTGGAGGATCAAAGGGAATGAGAGGAACACTAAACAAATAAGCCCATTTCCCTCATAAACAAGCAAGGCGGAATCAGATGGGAGGCGGTGGCGGGGAAGAGACAGAAATCTTTAATAAATAAATAAACGCAAAAAAAAAAAAAAAAACAAATAAGCCCAAAGCCATTTATTTATTAGATACTAGAGCCCCCTGCTGGCCACATAAAGTCTCACCCATCTTGCAGAAAGGTTCTTTTGGTCTTGTCCAACACTGACCTCCACATGCAATCAAAGATGTTCAGAGATATAGTCAAGAGAGGTATATTCAAGGAATAGGAGCTCAGGGGTAGGGCACTTGACTAGCATTCATAAGTAAAAGGATTCAATTCTGAATACTTCCTAAGTCAGTCAGCCAACTAATTATTCCAGGGAGCAAATGTGATGGTACAGTCTGTAACACCACTACTCGGGGGCTAACACTAGAGAGTTGAGTAAGTCCAAGGCCAAACAGGACTACCAGAGATATGCTACTGAAAATGGCAAGTAAAGCTGGAGAAGGTTATCGCACACTTTTCATCACACCTGTGACTCATAAGGCAGAGGCAAGGAGATCTCTCTGAGTTCAAGCCTGGTATCCATAGTAAGTTCCAGGACAGACAAAGAGAAAGCTGATCTCAAAAAAGCAACAACAACAAAAAACTTGTTGATAATAAAATTATAATTATATAAATAATTAAACTAAGGGAAAAGAGAATCACAATTCCTAAGCAGCCACAGCAGTCAACTAGGTAACTACTATTCTAATCAGTTCATTAATATGTATAATGAACGATGTATGTTTATGTCCCAACTGCTTCTTAGAAAAAAGAAAGGTTGACTTATTCATACAAGTAAACACATTAAAAAAGAATAATGAACAATAAAAACATTTTAAAATGTTCTTTCAAAAAAAAAAAAGATAGCTACCAATGCAGCCCAATACAAAGCCATAAACTTCCTTTGTTACACTGTGAGCTATTGGGGGAGGGGTAACTCAATTTTGCATTTTTAGCTGTGAACTTTGTAGATGACAGAGCCGAGTCACAATGTGAAAAATCTGGACACTCTGTAAGAGGAATATTCCGGGTGCAAGACACTTCTACTTCTGAAATCAAAGCCCATGCCTCCTAAAAACACGAAGGCCTAGGCTACGTGTTTGGTCACAAACACCAGCAATCACCTGGATGGATGTGGTTAATTAGAACCCTGCTCCATCAGGCAGAAATTCCAAGTGGGCTAAAGAGCTACATGGAGACATGGGATACTGAAAGAAGCAGGGAGAAAATCGTTGTAGTTTGGCCCTGGGAAAGGAGTTAAGGACAAGGATTTGGCTCTTTGTGCTTCCGTTTGGTCCAGCCATTGGGTGTGAAAGTTACAGAACCGCTACAGTTTGATTGCAAAATGCTTAGAGACATGAAGCCAAGATAGCAATGGAACATGAATAAACTCAAGAGGGGGGGTGCTCTTCCTTCATGACTTACGCTGGAGCAGGCATAGGCCGGCAATGTGTGTGCAGAGGCTATGGGGATCGCTCTCAGACTGGGGGAACAAACACAGCATCAACACAAGAACGTGGCTTTCACCTCAACAGGAAGAAGTGGTAACTTATTCTGGAGCCTAATAGGAATGACCATGGTCTTGAGAACACAGATTCAGGTAACTCAAATTCCACACTCTGATATGTTAAGTTTCGTGATGTTTTTACAGCAATGCTGCAAACAAAGTCGAGTCAAGCATTAGATAAATGTAGGGGTGGAAACATGAGGTGGGCCTAGAGGCTAAGTCTCCGTTAGATAGCCTCAGCTACCCTCCGCTGACAGTCTCAGCTTGTGGACTGGTGAAGGCAAGTGCCTTGCTAGCAATGCATTTTAAAATTTTGGTTTGGCTGTTTTTTAATAGTCACCGTATGTTAGGTCTGGTCTTGGTTAGGTAATAAATGGTTTGCCCTGGGGCTAAAAATAGCTGAAGATAATTTGGTTTCTGGTCTACAACATTTTAGCTCTCCGTGACCGTGAAGTTCATTGTTTGACTTTGCAGAATCTCCAAGGCAGGTGCAGCCCCGCCCCACACCCAGCAGGAACTTCAGTTCACGATACAATGCCACTTAGCAGGATGGGGGGGGGGGATTGGCCCTTCCGAATTAAAGTCAAGGGTTTGGACAGCCTTTGAGTGTGACAGTTCGGGGGATCTTTTTATTTGAATGCAAACTGTTCCCTGAGAGGGTTTCTGTGACCTTCATGGGCAGCAGAGAGATGAGCCAGGGGAGGTAAGAAGGCGGTATAGAGCAATAGGACTCAGTAACTGGTGTTGGTTCAATCCTCAGGGGTCTGATGCTGAGTGATTTTATGCATATTTAAGCACAGCACAATCTGGTAACAACTGTTCCGGTGGTGATTAACACAACTCCATATGTACCGCAAAGCACACCTAAGTCTCTTTGAGGAACAACGTAAGCCAAATACAGATGAGACACGACTGTATCAAACCTCTTTGTTAGCACATGTGACACCTCCTTACAGGTGGGTTCAATAGGTGGACTGAGAAAAACAAGTTCATGAGAAGGGTCTGGAGGAGGGTACAGAGCCAGGAAGTGTCCAGCCACACAGTACAAAGGTCACCAGGCAAGAAGGCACATCCACTCCAACCTTCTGATTGGAAACAAGTTATGCATTCCTTCCCTTGAAGGAATAACCCTGTGTGCTTAACATTCAGGTTCCCCTAATACATGTCTGTAGGCACAAAGACCTCCATAGCCCCTACAACTCCCCGACAGCCTCGCTCGTCTAAACACTAGGTCTCCATCCAGTGGCACTGTTTGGAAGGTCGTGGGACCTCTGGGAAATGAAGCCTTGCTGGAGAAAGAGGATCATTGCTCTGGCTCCTGCTCCACCTCCATCTCTCTGTGTCTTATTCCTCCCAGATGTGAGGGGAGGAGTCTCAGCTGCAGACTGCACCACCACGGAGCCACCTGCTACCATGTCTTCTCCATCACAATATACAGTATGCCTGAAACCATGAGCCAAAAGCAGCCCTTCCTCCCTCAAGCTAATTCTAGTTTGGTGTTTGGTTAGAGTGTAAGAAAAGTAAATGACACACGGATGCCTTTCTTTAGCTGATGACAGTTCTCAGGGAGGGGCTCTGCTCAGAGCCAGCAGCAGCAGCAGCCAGCAGCCCTGGGAGCTAGGACAATGGGTGCCTGTACCTTTCGGTAGGAATCTGGTGTCACACTACCTCACCCACCACACCGTCAGCCTGCCCCCTGGCATCCTGCCCTCAGCAACACAACTCATGCTATGAAATCGTTAACAGTATGTGAGAAAAACTGAAGATTATTTGAATTTATGAAGCCATCTTTTTATTCGCAGATTCATTGGTTTTCCCCATATTTTACAACATAGGCACTAAAATTCCTTGCTTGTTTTTCTAGTAATTTTTATATACATGTATGAAAATGTCATAACAGAGCTCATCCCTATATATAATTATAATTAACATATGCTAATAAAGCATTCAGAAGCATGAGTTTGAATAACAACTTGCTATGGTTTGAATGTTTTGTGATTCTCCCAAATGTATACTGGAATTAAAAACTCCCACTGTGAGGTACTGAGAGGAGGAGATCCTGATCTGACTGTAACATTTAGACAAGGTGCTATTGTGAGCCACTATTCTTGGGGAGACATGAACAAATATATACTCACCCCCAAGAGAGAAGGAAACAATGACAGACGGGAGCACAGATGTCACCAAAGTCCAACTTGGTGAGCCAGTGGGCTTAATGGGATTACTTACAGGAGCGTGGACCGTGGAAGGCAACGGCATCATCACCAAGGCCCTCCCCAGGATGGGTGACAACTCCTAAAAGCTGGACCGCAGAAGCTCTCTGTGTGCCTTGCAGACAAGCTGCTAGGTCAGAGAGTGCCCCTCCTTCAACAGTCCACACTGCTGATAAAAGAAAAGCTGTGAGCATCTGGCTGAGTTCTAGGGACTTTTTGAAACTTTTGAGTTGTTTACTCCCTGAAGCTGAATGAACCTCCCATAGACTTTCCTGGGTCATCACCAGTCTCTTACTAAGAGAAAATTGCTGCACAATGCCAGGGGGGGGGCAATGGAGATTCTGATTAGGTCCAGGGAAGGTATCAGGACCGAACCCAATGGTGAATGAAGAAGTGGTGCTCTAAGATGCCAAAGAGACCATGGGGGACGCCAAGACCCAGGTGCTCTCCTGGTCTCGTTCCGTGTGCTGCCCAGAGCCACCTTGGTACCTTGCCAGCATAAAGCTACCACCAGCTGGGGCTCTTTTGCTCAAAATTATAAGCCATAAGAGGCCCTTTTTAAAAAAAAAATTACCCAGACTGTGGTGTTGTGTTAAAAGCCATAGAAACTGGGCAAATGAAGAAGTCATCTGGACAGGTAACTTTCAGGAATGTTATGAGCTGAGGGTTTGGTCTTCCCCACACTCTTAATTATAAACCTTTAAATATGTTCTTAGAAACTTGACAGCTTCCAGTGTGAATTCCCTCTTGCCCTCCATGCCAACAGGTTTTATTTCACCGAAAACCTTTTGCGTCCCTGGAAGTTTGACGCTTTGGCCCATGAACAAAGTCACACCTTGTTAAGATCAATGCCTAAAAAAGAATCATCACATTGTCGTGTGTGAGACTTTGCTTTGTCATGGCACCTACTTCATGTCAAGACAGGAGCGGTGAAGCCTACTTCCTCGTGTCATCTGCTTCCAACTTGCAGGGACTGTTAAGAAATCCTTCTCTGAACACACCTGCCTCGCTGGTGGGAGTGCAAGGCTGGTCCAGCCCCTTTGGATATCAGCATGGTCATTTCTCAGAAAATTAGGAAACAACATTACTCAAGACCCAGCAATACCACTTTTGGGTATATATCCAAAGGATGTACTCACTCAAAGTATTTTTTAGACATAAAACAAAGAAAACCAGCCTACAAATCACAATCCCAGAGAACCTAGACAACAATGAAAACTCTAAGAGAGACTTACATGGATCTAATCTACATAAGAAGTAGTAAAAGGCAAGATCTCCTGAGTAAAGGAACATGGGGACCATGGAAGAGGGTTGAAGGGGAGGGGAGAAGCAGGAAGGGGAGCAGAGAAAAAAATGTAGAATTCATTAAGATCAATAAAAAAAAAGAAGTCATTCCCTGGCTGGGTGACATATCTGTCTTCCTCAGACATTCAAGAGCCTGCACATTCTTGCTTGGCCTGTGATTCTGGACTCTCCTGCAGCCATACCCGCCGTGCTCTTATGCCATATACTTGAGCCTGTAATAGTCTAGGTTATGTCACGTGCCTCCCCTGTCAGCTGATGGGAGTACCTTCCTCCTACCAGACTCTGTATGGGGAGCTACAGTTGAGACTCTAGCCTCTTCTCACTTGCAGATAGTCCTCATAGCACCCGCTGCCTTCTCCAGCACCAACTACAGTCTTCTGTAGTGTGTGTGTGTGTGTGTGTGTGTGTGTGTGTGCGCGCGTCTGTGCACGTGCACGTGCGAGGGAGCCCAGAAGTCAACACTAGGGGCATTCCTCACTCCTCTATTCCTGACTTTTTGAGATGGAGTCCCTCATTGACTCTAGCGCTCAGCAATTAGGATAGATGAACCCAGCCAACGAGCACCAAAGGTCTTCCTTTCTCCACCCACCCCTGACCCTCCAGTCTGGGTTTCAAATATCTGCTACCATGTCCAAGTTTTATGTGGGAGCTGGGGGTCTGAATCAGGTCCTCATGTTTATGTGATAAGCATCTTACTAACTGAGCTATCTCCTACCCATAGTTTTAACAATGGTCCTCCCACCATCCACCAGGTCACAAGGAATGAGCTGTCATTCACATTGAGTGATGCATCATAAAAAGGTGACCTTAAAAGAAACCTAGATATAAGATGCAGGCTCTGGGTTAGGGCCAGACGTGAAAGGTGAACTACAAATTAAAGGTGAAATAAGTGATCTTAGCTTGATTTATTTTGTACCCTAGAAAGCCCAGCAATAACCAGACACACCACAAGGGGGCAGGAGAGGCTCACTCTTCCAAGGATTTCTTATCCTGTGCTGCGTATGCCCCTCATTCTGCATTTGGGGGAGACAAGGAAATAAGCACCCTCACATTTGTTGAGTGTCTACTGTGAGCTAACAAATTTATAGGGCTAGTGCATGGGTTTAATGTGAGATAACCCCCCCCCACACACACACACACACACACGAGCATGCATACCCACACACATTTCATAGTCATGTATGAACACTAGGTTTTCAGATGGTCGAGTTGTCTGGGGAAGTTGTAGACTGTTTAGGAAGTGGGACCTAGCTTGGAAAAAGCGTGTCACTGAGTGTAGAAGAGTGTCACTGAGTGTGGAAGAGTGTCACTGAGTGTGGAAGAGTGTCACCGAGTGTGGAAGAGTGTCACCGAGTGTGGAAGAGTGTCACTGAGTGTGGAAGAGCGTCACTGAGTGTGGAAGAGTGTCACCGAGGGGGGAAGAGTGTCACCGAGTGTGGAAGAGTGTCACCGAGTGTGGAAGAGTGTCACCGAGTGTGGAAGAGTGTCACCGAGTGTGGAAGAGTGTCACCGAGTGTGGAAGAGTGTCACCGAGGGGGGAAGAGTGTCACCGAGTGTGGAAGAGTGTCACCGAGTGTGGAAGAGTGTCACCGAGTGTGGAAGAGTGTCACCGAGGGGGGAAGAGTGTCACCGAGTGTGGAAGAGTGTCACCGAGTGTGGAAGAGTGTCACCGAGTGTGGAAGAGTGTCACTGAGTGTGGAAGAGTGTCACTGAGTGTGGAAGAGTGTCACTGAGGGGGAAAGAGTGTCACTGAGGGGGGAAGACTGTCACTGAGGGGGGAAGAGTGTCACCGAGTGTGGAAGAGTGTCACTGAGGGGGGAAGAGTGTCACCGAGTGTGGAAGAGTGTCACTGAGGGGGAAAGAGTGTCACTGAGGGGGAAAGAGTGTCACTGAGGGGGAAGACTGTCACTGAGTGTGGAAGAGTGTCACTGAGGGGGGAAGAGTGTCACCGAGTGTAGAAGAGTGTCACTGAGGGGGGAAGAGTGTCACCGATGGGGGAAGAGTGTCACCGAGTGTGGAAGAGTGTCACTTAGGGGGGAAGAGTGTCACTTAGGGGGGAAGAGTGTCACTGAGGGAGGAAGAATGTCACTGAGGGTGGGTCTCGTGTGGGGGGGCTTGGTGTAGACCCTAGCCTGCGTGCTCTGCTTCCTGGCTGTGGACACTATGTAGTCCCCACCTCCCTGATGCTCCAGTCACAAGCCACTCATTCCTCCCACCAACTCTTCTCCACTGTGCTGGACCAGTTCTTGTCAGACTGGGAGCCAGAGTCAACTCTCCTTCCCTTAGGTTGTTTCTTTCAGATATTTCATTGCAGGGATGAGACAAGTGAGTGTCATGGGGAGAGCCTGGGAATCCTCTGCTGCAGCTGGTCCTGGAAGCAATTCTCATCCATCCCCTTAGCATCCCAGATCTGATGTGCCCAAGATCCAGATCCTGTACACAGACAGCAGCAGAGCTGGGACTCGAACCCACGTAAGATGCTGAGGACTGATTGTATTCCTTTCTCTTCATCCACCTTCTTTCCCTTTCACACTTTTCAAATGGCACGCATGACTCACATGCACCCAGACACGCATGACTCACGTGCCCCCCGACTCTATGTCCCCTGCATGAAAATGACCAGCTCTAATGATATGTCATTTCCCGGGCTTATCTATGCACTCACAATCTCTCAGATACGTACTTAAAAGCTGACTTCCCATTGGGTGATTATTGCCCTGCTGGGATCTAGCTGTTGACTTCACACACATCTTTTAAACAACATATGACATTTGAAACTGGATGAAGCATAGGATGTATTGAAAATAACCATTCCTGTGGATCGGAGTGGATGAAGTCAAAGTGGCCCTGGAGTCACCCTTGGGCCAGGATTACAGAGTTTCTACTCCGTACACTACTTTACATTTGTTGTAATGAAATTTAGGTTTTAATAGATTTCCAACCTTCCATTAGGAGGTAGAAAAATTGACAAGAGCATCACTTCTACTTTCACCATGGTAACAAAAGTTTGCACAAGCTCTTGAGTTCATCAGAGAGCTTGGGCCATGGGCTGCCAACTAACCGAACATGGAAAGAAAGGCAGGCACCTTCTGGAAGTGAGAGCATGCCACTAGGCTCCAGAAAGACCAAGTCAGCAGAGACGCTTATCAAACTGCAAAAGGGAAGATCAGGAGGAAGAGCCACAAGGGTCACAGGTACAAGGGAGGTGTGCACCTGCTTCAAGATACTCTCCAGTGGGCAGCTTTGATAAGGAACCAGGAAGGAGGCATGGTGGCACCAAGAGAGACCACCCTTCCCTCTATGCTTCCTGTAGAACACATGCCTGGAACCACTGGATCAGGAAGTCAGAGTTCAGACTCAGTGAAAACCCTCGCTAGCTGGGGAAGGGGTCAACACAGAAGGTGCAGGAGATCACTGTCTCTTGACCAGACCTAGCTAAAGATGGCAGTGTCACCGAGAAGGGCCCATCTCTGATAGAGATGTAAGTTGGCTGTACTCCAGGCCTGGCCAGAGCTGGGATGAGGACATGAGAATGACCTGGGCTGCAAGCACCTAAGCTGGGCTTGGAATTCCACTACAGCGACTTTGAGGTTTTTGAAAGAGTTTTTGAGTGAGGAGCTTTTTATTTCCATTTATTATGTGAAAACTGCATAGTGTATCTTGACAGAAAGAACAGCCATATCGGGTACAGGTGACAGCTGTTATATATAGCTAGAGAAACAAGGACATGGAAAGCTCCCAACCCTGGACATGGCACAAAAATGACCTGGAGCTCAGGGTAAAGCGGCTACAGATTAAAAAAAAAAAAAAAAAAAAAAAACTACAAAAGCGACCTCTCTACTAAACATTACTCTGAGCAAATTCTACCAAACATTCAAACAATGCTGTCCATTACACAGAAATTCTTCTAGGAAACAATGGAGAGGAGTAACCTCCAGGTTTGTTTTCTGAGGTCATCTGTTTCTAAATACTGAGACCAGGAGAATAATTAGAAGGAAAACAAAATGAATGCAATTCACAGACAGAGACAGAATGGTTCAACAAAATACTAGCAAATCACACCATGTATCCTACAAACTTTCTTTCACACACGTACTCAGTGGAATTTATTGTAGTAAGTGTGGATCATTTCGGTGTTCATAAAGCAATCAATGTAAATAATCACATAGGTAGACTAAAATGAAAAACTATATGGTTATGATGCAGAAAAAAAATCTATGAACTCTAGCATATCCTCACGACACTAAGTAGAAGAGAATTTTCCAAGAGAGGCCATCCAAACTGGAAGTGGTGGCACAGTTCTGTAATCTCCAGGAGACTGGGCAGGGGGATCATAAGTTTGAGGTCAGCCTGTGACACACAGCCAGAACCTGTCCCCAAAGAAAAGAGGGGCACAGCGACTGAGACAGATGAGAAAGCTCCACTCCCTTTGTGCTTAACAACAGGAGGCTGCTTTATCTTTCCAACAATCAGGACAAACCTGTCCCGCATCACTCAGCGCCACACTGAATATGTCAGCTGTTTTACTAAGGTAAGAGAAAGCAAGGAGCACAGAAGAATCAAGGAAGGAAGCGAAGCAGCCCTCTGTGCCAGCACCATGAATTCCTATGTAAGGATTACCAAGACTGCAAAAAGTCATTTTCACCAGGCCACAAAATTAAATGATAATATAAAAAATGACAAACCCATTCAAATAAACAACTGTAATTTAATTAAAAAAAATAACAAATAAAAGTAGCAATGTCACTTAGGGTAGTATCAAAAATGCAAAACAAAAACAAAAACCCCACCAAAACCATAGAGGTGTAAATTTTTCAACACGTGCATTCAAACCGCGTGACGAGGACTGTAAAAATCAATGCATGCACAGAGCAAAGGTCACAGAGCAAAGGTCAGAGTAGAAGAAGAGGCTCTCGGCTGGGAGATTTGACCTGACAAAGACGGGAGTTCCCTCCAGACTGGCCTACAGATTTGTACAACTGTCAAAACCACGGCAAGATATTGTGGAGAAATTGACAGGGTTGGCTAAAAGGATTTGTAAAAATTCAAAAACAAAACACCCAGGAGCTAGTATTGTAGCTGAGGGGTGGAATACACAGTTAGCATGTGCAAGGTCCTGGGTTCAACCCCAGCACCAAAAATAACTATAGTGAAAAATGATGAACAAAAAAAAGAGCAAAGTTGAAGGAGTCATGCTGCTGGATTTCAAACTCACTATGAAGCTAGTGACTGAGCTTAGTACTAAAGGAAGGATTGATGCGCGTTGTAGGTTGGTGGAAAAGAGCAGAACATCCACAGTAGACCAATTTGTATTTGGTCCCCTTGATTTTATTTTGCAAGAAATCTGCAAGCAACTTAATGGAGAAATTATAGTCTTCTCAACAAACTGAATGACTGGCTAGCTAACACTATGTAAATAAATCAACATTGAACCACGCATCACACACTATGAAAATAATTCAAACTAGATCACAGGTGTAAATATAAATAAAAATTCCATGATAATGTCAGAAAAAAAGACAGGATAAAATCTTTATGGGTTAGGGGTGTGTGTGTGTGTGTGTGTGTGTGTGTGTGTGTGGTGCTTGTCTGTCTGTGCATGTGTGCATTTGTGTGCACATGCATGTGGAAGCCAGAGGACAACCTTGAGTGTTAGGTGTCATTCAGCAGGTACCATTCACCTTTCTTGTTTGAGACAGGGTCTCTCACTGACCTACCTGACTTACCAAGTAGGCTAGGCTAGCTAACCAGAAATCTCCAAGAATCTTCTTATCCCCACCATGCCCAGAATTTTTATGTGGTTACTAGGGATTGAACTTGAGTCCTCCTGCTTGCAAGGCAAGGGCTTTGCTGACTGAGCTATCTGCTCAGCCTGGGCAAAGGCTTCTCAGGTACAATAGGAAGAAAATTCATGAGAGAAAATATGAAGCAGACCTCATTAAAGTAGAAACACGGGTTCTTCTGAAGACACAGGAAGACCAACCAGACAGGGGAAATGTATTTGTGTCTCACATGTCAGATAAGGACTAGCTTACATCATATAAAGAACTTTAAAAAACATAAAAAAGAAGACTTCAATTGGCACTAAGTCAGAGAAGATACATACATGTCACACAGGCATTTCAAAAGATAGTCGAGGTCTCTGTCATTAGGAAAGGAAATCTGAACCAATATGAAATGAAATGGCTTAGCCATGGAACAACATTTTTAGAAAGCAAACCCCACAATTGGGAGTTCAAGCAAGGATAAAATTCCTGAGGTTCTGGTGTCTTGCTGATGGAACACAGAACAGAACAGCCACATTGCAGCTTGGTATTAGTCATGTGCTTTCCATATAACACAACTGAGATGAATCATCCCAACTGTCAACTTGAGGAGATCTAGAATCACCTATGCTTGCCTGTGGGTTGTTATCTTGATTATCTTCATTGAGGTGTGAAGACTCTCCAACTGTGGTTGTGACTGAGATGTGCAGACTCTCCCACGGTGGGTGTAATTGCTGTGTGCAGACTCTCCCACTGTGGGTGTGACTGAGGTGTGAAGACTCTCCCACTGTGGGTGTGACTGAGGTGTGAAGACTCTCCCACTGTGGGTGTGACTGAGGTGTGAAGACTCTCCCACTGTGGGTGGCACCATTCCCTGGGCTGGGGCCTGAAGGATGACATAAAACAGAGCAGTAAAACTGAGCACCCGCACTCCTCTCTCTGCATCTTAACTGTGGATGCCACGTGATCAGCTCCCTCAAGCTCCTGCTGCTGTGACCTTGAACTCTGGTTGGCTATAAACCTTTTCTCCCTTTAACGTTGCATCTGTCGGGGTATTTGTCACAGCAAGAAGAAAAGGACTAAGACAACCACAACCCTGCTCTATGATTTTAATTCACTAGAATAAAACTATGTTCACAGTGACAGCATCAGGAAAGATGGAGTGAATCCCTGTTTGTAAGTAAGTTCCCACCCCATTGGTAATAACAGACACACTGGAGACAAATAAATAAGGACACAGAAAATGTGTCCAACCTGTGTGCATCCCAGGAGGGCTGGAAATGGGCGCCATGTGCTGTCAAATCAAGGTGTCAGAATGTTGGACCTTCCTCCTTGCAAAGTGGTTGTGCCTGTCACTGAAGAAGCCAAGCCTCTGTAGCAATCCATCCCATGGGCCCAATGCAATAGACAGAATTCTCCAGAGCAGACCACTAAGTTAGCAGAGAAAACACCCTCCCATCCTTAAAGGACCTAAATTATTCAAAACATTTCCTCTGACCATAATAGAATGAAACTAAAAGTCAACGACAGAAAGACATTTGCAAATGTGTGAAAGTAAATGATATATTCCTAAATAATTAATGAGTCCAGTAATAAATCACAAGAAAAAAGAACATGAAAACATAATAGAATTCATGAAATATGTGTAAAGCTGTCCAGAGCAGGAGATGACAGCTCTAAAGAATTTATATTCAAAAATAGGAGAGACCAAGGCGATGGCCCGGTGGGACAGTGCTTGTCTTGCAAGGATGAGAATGTGAGCTTGAATCTTATACCAGAGCCCACATAAAGCTGGGTGTGACCTTTCCTTTGCTCCTATGTGAGCTGGAAGATGGAGACAGAAGACTCTCTAGAAGCTCACAAGCCAGTTGGCTTGGGCTCTAGCTTTGTGTCTATTACTGTGATAAAATACCTCAACAAAAAGAAATTTGGGGGATAAAGGAACTATTTCAGCTTCCAATTTCAGCTCACCGCCCATCACTCACTGTGGGAAAGGCAAGAGTATCAATCACCTCACACCCACAGTCAAGAGCAGAGAGAAGTAATAAGTACACTCTCGTGTGTACGCATGTGTGTGCATGCATATGGTGTGTGTGTGTATATATGCTTGTGATGTGTGTGTACGTGTTCATGCATGTGGTGTGTGTGCATGTGGGGTGTATGCATGTGTGTGTTGTGTGTGTGCTTGTGTGTGTGTCCATGTGTCCGTGTGTATGGTGTGTGTGATGTCTCTGTGTGAGTATGTGCATGTGGTGTGCATGTGTGTGTGGTGTGTTTGTGCATGCATGTGGTGAGAAAGAGAGAGAGAGAGAGAGAGAAACAGAGAGAGAGAAACAGAGAGAGAGAAACAGAGAGAGAGAAACAGAGAGAGAGAAACAGAGAGATGCAGAGAGAGAGGTGTGTAGAAATCAGGAAAGGGTTAAAGTCATGGTTTCCTACAGCAATATAAATGAAAATATGTTCAATTGTTTGTTAGTGGACACACAGTGTTGACACTGGGGAGGACTCACTGCACCTACAAGGGAAGGTAGCCTAGAGGGCGTGCTCACTGAGGTGTTCTTGCCATGGACTAGGTATGCAGGGAGTGTTGAATAAACAGTGCCCGGGTTATGCAGTCTAATCCTGGTCCATCTGAGGGTTTTGTGATCAGACAACAGCTGTAGGCTGAGAATGCCCACATCTCTGTTCAAGCCAGGAGTCCCTCTGAGCTCTAGACCTGTCCAAGTCTGCCTGCTGGACAGCTTTGCTAGAATGGCCCAGCTACACTTTAACTGCCATATGCACAGCTATTAACAAGAAACCAACAACAGCCTGTTTATTGGCATGTTCTCTGTCAGGTCCTGAGACAGGAATGCTCCATGAATCAGTGTGTGTGTGTGTGTGTGTGTGTCTGTCTGTGTGGTGTGTGTGTGGTGTGCCTGTGTGCATGTGGTATGTACAGTATGTGTGTGTGCAGTATATGCGTGTGCTTGTGGTATGTATGTGTATGGTGTGTTCGATATGTGTGGTGTGTGTGTGTTGAGCTTTGGAACCAAGGCCTTACCACGCTAGTGAAGCACTCTATCACTCAACTGCCTTCCCAGCCCCTTTTCACTTTATTTTGAGACAGAATCTTTCTAAATTGCCTGGGTAAGCCTGGAATTTAAATCCTTCCTTAGTGACATGGGAAGCTGGGATCCCAGATGTGCACCACTGTGCCCAACTGCCTCGTTAACCTTCATGATCACCCTGAGATGCAGCATCACCGTGCCTGCTTCACAAGCGAGAAAAGCTGGGGTTTGAACTCAGATCCTCATGCTGCGCAGCAAGCATTTTACCGTTCACAGACTTCCTCTCCCCGAACAATTCCCCCGTGAAAGACAAGAACAAAACAAACAAAACAGCTCATCAGAAGAAGCACTCAAGTTACTAAACCCTGCAACTTGCAACCGAAGGCTTGGCTGTGCATCCCAGTGCTGGGGTGTGGGGCACATCCCTGCTTATTCCTGTGAAACTGTCCTCAGCAGCCAACAAATTAATTCCTCAAACACCTCCCCTGTCGTGTCTGTTTTATCCCCCAGGCTTCTATGAGCAGATTTCACCACAGCTAAAAATAAAATGTCACAAAGACCTGCTGGAAACCCACGGTTTACATCTCACAGATGAGAGACCCAAAGATCCCCCAAGGTCCCTGAGCTGCCAGAGAAGCCTGTCCATTGCAGATGCTGTCCAGAGCTGGGCTCAATGTAGCTCAGAAGCAGAGAGCTGGCTTAGCAGCCTGAGTCCCCATGTTCTATTCCCAGCCCCACACAAAAGAGTGGCCAAGGCAAATGCTGCCTAGCCCCAGGCTCAATGCCAACAAGACTAGAACTTGGTTTATAAGCATCAGTTCCAAAAGCAACCAAGGTTTCATGAGAAACAATTGCCAGTCCCCAGGCCAGGAAGGCACAATGTGAACTTAGAGCATCTGATAGTCTCTGAAATCATAAGAGACCAAAACAACGATGGGGCTATGATAGTCAGTCTTGGTCACCTACCTGCTTGGTTCTGGAATCAACTAAGAGATGCCGCTCTGTGTTGGTCTGTGAGGGCATTCTGGGAAGGATTAAATGAGAGGAGATGACTCTCCCCCAGCGTGAGCTTGTCTTCCCACAAGTGGCTCAGAGACAGTGACTTCTGAGGAGGGAGATTGGTGTTTGTGTGGGAGTACACAGAAGTGGATCCATTCCACTTGGAAGGTCAGAGAGTTTGAGCCTGTTCTTGCTCCTTCAAGGTTATTGACAGGAGATTTCATGTAAGGTGTGGCTACTAACAAAGATATCTTGACTTGGGGTGTAGTTACTTGGGGTTTTGGGTAGTACAATAGTAATCACTTTGTTACTTGTATCATGATAAAAAAAAAAAAGTATTGCTTTTCCCCCCTTTTTTGGATTGGAGTATTTAAGGATCATAAGAAATAAAAATGGGCACATACAGTATTCACTGGATTGCCCTCCCAGTGCTATCCTGTGACTCTATCTCTTTTGTATCTCTGTTTATCCGGCCTAACATTTCTAAACATTTCTAATCCACATGCCCCAGCCTAGAATGTTCAAACCTATCAAGGCGGACCCTAACAGATGTTTCCCCAATGTGGGGCTATGACATGTTTGCCTGCTTGTCTTCACGTTTTGCTGGTAAGTGCATCTGTTGGTGCTGATGCTGCCACCACCACCCTTCACTGACATCAACCTCCCGCTTCTTTGGCATTCCAACATGGCTGAGGACCAGGAACTCTCCAGGGATCTTCTAAGACCTTCAGTGCTAGATTGAAACAGCTGGAGTACCCAGTTTCATGCACGGAGCAACCAGAAGGTGCTCTGCCTCTCCAGCGCAATGATTCAGCCAATACCAAATTGCAAACTTACTTACTGCTGTAGGAGAACATTCTGCTCCTTCAGCCAATAGCCTTTAAGATATCAGCCCAATTGGGCTTGTAAAAGCAGCGGTAAGTGTGTGCCCACTCTCTTGCTTCCGGCTCTCAGCTCTGGCTGCTAGACTCTGTTTCTGTTCAAGCAGAGGACCGTTGTCTATGACAGTGATCTGTAAATTTTCCCCTTAAATAAATAACCCTCTTATTATTCATAATTTTGAACAGGTATGGGATTGTTTTGTGACTTACATCATCAACTTACAACATGACAAGGTATCTTCTGCATCACAATTGTGTGTTCTAGAGTATGAGTTTTGTAGATATCCATGTCAGGTCACAATGTCAAGAGGTTAGACACCTCTGGTAAACTAAGTTTAATAAATGTGCTTTTATGATACACACATTCTATTGGTTCTGTGCCTCTGGGGAACCCCGTCTAATATGAGAATATAGAAAAGGGTGGCACCAAAGAGACTTAGTTTGGCTTCCATAGCCAAGCCCGGCCAGAGTAATACAATAATGATTAACAAAAGCATGTAGCCCTCTGGTGCTTTGGGGGAAGCCCAACCCCACCGGGATGGCATCTGGAGATGGAACCTTTCCCGAGTGAGTGTGTTTCAGTGAGGCCACGTTGACAGAGCTGCAAGTTGGAATTAGTGACTCCTTATAAGAGAAGACACCAAAAAGTGGCTCTCTCTTTCTTTCTCTCAGCCATGTGGGGACATAGTAAAAAGGCAGCCGTCTGTAGCCCACAGACTGAGCCCACAAGACCTCAACTCTACCTGGATCTTGAACTTCTAGTCTTCAGAATTATGAGACATTTCTAGTGTTTAAGCCCTCCAGTCTGTTGTGTTTTGTTGTAGGGGAGACGGCAACTTTCCCATCCAGAAACCTGGAAGACAGCCACCGTAACCTGACGATTAAATCATCATGGATAATGGAATATGCAACCCCAGGAGACCCTGCATGGTGCACTGGGGAGTGCACAGTAGCGATTTTCTGCTGCAGGGAATGGATTCTCTGCCCCAGCAGCACAGAGGCAACAGAGGAACCTACTAAGAAATACATTGTGGAGCAAAAACCACTAGCGTGGTAAAAACAAACAAGCAAACAAAAATCATAAAGAGACCTCCTCGGACTCATAATGTTGGAGGTTTTAGATCATGTCCAAACAGCCTTTTTGGTCTTGGGTCTATGTGCTGAGACAATAAAAAGGAGGGGGGAGGGAAAGAGGGAGAGACAGAGAAGTGAGGAGATGATAGACAGAAAAAGAGGGGGAAATCCCAGAATCCCCTTTAAGGGCATATCTCCAGAAACCTAAACCCCCCCGCAATGCCCTACGTCTTGCTGCAGTGCCAAGCTAGGGACCAAACAAACCCTCAACCTGCAGGCCCTTGAGGTTGTTCTAAAAAGCACGACAAAGCATTCCTTGGAAGCATGTGTCCTGAGCAATCTGAGTCCGTGACTGCCTTTGGCTCTGAGTTTCTAGGATTGACTGAAAGGCTGGAAAAGATTCCATTTCTGTGCTGGGCCCTTTTGGGACCTTGAACTACACTCCAGCCCCCAGGATAAGCTGAAGGCCGTAGGACCCCTCTTTAAGGGAAAGTATTAGCTAATAGAGAAACCTAAGTTATATAAAGTTGCTGACTACAGCCCGTTTCTCCACCCAACTTCCACTCTCAGCTGGGTGGTATCAGCTGGGCAATATTTCAAGCAGCCCCTGTGGTAAGCACGGGGTCAGCAGATGTATGGAGGACATAACCAGGGGTCTGTTGCTATTAGATACCAATAGCCTATCAGAAACTAACAGCTGAGCCTTACCTCACCTTTAGCCAATTGTGATATAGGATAAGTAATTTTGTATTTTGAGACTGTAACCTTGTGACTGCTTTGTGGTTTTTGTCTTTATAAACCCCTTACGAAAATAGACGGGGTCCTTCTCCCTCCATCTGCTGTGTCAGACTGGGAGGCAGAGAACCCATCCTAGCCCGTACTTACTAAACGAAACCTTGCTTTTGCACTTGGAAGTGTGGCTCCGTGGTGGGCTTCTTGAGGGTCCTAGGGCTCAGGCACAACACTGACATTTCTCTAGAGCTTAAGACCTTGGACGAGGGAGACACCATAGATGGTAAAAGGCCTGCCACGCCAGCGCGAGGACCTGAGTTGGATGTCCAGTGCCCAAGCGAGAGCTAAGCATGTTGAACGTGGATCTGTGTGAGGTGTGAGGGGTGGGCAATAGGGAAACAGGCAGACCCCCGGGGTTTGCTGGCCAGGCAGCCTAGCCAGTCAGTGAGCTCTAGGTTCAGTGAGAGAGCCTGCCTCAAAAGAGATGGTGGAGAGCAATCATAGAAGACACTTCCACACGCATGCATGGGTGTGCAAGCAGAATGCAGAATCTGATCCCGGTTGTCACCTGGAAGGCCACAGGGACCTTACTCTGAAGAGTCATGGCATGTGTGGTGGTGGCCTCTGTATCAGGCTTTTTCTTTTGGGTCACCAACCAGCTCCTAAGTCATGACACAGAGACTTAGTTATGAGTGCTCGGCCTAGCTTAGGCACTTTTCTGGCTAGCTCCATTAAATTAAATTAACCTGTTTCTCTTTCTCTACCATTTGCCTCAGGGCTTATTACCTTTCTTCTGTACATCTTACTTTCACTGTTTCTCTGTATCTGGCTGGTGTCTGCCTGGCTTCTGGCCCCACGGTGTGTCCCTCATTCTCTCCTTCTCTTGTTTTTCCCCTCTCTTTTCTCTCCAGCCTAGATTTCTCCTCCTATTAAATTTTTCTTCCTGCAAGCCCAGCCTATCCTTTCTCTGCCTGGCTATTGGCCATTCAGCTCTTTATTAGACCAATCTTAGACGGACAAGGTGAAACAGATGCTACACATCTTTACGCAATTAAACACACATCCTTACATCATTAAACAAATACAGCATAAACACACCTTTACATTGTTAAAGTAATATTCTGCAGCATAAACAAATATAACACATCTTTGCATAGTTAAAATCATATTCCACAACAGGCCTTGACTTGCTAGGCCAGGTGCTGGGTTCAGATGCTGACTTACACGCAGTAGCCACTCCAGGGAAATGCCTCCTCCTCTCTGAATGACAACTACCCTGCAGGAAAGCTCTGGGGATTGAGTGGGAACCAGTGAGGGGACCCGGGACACAACACAGGAAAACAGGAGCAGCCTGGAAACCATGTGGGTCACTGTCATCAGTATCATCACTGTCCCTGTGAGACGACAGGTCAGTGCTGCCCTGGGCTGGAGGAGAAGCTCCTTCCTGCGTCACCCTCACTGCTGGCCAGCTACCCACCCCAGCAGAACTGCAGCTTCCTGCCATTTCCTCTGAGTGCAATCAGTGCTTTAATTAAGATGACTTCATCTGCCAGCAAAGAAAGGAAAGGAGGCACAGCCTGGAAGAGAAGGCAGGCGGCTCCTGTGAAGGTACGCTGGTGTGGGCAGCACGGAGGATCTAGCTGGGGAACTGGGGCAGGGGATGCACTTTCTGTGGGTGGGGCAAAATAATAGAAAACACATGGGTTTATGGGGAGACCAGACACTGCTGTGGATAAGCACCCCTTGCCCCAGCAGCCCAAGTTCCCAGTTTGCCTGGGACTCCACAGAGTAGCAGACAGCTACATTCCCCCAAGAGTGCAAGGTGAGCTTGGCTGGGCTGGAAATAGCTGTACTGTCAACTTGGGAAATGGGGCCTTGCTTGGGTTAGAGTTTCTCCAATGTGTTCCCTTGCTGAAGCCTCTACCTGTTCTTCTCTCCAGCCACCATCCACACATGTGGGGTCCTCCAAGACCACAGAGACTGCCCAGATCCCTCCAGCCTCCTGCACCCACTGTTTGCTTTGAGCTGTTTGAGCTAAGCATCTTCATTAGAAATGGAATACCATGGAGTGTAGGTGCAGGGGGTGGGGGAGGAAGACAGTTCAGTGAAGTGTCTTCTTTGCCAGCACAAAAAGTGAGTTTAGTCCCTAGAGCCCACATGAAACAGCTAGGGATGTTTATGCCCTGTGATCCCAGCCCAGAAAGTGGGGGAAGGTTGTAGAAGGAGCTGCGGGCTGTGTTCCTGCACCCAGCTCCCAGCCGCCTGGCTAGCTTGTGCCCCAAAATAACAACACACAAACTGTATTCATATAAACACTGCCTGGCCCATTTCTATTAATGTGTGTAGCACCACGAGGTGCGCTTACCAGGAAGATTCTAACCTACGTTCATCCTGGATTGGAGTTTCATCGCGTCTGCCCTGGAGAGCAGCGCCTCACATCTGAGCTCAATTCCTCTTCCTCCCAGCATTCTGTTCTGTTTACTCCACCCACCTAAAGACTGGCATATCAAATGGGCCAAGGTTGTTTCTTCATTAGCCAATGACCTTCCTCCATCATTTCCCCTTTTTCTGTTTAAACAAAAAGGAAAGGCTTTCACTTTAACATAGCAAAATTGCATATAACAAAGCAGTTATAAAGCAAGAATTACAGTTACAATATTTACATCTACTTTATCTTTTATCATAACTAAGGAAAACTATAACTATCTATATATTCTTTAACTCCATCAAAGACTCCAGAAGGATATAATATTACCTAAGCAAACAAGAAATAAGCAACTTCCAAACTCTAGAAATGACAGAGACATCTCTCTGCCTGGACAGTCACCCAAAGTTCCTCTGTACCGTTGGGGCATCCATCTTCGGCCTACAGCCCATAGTTTCCAGCAGACATTTCCATGAAGCAGTTCAGTCACTATCTGTTGTGTCCTGCAGAATATCTTGCAGACTCTTTCATAAGTCGGGAACCCCAAAAGACTATCTCACGTTTAGGCAAGTTCAGCAGTCCTCTTTCTCCGGGTTCTTTGTGTCCAGTTCATGCATCAGTCCAGGCAAGAGCAGTTTCTTGCCCAAATGGCTAACCAACTTCATAAGGAGCCTCTTCGATGCCCATCTTCCTTTTGAAGTAGATTGGTGCTGCCAGGACAGACATGTCTCATTGTAATGAAAAGCCCTAAGTTATTAAAACATTAAATGTCATATTCTGTAGTCTTTGAAAGATATGAAGAATATCTATCTAACTGAAATATATCTCTATATACCTAGAAAATCTAACTAACATGACTACAAGCTTGACTATTATTGATGATTATCCATTAACAACCTATATACATTACATTTTTTAAGGAACTACACAATTACAATACCCTAATCAATATCAGTAATATATATATACATATAACAAAATTGATCTTAAATTCATATCAAGAAGCAAAACTTATACCAATGTAAATTATCCATATCTATATCATATCCCCTTTAAATGTAAAAGAACATTTATAAACAATATTTGGGAATATGGGTGCAGTTATTTCTCTCCAAACTTCTTCCTGCTGAATGGGGGCACTGTTATTCAGGTCTTTCGTGGTATATAACCTGTGTGCTAGATTTATCTCAGTCAGCAGTCAAGTGAAGTAATTTTTTGAAGGTGTTCACAGCAACCCTTCAGGAGGGCATGGTCTATCATACCATATTGGGATAGAAGCAATCCACAGGGTCTCATCCTCTGTGAAAACAAAAGAAGAAACGCCTTTCCAAAGCATCATGTCCTTAGATCCAAATTTTAAAGTCAAGGTATTTTCAAAATATCTATGTTGGATTAGTTCAGCAGCATTTATAAACAAATATCTTTTAGCAGCTGTTGCTCTTTCCTCAGCATTCAAACAATTCAAACAGAGCATAATAGCATACAGTATCAAAATTCTCTGTGTATTTTCCATCTTTGTGCGCTTTATTTTAACCTCTGTTTTGTTTATTTTTACTTTTATTTTTTGCTTTTTGAGACAGGTTCTCTGTATCTCTTTGACCTGGAATAACTCTGTAGACCAGGCTGTCCTTGAACTCTCAGAGATTCGTCTGTCTCTGCCTCCAGGCATTGGGATTAAAGGCGTGTGCTACCACACCTTGAAGTCACAGAGGTCAATCAACCTCCCAAGTGTTGGGATTAAAGGTGTGTACCACCACATCCAACTACTCTCTTTCTTCCTTTTTTTTTTTTTACTTTAAGAGCTTTAACTTTTAGCCTGCATATATTTTTTAACACACTGTAAATCATTTAAAGGTTTTTTTGTTTTGTTTTTGAATCTCTCTTTACTGTATCTCTATCTCTCTTTCTGACCACATGAGCCTTTAAATTACTGAGCAATATGGGTAGGATTAAAGCCGTGGCTTTGCCGGCTAGATCCAGCCCATTCCTTAGCTTTCCAGCCTCATGGCAGAGGTAACAGCTGTAGCCATTTTTATTGCCACAACTCTATGGCGTTTCAAGGACCCTGCCAGCAAGCAAGCTGCAACACTATATCCACAGACAACACTCAAGTCCTCTCTCTGTAGCTGGCCCTCCTGCCTCAAAGAGTCAGAGTTTGCCCTGGCAGGATGGCCCAAAAAGCCGGCATTTTTAAACGGCACAGCTTTTTTTCCTGCTATGGCTGAAAACCTAAAAGCATGCATTCAGCTTTTCGTCAACACCATTTAAGTGTTTCATGGCAGGACCTCTTAAAAGAGCTGCAAGGTTTGCAGCTAAAGCTGAGTCAGGAAGCCTCTCTTAGATGAGAGCACTTACTTGCCTCTAGCAGGCAGAGCAGACCCAAGAAATTGTTGCTACCAAGAAAACATGCTTTACTCTATTCTTTCCCAAGCTTTCTCAGGCTTTACATGGAGTTCAGTCATCCACATCTGGGTGCCATTCTGTAGAAGGAGCTGGGGGCTGCGTTCCTGCACCCAGCTCCCAGCCGCCTGGCTAACTTATGCCCCAAAATAACAACACACAAACTGCATTCATATAAACACTGCTTGGCCCATTTCTATTAATATGTGTAGCATCATGAGGTGTGCTTACCAGGAAGATTCTAACCTATGTCCATCCTGGGTGGAGCTTCATCATGTTTGCCCTGGAGAGCAGCGCCTCACATCTGAGCTCAATTCCTCTTCCTCCCAGCATTCTGTTCTGTTTACTCCACCCACCTAAAGACTGGCCTATCAAATGGGCCAAGGCAGTTTCTTTATTAGCCAATGACCTTCCTCCATCAGCAGGGAGATCCCTGGGGCTCACTGTGATCCCAGCCCAGCAAGTAGGGGCATGTGGATCCCTGGGGCTCACCGGCTGGTTGGGGGAATGTCCTTGGCAAGTTCCAGTCCGATAGGATACCTTCTTTCTTGCAGGAGAATCTCTTGAGTTCTGAGCCAGCATGCTCTACAGAGCAAGTTCCAGGATAGCCAGGACTACACAGAGAAACGCTGTCTTGTCTTGGGGAAAGTGTGTGTGTGGGGGGGGGGGGGGGGGCGGGGAGTTAACTTCTGTCCAAGAGAAGGTTGGCAGCCCCTGAGGAATGGTCCCTGAGGTTGTCCTCAACCACCCTGTGCACCCTTCCCCACCACAACAAAGTGACATATATACTGGTATAGTATGTGTTTAATAAATAAAGCTTGCCTGAAGATCAGAGAGCAAAGCAACCACACTAGTCAACCATACAGGCCAGGCAATGATGGCACACACCTTTAATCCCAGCGGCCACACTAGCTAGTCCTAGAGGTTGGGCAGTAGTGGTGCATGCCTTTAATCCCCCGCACTAGAGAGGAATATAAGACCAGAGATGATAGGTCTCACACTCAGTCTCAGTCTGAGGATTCGTGGAGGCAGAACCACTGGTTTTGGTCTGAGGTAGAGGTGAGACCTAGTGACTGGTTGATTTGCTTCTCTGATCTTCAACTTGAACCCCAAGATCTGTCTCTGGGTTTTTATTATTCGTGCTACAGACATACAAAGCACATAGATGATTTAGAATATTCTAGGCGTGCTATTTAAAAAGTAAAAAGAAGCAATTAATTCAGTGTTAGGCTTGGTTTAAGTCAGCATATCCAAAGTACTGTCAACTCTACATGTTGTGTTTAGAACGTTAAATGTTTAGACTTCATCTTCAAATCCTGACCACATTATCCCCTTCCCATCCTGCTCCTTGAGTTTCCAGGGCCATAGACAGTTCCCATATTGGCCAGCCCAGGTCTGAACTGGAGTTCATGGCTGGGCAGTGGTCATGCTTCCCTCCAGCACAGTACAGACAGACTGTGGTCTGGCAGAGGGTCCTCCCTGACCAGGGAGCCCGGCACAGTGCCCGGTACTTGGTTGGATGAGTGATGCATGTGAAAGCCCCTCTGGTCCCTTGGTAAGATGTCCCTGATTCTCTGGGTACACCCAAGCCTGGGGCCCCTCTTCCACATCTCTTCTTTCATGTGTTAGCTTCTTTTCTGTTTACTGGGGTGAAACACCCCGACTGAAAGCAGCTCCTTTTTACCTCTACGGTCCTATGCTTTATTCTCTTGTCCGTTCCAGAGATGGGTCCTGAGCCATACCCCCTGTCCCACCCCACCCTTTAAGCTTCTTGAATAACCTATCAAGTCACTCAGTGGAGATTTCCTGAATTCTCAAAGCTGCCAAGTGTCAGTGGTGAGGTCAGGCCCCTGCTGTGGTCTTTGGCTGGTGCCTTTGAAGGGACACACTGTTCCTAAGCTCTGCATCCCAAGTTCTCAGTACACATGAATTATGCATGCAGGGCTTGCCTTGGCAGGAACACATCCTGACTGATCCTGGAACCAGAGGCAGGAGTGCTCAGCCCTAGGCCAAGTGGCCAGGACCCAGAGCTTGCAGTAGCCTTTGGCCTCTTACTTTCACTGGCTCTGAGTGGCAAGGTGAGCCACCGAACTGTTGTTGGCCTCAGGCTGGAGAGATCAACCTTACCTGATCCCCAGGAGTAAGCTAGAGGAAAAGCCACCATCAGGCTGCCAGCAGCTCCCAAGACACAGCCCGCGCCATCTTCTCTGTGATTCTCATCACCTCCATGTCTGCAAGTCCCAGAGGCAGGAGTGACCCCAGGCCTGAGACACAGGGTTAGACACGGTGGTCTGTGGTTACAAAAGGACATTGTAGAGCCCCAAGAATCCACTCACTGTTCAGGAGTCAAAAAGGCCATCTCATGTCCAGAAAGGAAGACAGCCTCTCTAAGTCTGCATTACACACTAAAGCACAACTTGATAAACAGATCAGGAAAGAGCTCACCAGGGCCCTGTGTTCTTGTTGGCCCTGGGAAAACTCAGGTGCACTAAGACCTGTGGCATGTCACCTCATCCAACAGGTAAGTCTTAAAGACAGAGAAATGCCATGGGGCAAATAAAATAAATTGATAAGATAGGCACACGCCAGTATGATCTTAAAGGGCCTCCAATTAGACTTAGGTGGGTTTTTTAATTTTATTTTTTATTTTTAAATTTTAATTATGTTTGTATATATGCATATATGTATACACACATGCACACGTATATATGTTAGACTGTATGGGTAGGTGAGTTGCACATGACTGCAGTGTCTAAGAAAGCTAAAAGAGAGCCTTGGATTCCCTGGAGCTGGGCTCACAGTGGTTGTGAGCCACCCAAATACAGGTGTGGGGAATGAACTTTGAATCCTTTGCAAGTGCAGGATGCTCTCTTAACTACTGGGCCGTCTCTCCTGCCATGGAGAGGTAGCTTTGGAGATAAAACCTGAACCACTCAGAGAAAGATCCATAGCAGAGGGAACCACAAAGACTGTGTCCCTAAAGGAGGCACACAAGCTGGTAGCCTCCTGGGAGAGAAAGAAGGTCCCTGGGTTGCCCTCAACATGGCATGGGCTGAGAAACGGGTGAGGCAGAAAGGAGCCGGGAGACTGATATCCAGTTCCTGCAAGATTCTCCTCCAAGCCGGGCGGTGGTGGCGCACGCCTTTAATCCCAGCACTCGGGAGGCAGAGGCAGGCGGATCTCTGTGAGTTTGAGGCCAGCCTGGTCTACAAGAGCTAGTTCCAGGACAGGAACCAAAAAAGCTACAGAGAAACCCTGTCTCGAAAATCAAAAAAAAAAAAAAAAAAAAAAAGATTCTCCTCCAAAACCATTTCTGGAGACTCAGCAAAGACACTGTAGGAGGCACCGAGGTCCTTGTGCTCACAGATAAACACTAGGAGAAGCTGGACTGTTAGACACAGTGCTGGCCTTCGAAGGAAGGGATGCAGAACCTGTTATCCACCCAGAAGGCTGGAAGCGGATGTGGTTAATTGAGCTGTTTGTGTGGTGGGAGACTACACTGATCCCCCATCCTCTGGTTGTTTGTCTCAGTTTAATCTCTAGAACCATCTTTAGGGAAGGCATCGCGTGTGCTTTACAAAGAGTTTCAAGTAGTCACAGCTGATCTTTATTTAGCTTACTTTGTTCCTCGAGGAGATTTATTTGTGCTTTGTTGTGCACATGGGATTGAGTTAATTATCACCAGGAAAGTTTCCACCAAACTGAATACATTTAAATATGCCTAAAATAAATGACGGGGGTGGGGCAGGCAGACAGACTCCCGAAGTTTAAACCAACACCAGCTACTGTCATGGTGAACCGAACTACCTTCCTGTCTCCCACAGGTGGTTTCTCTGCTGGCCGTGGTTTTCTCAGAGACCCTTGCCAGATACCTCTTCCTCTAGGCATACGGAATCCCTTACCCAGCCACAGAAGGGGAGTGTAGCTGGCACCTCTGCACGTATAAGGCTTCATGGTCAAAGTGCAGAGAAACAATGGGTTCTGGGTAGGCTGAGGAACTGCTAGGCCACACAGCAGTGGTTCTCAACCTCTGGTTCGAGACCCCTTTGGGGGTCCAATGACCCTTTTACAGAGGTGATGGAGGAAGGTCATTGGCTAATAAAGGAACTGCCTTGGCCCATTTTATTGGTTAGAAGATAGGTGGGAGGAGTAAACAGAACAGAATGCTGGGAGGAAGAGGAAGTGAGCTCAGACTCGACAGCTCTCCTCTCTGGAGCAGACGCCTCAGAGAGAGACACCATGCCCCACTCCCGGGATGAAGCTCCGACCCAGGACGGACATAGGCTAGAATCTTCCCGGTAAGACCGGTTCTCACAGATTATTAGAGATGGGTTGATCGGGATGTCAGAATTAGCCTGTAAGTGCTAGAGCTAAAGGGCCAAGCAGTGTTTAAAAGAATACAGTGTCCGTGTAATTATTTCGGGGCATAAGCTAGCCGAGCAGGCGGCCGGGGTGCTGGGAACACAGCCCCGCTGCCCTTATTACTACACAGAGGTCACATATCATATATTCTGAATATAAGACATTTATATTATGATTCATAACAGTAGCAAAATTAGTTACAGTTATGAAGTAGCGATGAAAATAATGTCATGGCTGGGGGGGGTCACCATGACATGAGAAACTGCATTAAAGGGAAGCAGCATCAGTAGAGTTGAGAAACACTGCCATAGAGGAATGGGACCAGTGGGTAGTTCTGGGCACTGAGACCGGAAGCAGGTATTTGGACTGTGTCTTAGTTAGCATCTGTATTGTGACAAAACACCATGATCAAAAAGCAAGTTGTGGAGGAGTGGGTTTATTTGGCTTACACTTCCACATTGCTGTTCTTCAGTGAAGGAACTCAAACAGGGCAGGATCCTGGAGGCCGGAGCTGATGCAGAGGCCATAGGGGTGCTACTTACTGACTTGCTGCTCTTGGCTTGCTCAGCCTGCCACCAAGACCACCAGCCCAGGGATGGCACCACCTACAATGGGCTGGGCCCTTTCCCACTGATCGTTAATTGAGAAAATGCCCTACAGCGGGATCTCATGAAAACATTTTGATAACTAAGGCTCCTTCCTCTCTGATGGCTCTAGCTTGTGTCACGTTGACACACACAACCAGCCAGTACAGACTGGAAGGGTGCAGAAGTGATGGCTGCCAGAGGTGGGGAAGAGTGGGAGGTGGGGAGGGAGAAAAAAGGGAGGAGAGAAAGATAGAGGGATGGACACACACCCTGGAGAGCCTACTGGGCATCTCTGGGGCTCCCTGCATTTCAGCTAAGACACCTGCGTGGCTAGGGCTACCTTTCTGAGGTAAGACGTCTTAAGAAAGCCACGACACTATCTGCAGGTTGTGTATGCCATCCTGGAAGGTCATTCACTCCATGGTCTCCACTAAGGGTCACTGGTCGTGCTACAGCTCACCCTATGGTGACATATGCCGTGTCTTATTTAATTCCTAGGTTTTGTTACTTGCGTTTTACAAATGAGGATACCCAGGCTCAAACAAACACTCAAACTTCACCCAAAACACACAATACAGAAAAGCTAGACTTTCTGCTTTGTTCTGCCCAGTTTAAGTGCCAAGCAGTCAGGAGTCTGGGCACAGGGCTTCCACTGAAAGCCGCGTATATATACTCCGGGTCACCCGGTAACTCAGCCAACCCCAGGAAAGCTTGAGTCAGGTGCCCTGGGAAGGGCGCCCACCACGCTGGATTTGGGTTGGAGGCTGGCTCACCAACCCAGCTGGCCACACTGCAGGCCTCAGTTTCCCCTTTTGGCCAAGGTAAAGGGAGGATGGCTAGAAATCAGGGGTCCTGCTCGGCCCGCCCCCGGGGGTGGGGCTGGGAGTGGTCACGTGGAGGGGCGCCGCGCTCGGGGTCTCCCGCCCAGTTGGTGTCGGGAGGCAAAGCCCGGAGTCAGCGAGGACGCCGTGAAGGCTGCAAAAGCGCCACCACGCCGGGGTTGCTGAGGTCACGGTCGCCGGGGCCTGAGGGCACCTGCTCGCTGTTCCGCCCGCTCCCTGATAGCTGTGCGGGTGGCTGGACCCGCAGCGGCTATAGCGACGACAGCAGCAGCAGCAGCAGCGAGGAGTACTGGAGCGCGGGCAGCAACAGCAGCAGCCACGCCAGCAGCGACACCATGGATCTGTCTTTTATGGCCGCGCAGGTAATCCGGAATCTTCCCCACGCTCCCTGGGTCGCCAAGTTTTCAGAACCCCGGCCTCGCTGCCCTCCCCGGTGCAGCTCTAGCGTCCGTGGCCAGGTCCTTTGTCCCGAGCCCGGCAGGCAGTCCCACCTGGTGCGCGTACCCGGGGCCGGCAGCTTGACTGTTCTGGGTGGAGTGGCTCATGTTCCTCACACACCGAAGGTGGAGTGGAGCGGAGCTGTCTCCCTTGAGCATCCCACTTTTGAACAAGACAGCTCTGAGGAGCCTGGGGAGCTGAAGTCTCCCCTCCCAGCCCAACCCCCACTCACTATGTTAGCCCTCGAGCCCCGGGACTGGCAGAGGAGAACTGGAGAGGAGCTGCCCTCCCTACTCTGGTTTTGCTTGGCACTGGCACTCTGTCACTTGTTGGTGTCCTCGGGGCAACCCCCTTTCTCTCCACTGTGGGTAAGACTTTAGCCTCTGCTACTTAGGAAGGCGGTGACAGGGCTTTGTGACAGAGATGGATGGTTTAATGCATTTTTGCTTTGTGCTGGGTTTGAGCAGGAGACCACCACCCTTCCCTGCACACAAAGCAGGCTCCTTGTGGCAGATATACAAATGACCTCTTGGTGCCTGGTGGTCTTGGAGGCAGGAGAATGCCTTGGAGTTGTGATCTTAGGTGTTGATTCTCTTGAGCCAGAACAAAGGCACACACCCTTTTCTGGGGTTATGCATGGTTCTTGGGAAGACCCAGCGCTGACCACAGTGTGTGGCTATAGAGAGAGGCTACATTTGGCTGGACACAAGTCCCAACCCACAAGACGTTTCCCCTTCTGCGGCCGTGTGAGGAAGCCAACTCCGTTGCCTCCTGGGTGTGTGTGTCCAGGGCCCCATCCCTGTTGCTTGTCTCTAGCAGCAATGTTTGAAGGGACACATTCCTTTCTCCAAACTTCACCCGTGTGGTGGAAGTCTGTTAAAACATAACATCAAAAGCCAGGCTGGCTATAGAGGGTCGCTCCCAAATGGGAGCATCTAAGGACACAAAGTCTCCAAGTTAGCTCTGGGGAATCAAGACCCAGGGTTGGGCAGTCTTACGCAAGCAAGCAATAACCCTAAGGACTCTGACGACTCCCCCCTTTTGGCTGACCACCCATCTCATATTCTGCCTGTATGTAAATATTGTCATGCGGAACAGTCACTGCCATTGCAGATGGAAGGGTGTTTAGCTAAGCTGGAGCTGAAGTGAGGAGAGAAACTCACAGGATGTCTGTGGCTGCCTTCCGCTCTGCATCCCACAGAAGCTGGGGTTTCCATGGTTACAAGAGAAATTGATCATTACTGGCCAACCTTGGGGCTGGCTAGAGCATCCACAGTTGCTATGGTGACTTGACAAAACATACATACAGAGCTTTTCTGTACCTGTGGGCAGAGCCTGCAGGAGTCTGTTTTTTTGTTGTGGTGGCAGTGGGGTTTCACTTTTGTTGTTTTTGTTTTTGTTTTATAATTCACATTTCACGTGGCCAGTTTGTTCCTGCCAAAAGGCGGCACTGATTGCATGCTCAGCACCATGCTGACTAAAAGGAGCGGAAGTGTGAATAGGCACACCAATGGAAGACACACTAAGGTCTTTAGAGGACCTACTGTGTGTGAGCTCTGGCAAGTCCTCTTAGCCTGGATTTCTGTAGGTCAGCATGCCAGATGGCAGGAATAATTTACCCAAGGGTGTGCAGTTCATGAGGAAGGGAGCTGATTTTGAATCTAGACCCTAGGCTCTGCAGAGATTCTGGGGTTTCCCCATGTGGCCTCACCTTGGGGACACATTCCAAGATGGCTTCTCTGTCCCCTTCCTCTGAAGGTGCTGGCGCCATGGTGCCTCCTGCTCTGCATAGCCTTGGTTGTGCTCAGTGTCGCTTCCTGCTATAGCTCTGTCTCACCGGCCCCACGGGATGAGAACTGATACTTTTTTAAATAGGAAGGACCTAGCAGTATGTGGGAGCGAGCACTTAGCCTCTGTACACCCGGGGCATGTGTGTGTGTGTGTGTGTGTGTGTGTGTGTAGGTGACAGCCCCTGCTTGTGTGGCAGTGAGCACCCACCGAGAAATCTTGGCACTCCATCTACTCCTTCAGCACCTTGTGTCATGGACCCTGTCGTGCACTAGGACAGGAGTGCTGAGGGACAGTGTCCAATGGGACCTAGATCCCTTCTCTGGGTGCTTCCAGGGTATTGGTCAGACTACTAGGACCCAGAAGAGACATAGATCAAGTGCTGAGCCCAGCGCTGAACTGGCATGCAGTAGTTCTTCAACAGCCTCGATTGGATGGTTGGATGAGGATGATGAAATGCGTGCTTGGGAAAAGACACTCAGACCAACAGAGAGAATGCAAGGTATCAGATGTGACTACATCACCAAGACTTTGAGAAGGAGGCGGTGGGCATACTAGGACAACAGGCAGATGGTCCTGAACTGAGCAAGCCCGGGAATGCGCCTTCTTGAGAAAGCAACATGTAGTTACTGAGGCCTGGGACGTATTCAGAGCCCTTCAGCCAGCTGGAGGACAGGAGACCCAGTGGGTCAGAGAGTGAGCTGTCAGGGCCAGGTTACAGCAGGTGCTGATTGGCAGATGGGAAATCTGGGTTGAAGCAGAAAGCACTGGGAACCATTGTGGGTTCTTCAGCACAGGAATGGTGTATATGCCTGGGGAAATTCTCTCCCCCATCCCCTGTGGAAAATGGAAGCTGGAAGAATGGGTGGGGTCAGGAGTGTGTTCCCTGAAGAAGGGAATGAAAGCAGCTCCAGCCCTGGCTTCCTGCCATCAGTGCTAAATAGGGTTCCTGCCAGCATCTTCATGTGGTTCAGAGCAGGTAAGACTTTGGAAGCGTTTGGGACTGCAAACAAGTGTTGAGATGATACCCTATCAGCTGTGCAGTGTGGACATGGTCCCCTGATGCAGAGGTGTGCCCTTCCTGCTCTATAGGACACAGAGAGAGAGAGAGAGAGTGCATAGGAGAGGCTCGCCTCAGGGGTTTAGGATAGAGCCACTGGACCACAGCCTGGGGCACTTGGCCACCTATACTCCACCTGGGGAATATTCCACACAGTCCCTCATAATCCCTGGATCCTGGAAGCTTTGGAGATTGTGGACATGCAGGACATCCATATCTCTGTAGCCAGAGGTAGCCAGATGGGCAGGGTCACTAAGACTCCAGGGCTGGAGAGAGAGAGGGATGGTCACAGATCTCTAGGACTGAGCCCAGTTCTTACACTCAAAGATGGCTACCGCCCATTCTTTCCCCTCAGGAGCCCAGACCTGCTTTCCTCCCCTTCAGACCTGGACCGCCATCGTGACTTTACAGACCATGTTCTAGATTTTCTAGAGCATATTGATTTTTTTTTTTAGGGGCGGGGGCGGGGTATTGTTGCTTAGTTTCAGTTTACATTCCAACCACAGTTCTGAGCCCCACCCCTCCTCCCGAGCCCCTCGCTTCCTCCCCCAGCCATCCACTCCTCCCAACAGGTAAAGGCTCCCATGAGATGTTAACAAGTCTGTCACATTAAGCCGTGGCATTAAAGCTGAGCATGGCATCTCCTCATAGGGAATGGGCTCCAACAAGCCAGCTCATGCACCAGGGATAGGGCCTGGACTCTGGAGCATATTGTGGAACATATCGTATTGGTGAAACTTAGGAATCTCTGACATTGGCTTCATGGAGTGAAACAGGGAGGTGCTGCATTGTGGTGTCCTTAAGAGTAAGGGCCTGGTCTGCAGGTGTGACAGACACTAGTCCCCATGTGCCAGGCATACACACAGGCCTGGAGCAGTGGCACTTCTGTGTTTTAGGGAAAAGTGGAAATGGTGATATTTGTATGCAGTCTCTCTCTCTCTCTCTCTCTCTCTCTCTCTCTCTTTCTCTCTCTCTCTCGCGTGTGTGTGTGTGTGTGTGTGTGTGTGTGTGTGTATTTATAAATGTGGAGGCCAATGGTCAATGGTGGGTACTTTTCCCAACTGCTTTCTACTTAGCTTTTAATACAAGGTCTCTTGCTGAACAAGGGGACTGGTGGCTAGTGAACCTCGGGATCCTTCTGTCTCTAATCCCAGCACTGAGATTGCTAGTGTGTACCATTGTGCCTGGCTTCTTATGAGGGTTCTGGGCTTCAAACTCAGGTCCTGTTCTTGCTGTACAAGCCTGTCACCTACTATGCCTTCTCCCCAGCCTCCAGACTGGATTTTTAAATGCTAACAATTAACTAGAAATCTGTAGCACACTGGCCAGCCACAGCATGGGCTGCTTGGTTACTGTTGATTACTGAGGTTGCTAGGAGATGGAAGGAGTTGTCTGAACTGCTCACAGTTTTAAGAAGGACCCTGCTGGGTAGTTTGTATCTGCTGAAATGGTCTCCGTGTGACACTTAGGCTCCAGCTCATGGCTTCTGCACAGATATTTCTGTCACCTCCC
This sequence comes from Microtus oregoni, assembly GCF_018167655.1. Lineage (NCBI taxonomy): Eukaryota > Metazoa > Chordata > Mammalia > Rodentia > Cricetidae > Microtus > Microtus oregoni. Next base: position 7,984,686 of record NW_024543210.1, on the reverse strand, counting down.
CACATGGCCACTCTCTATATGGTGTTCCTCTCTGCAGGGTTTGTTTTTAGCAGCTGGGGCCTCCTCCCAGCACAGAGCCCACTCCCTGTGTAGCCCGTGTAGTGCTGGTTCTTCTAATGGGAGAGTCCAGTGGTCCTAGGTAGAGGCTTCAGGCTCTTGAGGACCCAGCCTCAGATGTCCTCCCATGTCTGTGACACTACACCCTCCTGGTTGAGAAAGTTCTGTGGCAATTTAGATGCAGAGGGAGTAGGCCAGCCCATAACTCTCCATGTCCAGGAGGGCGGGAAGGCATGGACCGCGGCATCCTGGAGACTGGTGACTGCCCTGAAGCACACAGGACAGGAGTGTGGGCTGCGTCCATCCTGGAGCTCTGCTGAGTTTTCAAGGTCTTGTCTCAGCAAGCCTAGGGGAGAAGATAGTTACTCTGATTTAGCTGGTGCTTATGGTGGTTATGCTGGGTGAACTAGCTGGTGCTTGTGCTGGGTGAACTAGCTGGTGGTTATGCTGGTGCTTATGGTGGTTATGCTGGGTGAACTAGCTGGTGGTTATGCTGGTGCTTATGGTGGTTATACTGGATGAACTAGCCGGTGGTTATGCTAGGTGAACTAGCCGGTGGTTATGCTGGTGAACTAGCCGGTGGTTATGCTAGGTGAACTAGCTGGTGGTTATGCTGGGTGAACTAGCTGGTGGTTATGCTGGGTGAACTAGCTGTGGTTATGCTAGGTGAACCAGCTGGTGGTTATGCTGGTGAACTAGCTGGTGTTTGCTTATACTAGGTGAACTAACTGGTGACTATGCTGGGTGAACTAGCTGGTGGTTATACTAGATGAACCAGCTGGTGGTTATACTGGATGAACCAGCTGGTGGTTATGCTGGGTGAACTAGCTGGTGGTTATACTAGATGAACCAGCTGGTGGTTATACTGGATGAACCAGCTGGTGGTTATGCTGGGGGAGCCATATGCAGCTGCAAATATTTGACCATTTCAGACCTGACACTTGTGTGACTTACCCTCATGGCAGAGGAGTCTGAGAAGGCTTTCTGGGGGGGGGGTGAGATTACCCCCTCATCTTCCCGCAGCCCACCCCACAGCATGACCTTGGCAGGTGGGAAGGCACCTGGAACAGGTACTAACCCTGGGCTATTTCTGAGAGATTTCCTGCCCGCCCCTTTTGCCTTCTCTCACCTCCAGGGCCTTAGGAGACTCACAGTAAATTTTCTTTTCCATTTTGTTTTCCCACAAAGCGGGAAAACCACAAAAGGCTTCTGGTCATAAGGGACACATGACTCTGTTTTCTCTTTAAAATAGAGGCCTTCTTTGTTTTGTATAAAGGAGTCTGTGGGATCATTCCAACAGATCTGTAAGAAATTAGCAGACATTTCTTGTCCAGAGAAATACCACTGCCCCAAAAATAGAATCTTGGGGAGCTAGGCAACCTGTTATTAGGGCCGTTGACAGAGGTGGGAAGAGGGGCTGGAGGTTTTGGGGATGCCAGGCCTCTGCAGATGTCAGGCAGAGGAACCGAGAATTGAGGTGGGAGTGAACACTCGATTTGGACTGATATCATCAACCTGGACCACACCTCAGCGAGATGGATGCCAGGCGGTTCATTGTCAGCATGATTTTAAATAAATTGTTTACTTATTCTACTTTTTTGACAGTACTGGGGAGTTGAACCTAGGACCACATGTATGCTAAGCACAATAAAACCTAAGGTGCAACTACACAGAAACTCCTTGGCAAAGTCCATGCGACCTTGAGGGTGGGCTCCACGCTAAAAGACCTAGGATCTGGTGTGATGTCTGACTGAGACAGCACAGAGGTCACCAGGCCATAAAATACATGTGACATTTCCCCTACGGGTGGGTTCTATTAACTGGGAGCTAAAGATAGAGGTTTGGGGAGGGAGAGTCTGGGGTAGACATTCTGGGGGATTTGGGTGCGGTCTGCCTCCACAGAGAGCAAAAAGGTCACCAGGCCGCTCACAATATCCACTCCCAGTCTTCTGGGTGGAAATAGTCAATTCTTCCTTAGAGGAGAGGCCGCTGAGTGTTTAATATTCCTGGCTCCCTCGTTCTCTATGGGCTCAAGGGCTTTCATGCTAACAACAGCCCGTGTTTTCTTAAAGCAAGAATTATCATAAAGTACAAATTATCTATTATCTCAGGTGGTTCTAACCAGAGGGCCTGTCTTCCTCAAATTCTCACTGAAAAGACCTCGTAAGTCCTTGGGCGTTGTCATCAGACCTCAGAAGGGGCTGTGTGTTGTTTCTTCAGGAATGTAATGCACAATTAACAAAGGCATCAAATCTCTAGGTGGTATTTTAAAACCCAGGACTTCAGGGAGCCTAGAGAACAGGCCTGGGGGGTGGGCGTGGGTTTCCAGGAAGATACTGCTTATATTACAGTTTCGTGTGCTCTGCCTTGTATCAGGCCAAGCTCTAGCTTCTGTCCTGAGATCTGGAGACCCAGGGTTGCCCCTTCCCTGCCCATTCTGTCTCCCTGAGATGTGTGTGTGTGTGTGTGTTATAAACCACCATACACTATTGTGTGTGTGTGTTATAAACCACAATACATTATTGTGCTTATGTTATAAACCATAATACACTATTGTGTTTATGTTATAAACCATAATACTTTATTACTATCTTTGCTAAAAGTCAGTTTTCTTCCATTTATTTCAGTAATAAGGGGAAGTCTTAAGTGTTTTCCCCATGCACTAATTACTCCTGGTGCCTTTCTTTCATTGGTGTAGACTCTCATTCCTTTGGGGCATCGTTTTCTTTCTGCCTGGAAGGGCGTTGGCATCTCTAGTGCTACCGAATTGCTGGATGAATTCTCTCAGCTTTTATATGTCTAGACACTCTAAGTTGTTAGTCCAATTAAAAATATGGCTTTAACTTCCTGCTTGTGTTGTTTCCAGAGAAAGTCTTCTGCTCTCTGTATTTCAGTCCTCTGAGTATAGTGTCTCCTTTCCCCCTACGGCTGCTTTTAAGATTTTTATCTTTTTCTCTGATGTTGAGCAGTTTAGAGAACCTTTACCTTTGTGTGGTTCTCATGTTTCTAGTGCTTGGGATTTCCAGATGTGTGTGCAGGAGGCTAGAGAGGGGGCTCATCGTTTGAGAGTGTGCGTTGCTCTTCCAAAGGACCCCAATTTGGTTCCTAGCTCCCATATCTGGCCACCATCTGGCCCTGTACCTCCAGATCCGACGCTCTCTTCTGGCCTCTGTGGGTATTGCAATCATATGTGCATATATTGCCCCACAAACATGTACACGTCATCAAAAATAAAATAAATCTGAAAAGCGCCTGTGTGGGTTATAGTCTCATCACATTTGGGAGCTTTTCTGGCATTCATTCTTCATTTTTTCTGTTCTTCTTGCCTTTCGACATCCTTTCTGGTTACACGAGGCTGCCTCCAACTGGCTCACACCCATAGGCGCTCTGCTCTTTCTCTTGATGTTCCATTTGAGTCGCTATCATCAGTACCCCTTCAGGATTGCCACCATTTTCTTTGGCCATCTTTCGACTAGTGGCAAACCCATCCAGAGTATCACCATCCCAGAGATGATGGCTGTTGTCTCTAGACAGTAAGTTCGTGTCTTTTAAAAATTATCTTGTCTTTTCTTAACATGTCCCCACTCATTTTTAGTCTTTGGCGTGTGTTTATGGGATGCCCTCACCTCCTAGTTCAGGTTGCATCTCCTTGCCTGTCTGGCCATTCTTGGTCAGATGCTAAACACTATGAGATTCTTTCCCCCCTCTTTTTTCCCACTCTCTCTTCCTTTCTTTTTTAAGACAGGGTTCTTGTGTGTACTCCTGGAACTCCCTCTATAGACCAGGCTAGCCTTGAACTCTGAGATTCACCTGCCTCTGCCTCCCCTAGTGCTAGGATTAAAGGTGTGTGCCACCACACCTGGCTAAGCACTGTGAATTTCACCTCATTGCATGATAAGTATTTCTGTATTCTCTAAATAGTCGTCGTCTTTATTCTGGATGAAGATCACTCATTTGGGAGCAGCTTGGACTCTTCAGGGATTTATGATTTGTTAGGCATGACAAGGGCCATATTTAATCTGATGGTGACTATCGCGGCTAGTGAGGCCGGCCCATTCTCTCTGCTGCCCTGTGAGTTGTAAGATCTACGAAGTGGCCAATGGGAGAAGCAGGAGTGGTAGTTTTGTGTGGGTGCCAGGCACTGCTCAGGGTCATCCATTTGGTTGACTCTGTCTCAGCAGGCTGTACACATCCATGACTCACCAGCCATAGTCTCTGGGGACTGTGAGCACCCTCTGCCTGCCCCCAGGGTTCTCCGTATTCTGTCTGTCCTCAAGCCTTACTTGCTTGACATCAAAGTCCTAAAAAATTGTTTTCATATACTGAACTTGTTTTTTTCCAGTTGAGTGAATGAATTCGGTCCCAATATCTCCAACTGGGCTGGAAGCAGAATTTCTTTTTTAAAAATTTTTTTATTGATTTTTATTGAGCTCTACATTTTTCTCTGCTCCACTCCCTACCTCTCCCCTCCCCTTCAGCCCTATCCCATGGTCCCCATGCTCCTAATTTATTCAGGAGATTTTGTCTTTTTCTACTTCCCATGTAGATTAGATCTATGTAAGTCTTTCCTAGGGTCCCCATTGTTGTCTAGGTTCTCTGGGATTGTGATTTGTGGGCTGGTTTTCTTTGCTTTATGTTTAAAAACCACCTATGAGTGAGTACATGTGATAATTGCCTTTCTTGGTCTGGGTTACCTCACTCAATATGATGTTTTCTAGTTCCATCCATTTGCCTGCAAAATTCAAGATGTCATTATTTTTTCTGCTGTGTAGTACTCCATTGTGTAAATGCACCACATTTTCCTTATCCATTCTTCAGTCGAGGGGCATTTAGGTTGTTTCCAGGTTCTGGCTATGACAAACAATGCTGCTATGAACATAGTTACATAGTTGAGCACATGTCTTTGTGGCATGGTTGAGCATTCTTTGGATATATACCCAAAAGTGGTATTGCTGGGTCTTGAGGAAGGTTGTTTCCTAATTTTCTGAGAAATTGCCATCCTGATATTCAGAGGGGCTGGACCAGCTTGCACTCCCACCAGCAATGCAGAAGTGTTCCCTTTATCCCACAACCTCTCCAGCATAAGTTGTCGTCAATGTTTTTGATCTTGGCCATTCTTACAGGTGTAAGATGGAATCACAGCGTTGTTTTGATTGGAAGCAGAATTTAAGCCTGTGTTTTTAGCATCTATATTTCCACCCCTTTTTTCCCACTGTGGTAAAGAAATATATACTGGATTCATTCTGAAACCTTGGACATGAATTTCTCTTCCTGAATGAAGTCAATACAACTTAAGAGCTCGGATCACTGCCTTGGACAAGAGGGTCTGTGTCCGCGCTGGAGAGTTAACCTCTTGTGCAGCTTGCCTGGCTTGGCCATCTGGGTTCTTCTGTATATGTGTCCTGTGATTAGACATTCCAGAAGAGGCTGAGGGAGCTGTTGCCTGAGACCTGATGTTGAGGCTGTACTAGGAAGCCTGGAGGGATGCAGCCCAGTGGTATAGCTGGGTCTGAATCTGGGGGAGAGGGGTGGTTTCCATTTTGGTGGGGCCAGACTGTTCTAGAACATCCTAGAACTTGCAATCCTCCTGCCTCCACATTCAGTCTCAAAATGAGGACCCTAGGAAGCCCCTTAGAAAGAAGAAGGCAGAAGAGGGGAGCAGATGCTGCAGACTGAACATGGCTACCTCCCACTCAGCCTGTCCCCTGCCGGTCCCACGAGGAAACCCCATCTGTAGCCTCCACCCGCAGCTCTGGAAGCTGATTAGAAATGCATTAAGACTGGGCTTCTGTGCCAAGGGAGGCCTGAGAGGTGACTAATGTGTTCTACTGTCCCATCCCCCCCTGCTGTTCTCCCTGCCTCAGCCACAGTGGCACCACTTTAGCTGCTGCCTCCTCCTCCTGATTTCCTGCCCTTCCTTCTCCCTCCTGCGGAAGTTCATCTGACCCTGCTGGGCCAATCAGTCAGCATGGAAAGCCATGAGCCATGCACATGGCCGGTCGGGAGAGCGCTGAGGAGCCAGGACCAGCTTCTCTCCAGCCCTCATCCCCCTTGGCTGTTGCTCACCCCATCTCGGAGCACATGTGATGTAAAGGACACCATCAGGGAGGCAGGGACCCCGCTCTCAGGTAGAAGAAGCCAGGATAGAAAGCAGAGATGACACCCCAAGGGGCGAGTCACCCCCAGTGCCTGTCTAGTGAGCACACCCATATGGGAGGAAAAAGCATCCACTCAAAGGCTTTAAGATGGTGCCCAGAGTCGTGCAGGCAGGGAGAGAGGGACCCGAAGAGTGACAGCTGACTGACGGCAGTGCTGGAAGGGACATCTGAGGCCCAAATACACGGGTTTTTCTGTCACAGTCTCTTCAGGTCTGGACTCTGTGGGCAGAATGGACCATGGCTGAGGGAATTGTCAAGGCTGGGATGGACGGCTGTCAAAAATGGAAGAAAGGGACACCACATCCTTCCACGCAGCCCTCCTCCCTCCAGCACCGTGCGCAGTCTGAGCCACCCTGTCTGGTGCTCCCTGACAGCAAGGACCTTCATTTCATACGCACCTAGCCCAGGGCCAGTCCAGGAAATGAAGTCTGGCCTAGAGGTCAACCAAAGCAGAGAGGAGAGTACTAGGAAGCAGGTCGCATCCTGGTGGACCTAGAAGGCCAGCTCTTCCTACCAGCACAAAGTGTCCCACTCTGTCCCTCAGACTTCACCCTCCTAGTCCCTTGCAGTATGCTTGCCATGTGCCAGGACCTGGCATATTTGACTTTCTGTATGGCATTTTGTCACAACCTCTGGTGCATCTTGTGAGGTACACCTGGGGTGCTTCTCTGCTTACTGAGGAGAAAAGAGCCAGAAGGGTGGGGATGCCTGCCCTGGGGCCACAGCACACAGGCTCTGGGAATGTATCTGAAGAAAGGGCTGACCCTCAGAGCCTCCATGCCTGTCTGTCAGGTTGGTCACTGAGGTACACCGTGATCAACAATCTCAGCTCTCTCGGGACTGGAGAATTTCACCTCCCGAAACCAGGATGGTGCCAATTACACTGGGGTGCTCTGCCACCTGCAGAGGCTGTGTGGGGCTTTGGGAGGCCTCAGGGAAGACACAGCCTGCTGTCCCAGAGTTCCATGCCCTTGAGAGTGCTCCCTTGAGGGGAGACTGGAGCTGTCTGCTGAGTTGGTACAACCCTAGCTACCTCATTGATTCCTCAAATGTCTGGCAGTTGCCCAGTATGGGCCAGGTACTGTTCGAGACACTGGGGCGAAAGTTCTGAAGGACATTCCTTGGTGGCTTCATGCCCTGAGACATGGTGACCGTCTGTGAGGTGTGGTCAGCATGAGAGCTGTCGACTCAGCCCGGTAGTTCAGCAACATGTAGAAAGAGCTCCAAAGTGTTGACTTTGGCTGACTCTGTCAAGAATGCAGTCGAGGGTAAGCAGGCACCTGGCACATCACGGTCCCAGATGTGTGCAGCACATCTGGCCGCACACAGCATGACGCAGGCTCCTCTCCCCCTACAGCCCTCAATATGTCACCTCCCTCCACGGTCCTAGGATACCCCAATCCCAGACAAGCCCCCAACAGCCATAGGGGGCTTCACAGAGAGAGCAAAGTGTCTCTGACTCCCCTCTCTTCAGCTTGCGGCCTGGGAGCAGGGCTGTAGGAACACAGCCAGGCCACACAGCTCACCACACGGGTCCCCAGCTGGGAGATGTGAAGGAAGTAGGTTTGCCTGAGGAGAGTCAGAGAGCGGATGTGTCAGGTGACTTGAGCCACACCCTCATAGGGCAGATGCAGTGCGTTCCCTTTCCACACATAACTGCCTCCCTCTGAGACCCTCAGGCTAGTGAGCAAGCAGCACTGCCTCTAACCCGTGGGGCCTGCTACCATGAACATGGAGTTAGAAACCCGGGTGTGAATTCTAACAGCCGGTTCATCTTTATAGAGTGCTGGCCGTATCTTCCGTGCAGAATCAGTTCTTATATCATGGAGGGCGAGTGGCCCACTGTGTCTGCATCTCCAGTGATGGGGGCGGGCTCACTGCCCCTCAAAGCATGCTGAAGGCAGGTAGCCATGCTCATCCTTCTGCTGTGCTGACAGGAAGTCCCTGAGGTGCTCCAAACTCCTGTGAGCCTGGCCACATCGAGCAGGGAGGGGATTTGTGGTCAAGTTACGAGAAGCTTCAGGGTGCTGCAGTCTAAAATAGCAGCGTGACACCCGGACGCGCCTGACAAATTGGCTGATTCAGTGAGACCTTCTTGTCTCCAGCCAGCAAATCTTCTCCCCTTCCCGCCGCCTGTCATCCTGGGTGGCAAGTCTTATCATCTCACACATGGCAGTCTGTCCTCGACAGCCTTGGAGAGTGCCTAAGATGGGAAACAAGTCCAAGACCCAGGCTCTGCCACTTGTCACGTGGGTTGAGGTGCTGAGCCTCAGTTTTTTTGTTCGACAGGAACGGTTGCACCTAGCACTTGGGTAGAGAAGAGGAGCAAGCGAGATGGTGGCTGTGAAAGCACACGGTTTGCCCAGTGTGCTCGGGGCTCTGCTTTCTAACTATAGCGTAAAAAACAAAACCCCAGAAATTAGGAGATGAAAAATAGCCAGCCCCACAGGGTTGTACAACTGCCAGTAGGTGTAACGCTTGAGCATCGCCCTGGATCCTCCCTGTGTCACCGTGTCCTTTCATGGCTTTATAAATTGACACAGGGGTTGGACCTAAGACTCTGAGCAGGCAGGACCTGCATTCTACCATTGGGCTATATCCCCAGCTTTATAAAACAGGTTTCTTAGAACATGGTTATCTCAGAAAACCTAAGATCTTTGGATCTTACCCTGATACTCTCATTATTGTTTTGGGACACAATGTATCCCTCACTGGGCTGTGGGAGCCAAATTTTGCCTCATGTAGTGCTGAGCCTCTGATTTATCCTGCAACACAGGTATTCCTTCCTGCATGCCTCTGTTCGGGCATGTCTTCCCGCCCGCCACATGTGTACACTAGATATTTTGAACCTTAGTACAAATATGTCAAGAACTGAGATTGGCCTGAGACTTCCCCTGCCTGTATAACTTGAGAGATGCTGAGGAGAGATGCCAGACCTCTGGCTTGGAGTCAAAGGCCTTTCATAGCCACTGGACTCAGCAGCTGGGGCTCATGTTCACATCTGCAAATCCTCTGCGGGGTGTGCAGAGTGATCTAAGGGGTCTGCATAGGGACTCCACCCATAGCTGCAAACCCGCCCTTGGCTGCTCTTCTATCGTATTCACTGAAGAAGGGTTCTCAATCAAACCCAGACAGAGCTCAACAATGTAGCTAATGTTGCCAGTTAGCTTGACCTGAGGATCCACCTTCTGAGGTGGAATCAGGTGGGTTACCATTCCCACTGTATATGGGTTCTGGGGATTTGAACTCCAAACCCCACACTTTTAGGGTGAGTGCCTTAACCACAGAGCCGTTTCTCTAGCCTGACTGCATTGTCTTTTAAGTGGCACTCATTAGTCACTGTGTGACCACTGTGAAACAGGTGGTGCCTTTAAGACCTCAAGATTTAAAAGATATAATTGCTTGACCAGAAGTTTTTTCATATCCCAGGGAATAACCGTTCTGACTGCCTTCCTTTCTGGCTCCCCACACACCACCCTAAGGAGGCTTTAATGGGACTTGACCCTCCTACCCTCAAGGCTCAGCCCTCTGCCGTCCAGCCCTTCCGCACATTCAAATGTCTAAAGCAAAGCTGTGAGTTCCATATGGGGTCCCATAGCTGTACATGGGAACTGAGGACAATGTGGTAGGAGTGAAAGGTTGAAAACGCACAGCCACCAAAACTTAATTAAAAATCAAAGAGTAAAATGCGCCCTAAAGTGGAATTGTCTAGATCAGGCTGGCCTGTGGGAAGATTGTGGGGGGTGATATTGTTAATTGATGTAAGAAAACCCAGTCCTTTGTGGGCGGCACTATTCCCTAGGCAAGCAGTCTGGACAGTACAAGAGAGGAGAAGGCTAGCTGAGAGCAGGCAAGGATCCATGCATCAGCTCTCTCTCTGCTCTTGACTGTGCACACGATGTTCCTGCCTTCATTTTCCCATGGTAATCCACTGTAACCTGGAATTATGAATCAAATAAACTCTTTACTCCCTGTCTTAGGTAGGGTTTCTGTTGCTGTGAAGAGACACCGTGACTATGCCATAATGCAGTGAGCTTTTATTGACTACCTGCAGTGTGCCGAAAAGTCATGGTCAAAGACAGCCATCTCTCTTCAAGGATTACCCTCAGGGTAGCTGTCAGTATACAAAAAGGAGGACCTCAATCCCAAGAGAGGCAAATTATTTAAGCGGAGGCTTTCCAAACATCTGGGAGCTAGGCAAAGATGGGGATCAACCCATCTATTCGACTATGGCAAACAGAGGAGTCCTGATGTAGCATCAATTTGCAACCATGGGACAAAGTCAAGAGTATCCTAGCTGCGTACTCTTCCCCAGCCATGCTCAGTGCCTAGACCTAGACACACACACACACACACACACACACACACACACACACAGCGGACAGCATGGGCTAAGAGGTTACCTCTTATAAAGCCCTCTCTTTCTGGGGGACAAGTTGGCAGCATCCTTTGAGAGTTAACTGTATTTGCTTTCCTGGAAGGTCCCTTTAACACCCTAGTCTTATGGCAACGCCCACTGGACAAGAGGATTTGACCCACCCATAATACACCCTCATCTTCATGGCAGCATGACTTGTTCCCTGTGCTCAGTCAAGGATGGCACTTCTAGAATGTCACTGGAGACAGAGGATTCTTCTCTGGCTTCTGACCCAGGTGGACAGATAGAAATGACCACAAGTGAGCCATATAGAGTCAGCAAGGCCCAGCTGCCTCTGTGTGTCTCCTGCTCGTACAGGTGTCCCTGCGACCGCAGTTCTCCCAGGAGCCGCGATGCTGCATGCAAGAGACTGGAATGCTGGAGACATCTTCTTGTCATTCACCAGCTCCCTGGTGTAGAATCCAAAGCGTGTTGGTGGCTCGAGCTCAATAGAACTTCCCCAGGCAGGGAAAGGAAGAATGACCATCCCAAAGGATTGGCTCAATGAGGCAGAGTGGATACATCATTATCCCAGCTCACCAACAGCACCACCACCACCACCATCACCATCACCGCCGCCACCGCCACCACCACCGCCGCTACCGCCACCACCACCACACATACTGCAGGATGCACCCACTCTCTGCTGTAGGCTCTCAATCCTGTTCCATTTCTTCCCTTCCTATACCGCCCCCTCCTGTCCTCCTCCAAGACAGGGTCTGTGTTTTTCTCTTTATGCATCTGCCTTCCAGCCTGTTCTTAGCATATAGTAGATGCTCAACAAAATGTCTCTTTAGTCTATGAATGAGTGAGCAGTTGATCAGGTTCACCACCCTTCACCTTGCAGCCCTGAGACCCTGAGACCCTGTTCTGTCCAGGGAAAGGGAATATACACTCGGTCCCATCAATGCTGCTGAGTCACTCTAGAGGCTGTCTGGAACCTTTGGAGGTAGATTAGGTTTGGTTTGCAACTGCCTCTGCCAGCCAGCCCCCTAAGAGACAGCCTTAGAGCCCTCATTGTCTTGTGTCTGCTCAGCAGTTGACGGTTTGAAAGACCCTCCAGAATCACGCTGACCTTCAGAAGGAGCATCATAGCCACTCATGGGAGGGCAGGCGTGGCCAGGAGGTGGAGCCATCCAGCTGGTCTTGGCCAGTTTTTCCTTGATGTTCTCAACCAGTACCTTCTAAGACAAATTGAAGCCCAGGCTCCTCCACGGCCCCCCGAGTTCTCAACTGTGGCTGTGGGCTACACCACAGAGAACAGATCCCAAGTGGTGGCCAGCCACATCCAACATGCCTATCCCCAGGGCTAGTGTTCCCTTCACTATTTGTAATCAAAGATGATGGCTCCATGGAGACAGTATTTTTCTGCTGTGTGCTGAGTTACTATGGCAACAGCCTCCAAAAGGAGTCTGCTTGCTTTTTATTCTTAATTCTGCAATGTTCTCAGGTTTTCCAAAAATACCCTTATTTTCCTGGGTCCCTCTGTGGGGTTGGGTTCGTAGAGCAGGCAGCTGTCTGTATGCTGTGATGTAGCTCTCTCTGCTCCCGGCTGTCAGTTGAGCAAACAGGTTTTATTGCAGCTTTCTCTTAGCATCTCCTTCATGTATGTAGCTGTGCCGTGCACCGGGATCCAAGGAGAAATTCAGCTCCAGGCTGTCTGTCTGTAAAGAGCTCAGAGTCCGGGGAAGATAGACACGCCTGTAATGTAAGTGAATGACTAATTATAGTAAGTAAGATAATAATAAGTGCAGGCATGTGTAATGTAATCAATCCTTCTACTCCGTAGAGGTTTCTTCGTGCCGGGCTCCGGCAGGGAAAGCTGTGAACTTGGGGTAGGAGACAGAGGTTAGAAGTTGGCCAGTTTGCAGCTCTGGTTTTGATCAGTTCCTTATATGCTGTGTATTCTCAGAAAGGTGACCGTGCCTCACTGAGTCCAGGATCTGCCTTATGCTGGGCTGTTGTGAACAGATGGTACAGCACCCAGGCGCAGGGTAGCTCTTCCCTGGGAGACCCTGCTCACCCACCACCAAGCTCCTGGGACAGTCAGGACAGGGCTCGGTAGGGTGGCTTAGGATGACGAAGGGTGTCTGCAGAGGGCCACTGGCAGTGGTGTGGCAAATGATGTTGGTTTCGGGGGAGGTAAGAGAGCAGAGGGTTCTGTGCCAAAGCTGGGGCCCTGGTTCGTTGATCTCTGGGCTCTGATGGGACCCCATGGAAGTCACCGCTGAGCAGTGATAGCTTGCAGGTTTGGTGCTGCTGAGGGAGGCAGGAAAACAGACAAGGCCTGTGTCCTCATTACAGAAGCTTGCGTCCCCATGTCGCCATCCCTGGCCACATTTGGGTACTGCAGTCTGACTTCTGAATGCCCCCACCCGCTGAGATCCCCTCTGAAGGAGGGAAGTGTCTCTGTCCCTGTGAGGTTAGGACTAAGAGGTTACAGTGGCTGCCAAGGTGACAGGTTGCTTGCAGTAGCCCTGGGGATGGTGGTGGGCTTCTGTGTTGCAATACCTGGTTAATTGCTCATGAGCTATACAAGCTCAGGGAAGTCATTGTACTTCCTTGAGTCTCGACTCTGTCGCTTTTCATTTGTGCCTTAGTTTCCCCACCTGGAAAACAGGGATGCCAGCCCTTTCTCATGGGCGGGACTGTGACAAAATACCCTCAGGTTGTAAAGGTCCCAGCCCCCACCTGGCCTGGAGCAAACTCTGAGGAAATGTTTCTCGTGTTTTCCTTTCACACGCTTTGTTTTACATGGAAAACTCTGCAGCATGGGTGCTAGGCAACGCGGAGGGCAGGTTCTGCTGGGAGGCAGCAGATTTTTCCATTAGCTGCCTCTCTGTGAAAGAACCACGTGGGAGGGGTCACCCAGCATCTCTGGGGGATTCTTCAGATCTGCAGCCATTAGCTTTTCTCCAGTCACCTCCAGAGTTCGGCAGGGAAGGAGTTGGTAAAGCAGAATGTCACCCTACTGCCCGGGTAGTCGGGCTAGATGGAGCCCCACTCCAGGAGCAGGAGCTGCCGTTGGTGCTGAGCCAGGCAGCATCCCACCCCACCTCCATCACTCCAACCACCCCACGGGATGCCACCCGCAAGTTCATCTCTCACCACGTGTGCTTCCTATTGTTCTTTCTGGGAGATCCCGTTCCTCCACCATCAACCCTGGTTGGACTGGTCCTATAGTCTGTACCCAGCCATTTACCCACTCACCTGGGCATTCCTGAAACCTAGCCTGGTCTTCCTGGACCCTATTTTTGTCACTACCTCGTACTCCTTCTAAGCCAATGGACACCGGGAGGAACCTGTAGCACACAGAACACAGGCCATGCTTATAGACTGTGGGGGAGGGGAGAAGGGGACAAGGAAACACTTGGATCTACAACAGACCCTACTTAAACTGTGTGTATTGCAAAGCTTTGTTTTTATGCTTATTTTTGAAACAGATGAATCAGTTCTGACCATAGGAAAATCCCTAGTCATTGCATGAGGCTTGGGGAAAGAAAGAGTGCTTTAAGGCATTTCTAACCTATGACCTAATGCAGGAAGCGTATGCATGTGTGTGTGCATGCGCACTGTTATGAGAGCAGAACACTCGGGTGTTAAGAAGATGGCTGAAACCAATGCTCTGTCACCTGACCCTGTGTCAGCGTTCCAGTGCATGGAGCCGTCTGTGACTGTATTCCAGTCTGCCATTTGTATCCATTAGAGTCAAGCTGTAAATCAAGCCTTTAACACATGATCTTTTTTTTTAAAATTTATTTATTTATTAAGGATTTTTGCCTCCTCCCCGCCACCGCCTCCCATTTCCCTCCCCCTCCCCCGATCAAGTCCCTCTCCCTCATCAGCTCGAAGAGCAATCAGGGTTCCCTGACCTGTGGTAAGTGTTGTTCTTAATTCCTGTTTGTCGTATGGGGGTAAAGACGATTACGCGGGGAAAAGACACAGACACGCAGCGGTCCCACGTGGTACACTTTAATGGGGGGGGGGAAGGATAACAAACAGGTAAGGGAAAACGTGCAGACACACTAGGGGAGGCGGAAGGAAGGGGAAGGGGCGAACTCGTGACTTGTCCTTGCTTTTAACGGGGGATGCAAAGGCTTCTGGGAAATGTGACCCCAGGGGAACGCTGGGAGTTGTAGTGTTGCAAGAGAACAACATTTCACCCTTTTGGTTTGATTAAAAAAAAAAAAAACTGGGGGACCTTAAGGGGTAGGGAATAGGGACGTAGTCCGGTCTCTCATGGCTGCTTCCTGCTGGCTTTGGGCGTTGAGGGGTCCAGGGAATGTCCGATTATTTTGGCAATGTCCCATTGGCGTTTGTGGTAGCTGGTGTAGTTGGTCACTGATGTCCAGGGTTGCTGGCTGGTGTAGTTGGTCACTGACATTTGAAGTCCTGGCTGTCGTCTGAGGTGGCTGATTGAAGAAATCTGTGTGGCTTTTCCTGAGTAGCTGGGTCATCATTAAGATGCTGGAAGGCAAAAGTTGCATTAGTAAAGAAAAAAAAATTAAAAGAAGGGGGGGAATTTTTTGGGGGGGAGCTGGAGTGAGAGGGGGGAGGAGATCCAGGTGAGGGGGTCTTAGGATGTCCGGGGTTAAGAATGATAAAAAAAATTAAGTGATACTTATTCCTTTGTGTTTGATCCCTTTAGATGGGTTGGACTGGCATCCTGGAGCGTAAGGAAACTGTCTTAAAAGAAATAGATTCTAACCATACATTTCTTAACATTTCAGGGGCCACTGCTGCAGTCAGCGGCTGGCCTGTTATGTTAAAGAGCTTTGTAGAGGAGAATCTGCTTACCACTTGACTTCGTATTTGATGGGGGTACCTGTAACGACAGCTAGACAGTTATTTATGAATTTAAAGAAGGGAGGGTGTGTTAACACAGCGACGGATCGGGACCATTGTTTTCCTTAGACTGTAGTAGAGGGAACTGAATCCAGCGTCCTTTGGAACTTAAGAGAACAGGGTCCGGTTTGGGTCACCGTGTATGAAGGATTATCTTGAGCTGTGGAGATAAATGGTTTAAGATGTGACAGGTGAATCCAATGAGGAATTCCTTTAAGCTTGACAGCTGTGGGAGTTAAAAGAATTACTCTGAAAGGGCCCTGCCATCTAGGGGAAAGGGGTGAAGGGCGTTGGCCTGGGGGTGAAAGTAATACCTCATCCCCTATTTTAACTGGTGGCGGACATGTATTAGCACATGGCCGAGGTAGTGAGTGATCTGTGAAGTCCCATAGTAGTGAGCGTAAGTGGAACAGGAGGGGAGTGAGCAGGTGGTCAGGAAGGGGAGAGGTCTCCGATGAGAAGCCGGGAGTTAAGACCGGCCGCTTTAAGCCGCCTGTGTGACCTGTGGCGGAGAGGAGACAGGGAAGAATCCGAAGACACGCACGACCTGTTGCGGGAGAAGTGGAGTGAGGCTGGTTCGGAGAGGGAGCGGGTAGGTGACCCAGAAGAATATTTATGCGGGACTCCTGGAGACCTAGGAATGAAACGCCCAGAGGCGACATGGGGGAGTAAACCTTGAAAGAAAGAGGAATGGGTAAACTGAAAACTCTTAATAGATGAACTTAAAATGACTGAAAACATTTGAAAATTGCTCAAATAAATATGAGCCAATCACTGTCGCTTGACTGGGCGGAGCGAGTGGCCCCTCGAGGTGCGGTGGGGGGGGTGTGGAGGCAGGGGGGTTGGGGTTTGTCTGTGGGATCCATGGCGGCGGCGGGAGCAAAGAGTCCCTGGAGGGATGGCATTGCACCAGCCTTCCAGATGCGGGGGTTGGTTACAGAGCCCATGACTGAAACGAAGTCTGTCCGCAAAAGGTAACTGGCCCGAACCCAGCTACCGTTTGGGGGAGAAAAAGCCCCGGCTGGGAGGAGACAATTACCACGAACACGGCAAGCCAAGAGCGCTGGCGTCCTGGCATTCTTGGGGCGTGCTAACTCTTTAGGGCCTGCGTACGGCCCGAAGGCGCCTTGCGGGGGAGGCAGGTTAGCAACCTAGCCCAGGGTGCGCAAAGAAAGCCAGCCGGACAGTCTTTGAACGCCCCGGGGGGAAGGAAGCCAACTCAGGGTAACTCATGGATCAGGATGAGGCGGTGGAAAATGGCCGTGGAGAACAGGTGGAGGTGAGTGAAGGCTGTCGGTTCTTTAGACCTTGTCGGTGAAACCCAGAGGCAAAAGCCTCGGGCACCAGACGGAGAGGTCTCCGGGTCGAGGCAGCGGCACCAAAATGTTGTTCTTAATTCCTGTTTGTCCTATGGGGGTAAAGATGATTACGCGGGGAAAAGACACAGACACGCAGCGGTCCCACGTGGTACACTTTAATGGGGGGGGGAGGATAACAAACAGGTAAGGGAAAACGTGCAGACACACTAGGGGAGGCGGAAGGAAGGGGAAGGGGCGAACTCGTGACTTGTCCTTGCTTTTAATGGGGGATGCAAAGGCTTCTGGGAAATGTGACCCCAGGGGAACGCTGGGAGTTGTAGTGTTGCAAGAGAACAACAGTAAGTCCAAGGACCGCCCACCTCCATCCAGGTTTAGTAAGGTGAGCATCCAAACTGCCTAGGCTCCCCCAAAGCCAGTAAGTGCAGTAGGATCAAAAACCCATTGCCATTGTTCTTGAGTTCTCAGTAGTCCTCATTGTCCGCTATGTTCAACAAGTCCGGTTTTATCCCATGCTTTTTCAGAACCAGGTCAGCTGGCTTTGGTGAATTCCCAATAGAACATCCCCATTGTCTCAGTGTGTGGGTGTACCCCTCGCGGTCCTGAGTTCCTTGCTCGTGCTCCCTCTCCTTCTGCAACACATGATCTTTGAAGGATGCTCAGGACCCAGGCCATGATGCATCACTGACACCTCTCCTGCCCTCTTGTTACAGAGTTAGCCTTCAGTGTCTGCTGAGTCATAAGGACGATGAGGTCACTGAGTCACGCAAACCTCGGTGTTTAGACCATAGATTCTGTGAGAATTTAGCGGGGAGAGAAATCAGCTGTGTATTCATTCTGCCTGGAGGCTTGTCAGAAATTCTCTGGTGAACTAGGTCACCCAAGGTGCCACAGATGGTATGCATCTGAAGGGACGCGCCTGAGATTGTAAACAGGTACCTTGGTACCTGCCATCAGTGTCAGAACCTTAGACCAGTCAGAGGGAGCAGAGAGAAACCTAGGGCTGAATCCCTGTGGAAGGTGAATGTCAGATAAACAGTAACTTCTAGATATGTCCAGTGTAGTACTGGAGTTACAAGATGTCTTAGTTAGGGTTTCTGTCGCTGCAAAGAGACACCATGAACACAGCAACTCTTATAAAGGAAAATTGGGTGGCTTACAGTTCAGAGGTTCGGTCTATTATCATCATGTGGGACACGGCAGGTTCTGGCACACATGTCCTATGTTTTTCAGGCAACAGGTAGTGGTCTGAGCCACTGGAAGGTATCTTGAGCATATATGAGACCTCAAAGCCTGCCTCCACCGTGACATGCTTCCTCCAAGACCACACCTACTCCAGAAGGCCACACCTCCTAATAGTGCCACTCCCTTTGGGGGCCATTTTCTTTCAGACCACCACAGTTGGGGATATAGCTGTCAGTAAGATGCCTGCTGTATACTCGTGAAGACCTGAGTTTGAGCCCCAGAACCCACATAAAAGCTGAGCATATACCTACACATGTACTCCCAGTCCTGAGGGAGCAGAGACAGGGACATCTCAGGGCTCACTGCCAACCTAAAAGCTCCAGGCCAGCGAGAGACTCTGTATCAAAAACAAGGTGGGCAGAGCCTGAGCAGGGACAACCAAGGTTGACCTCTGCCCTCCGCATGCATGAGCATCCACACAATCACATATCTCTGTAGCAAGATAGAGTCCTCTGGGTGTATAGCTGGATCTTGAGGTAGATCAATTCCAGCTTCCTGAGGAACCTCCAGCACTGGTTTCATTAGTGGCTGCATAAATTTGCACACCCAACAGCAATGAATAGGTGCCCCCTTTCCCCACATCTCACCAGCATGAGATATATATTTGGTTTATTGATCTTGGCCATTCTGATTGGGGTAGATGAAATCTCAAATTAGTTTTAATTTCCCTGATGACAAAGGATATTGGACATTTCTTTAAGTGTTTCTCAGCCATTTGGGTGGCTTACAGTTCAGAGGTTCGGTCTATTATCATCATGTGGGACACGGCAGGACACGGCCATTTGTATTTCATCTTTTGAGGACTCTACTTAGTTTTGTACCCATCTTTATTTGTTTTGATTTTTTTGGTGTCCAGTTTATTTATATATATATATATATATATATATATATATATATATATATATATATATTCATTCCTAGATCCCACATGGCAGCTCACAACTGTTTGCAACTCCAGTTCCAGGAGATCCAGCTGCCGTGCCCTCTTCTGGCTTCCATGAGCACTGCATGCACAAACATACAGAAACCCATATAGGAGTGTGCAAAACTGTGCTTAGCGTCATAGAAAAAAAGAGAGGGAGGGCAGGAGGGAGGGAGGGAAGGAGAGAAAGGAAGGAAAGAAGGAAGGAATCAGGCAAAAGGGGAAATTCCTAACTAGGAAAAGAGGGGTAGGGGAAGAGTGGTACCGTGGCTTGTGTTTGCAATAGAGTGTTACACAAAGCAGCTGCTGCAGTGTATCCCTGTGATCCCAGCTACTCAGGAAGCCAAAGCAGCAAGGCCACAAATTTAAAGGCCTGCCTAGGCAACTTAGTGAGTCCGTGTGTGTGTGTGTGTGTGTGTGTGTGTGTGTGTGTGTATGTGTGTGTATGTGTGTGTGTGTATGTGTGTGTGTGTATGTGTGTGTGTGTATGTGTATGTGTGTGTGTATGTGTGTGTGTATGTATGTGTGTGTGTGTGTGTGTGTGGTTATTGTTGTTCTCTGACCTCCACATGGCACGGCATGCATACACTCACCCACCCCATACACTGAGTAAATGCAATAAAATAAATAAACAAACAGTAAACATTAAAATAACAAAGGGCTGGATTTGGGTACTGTGCTTTTTAAAAAGAAGGAAAGAAAGAAAGTAATGCTGGAGCGATGGCTCAATGGTTAGGAACACTTGCTCTTCCAGAGGGCCTGGGTTCGGTTCCCAGCATGCTCGTGACATTTCAACCATCTGTGATTTCAATTCCAGGGCCTCCAACTCTCTCCTCTAACCTAACCTCTGCGGGTACATGCACATCATACATAGACATACATGTGAACAAAATGCTCGTGCACAGAAAATTTAAACTAAAAAGGAAAATTATACAATAAACTAAGATTTTTGTGAAAGTCTTGATGTTTTAATTTTACAAAGGAGCTACACGATAAGAAGACCTGAACTTAGGCCATGAAAATGTATTCTAAAGTATGATCAAACTGAAATTACTTAAGTATAAATAGCTCAGCTTTTGTGCAAGATCGGATTTCTATTGAATCTCAGCGAACCTGAAAGTCGTCTCTCTGTGAAGGGGACGCTCACGTTTGGGTCCGTTTCCAGCTCTCTCTTCTCTTTGTAGAGGGACCTTGAGATTTTTCTGTCTGAAAAGGCAGGTGTGTCACTACCCTTTTCTTGGTAGCTCCACACCTCTGTCCTTTACTCTGTCCCTACTTCTAACCTTACCTGAGACAGACACAGAGACAACTGAGGGTCATCATCTTAGTGACTTAGGCATGTGACAGAACACCATGACCAAGGCAACTTATAAAAGGGAACCTTTGCCAGGCGGTGGTGGTGCACGCCTTTAATCCCAGCACTTGGGAGGCAGAGGCAGGCGGATCTCTGTGAGTTCGAGGCCAGCCTGGTCTACAAGAGCTAGTTCCAGGAGAGGAACCAAAAGCTATGGAGAAACCCTGTCTCAAAAATCCAAAAAAAAAAAGGAAACCTTTGATTTGGGGCTAACCACTTCAGAAGGCCCATGCAGGGAGCATGGGAGGAGGTAGCATGGTGCTGGAGCAGCAGCTCATATTCTCATCTGCAAGTAGGAGGCAGAAAGAGCTAACTAGGAATGGCACATGTCTTTTGAAACCTCAGAGCCCACCGCCGGTGACACACCTCCTCCAACAATGCCACACCTCCTCATCCTTTTCAAACAGTTCCACCAGATGAAGAAACAAATACTCAAACATGTAAGCCTCTAGTGGCCATTCTCATTCAAACCACCATAGACACCAGTTTTCCTCCCCCAAAGTCAAAGCTGAATGGTCTCATGGGAAATCCTCACTCCTAGTTGTAAGTGTTTTGAGGAATGATGCATAGGGAGAGCCCTGGTAACAGCAAGCAGGCACGGGGTAAGACTGTTTAAATCCTAAGGTAGATGGGGAAAATGCCATCAAATGCTGCTCCTTGTTTGCACAAGAGTGTCTTGTAAAAACTCCGTGACACTTTACAAAACTACACATCTGGACACCCTTGGATGATCTCATAGGTCCGGTGTCGTAAGAGCCATGCTGTCATTGGATGCAGGGACCAGCCAGGTGTGTGACCTGAACAATAGACTGTGGCATGCTGCAGGCCAGGCACAGAGGTCTTCCTTGCATTCCCACATTCCGTAGGCTTCTCTTCTGGAAGCGTCGGGAGGTTTTCCCCCCACTGGGAAGCTCTTCTGTGCGAAAGGAAAGTCTTAATACATGGACTACAATCGTCCACAGGCCAGTGAACATTTCCTTTCTCCCTCGTGTGTGACAGTGAGCTGCAACCGAAGTTCTGAAATGCTAAAAGCAGATAGAGATGTCACCCCTTCTCACCTGTGCACACACTGAACACAACCGTCCTTCTGAGACGGTTACTCATGCAGAGCTTGCCTCTTCTTTGCCAGTAGGGCTCAACTCTATCCTTTTCTCCTATGTTCCTAGTTCATGTGGCATCAGGGGTGGTGCTGGGCAAGCATCTGTACTCTTCACCCTATTTTGACACTTAGTACTAGGGGCCCTGGAGCTGTGGGGGTTGATCCACTAACAGTGATACTCTCACATCTTGGGAGGATCCCTCCAAAGAACATGTGGCCTTCACTCCCACAACTACGCAACCATCCACCACAGGGTCTGTCTTCTCCACTCGCTGTTCTGAAGATTGTCTAGTACCTTTCCCTCAGAGGTCTGGACAATTTTCTCCTTTACTACAGAAAGGAACGAGGCATCACACGCACATATGCACACGCGAGCGCTCAGGCATGCGTGTGCACAATCACACCCACACACTCACACGTGCACACCTCACCTGCTGCTCCTTCCTTACCGAGTTTGTAAAATCTTTGCAGGTTCTGGAGATGCTTTTTTTTCATTAAGCAAAAGATGCCATGATAATTCCCAAACTGAGGACAAACCATGCTGCAATCTTCCTGACAGAAGTGTGGCCGCCAAGAGCCATTCATCCCATGGGTCTATAGATAAGTCATCTTCCTGACAGGGACAATTGTCCCCAGCAGCTTATCTTGCCAAAAGTCTGTTACTTTGAATGAATTCAGACAACTGGAGTTAAAGGCGTCCTTTAAAGGGACTTTCCCTGTCTCTATTCCAACCAAGTCATCTATCAAGATGAGTTTTCCTCCAACTTAGCAGCAACCTGAAATTTCATTTGACAGATAGCACAAACATCGCTAGATCTGGATGCCGCAATGAAAGCCACATTCCCTGCCCCCGAATCCAAAATCAGCAGTACAAGATGGTCTTCAAATGGAAGCTCGCACGCTCTTATATAAGCCCCATTGGGGAGCGAAATGAACTGTTTCTTGAGAGCCTGGGCCAGCAGGGATATGCTTAGCTGGTTGTCAGTTGTCGTGGCTGTGGGAACTTGCCCACAAATCATTACAATGCTTGCTATACTCGAGAAAGATAATGTCTCTGTCACTCACTCCTTTGTGGTTTCTGAGAGCATACAAACAAAATCTGGTAGGTATTCCAGACCACATAATCTGACTCTGAAAGCTTTAGGGTACAACTTTATTTGTGCAAATCAGCCCCAATAAAACAATACCAAGATTGTCAGCCTCTCCTGCACAACCAGTGGAGGACAGTGACAGACTGGCAGTGGTGCCTGTTTGGTACATGCAGAAGATGGTTTGGTCATGCTGCCATCAGAGTGAGGGACCATTAAGGCCTGTGGAGTTATTTTGCAGTTTTATGGCCCACAATGATGCTCAAAAGCTTTTCAAGGGTTTTGGACTTCATGGTCATTCTTCTAGCTCTGTGTCGAGCTGCAGGGGAGGTTAGTTCCAGTTCTGGAGGCTGGTGCATAAGTTTCAGCACATGGATGTAAAGGGGAAGCTTTCCTTGCCTGTGCTGAAGAATGGGAAGACTTGGGAGGGAAGGCAGCCAGACTCCAGCATCTTCACATGGAGCTTGGATCCGCAGCATCCTCCTCCCACACCCGCAACACGGGGACCTCAGTGTTCTAACTCCAGAGCTGTCCTGTGCCTACCCCGAGAGACTCTGAGGGTTGAGCCCATTTTTTTAATCCAACAGGTCCCTCTGGATGCTTACAAACCTTTCTCAAGCATCCACCAGAACATTCTGGAAGCCCCCAGGGTACAAGCAGCACATTGGGTATCCCCAGCCCAGAAGCTGTGATGTATATGGGGGGATCTTCTAAAATGGGGGTTTGATGGACTTTTAAATTCAGAACTAGAAACTGGCATGTTAACCCACTTCCCTTTCTTCTCTCTCACAGAAAAAAAGAAAATAAAAAAATTAACAAAATGTTAACTAAATAAATAGGGGGCGGTTTGCAGTTTCCCCTGCCATTCTCTTATTACTGCTTTTGATTTATCTTTTTTATTCTTTGTATTTTGAGACAGCTGTTTTTCTCCTGGTTCCTTTCCTTTGGCTGCCTAAAGGCTGGCCCAGAAGGCATGAGCCACCACCCCTAGCCTAAGATGTATTCTTGATTAGAATTAGAATAGGAACAAAGGTGTTTTGTAGCCCACAAGGGTTTGGAAGGGCCTGGCACGGGGGGGTGGGGGGGTGTGGGGGCTTGTGGAGTGAGACCCATCAAGCGCAGTGTGTAAAACGGTCTCAGGGGTGTCTGCCGTAAAGCTTGACGCATATGCTCAGGGGTTGTGGTTGGTTTGGTTTGGGTTTGTGCTGGCCTAGAATTCACTATGTAGCCTAAGCTGGCCTTCAACTGTGATCTTCCTGCTTCGGCTCCCATGTGTCAGGATTGCAGGCATGTATATAGCCCGCTGAAACACTCAATTTTATGTGCATTTGTGCCGTGTGAATCGCACTTCCTTGCCAGCCTCTGGGAATGTGTGGTCTCTGCTGGACAGGCCTTGTTCATTCTGCTCCTTCTTCTTACAGTTGCCCATGATGGGAGGAGCGTTCATGGACTCACCCAACGAGGACTTCAGCACCGAATACTCCCTGTTTAGCTCCCCTGCCAACATCCATGCGACCTCCAATGGCCACGGCCAGCCAGAGGAGTCTCCTCGCTCCTCCAACGACGCTGTTCTGCTATGGATTGCCATCATAGCAACACTGGGGAACATAGTGGTGGTAGGGGTGGTGTATGCCTTTACCTTCTGAAGGTACCAGGATGCCAAAGCTGTGGGGAAGCCCTTCATGCAATGGACTCACCCAGCAAGGCTGTCCACGTGGCTCCATCTTGATCCCAGCCACTGGAGATGCACCTGTGTTCTAGACCTAGGCTGGAACAGCCTCCGGAGGGGCAGCCACCCCGCATCTGTAATTATCTCCAGGCAGTTCCGATTTAGAATATCCTGGGTTGTGGCTGAAAGCCTTGAAGTTGGTGCTTCCAGCTCCTAACAGCTTGATGGGTTAAGTCCTCCCAACAGCAGGCTGGACAGTTTTTGCATTTTCAGTCGGTCCCAGAGCACAAGACCAACGTTGAGCATCCTATTAGGTTTTAAAAAAAATGTAGAGCTGGTTTGGTGATGCTTCCCTAGCAGTAACTTGTCACGTGTGTGTCGTGTTTTCTGCAGACTTACTGAACCCAGTGTGTTGGGGCTGGGATAAGAAGAACTTTCACAAGTTAGGATTCCCACCTTTTCATTTTATGTTCCACCGCTTGGAATATTGATGGTGATGTTGTAGGGTAACAGAATGCTGTGAAACTGACTCATAAACAGTGCGTTGTGACCAGACACTTGGGCCCTTGCAGGACCCAAGTGCATCAGACAACCCAGGGACTGGGATGAAGTTTCTGATCTTTTCAAAACAAGCAGAGGATGCCTTCAAAATTTAGATCCCCAGACAACTAACCCTTCACTGCCCAAGCAAAGTCACCATCTCTTCTTTGAGGATTCATAAAAATGAGTTAGTCATGTCCCTTCATCATTGTACAGATTTCATGGAGAGGGACACGATGATCGTGTAGTTAGAGAATGGTGGGGTCAGAGCAGCAAGGCATTTCCTAGTCTGGCTGAGTCTGGTCTCCACCTTGCCAAGCTCTCTAGTGAGTGTATCCCCACCTAAGCAGCAGAGGCAGAGACGGGATCCCTGGGAGGTGTCCAACGTGGGGACTTCCCAGGTCATCCATGTCTGTGCTGTAAGATGGTGTAGACATTGCGGCCTCCCTCACAGGTCTGACTCCCCACATCTATCGCTGTACCCAGCATACTTGCAAATGTTTTGGCCCCAGGGGAAGCTGTTAGGACTGAGAACTGGTCTGCCCTCCATAGCCAAGAAGTGGGAGTGTAGAGTGTCTGCTGAGATGCCCAGGATCACCCACAGGGCAGGATGCTGGGCTGGTAGTTAGCTGGAAGTTGCTGGATGTTTGCTCTGGCTTCCAAGTCTCCAGCAGGACCCTCCTCATCATACCCCCGAGTCTTTTCCTAGAGCAAGGGGAGGCCGTCCACCTCATGAGAGAACCCAGGTCAGGGATGAGGGCAGGAGTGTACTGTGGTGTCTTTACGAGGCACCTCTGTCCCAGTGCTGTCTGATTTACCACATGGGAATAGCAGCCGGTGGTCCATCCCCTGCCTTGTCTCTATGGAAACAACAAGTTGAGAAACAACAGGATCTGTGCCTGCTGTGATGAGAGAGGAAGGAACAGAAAAGATAAAGACAGCTTCTAGCCTTGTAAAGTATTGGCACACACACACACACACACACACACAGTTAAACCCATGCCAGTGTCTCTCTCCTGTGTCAGAGCCACAGATGGTCACAAGCATTAGAAACCCCTTTTGCCCATATGACATCAGCTGGTCCCTTTCCATCCTTCTGTCTCCTGCAGTTTCCTCTCTGAACTTCCTCACTACACAGAACAGCGAGGAGTAAATGACAGGTTCAGCTAGAGCAGCCGAAGTGAACCTTCTGGCTTGGTCATCAGGAAAGGAGTAAACAGGCCTGCCTGAGCTCAGTGCTTGAGCGCTGAGAGCAGGCACAGTGCTAGATTTCCATGCATAGCCTTCGTCCCTGTGTCCCCTCACAGCACAGCGCCTGAGTGCATGGGAGGGAAGCCAGGAACTCAGTGCAATGGGGAGTTAACACAGTATAGAAGTGAGGACCTGGGATTGGAACCTGGGAGGCTAGGCTCTGCAGCTAGCCCTCTTTGAGGCAGGACACTGCCTTTTGAGGCTGACAGCACCATGGAGGGACATTTGAACTGGTCTTGAATCCTCAGAAGGCGTTTCCCAAAGTGTCACAGTCTGGGCCATCCATGGCTGTCAGATCATCAGAATGGGGCCGCCTCAACTTCTCCTAGACTTGAGGTGTGGTCCTTCCCCCACCCGGGTATGACTGACTTTGTGTCTCCACGCTCGTCTCCAAGGAGGATCCCTGAGGTAGGGTTTCTGGGGTGTGTAGAAAGGGTCCCTAATAAGGTATGCATGCCCTAAAAAGCTGCACAATAGGAGTGCTCCATGGACATCCCTGAGGTCAGAGTGTGGGGCTCGCCTGTGTGGCAAGCTGACTTAAGCTGAGTACAGTCTTTCTGTGAGCCTCGAAGCTCTCCAGAGCAGGGAATGTGGACCTTCCTTGGGATCCCATTGACTTCTCCCTGGAGAAGGTGGGCCCCAGAGCCTCCTTAATTTGACAGGAAGGACCTGGCCTTTCGTGTAGCTGGCCCTTGGAGAAGTACTGCATTTGCTGGGATGTTCCGTGGTTCATTAAACCCAATTAGAGACTAATGAATCCTTTACCCTACCCTACCCAAAGCAAGCACTATCCTTCCTTGCTTGAGTTTCTAGAGTCCTGGGGAGCAGGAAAGGGAGAAGATCAGTGCCACACAGAGAGGCCAGCATCTTGTCCTGGTTTGGATGTCTGCCAGCCCACCTTAGCATTCTCGGGATCTGTCTGGGAGCCAGAGCCATTTGGCTGCATGTGTGCTCTTGGCACTATGGTCCTCTCTTGCAGGAGCGTAGCCTCCCTTTGGGATCAGTGTGTAGCAAAGTGGCTCATCTCTCCTGCTGCCTGTCCCACTGACCGTTCATATACTTCCCAAGTCAGGGCCAGAGGAGCCTGGGAGGAGTCTGGGAGGAGCAGCCAGAGGCCGAATGGCACATGTGTACCTGTACCAAGTCTTCTTACCCTCCTTCTCCAACAACCACTCGGTGCAAGGTACAGAGGAGAGGGTTCCGAGCTGGCACTGAGAGCCCAGAGGTGCAGACAGAGGTGGGTCCCCTCTAAGAAGCCCAGGGCAGTGAAATGATGAGCCCTGGGTATTCCCTGCACCTCCTGATATCAGAGTATGAGCAAGAAGTGTCATGGTGGAGAGAGTGAACCACACAAACCACAGGACTAAGGGCGATGCACAGTATTATCAGGTGACAAAACCCTGTCACCTGTCAGGACAGATGGGGCTACATATGCTGTAAGTCTGAATCCTTTGTCCTGGCTCACTGTGTATGTCACCTGTGGGTTTTGATAGGGAGTAAAATCAGAGGGCTCAGTTGGTAAAGTGGGAGGACCCGAGTTCAGATTCCCTAGAATCCCCATTAAAATAAAAGGTCTGGGCATAGTGGTGCCTGCCTGTAATCCCAGCACTGGAGCGTGGAGCAAGGCAGGTTCATGGGGCTCACTGGCCAGCTATTCTAACCAGAAAGTTCAGGTTCATTGACAGACCCTGTGTTTTTGAGTTTTGTTTTTGCTTGTTAAAGCTGGGGTAGGTTAGTGATTAAGGAGGAACCTGATGTTAACCTCTGGCCTCGACAGGCAACTGCATGAACATGTGTGCACACATATACACATAGACAAGGTAGAGGAGGGCAGCAGAGAGGAGAATCAGAGGGCACAGACCTTGGGTAGACGGTATAGGTGCACCTTGCCCAGGACAACCTGGCACAGTGGTACCCTTGTGCCTGCCTAGGTCAAAGCATGGAGAAGTCATAGTCTCAGCCTCTGGTTCTTCTTGCAGCCAATTCTGCCTCCAAAGAGTTCAGACCTGCTTTTCTGTGGGTTAGACCCTATGTGTACTCAGTGTGCAGGGAGCGTGTGTGCTTTGGCCACAGGGCACTACAGAGCCCTGTTTCTACATGAAGCCCTCTGTCTGCTGGAGTAGCCCAAGTCGCTGTGTCTGCCTCCTGGATTCTTTCTTCATTCTCTAGACTTGCATGCTGTATGCGGCCACGTGTGACTGAGCCTAACTGTGTATCCCATCCAACACAAAATCATACACTTAAAATGTTATGAAGTTTTTGTCTTTTGTAACCCAGTTATCCAGTTTGGGGTGAAAACTTTCCAATTGACATCACTGTGTTGAAATGTCCAAGAGCTGGACCTGAGAATCACTGCTTTGTAGTTCACAGTATGTTCTGTTCCACCAGTGGTTCTGGGTGGAGGCTTACAGAGAGAGCATGGAAGCCCAACCTCTAGTGGGCCTGGGGACATTGCCAGGTGGGGCTGCTCAACAGAAGAATGGAGTCTTGTCCCCAGAGTGCCCAACCACAGAATTCCCATGGTTCTACATTTCAGGCACCCTGTTTCCCTGAGGGACATTTGGCAATGCCTAGAGACCATTCTTGCCACAGTTTATGGAGGAGTGGGGACCTACTAGCATCCGGTGAGTGCAGGCCAGAGGTGCCGCTTATCCACACACAAGACAGACCCATGGCCAATGCTATCCAGCCCCCAAATGCCAACAGTGCCGAAGATGGGAGAGCCTATTTAGACGTCCAAAGCAATGGAAAGTTCTCAAAAGCTCCAGTGTCCATGGATCATCCACAAGTCCCCTCGTGGGTCAGAGCAGATCAAAGCAGAGATCACCATGACTGCCCCAAGTTACGAAAACTCCAGGGGCAGGACTGGACCTTGGAAGCCTGCGTGACTCTTTTCCTTTGGGAAGACCCCTACCTGTGTGGAGACAACCCCCCAATATGGCCAGAATGCTGAGGCTGATCTTGTCCCCAACCAGTGACTGTGTCCAGGACCTCCAGTGTCTGACCCTCACAAGTGCGCCTGAGAAGCTCAGTTGGTGGAGAGATTCTGCTGGGGACAGGGAGGCTGGGGAACAGGAACAGCCGCCAGAAAATTCAGGTGTCCTTTCTCATCCTCTCCGCGTCCTCCAGCCCTGCTCCCCAAAGCTGCAGGCATACTAACTCTTCCTACTGTCTAAATTCTCCTGGAATTCTTATTCATCACCTGCCACCCACAGGTTCCTGTTCTTTGCGTGGCGAGCACTGGCTGAGCTTCTGTGTTTTGTAATATTTTCCTGGACAGCTTATAAACACATGTATGAGACGTGAAGTTATTTTAACTATTGTTCCAGGTCCCCCCCCCCCCCGGCCCCGCGCCTAGGTGCTCGGTTCCTCCATCTGTCGCTGGCTTCTACTGCAGTGGGAAGGCTCCTTGCTCTTATAGGACTTCAGCGTGCTCTTTAGTGAAGGTGTGGCTAGGTAACACTCCCTGTTAGCTTTCCTTCTATGGTTGTCATTTTCTATTATAATAAACAGAACAGAAGTTTAACTCTGTCTGGCTCTTGTCTGCTTGTCTTTGAAAGCCACAGCTCCAGGGTCCACTGAGGTAAGATAGGTTCCTTCCTTCCCTGCTCCCATCTGAGCTTAGTCCACTGCCACATCTGAGATAAAAAGGCAGAGGCTGTATATGGCCACCCATTGGTTCTCCTGACTCCTGCCCCACCATCTGAAAGCAAAGTTTATCTCCCTCAACTTTCCACCTTCGGGACCTACACTGTCTCCCATGCACAGAAGTACCCAGCAGATAGATATTCAGGGAGTGAATTGAATGAATGAATGAATGAATGATGCCCGAATATTATATTATATTCGGCTTATATTATTATATTATATATGGCTTAGTATATTGCCAAGGAACACCAAGTGTGCAACTGTAGTAGTGTTCATGTATTCACTAGTCACAGAAACACCAGAAAACATCAGGAGTAGTGACTTATACCTGTAGTCAGCAGCAGTAAGGAGTCTGAGGCAGGAGGATCACCATAAGTCTGAGACCAACCTGAGCTACTAAGTAAGGCTCTGTCTCAGAAAAAGAAATAACAAAGCCAAAAAGAGAAACACTGATGTAGAAATTATGTGTCTGGTATTCTGAGCTCCTGGCCTGTAGGTCAGCTGTTGGGTGTAGGTACTGCTGTATCTCCATTGCACAAATGAGGAAACTGAGGCAAAGAGGCAAAGTTGCCCAAGGCCTGCACCTGATAACCAGGACTGGAAATTGACTCTGGGATCATGTCTCATGAAGGCTGGCAGCCAAGGCTGGCCTGCAAGATGACAAAGCAGAACTTGGCCACCAGAGCCCACTTGATGCCACAGGTAAATATTCCCAGTTTCTCTGCGGTGTTAAGCACCCACCTTGGCAGCAAGGAGTCAGTGGGCTCACTGAGGACTTGGGGAGGACTCCGCCTTGCACATCTGGAAGGATGAGGGTCTGGCAGGGTGTGCTTCCAGTAACAGAACTGTTGGAGCCAAAAGGTAAAGGCAGGGGAGACGTGAATAGGGGGGTAAAACTTGCTGGCCAGGACCTGGAATATCAGAATGAGGATCCCGGAAGGTCAGTGGCCACCATCAGTGTGTCCCCGAGAAGGCCAGGCTCAGTAGAGGCAGGAAGTCTCTGGCGGCAAAGTGACAGATGTGTCAAGGGAACCAAGCAGTGACTCCAGTTCCATCTCTTAAGCCTGCCCCTGACCCTGCCACCTTCCCTACTCTATAGAAACCTCTACTGGTGCCTTGGGGCTTCCCCCTCATCTTGTGTCTGGTGAAGATGATCGGGGCCATCATGGTGCAGTGTGGACTCTGTTCTCAAGATGCACCTCCAGCCTTTGGGACCCTAGGAAAGACTGTCCATGAGATCGTTTCCTCCACAGGCTGTGTCCACAGCCCAGCGCTACAGCTGGTTCAGCCCAGGCCATTGTCCACTTCCTCTGAACATTGTCCACTTCCTAGCTCCATCCTGCCTGCCAGCATTTGTACTGCATTTGGGGACTTACAAACTTGGCATGTAAACACAAGCCTTCGCGTACCATGTCCTGCCCCCTGGATATCTTGGCTCATGTGGGACGAGGCAGGTTTGTTGTGATAGAAGTCCACGTGGGCCTGAGATCTGCTGAGATACGTGTGTCAACAGCCCAAACTGCCCCTGTCCTGGATCCTGCTCATCTGTGGGCAGCTAGGCAACTATCTCTCCTGGGGACAGGCCTTCCCTCCCTGTAGGGTGCACCCCTGAGGGCACCTCTTCTTTCTCTCTCATGGGCCCTCAGAATGGCGTAGTAGTAACTTCTGCATACAAGTAGCAGGAAGCAGCTAAGGAGCAAGTGAGAGAAATAGGATGAAACAAGCTACCACCCCCATCCTGGCACCTGTGGGTCAGTGGCTTCTTTTATCACCTTACCAAAATGGGCTGCCCCTCTGAGGGGCAGGGAAAAAAGGGGCAGGACCCCAGGACCATGGTGGGCTTCTCAGTGGTTAGTCTGTTTACTTAGCTTCCCGCTACCATCTCCCAAACCCGCCTTCTCTGGGATTTTTCCATTTGGCTTCTAATTGCTCTGTCTCCTGCAGCCCACAGTTAACATTTACATAAGCCAGGATGCTGGAGCTGTCCGTGTGGATGGCACAAATAGCGTTACCCACCATGGCAACAAGCACTTGTGTGGACACTGCCCAGGAGTCTGCAAGAACAGTCCAGGCCAGTCCTCTAGCTTCCGGACCAGAGCTCCAGGCATCTACCCCCGCATGGCAGGCAGGAAAACTGTCCTTTTCCTTCCGGGGGGAAAAACAAATGACCAGTTGAGACTTGTGAAATGTGTGACATTGAGAACCACGGGCATGGGTACGAGGAAGCCAGAAAAGGCGTTGCACCAAGGTGGTACCCAGGAGGGACACTCATGACCCCAGAGCTCAAAAAGAGAAAAGGAGGCTGTGACCTACTCAACCACGGCAGCAGTTGGATGGTCCAGGCTCTGCTCTGGGCAGTGAACAAACAAATCTCTGTCCTTCTGATGGAGAAAGCAGAGGAGACGCAAATAAGGAGATGGTTTGAGAGCAGAAGAGCAGGTGGGTGGCACAATTGGTAAAGTGCATGCCTTGCAAGCGCAAGGACCTGAGTTCAATCCCCAGGACCCTCGTTTTTTTTTAAAGGCCATGTGTGGCAATACACACTCCTAGGGGCTCCCTGGCCATCCAATTTTTAGCCTACTTGGTGAGCTCCAGGCCAGTGTGGCCCTGTCTCAAAAAAAAGGTCGATGATGCTTATCTTAGTGTTTCTACTGCTGTACTGAAAGACCATGACCAGAGCAAATTGGGGAGGAAAGGGTTTATTCGGCTCACACTTCCACCTTGCTGATCAGCATCAAAGGAAGTCAGGACAGGAACTCAAACAGGGCAGGAACCAGGAGGGAGGAGCCAATGCACAGGCGATGGAGGGGTGCTGCTTATTGGCTTGCTCAGCCTGCTTTCTTACAGAACCCAGGACCCAGAACCACCAGTCCAGGGATGGCACCACCCATAAATCACTAATTAAGAAAATGCCCAGCGGCCTTGCGTACAGCCCAGTCTTATGGAGACATTTTCTTAACCAAGGTTCCCTCCTTCCAGATGACTTTAGCTTGTGTCAAGCTGACTTAAGACTATCCAGCACAGTACTTAAAAAAAAAAAACCCTAAGATTTTGTCCAGACTCTGCACGCATGCACACACATGTTTGCATGCACCTGCCCACATGTGCACATGTAAAGAATGGAGTGATGAGTTGTGGGGATGCACTGTGACTTTGGGGTCTGTGCTTAGGGCATTTGTGACCAGGGAGAGGTGACACAGAGGCTCAGGCACAATTTTGAAAAGTGACCTGAGTTGTTCCCATGTGCCGACATCTTGAACCCAGTCTTCCAGACTCCAGAGCTGCAAGAAATAAAATTTTGTTTATAAACCATCTGTCCCCTGGTGCTTTGTTGCAGGAGCCAGAGCTAAGACGTTGCACAAACACATGAACGTGCCATGGTCAGCACAGTGCTCTGCCCAGGTCCCCTGGGATACATCGGTCAGTTCCCATTACTTTTGTGAAATGCCTGAAGCTGTTAACTTATAAAGAGAATAGGGTGGGAATGGCTCGGAAGGTAAAATCACTCGGTGCAAAACCTTGATGCTAAGTTCAATCCCAGCAACCCACATGTCATAGTTAGGGTTTCTATTGCTGTGAAGAGACACCATGATCACTGCAACTCTTATAAAGGAAACCATTTAATTGGAGTAGCTGACAGTTCTGAGGTTTAGTTCATCATCTTCATAGCAGAACATGGTAGCATACATGCTACCCCCTTTTACCCAGGGGTGGGTAAGAGGAAGCCAGAAAAGGCATTGCACCAGGATGGTACCCCAGGACAGACACTCACAACCCTGGAGTTCGAGAAGATAAAAAGAAGACTGTGACTTGCTCCCCAGTGGCCGCAGTTTGATGAGCCAGGCTCTGTTCTGGGCGGTGAACAAAACAAAGCCCTGTCTTTCTGATGGAGAAGGTAGAGGAGAAGCAAATGAGATGGTTTAAGAATGGTCTTGTTGATCCTGCTTCTTTGCAAACCAACTGTATGAATTTAGGGTAGAGATGGTCCTCTCTCCATCGTTCAGGGTCTGACAGTAGTCAGTGCTCCCAGGCAAAACTGCTCTTTTACAAAGCCCTCCAGCAAGGTTATCCCATACCAGCTCAAGTCCCTCCCCACATCCCATGTGCTTAAAGTGAGCTTCATTTTGAGAGGGCAGGCCAGTATGTTGCCAGGTGAACGGGATGGAGTCAGCGCCATGAGACTGACTACAGATCTGTCACCATCCATCCCAGTGGTGGGTGTCAGGTGTTTATGGGAGCCAAGTTGGGAAAGGGAACTTGGAGGGGCTTATTGGAGCTGTGAACCCCACCTCTGTATGTATATCTAGAGGAGCCAAACCTCAGATGGTGCTGGGGTAGGTGCGAGATGCCACTGTGATGCCCCCTGCATCTCTCATCCCTTCTACTAGGAAGGAGTGTGTATGTAGATCGGTGTTTGTGTTCCATCCTCTCCTCTTAGGGAGTCCATAAGAGACCCTGCCAAGAGCAGGATAATCCAGAAACTAATTCATTCCCCTAAGTGCCCCGCAGAGCCCAAGGTCAAAGAGAACACCCCCAAAGAGTTATAAGGTGAGAGAACATGTCCCGAAAGGGTAGAGTATGAGCCATCCCAGCAGGGGGCAGTGTGGCCCTAGAAACCATGGAAAGAGCCCCAGAAACCTCCTCGCCCCACCCTCCCACCATAGGGACCTTGTGAGGCCAGGACATTCACCCAGCCTGCTCCGGTGTGGACAGCAGCAACCCTAAGGTGGCCTTCATGCTTGATGCAGTTTGCATGGGCTCACAGGAGAAGTTGCTAAACCAGAGGGTCCCCACAGATCAACCTAGCTGATGTCCCATGAGCAATCCTCCAGCCCATCTAGATAGGGGCTAAGCAGACTTCCAGGAGATCCAAATAGGAGATCCCAGTGAGTCCTCAAAGTTGTTACACCCACACACTAGGAACCAGGATAGGCCCAAGTCCTCTCAGGACACCCCAAACCCCTAAAGCCGGCATTGTCATGAAACTCACTTTAGCCAGCTGCCCACAGGGACATTGACATGGAATTTTCGTTTCTGGTTTGGCTTGACCAAATGGAAAGATCTGCTCAGTGGCTGCTGGCCATGACAGTGGGGAAGGGAGGAGCTCTGGGCCAGCATAGCTGTCTGCCTGCTGTGAAGGGCACCCATGCTCTGCAGATCACACCAGGCCCCCTGGCACAGCCAAAGGGCTCTGTAGGGCCCCTTCCCTGTCCTGCCTGCCTCGTGCGAGCCTCTCCCATAAGGCAAGGGCCTTAAAGGGTCAAGACAATATGTCCGCCAACTTTTTTAGGTTTAGGGCTAGGGGTTAATTGGGCCATGTCCACCTGTAACAGCCTCTCTTGGCTGCTGTAGAGGGAATGTCAAACCCCTTCCAGGAGCTTCTTTGTGCATCTGCAACCCCCTAACAGGCTCCTCAGGTGCTGGGTTGAGATGCACGGTTCTCATTCCTCCAGGTAAATTTGCAGCCCGGCTACCAGACACAGAGGCATCAATGGGCTGCTAAAGCAACATATTCCCCACCTATATAATGGTATACCTTAACTGAAAGGTGCCCCTTCTCCCTGACATTTTCAGAATCATACACTCTTCCCTAGATCTCACTCTCACCTAGCCTACCCCCACCCCAGTGGAAAATGGTGTCTCCCCCCCGCTTGCCATACCCCTGGGAATCAGAAACAGCATGTCTGCAGGGCTATGCTGCAGACTGTGCATCAATTACATGGGATGAACTCTTCCTTTTCCTCTGAAACCTGTGAAAAGAAGGCAGCTCCCTCCAACTCCGTCGTGTGGACATGAACCATCCTCAGAGCTCCTGCCATGCTGTTTTCTCCATGCTAATAACGCTCTAATGAATCTCTTCCCTCAAAGATGATCCATCTCAATATCCCCCTTGACCTCCAAACCCAAGGCCTTTTCTTGCTCTGCCATTGCCTTTCTAGATCACCCTACAGTATGTGGGACTCCAGAATCCTGTGTACCCTCCTTCTGGCCTAAGTGGGTTTGTACATTTAATAGGTCACTGCCATGGGGGTCCATACCCTTTGGCCCCAGAACAGTGCCATGGACAGTTATCATGAGAGAAGCCGGGCACCAAGTGGAGCTCAGAGCTGCATCGTGAGTGGCTATCTAGGGAGCTTAGGAGGAGGTGTGGGGAGGCAGCCACACATCCGTCTGCCTATCATCCCATCCTTTCCCCCACACAGCCCACTGCCATCCCTGGGTTAGGAGGACCACAAACAGAAGAGGCCTCTGTGGCCACTTAGGTTGTACAGGGTTCACTGCCCAGAGCAGACATCCCAGGTCAGCCAGGGCTGATGTCCAATTGTGCCTGTCTAACCAAATGCCTGCCATGGGCTACTTCTGCCCACAGCCAGGGGCAGCATGCTTTCCTTGTCCTCCAGCACCCGGGCTTTGCTCTCTCCTAGCCCTGGCCTTGGGCAGCAGACATATACCCTCTCTCCCCCAGCCTTGGTCTTTATCTATGACGTGAAGATGGGAATAGTGCCATAGCAGAGTGATGACGGCTCTCCAGAAGGCACAGGTTCTAATCCTTCAGGCCCAACAATAGATCACCATCCTCTCAAAGGGATGCCCAGATTGATTCACCTAGAGATGAGAGGTGACCCTGGACTCTCCAGGTGGCCAGTGACCTCATGAGGTCACATGAACAAAAGATAAGTTCCAAAGCCACAAGAAGCAGGCAGAGGCAGAGGAGTGTGTGTGTGTGGGGGGAGGGGGGGGTTGCTAGGGGCTATAGAAGGCAAAGAGTCTCCCTCAGAGCTGCAGGAGATCCCAGGCCAGCCTTGCCTTGACCCTGGGACACTGACTTTAGGCTCCTGTTCCCAGAACTGCAAGACAATGGATGCTGACTTAAGATGTTCAGCTGGTGCGGACAGGTCACGGCATCAGCAGGGACCCACACTGGCCGTGAGGGGTCACTGCCTGTTTCCTTGCAAGTGCCAGGCTGAGCTCAGTCACTTTTGCACAAGGTCCCTAAAGAGGATTCTCCCACCTCTGCCTCCCTGCCTCTTCCTTTGGCCCCAGGATGACTGTGCTGCAGGAAGGCGGGGGTGGGGAGTGGAGGGGTGGGGATAGTGAGGGTGACCTATGACTTTTGGGAAGGGACAGCAGCCAATGGAAGCCATGTGGTAAAGATCAGAGTAATTGCATCCTGGCCCCTTTCCGGGCTTGCCCCACCTTGGAGGAGCCAGTGTGGCAGCGAATACATTAACTGCAGCTCTAGCTCCCAGCCCTAGTCTCCAGAGCAGAAACTGATGCACACAGAGGTTAATCTCAGACAACCTGTCAGCAGCCCACAAAGCAGGATAAGACCTACGTCACAGAGGCACACAGGGACAGTCAGTCACCCTCCACACACTACCCTTTGTCTGGCTCAGGCCCGGCCTCCCTGCCGTACTTCCCTGGGACCCGCTACAGCTCATCTTTCCTCCAGGAGGAGGCCTCCTTTCTCAGCTGTAGAGTGGACTGTACACGGGCTGACACATGCAGCCTGCCTGGTCTCGGATGCCGTGTGGATGGAGTCAGGGGTAAAGGCTGGCTTTCTTCCTTTGGCCGAACCAGAACGGGAGTCTTTGGGAAGGTGGCTCATTCCCTACCTGGTCCTTTACAGAGTGTCAATGACACTTGTAAAGCGGCCAAGCTTACAACTGCAAGCCACCACAGAGATGCCCCAAGAAATGCAAGACATGTAGAAGGAAATGGTGGCCCACTCCTGTAATCCCAGCACTTGGGAGGCAGAGGTGGGTAGATCTCTGAATTCAAGGTCACCCTGATCTACAGAGTGAGCTTTTAGACAGCCAGGGCTACACAGAGAAATCCTGTCTCGAAAAACCAAAAGCAAAAGGAGGGAGGGAGGGAGGGAAGGAGGAAGGAAGGAAGATAGAACGAACGAACGAAAGAAAGAAAGAGAAAGAAAAAAGAAAGAAAGAGAAAAATATGTAGGTGGGAGGAAGTAGATTTCCGAGTCTCGAACCATTTGCGATCCCTGAGATCCAGTGCACCCATCCAATCAACAAAATGTCTCAAGTGTCTATTGAGTGCTAAGCAGAAAATCAACTTAATGCACATGCCTTTCTTTTCATTCTTCATTTCCAATGGAGCAAGACACAGCCCTGAGAATGTCCAGGCCCAGCCTGCAGTCTTACAGGCATCAGCTCCTTGTGTGTGCAATCAGAAAGCGTTGAAGCTTTACTGAAAGCTTCCCTCAGGGAGCCGCTGCCATTATTAATTCAAGAACATGATGGGGAAATGACTCCCCTCAGGAAGGTCGGGCTTGGGGACGGTATTCCCCTCTCCGGTGTGCTGTGAGTCTTTCCTGCTTGTGGATAATAAGCCTCAGACCAGTGTGGTCCCTATTTCTGTACCAATCTAGGTGACTTCTGGCTCGAACCACACAAACTGGGGTTTCTCTGGACCACAAGCCCAGTCACAAACACTCAGTGTAGAGATGAGAAAGAAGCGGTTGTCATGAGAGCTGTGGAGAATTGTGTTGATTGACTCTTTGCTGGGGACTTTCAAGCAAGAAAAAGCAGCCAGGAGTGGGGGGCACAACACACCAAGAGGAGTCTATCTGATCAGGCTATGGATGCTCCCATAAGAACCTGCCATAAAGCCCCAAAGCTGAGCATACAAATGGGGGGTTCAGAATGCCATCATCACCTGCCATTCCCAGAAAAACTGCCAGTTAGAAGTTGAAATCCTGGTGACTTGATACAGGAGAGGGAGAAAGAAGAGTTCCAGAGATGGGGGATAGAGAAAGGCCCAAGGGCATAACCCAGAAGAATGTGGGGTTCACTAAGAACAAACAGTGGTGGATGATTTGGGCAGTTACTGAAGTTACCTTCAAGATGGCTTCTAGAAAGGACTTGTGAGCCACCTGCCTTCCTGGCTACCTGGTCACCGATATGTAAATGAAGTAAGGCAGTGAGGACAGGAACAGAGATACCTGTGGATAGTAAA
Organism: Microtus oregoni; assembly: GCF_018167655.1. Lineage (NCBI taxonomy): Eukaryota > Metazoa > Chordata > Mammalia > Rodentia > Cricetidae > Microtus > Microtus oregoni. The sequence goes on along the minus strand of NW_024543210.1, from coordinate 7,946,098 downwards.
GACCACTCAGGGAGCAACAGGCATCCACGTGGTGTCCCAGCTTCACATGCATCCACGTGGCGTTCCGGCTTCACAGGCATCCACGTGGTGTCCTGGCTCCACGGGCATCCACAGCTTCACAGGCATCCACGTGGTGTCCTGACTTCACAGGCATCCACATGATATCCCAGCTTCAAAGGTATCCAAGTGGCGTCCCAGCTTCACAGGTATCCATGTGGTGTCCCAGCTTCACAGGCATCCACGTGGTGTCCTGGCTCCACAGGCATCCACAGCTTCACAGGCATCCACATGGTGTCCTGGCTTCATAGGCATCCACAGCTTCATAGGCATCGACATGGTGTCCTGACTTCACAGGCATCCACATGATGTCCCAGCTTCAAAGGTATCCACATAGTGTTCCAGCTTCACAGGTATCCACGTGGTGTCCCGGCTTCACAGGCATCCACGTAGCATCCCAGTTTCACAGGCGTCCACGTGGCATCCCGGCTTTACAGGCATCCACGTGGTTTCCCAGCTCCATTTCTGAGGTGATAAACACACTGATTATAAAGGAACTTGGAGAGGTTACCTGGCTTACCATAATCCAAGGTTACAGTCTATCATGTGAAATCAAGACAGAAGCTGGGATGGCTAGTCACATGACATCCTAGAGTAGGGAGGAATAACGGCCTGCACGCTCTCTGCTCAGCTCAGGTTTTCCATTCCCATGCAGCCGGGGGTCACAAGCTTAGGGGATGGTACCACCACATTCAGGGTAGGGTTTTCTACCTCAACACAGTTAAGAATACCTCTCAGACATGTTCACTAGCCAACCAATCTAGAGAGTCCCTCATTGAAATGGTTCTAGATGGTGTCAATTTGACAATCAAAACCAAGCATCACACATGGTTTATTAGCAAGTATTGAGATTGACATGTAGGGTTAGGGACCAGGCAGGTTAAAAACAGACCTCCTCGGAGAATTAAGGGGTACCCTTGGCTGGTAGTCAGAGCATGGACACCAAGATAAATGGGATTTGGGGTCTGGAAATGTAGCTCAGTAGATAGACTACTTGTCTATCAAGCATAAAGTCCTGGGTTCAATCCTCAGCCCTGGATAAACCTGGTGTCACCACACCTGTGCATGCCTGTCATCCCAGCACTCAGAGCTGGGACTGGAAGATCAGGAGTTCAAGGTCATCCTCAGTTACATAGCAAGTTTAAGGCCAGCCTGAGATACATGAGACACTCTTAAAATATTAATAATATATAGTAATAATAACAGTGATAGATAGATGGGTTAATGGGTAGGAGCACGTACTGTTCTTACAGAGAGTCAGAATTCAGTTCCCACATCCACAGCAAGTAGTTCACAACCATCTGTAACTCCAGCACCAGGAGATCTGATGCCCTCTTCTGGCTTCTGTAAACACCCACACAAAGACACATACACATAATAAAAGTAAAAATAGGCCTGGAGAGGTGGCTCAAAGGTTAAGAGCACTTTCTGCTCTTCCAGAGGTCCTGAGTTCAATTCTCAGCAACCACATAGTGGCTCACAACCATCTATAATAAGATCTGGTGCCCTCTTCTGGCCTGCAGGCATATATTCAGGCAGAATACTGAATATATAATAAATACATCTTTTTAAAAAAATATATCTTTTTTAAAAATTAAAAAAGATAAATGTGAGTCTTAGTAATGGTTTTTAAGGTCAAAATTGGTACCAAAATATCCCATGATGGATAAAATATTAAAATTTTAAATAATACAAAGAAGCATTTGGCAGCAGGCCTGGGGCCCATTGACTCTCTCTGAGTGGCAAGGCTGTTCTGGGACAGTGGTGCCTGCCTCCCACCGGCCCACCCACCAGCTAGGAGAACCGAGCATATGGGACATTTGCCTCTTAGGAGTCAAGGAAGTTTTTGTTTTGAGAAAACTAAAAAAGAACATTCGTTGGTAAGATTGACATCTTTTTAAAAAAAATGGGGAATGGGGCAGCTGGAGAGAGGGCTCAGTGGTTAAGAGTACTGGCTGCTTTTCCACGGGACCTGAGTTCAGTTCCCAGTACCCACATTGGGTGGCTCAAAACTGCTGTTAACTCCAGCTCCAGAGAATCTGATGCCCTCCCCTGGTGTGTGTGGGTACTGCACAATGTGGTCTCTCCCTCTCTCTCTCTCTCTCTCCCTCCATATATGTGTGTGTGTGTACATGTATATATTCTAACAAAAATAAATATATATTCTAACAAATATACACACACACACACACACACACACACACACATATCTTTAAGTTTTGTGGTAGAAGACTTAAATCCACAAGAAAATGAATGAGCCATGGGCAGCATCCAAATACAAACGAGCCTCAGTAGAAATAGTTAAATGTATAAAATATGAAAAAACAGAACGCCACAGTATTTTTAGTACCATTACTAATGGGGGGGGGTGGAGGAATGAATCTGGAAATGAGTTTGAACAGCAAGTTTTTCTTTTCTTTTCTCTTTCTTTCTTTTCTCTTCTTTTCTTTTTTCTTTTCTTTTTTTTTTTTTATAAGACTCTGTGTAGTCCTAGTTGTCCTGGAACTCACTCTGTGGAATAGGCTGACCTCGAACACAGAGATCTGCCTGCTTCTGACTCCTGAGTGCTGGGATTAAAGGCCTGCGCCACCACCACCCAGCTCTGAACAGCAATTCTTAACATAAAACAAGCAGGAGTTTAAGCTCTTTCCTAAATGGTCAGATAGTAACACAACCCAAATTTAGGTTTTAAATGCAGCGGAGATAACATTTATTGAGGCTGAATATAACATAATTATCTACTGAAAGTAATTCTGTCCTCTCCCAGGGGCCCTGTTTCTGTTTCCTGGCCTCTTCTCTCTCCCTCACTCCCAGGAAGAAATACACATATGAAATTGAGAAGCTCAGATCCGAATAGGAGAAAGATGATGCAATATGTGGCTTTCTGAAAACTGCATTTTCCTGATTCATCCATTTCCTTCCTGTAAATTTTATAATTTCATTTTTCTTAATGGCTGAATAAAAACTCATTGCAGATTGCTTGTTTTTTTTTTTAACTCAGACCCTCATTTGGTCCTACTGTGTGCCAGATGCGAAAGCAGGGTCTATGAGATGGGAAGGTGGAATAAAGCAGGTCATGGTTGATGCCCACACACAGTGTGGCAGATGCCCGCACACAGTGTGGCTGATACCCGCACACAGTGTGGCTGATGCCCGCACACAGTGTAGCTGATGCCCGCACACAGTGTGGCCGCACAAAATGAGCAGAGCATGCAGGCCGGGCCCACTGTCTGGGTTACTCCGCCTCTCTGAAGAACCCTTTGCTCTGCTTGAGTGTATGCTGGGTTTGTTGGTTTTTGTTTTGCTTTTTTTTTTCTTGTGGTTTGTTGTAATGTTCAAAACACGGGCTAAGTATCTCTTACCTAAAAGGTTTGAGGCCGGAAATGTTCCAGGAATATCCACCTTTACCTCGGAGATGCCTTAGGAATTCTAAACAAGCAATCCGTGGCTCATCTACCGTACATGCGCAGTGGGGAATTCTGGACAGCATTGGCAGCGTGCCTGTGTTTTGACTGGGACCCATCCTGGGAGGTCAAGTGTAGGTTTTCTGCTCATAGTAAAAAGTCAATGCTCCAAAAGCTTCAGGTTGGTACTGGAGAGACAACTCATCCATTAAGAGCTAGTCTGTACCTTCAACATATATGACTTCCCAAAACACAAAATGCCAAGATTAGCAGTAAAGAGAAAAGTGGTCCCTTAAGGTGTGCTTACATAGATTCAAAGCCTCTGAACTTGCTCAGCCTTGTGCTGGGACAATGACTCAGTCAGTAGCCCAAGACCCAGAAGCCAGCCATGTGGCAGGTGCTTGCAATCCCAGCAAAACATCCATACATATAAAAAAAATCTTTCAAAAATAAAGAAAGCTGAACCATACGACTGTGAGTCTAAGGCCAGCATGGGCCACACCATGTTCCTGTCTCAAAAGCAAACAGACAAAATCAATCAAACAAACAAAAACCAGTAGAGAATTAAGGCACACAGAGATCCCAGGATTCTATGCTGCATAAAAGATCTTGGGAAGGTGACAGTTTATAACGCATGGAGAGTGCAAATGGATGTCCGTTTGTACTGCCCAGCCCATGGTGTTTCTGTACAGCAGCCCCAGCAAGCCAGAACGCATCTCTATGCTAAAAATAAAAATCCCAAATCCAAACACCCGCTCCTACCTCCACCACCATTCTGAGTACCCCCGCTAGGATAGTCACGGACCTTCCCCACAGCTGCAAGCAGATCCCCCTTAAATCTGAGCAGAGCTGCTGGGTGGAAAATACTAATGCTGTGGGGATCTGTCTGTTAGAGCAGGAACCCCACAGCAGAGAGCATGCACAGTACTGAGGAGCAACAACCTTCTTGGGGCTGCAGGGGCTTGCAGAGTGCAGCCTGGGGAGGGTTAACCACACAAATGCTACCTTGCCTTACTAGGAGTGTCTGCATTCCTTAGGAATACTCTGTTGCAATATTCCAACCCCAAATCTGGCCAAGCAAACAGAGCAGACTGCAATAAACAATTATGGGTTCAATGGACTTAAAGCAACCACATCCTAACCCAAACCAAAAAACACCTCACTAGCTCGATAGGGTTGGCCAGGTCATTTCATGTGCCTACAGGGAGTTTTTTTTTTTTTTTTTTTTTTTTTTTTTTTTTTTGTGTGTGTGTGTGTGTGTGTGTGTGTGTGTCAAGGGAGGTTAGGCTTTGACCCATGTCAGGATACAGATATGGTCATAAAAGGGACTGAGAAATTAAAAGCCTGCTATCCCACACTGGTGACCTCCTAGCTGTCTTTAAGGTAGGGAAGTCTGGCGGTAGCTGGATCAAAGAAATTCAGCAGCTGCCTGAGGCCCTCTCACTCCCACTGTCTCTGTAACTGGGTCATGGTGTCTTTGATGCCATCAATAGACAAGAGTTGACCATCACTCAGGGAAGCAAGGACTCTGTGAGTTTAAGGTCGGCCTGGCCTACATAACAAGCTCTAGACCAACCAGGGCAATAAAACCTTGACTGAAAAAGAAGAAGAGACTCGGGGAGCTGGGTCTAATGGCTCAACCATTAAAGTGTGAGATGCTTAGGACCGTGGGCCTTCATTCAGACCTGGACCTGTATAAGCCAGTCTTGGTTGTCAAAGCCTGTGATGCCGACACTGGGGAGGGGCGACAAAAAGGCTCTCTGGGGCTTGCTGGACAGCTAGTCTAACAGAATAGGTGAGCTCCAGACTCAGGGAGACCCTGTCTCCAAATACAAGTTGGAGAGCAATGGAGGAAGGCATCAAAGATTGATCTCTGGCTTCCGCATGCACACATATGCATGTACACCTGCATACACATCACATATGCGTGTGTGGATGCACACACATGCACACAAAACAATTATAAGTGCACATTCTACTCATATGTCCATATGACTAGGGGGAAAAATGTTACAGAGACCAAAAGAGTGAAAAAAAAAGTCACAACCAAAAGAAACTCAATTTTACTATTGCGATCAATCGGGCAGAAATGAAGCTATACTAAAGACACACACCTATGTCCTCAGTCTCACAATGGTGAGCCCCCCAAAAATGGGACTGTCCCCAAGAATCTCATGCTGGGAGAAGGAAAGGGACCTAGCCATAGGGGAACTTGTGCATATCCCTGGCTTTCCTTAATCTTCAGCCTCACTTTAGGAACCGAAGATGGACTTAGGTGATTCACTGGACCTCTGTCCCTCTTCCCAAGGTGACCATCTTTAAAAAACCTGTTTTCCACTCTCCGCTATTTATTTGAGCCTTTCAACCCTTATTGAACATGGGTGGGCAGACGTGGACTAGGGCACAAGTTTTGAACTCCAAATTTGATAATACTATTTAGTTTGTCAATAAAATATCAGGCTTTCACATCATAGCCCCTCCCTGCAAGGCTCGGGGGACACTGAAGAAGGGACAGAAGGATTGTATGAACTGGAGGACAAAGAAGACATCCTGAGAGAAACAGTGTCTTCTGGATACTTAGGACCGTTGCACTCAGGAGTGACGGCAGCTGCAGGTGACTGCACAGGACCTACAAGAGATCAGGACAGTCAGCATCCCAGCCAGTGGGAGGGACACAGGTTTCCCCAGGCCTAGGTGAGGATTGCCGGCAGCTGATGGCTCCTGGGAAGGAAGAGTCAGTTTCCTTCAGGGGTTTGGCCCTCTGGTATGTCAACCATGTTCCAGTGGACGGCCACATACCCTTTCACATACAAGCAACCATAATTGGACTCACTGAATCCTTCTTAAAGAACATGAAGGTAGGAGGGAGCCATGGGAAGAGCCAGGAAGAGCTGGGGTGGAAGTGGGAGTGCTTATGATCAAAATTCTTTGTAGACACACATGAGATTCTCAGATCATTAATTCAAATGTAATAAATAAGTAAACTCCACCCATAAACCATCAGAACAACATGGAAAATTAATATTAAGTAAGAGTCAGCAAATATGCTGCGTGGTCAGAATCTAAGAATTTTTACTCGGGGTGAAGAAAAATTTATGGGTCATGGAATCTTACAGAATTATCAAATAAACATGCTTCAGATTTCCAGAGGGGTCAGAGAAGGCATCATTCTCGCTCAGGAAAGAGACAATAAATGGAGGCAGAAACTATATAAAGTTGGTATATAAATGGAGATATAAAAACCTCAGGATCCTCCATAAATGAAGAATGAAATCTTGTCATTTGCAGGAGAATGTGAAGAACTGAGATTCTGATCTTAAGTAAAAAATCCAGGATGAGAAGTTCAAGTATTCCATATTGTCTCTCACACATAGGCGCTAACATTAAAAATAATAATATCTTAAAAGCAGTAGATAATCCCCCTAATAGGGTAGGCAGATCATACCCAGGAAGGGAAGAGAGAAACAAAGAAGAGAATACAGAGATGAGAGTGCAGGAATCAGTAAAGTCCGTCAACACATACAATCAACGTACATTGATACTTATAATTTCTGAGTGTTGAGAAGCTTAGTCTTTCTATCAAGATGTTACCAATTTCTGGGCTGCAGCGACCTCCACAGGAACAGGTACAAAGGAGCAACCACCAAGGGAGCAGGCTCAAGACAGAGACCTCTGTGGGACCGGGTGCCAGACATTGACCTCCAAAGGAGCAGGTCTGAGCCAGGAACATCTGTAGGAACAAGTCTGAGCCAGTGACCTCGGCCGGAGCAAGCCCAAGGAAGCCTGAGGCAGTGACACAGTCAACAAGACAAAACAGCAGCCTGTAGAATAGAAAAAGATCTTCACCAACCTCACATCAGACAGAGGGCTGATCTCTAAAATGTGCAAAGAACTCAAGAATTTGGTTATCAAAAGAACAAATAATCCAATTAAAAAAAAAGTGATTACAGACCTAAACAGAGAACTCTCAACAGAGGAATCTAAAATGGCTGAAAGACACTTAAGGAAATGCTCAACATCCTTAGCCATCAGAAATTCAAATCAAAACAACTCTGAGATTCCATCTTAAACCTATAAGAATGGCCAAGATCAAAAACACTGATGACAACTTATACTGGAGAGGTTGTGGGGTAAAGGGAACACTCCTGCATTGCTGATGAGAGTGCAAACTGGTACAGCCTCTTTGGATATCAATGTGGCAATTTCTCAGAAAATTAGGAAACAACCTACCTCAAGACCCAGCAATACCACTTTTCGGTATATACCCAAAGGATGCTCAATCATACCACAAAGATGTGCTCAACTATGTTCATAGCAGCATTGTTTGTCATATCCAGAACCTGGAAACAGCCTAAATACTCCTCAACTGAAGAATAGATAAGGAAAATGTGATACATTTACACAATGGAGTACTACATAGCAGAGAAAAATAATGACATCTTGAAATTTGCAGGCAAATGAATGGATCTAGAAAACATCATACTGAGTAATGTAATCCAGACCCAGAAAGACAAATATAATATGTATTCACTTATAAGTGGCTTTTAGACATAAAGCAAAGAAAACCAGCCTACAATTCACAATCCCAGAGAACCTAGATAACAATGAGGGCCCTAAGAGAGACATACATGGATCTAATCTACATGGGAAGTAGAAAAAGACAAGATCTCCTGAGCAAACTGGGAGCGTGGGGACCATGGGACAGGGTAGAAGGGGAGGGGAGAGGAGGGGAAAGGAATGTAGAAAACTATGTAGCTCAATAAAAACAATAAAAATAAAAGAATTTTCCAGAGCCCCATGACTTTAATCTCAGCACTTTGGGAGGCAGAGGCAGGTGGATCTCTATGTGTTTGAGGTCAGTCTGATCTACATAGCAAATTCCAGGCCATAGGGAGATCTTGTCTTAAAAAAAAAGTTACCCTTTTCTAAAAGAGAGCTAAGTGGGCTATTCGCTGGTATGAAGACACACCCCAGAGCTGAAGTTGGTCAAGGGAGTGTGGTATCAGCATTAGGGAAGAATAAATAGGGCTGGTGGCTGAGGCTCAGGGATGGAGTACTCTCCTAGCATGGGCAAGACCCTCGGTTTGATTCCCAGCACCGCAAAAGAGGCAGGAGGTAAACAAATAGGTCAGTGCAGCCTAAGTGTGGAGGCAGAATGTCATCTGTCCCGGCCTGGAACCTCTGGTTGTGACCTTATTTAACACAGGGTCTTTGATGGGATAAGAGCAGACTGGAATTAGGATGGCTCTAAGTCCAATGGCTGGTGCCCCAAAGCGTCAAGTACACAAGACCCAGCGGAGACAGGCACGGAAAACTGAGGCAGGCTTGAGCGAAGCTGCCACAAGCCCAGGAAAGCCTGGGGCTACCAGGGCCTACAACAAGGAGGAAGGGCTTTTCCTATGAGCTTTTGGAGGAGACAAGGCTGGCCACCACCTGGTTTAGGGGCCTCTGTGGTTTTCAACTATCCAAACCATGTTGACTTGTTGGAGTAGAGTCTTCAGCTTCTCTACTTGTGACCCCTTCATCCCTGGGAACTCTCTACCTGTCTCTACCTGGCCCTGGGTATATAGGTGAATAAAACATATAAACAAAGCATTTACGGTAATAGGTCCAGAAGAAATTTATTTGACAATGATTATTTTGTACACATACAACTTTACTATCTATTGATGCCAGAGCAAATCTGCACACTGATGAGGTGTATTTCTCGTTGATTTTTACATAAAGAACTGGATCTTGCCTGAAAATTTGGTACTTTAATACTGTTCAACAATGATTTATACTTTATTTCCATAAACATCAATGCTGAGGACATCCCTTCCCATAGTACAAAATGGCAGAAAAATAGTTTCAGGACTCATTGGAAAGTCTGTGCCAACCCCAAGCCAAGGTTCATTTGAAGCTTTCTGTTGTTGTTTGTTTTTTATTAAAATTCAAAGCCAGGCAGGTGGTGCCCACCTTTAATCCCAGCACTTGGGAGGGAGAGGCAGGCAGAGCTCTTATTTTTATTTATTTTTTATTTTTATTTTTTTGGTTTTTCGAGACAGGGTTTCACTGTAGCTTTGGAGCCTGTCCTGGAACTATCTCTGTAGACCAGGCTGGTCTCGAACTCACAGAGATTCGCCTGCCTCTGCCTCCCGAGTGCTGGGATTAAAGGCATGCACCACCATCGCCTGGCCGGCAGAGCTCTTGAGTTTGAGCCCAGCCTGGTCTACAGAGTAGGAAGCTAGGACTACACAGAGAAACCCTGTCCCAAAAATTAAATTAAATTTAATTAAGTTTAAAATTCAAGATAGCAACTCAAAAAGTTATTTTTAAAGGCAAACATTCCAGCACAAGGCAGACTAAAGGTAGACGGATGTGTTACTTCGTGCAGAGTGATAGTGGTAGGGGAATCTCAGAATGACTTCTGTAATTAAACCATTAAATTTCTACAAGAGCAGGAAATTTTACTGCCCAGTAAAAACAAAGTGATTCACCGCACACAGATACTCAGATGTGATGCAAGGTATTGCAGATGGGTTCGCTGGTGCTGCACAGCCCGATGGGAGTCCCAGTGTCAATGTGTATGATATGTGCTCAGAACAAAGGCTGCAGAGAAGTCACGCGACGCAACACAGTGCTCGCTGCCAGAAATGCCGTGGGCTCACTGCATGGCTGGCTTGGAATGAATCTGGGGTCACTGGGTATTCAGAAGCCTCCTGCTGCTGCCGAAATCTCTGACTACCCCACATTCAGTGATGTGACACCTTAAAAGGGGTCACCGCCTACAGCTTACAAGCCGAGTGACAAAGGATCCACACAGTCACCTGAATTTCCACTGAATCCCTGGTGCGATGCCACAAGGGGTCTTTTCAAACAGTGGAGGAACAACTTGCTATTTAAGGCGAGAAAATGAACCCTTAGCCATCAGAGGCAGAAATACATTTATTTTAAATGAATCATAGAGCTAATAGCCAAGATCATAAAACTTCAGAAGAGATCAGGAGACATGTTATGAGCCTTCAGTAGGGGAAAATGTAAGACAGAAAAGCATTTAACATAAAAGAAAAAATAAAATGGACTTTATAAAATTCAGATTTTCAACTCTTCAAAAGATACCGTGAAGGTCTGGAGAGATGGCCCAGCAGATAAAGTCACCTGCTGTCAAGCCTGACAGTCTGAGTTCAACTTCTGGGATCTGCACCAGTGGAAGGAGAGAACTGACCCCTGAGGGTCGTCCTCCGATCTCCACGTGCATGTCACGGCATGAGCACACCCCCACACACATATACACACTCCACAAAATAAATATGTAAAAAATAAATGAAAGATACCTCTATGGGAAAGGAAGTTACAGGTGAAATATCTATACTTACATCTAACAAAGTATTTGTGTCCAAAGTATACTAAGAACTCACACATACTTAATACTCAGTAGTGAAGGGGCTGGAGAAACAGCTCAGCAGTTTCTGAGCATGCGCCGCTCTTGCAGAGGACTCAGGTCTGATTCTCAGCACCCACTTTGGGAAGCTCACAACCGCCTGTAACTCCAGCTCCAGGGAGACCTGGTGGCTCTGGCTTCAGAAGATATCTGAACTCATTTGTGCACATGCTCACACGTGTACACGCGTGCGTGCGCGCGCGCACACACACACACACACACACACACACACACACAACTGAAGACAAAACAAAACTTCAAAGGTCAGCAGTGAAATGTGTACTGTAGCAGCTCCCTGGGACATTAGAGGTGTGCGGTGAGTATACAGTGCGTCCTTCCTGCTGCTGTCTCTGCAGGGACACGCATCTACCTTTTAAAGCAGGCTGTAGCTGTCCTGTTCCACCCAAGAGGTAAGCAGTGCACTGCACAGATTCTGTCTGAAGATAAATGCTGACCCAGTATTCGATGGGAGGTAGCTAAGTCCAGATTCTGGGAGGGAGGGAAAGCGGGCATCCTTTGTGATGGGCAGGATGGTAAAGGCCTTAGCAAGTGGTGAGTACAGGCCCGTGATCATTTTTGCAATCCACTCTATTCCGCCCACCACCATCCCATTCTGTGCCAAGGTCCAGAGACGCTGAGTAACTCTTCGAAGGCCACACAGCCAGCAAACTGCACAGCTGGACTGCAGTGTCAAAGGCTCCTGCAGCAGAACCTCAATTCTAATCTTCAGACATTTCCAATATTTTATGATGTGCAATTCCCTCTTTCCCCTACCAATTTACAGCCTGAGAAGATTAGAGCATGATGAAACAGGAAGCCCACAAGCTGTGGATCTTTCTGAGGTGATTCCAAATGTGACCTAATTTCTAAACAGAACAGAAACCCATGTCCTGTGGGCAGTGCGGGGGTTAGAATGTCCCCAGGATATATTACCCTCAAATCCACAGTGGCTCATCTTTCAGAAAACAAAGAACATAAAAATGCCCATGCAAACCATTCCCTAAGAACTGATGGGGTTCCAGGGTCTTCTCTGGACTCAGGAGGACATATGTGGTGGCCATGGCATGTTCCAGAGGGAGAGGGAGGAGGGGAGAAACCTTCTCTGCACAGGCTGAACAGCTAGTCCACCAGTTCCTATATATAATCCCAAGACTTAGCAAGCGGATACGATCCCCTCCTCTACCACATTTAAGAACTTTATCAGGCTGTTGCCAAAACAAGTCAACTTGGAGCCGTGGCAGGTGTTGGCCACATGAGGCTGACCACTACCAAGGGAGCATTATTGTTTCTGAGATCTCAGCAGGGCGTGGGTGAAACATTTGGACCACGCTCATTCAGGGCAGGGGCCAACTGGGTGGTGATTGCCCAGCCAGGCCGATGCAGGGTGTGGGCAAGGTGTGGACGTGAGAAACAAGGAGCCTGGCAGTGTTCGCATATACATTGACAAAGGGAGGAAGTGAATGCAGCGGCCTGGAAGTGCCTGTAGCTGGAGCTCCTGTCTAGAACCGGGACTATAAAACGTTGCATCTGCACGTTTGAATGAGTCTGTCTCTTTCCAAGGTAGACGGAGTAGGGCTCATGCTTGCCCAGTCAGCACTGAGCTGCAGAGCTTGGGCACCCTCCTCCTGCCTGTGGGGGGAGCCTGACACTACTGTAGACATCAGGAAAGGTATTTGAAAAAGAGTACCAGGTAACTATGGCACCCAAGCATGGAGACTGTGGGCATGCAGGTGCCCAGGGCTTCCTGATGTCTCTCAGTTGAACAGGCTGGAGAATATTCAGAAAGGAGAATGCACTCTTCTTGGTGGATGAGGAGTGATCAAGGGTAAGTGGATTCTTAGTGTGCTGGTGGGAGATAGGCCTGGCAGTCTCCGAACCCCAGTACTAGAGATGGCTCCTGTTCTGGAAGCCTCCCTGTTACTGGGACAAAGCACTGACCAAAAGCGACCTCGGGGGAAGTGTTTAATTCATCTTACAGCTTCAAGTGATGGCCATCACTGAAGGAAGCCAAGACAGGAATCTGGAGGCAGGAGGTGAAGCAGAGACCATGGAGGAACACACTTCCTGGCTTGTTTAGCTAGCTTTCTCATGCAGGCCAGGCCCATCTGCGTAGGGGTGGTACCACCCACTGTGGCTTTGGCCTTCCTACTCAATTATCAATTAAGAAAATGTCTCACAAACATGGCCAGAGGCCGATCTGATCTCAGTTCGTCAGTTGAGGGTCCCATTTCCCGGGTGGCAAGTAGACACAGACTAAACAGAACATTCCTGAGGCCCTGCCGTGACAGATATCAGTCACTGTGGGTGAGACTAATGTCGGGTACTGGGAAGAGGTGAGGCAGCAGACTAAAACTGGGGGTCTTAAGTACATACCCCCATAAATGGAAGTGGCTCAGACCGGGGAGCATCACACTGCTCAGATGATTCTCTAGGTGCTCAATATAGGCTTCCAGGCTACATAGAATGCTTGGGGTTTGGATGCAGATCCTGGGTTTTCATGCAGGCAGCCTGACTTTGGTACCTGGCAAGCATGATTCCAGTTTCCTTTTTCAAAGGAGGCTGGTGGTGGGTATCAAACAGATGCGGATCCAGTGTGTCCCTCACGTCCAGGCCATTGTATGGTCATTGCTTCTCCCTTAGAGACTGTAACATTTAAGATACCCCAACTTCGCACACCGTTGGGGACTGGCTGTTTTCCTGTCAGCATGGTGCTGGAAGAGCACACACCCAGGCCTACAATCCCTTTTTCTGCAACAGCCATGCCCCAAACTGGAATTCCTGGAAGTGCACCACAGGGAGCAGGACGGACTGCCCTGCCCCAAGCATCGTTCCTCATAAAACCTGACACGGGCAAGGGGCCCTGGCATATTTTGTTTACAATCTGCCTGTGACCTGCTTCAGAAATATTAGTGAGTCCCAGTGAAGCAGATCCCTGGTGTGGGGATGAATGGAGGGGTCTCATAGTGGATGGAACATATGTAGCATTTTCTCCCTGTAATCTGGGAAGTTCTGATGCTGGAATAAACTCCCAGGGAATTTTCTGAGAAGGGACCTATCTTCCTGTAATGAAAAAAAAATCTGGAATTATTTGCTCTAATGACATTTTTGAGATTATTTATGACCTTGGCCCTCCTAATCAATTAGCAAATAGCCCCTTCTACTGTTTCTCTCCAATAGGCATCTTCTAATCAGTGCTTGGAAGCTTCTAGAACCAAAACACACATGAGGCTGACTTTAGCTCCTCAGAGGAGGTCTTTTGTCTGCACCAGATCTGTCTCCTTTGAACCTACCTTCCTGGTTCCTAGTTAGCCCTTTGGAACCCAGAGAGAGCCTGGCAGCCCCTCTGCAGCCAGATCCATCTTCGACCTGCTGTCTCATTTAGGGGGTAAAAATGGGGGGCTCTGATTCAGAAGAAAATTTGAAACAACCCAAGGGAAAGACACCACTGAAGGTACTAACAGAGAAAAGATATCACTGCTGTTCCTTCTCCCCTGGTGTTTGTACTTAACTATTTAATAAATGGGCAGGGGGTGTCAAAATGTTAAGTCATTGGCCTGAATTTGGTTGAACATATTGGGATTGTGTTTCTAAGGTCTGGGCAGTGCTAGACTGTGAATCCTGAGTCTCCTGCATCCATGATCACACCCCACTTCTGGTTTCAAATGAAAATGTAAGGACGGTGAGTTTGTAAGTAAAATGGTTGAAGCTGTGCAATTTGTCACTTGAGATGACAACACCCTTAGGGCTCAGTCCTCCTCGGCTGAGTCTTCTGGTGGTGTAGTCAGCAGCACCTCACACACTCACAGGCACAGACACCAGTCATCTGTGCTCATTCAATGGGACCCCCTGTCCACTCCGGGTACCACTTTCCCATAGCGTAGGAGGTGGAGTTGACCCCTAGCCTGGCCTCCAATTTGTCTTCTTGCCAACTTACCAGTTTGGTAGCTACATCAGACTTCAGTTCAGTCTAGATCCATCCCCAGAGCTTGGATGAGCAGAGTGTGTGCTTTTCTCCAAACCCAGCACAGCAAACCCCAAGTTCACATACAACCCCGAGTTGGGCATGGCCAATCCTTGCAACCCCACCCTCAGGCTACTTGGACTAGGCTGGGAAGTCCTGACCACGACAGCTGTTACAGTCCTGGCCTCCAACGCCCTGGAAACAGAGCAAGAGATGGGACTCAGAAGGAATGCTGGGCAACTCCCAGAAGGTGACACTTCAGTAAGAAGGGAGTTAGGGTTGGGGGTTGTGGAAAGCTGACCCCCAATGTAGAGCCACTGAAATTTCTCATACTTCCCCTCTGGAGCTGGGACTGATCGTCAGAAGTGTTCAAAAGTGAGACAAAGGTGTTGAGGTTTCGCATCCCTAAGTAGCTAGTCTCCAGCTGTGACTTCACCTGGAAGGAGGTGGCACGAAGTGGGTGGCAGAGGACGGACACCGCTCCGGGAAGGATGCCTAGGACCATAGACAACCTGCAGTGACGGTCAACAAATGGAGTTAGGTCGTGAAGGATGACTGATGGTCTTCATTTATGTTAATGAGAAAGATTAAAGAGATCATTTCAGGTTGCAGGGAGCCTTGGCGAGGGGTACCATAATATCCACACAAACTTCTCTGGCCACATAGCTTACACCCAAGTCAAGACATCTCTGGGGGAATAGGGGAACTTTAGCAATAATTTTCAGTGTGATAAGTTTCAGCGTCACTTCACAGATGGGGAAACTGAGGCACAGAAAAGAATGCTTGCCCACTTGTAAAAAGCAGCGGCCATGTGGCCGGGCCAGACTTCACACAGACAAACTTTGAAGGCATCGCTGAAGCAATAGCAGGATGGTAATGAGCGGGATTATATTCGTGCTAGCTTCCTTTGTCCTTCTAGGTATTAACTGTCCCAGTCTCCCGTCTCTCCCATGGCTTACTCTTTGACTTTCATTTACGGGTAAGTGGAGGATGTTTGGATAAGTGGGTATTTGGGTATATGAATGAGTGGGTGGGTGTATGACTATTCAGATGGGTGTTGGTGGAAGAGTGAATGGGTGCTTGGATTGATGGGTGGATGGATAAATAGATGGATAAATATATGTTTTGAGTGGGTGGATGTACAGATGGATGTACGGATGGATGGCTTGGCTTGGCTGGCACTCTGGGAAGAGCACTGACTAGGTCAGGTGTCCTAGACATGTGAGAAGAGGAGAGGAAGTGGGTGCCTTGCATGGTTTTCTGCCACTTGGACAGAACACTTGAGACGGGGTAAGTTATAAAGAAAAGAGGTTGCTATGGCTCGGATGTGACCTCTCCCCTCTGGAAAGTCTTCTTGAAGTTTCATCTCCACTGTGAAGTGCTAAGGATGAGGTCTCTACCCACCTCTAGTGGGTGAGCGTGGGGCCTGGGGAGATGATTAAGATTATCTGAGGACACTAGGGTGGGGCCATCAGGATTGAACCCGGTGTCTGTCTAGAAGAGAGAACCCATGTGACGCTGTGTGAGGCCTTGGGCCTCTGCCAGCAGGAAGTCCACTATCAGATGTGGCCAGTTGACATCAGACCAGGATTATGAGCCAAAATAAACTTCTTTTACAACTTGCCCAGCCTGTGGTCTTGTCTTATCAACAACAGAATACGAGCTGAGGCAGAAGTTTACTTTGGCTCCTGCTTTCACAATCTGGAAAGTCCAAGGCCAGTTATCTACACGGGGTGGGGGGGCTTCAAGGGCTTCACATGACTGACTTAACTCACGATGGAAGAAGACATGCAAGCAGGTGTGTGCAGAGAACACAAAATGCCTGGGGCCAGCAGCCTGTGTACTGATACCTACTTTAGTGATAACCAATTCAGTTTCCAGACAGCAAAACTCACCCACTCCTGAGATAATTAACCCTGGTCCCCAGGGCTAGCCATGAATCTCTCAGGAACCTCATCTCAATACTGGTCCACTGGGAATTAAGACCCCAAACATGAGCTTTAGGGGACATGTTTCAGTCTCAGCAGGGGAGGAAGGCACCTACCAGCTTTTGTGGGCATCACCCTCACCCCACACTGGCTTTGATGTGATAAGTGAAGCCAGGAGATGGCTTTCACAAATGACGTATGTTTATCACAGAATAATTCAATATAAAACAATAAGCCCCACGGAATCAGTCAGTCATCTGAACAAAGCTTCCTACTAATGAACCACACACGCACAGTCCTTCCGGATGGGAGCAGATAGCTCCAAGACCTCCCCGTTAGGAGACCACCAGACAGCCCAAGAATGACCCCAGTGTGGTGGATCTGGACTGCATCTGGTATAAGACTCTCTGCCACCAGAAAGTTTCCAGCCAGAGACTCTTGCCCAGTGCTAGAAAACAGACAGAGACCCAAGTCTCATGCTGGCAACAAAATTCTCAGAGCTAAGGACATCATCATCTGGAAGTTTAGAAGTACAAAGTCAGCTGCCTGCATCTGGGGAGAGCTTCAGGCTGCTTCAACACAGTGGAAAACAGAAAGGCAGTTTCCAGGGGAATCTCGGATCCTCTGGGGCTCCCGCCGCTCACAACCTTGCCATTGGCTATATGCAAAATAGAAAATCTTAACTCATCCTGTGTCCAGTGTTGACTGGGTTAACCCACACACGGTGCTGTGGGGTTTGCTGGCGTGCAAATAGGGTAGCTTCTAAAACAAGAAATGATACAATACCACGGCCAGAGCTGGAGCCAAGCATCACAACACCTGTAGGTGGTGATTTGGATGGGAAGTGCTTCCCACAGGCTCCGGGACTTGAACACGTGTTCTTGGTAGGTGGTGCTGTTTGGGGAAGTTTAGGCAGTGAGGATTTGCTGTAGAAGTATGTCATTGGGGCTGGGTTTTGAGATTAGAGCCTTGAGCCTCTTCTAGTTTATTCTCTCTCTTTCATGATTGGGGTTGAAGAAGTGAGCTCTAAGCTTCCTGATTTGGCCACCATGTCTACCCGATGCCAGGCCTGCCTGACATGATGGAACCTGATGCCAGGCCTGCCTGCCATGCTCTGGAACCATAAGCCCAAATAAACCTCTCTGTCTGTATGTTGCTTTTCGTCATAGTGTTTTAACACAGCAACAGAAAAGCAAAATACGCAGCACAAATAATGATACACAGCACAAATAACAGACGAATATACCCTGTGCAAGGGGCTCAGAGAAGAGAGGCAAATGTGAGGATGAACTCGGGATTCACTTTGGCTGTGGTGCTTGAAGTATGCGTTTATGGGAACTATATGTTCATAAGAAGTTGGCTTTTTAGGGTGGATGGGGAGAGAGAGAGAGAGAGAGAGAGAGAGAGAGAATTTTTAAAGATCCAGGGACCATGGCTGATTAGTGTTTATTATATGTGATATGGAAATTACTGACATTTTAAAAAAGCCAAGCGTGGACTAGAAAGATAGGCCAGTGATTAAGAATGTCTGCTGCTCTCCCAGAGGATCAGGGTTTGGTTCTCAGCACCCACTTGGTGGCTTACAACTTCCTATAACTCTACAACTGCCTCTACTCTAGCTTCAGGGGATCCAAGGCCATCTTCTGGCCTCACCGGGCACACACATACACACACACATATGCACATATATACAAACAAACAAAGAACACACACGTACACATAAATAATTTTTAAGAGATATCCAGGAATAGAACAGTAGATCAGGTAAGGGCTGCCTACAAGAGGAGGACTTAGGGAAGGAGATAAGGGTGTCAAAGAGGGGGACCAGGAGAGCAGACTGTCAGAGATCAAGGGAGGGAGGGGCCAGTAGTTTCCATGTGGTGGGCAAGAGAGTACGATCAGATCTCACACAGTTCACCTTGTGAGAGCTGATTTTGGGAATGCAGGACAGTGAAGGCTGAGGATTGGATTAAGAATGGGCAAGGATCTGCACTTGGAGTCAGGGAGGATGTGGCCAAGAACTTGCCTACCCATGGGAAAGAGAAGGGAAACAGTCCATCCAGTAAAAGCATGAGTTCAGGGAAGTTTGTAAAAGAAGGGAGAGCTAATACAAGTCTGTGCTTCTGGGACAAAACTAATAAGGAGATTGGTACAGGAGGATGGGAGCTCACTGAAGAGATGGAAGAATTGAGGGGGCTGGACCCTGAGAAGGCAGACACTCAAAATAAGTACAACCTACCTTCTGTAAACACCAGCAAAGAAATAGGAATTACAGAGAATTCACCTGTGGACGAGGAGGATGGTAGCAAAGGGGAAGTGTTCTGACTGTGTGTCTATTCAGCTGCCTAAACATCCATCCATATACCATCTATCCACTAATGCATACATCCAAACATCGTTTTTGTACATGTATACACACCCATCCATCTACTCAACTGACCACCCTTCTTTCTACCTACCTACCAATTTATCCATCTGTTCATCCACTCAGACTCCCATCCATCCACCCATCCATCCATCCATACATACATACATACATCCACCCATCTATTCATCCATCCATCCATCCATCCATCGATCCATCCATCCATACATCCATCTGTACATCCATCCACTCAAAACATATATTTATCCATCCACCCATCAATCCAAGCACCCATTCACTCTTCCACCAACACCCATCTGAATAGTCATACACCCACCCACTCATTCATATACCCAAATACCCACTATCCAAACATCCTCCACTTACCCGTAAATAAAAGTCAAAGACTAAGCCATGGGAGAGACGGGAGACTGGGATGGTTAATACCTAGAAGGACAAAGGAAGCTAGCTGGAATATAATCCTGCTGGCTTCACTCTATAGCCAGTGACTCGCTCCTGTCTCTGTTGGTGGGTGGCAGCAAGCCATACCAACAGCAAGCCTTAGTGACATACTTTCTCCAACAAGACTATACCTCCTAATCCTTCCTAATCTTATCAAAGAATTCCGCTCCCTGGTGACTGAAGATTCTAATACATGAGTCTATGGGGGCCATTCTGATTCAACTACCACAATCATTTAAAAAAAAAAAAGAGCTCTGATACACACCACCAAAGAGATAGGCTTTGAAACCACAACCAGTGAAAGAAGCCAAGTGAGGCTGTCCACTCCTGTGAAGTACCCAGAACCATTGCATTCATAGTCAGGAAACAGATCGAGCAGATTATGGACCAACTGCTTTCTTCAGAATCAGAACTCAGATGTTCCAGCGATTCTCAACCGTTCTAGCTCTGACCCCTTCAACACAGTTCCTCATGCTACCATGAGCCCCAACCATAAAGTTACTGTTATGAATTGTAATGTAAATACATGCTACCCCTGTGGAGGCCACAACTCACAGACTGAGAAAGGCTGATCTAGATGCACGGTCTACACACGTGTGTGAAGAGCAGTCTGAGTGGGGTGCACTGAACCCACACAAGAGATTGGACTTCCTGCCTTAGCTCAGCCACTACTGTGTGACCTTGTGACTTCTGGATGCCGATGTCATTGTCTGTAAAATGGGAGAGTCTGGGGAAGTGACCAAAGATCCCAAAGCCCTCTGCAGCTCTGAGATTAGAATCTAATCTAACCTATTTAAAGCTCGGGCCTTTCCCTTTCAGATGCTCACACTGAAGTAGCGCTAATCAAAATGACAGTGAGGCATTTCACATGCGTGGAGCTGGCTGTCATAAAAGACACAGAAAATAGCAAGAAGCAGTGAGACTGTGGAGATGCTATACATTGTTAGTATGATTTGAAAATGGTACAGCCGCACAGCCAGCGATTCTGCATGGACACCTATTGTAAGTAGCCAAGCGGTAGGTGCAACCTCAGTGTCCACTGGAAGAAGAATGAAATAACAAATGTGGTCTATTCATGGAACAGAATACATTCAATCGTTGTCTTAGTCACTGCGAAGAGACACCACAACCAAGGCAACTCTTATAACAGAAAGCATTGGTGCTTGCTTATAGTTTCAGAGGGGAGCAATATAGGCATGCAGGCAGACACAGTGATGAAAAAGTAGTTGAGAGCTACATCCTGATCTGCAGGCAGCATGAAGAGAGAGAGTCTGGGCCTGACATGGGCTTTTGAAACTTCAAAGCCCACCCTTAGTGACACACTTTCTCCAACCAGACCATACCTCCTAATCCTTCCTAATCCTATCAACGAATTCCGCTCCCTAGTGACTGAAGATTCTAATGCATGAGTCTATGGGGGCCATTCTGATTCAACTACCACAGTCATTAAAAAAAAAAAAAGCCCTGATACACGCCACCAAAGAGATGGGCTTTGAAACCACAACCAGTGAAAGAAGCCAAGAGAGGCTGTCCACTCCTGTGAAGTACCCAGAACCGTTACATTCATAGTCAGGAAACAGATCAGGCAGTGGCTGCCAAGTGCTTGAGACACAGAAGAATAGGTAGTAGCTTAATGAATACAGGATTTTCTTTGGGGGTGATGACCTATATAGTATGGTGGTTGGACCAAGTTGTAAAATTACTGGGTACCACTGAAGTGCAGATTTGAAGGCAGTTCATTTTATGCTACTATGGATTTCATGAAAAAAAAATTTCTTGAGATAAAAAATCTTTGCTCCACAGCCCCCTACCCCCCCACCCCCCCAACTCATTAATGCTTGAGCCATTAGCACTAGACGTAATGTCCCAACCAGAATGACCAACCCCAAAGGTACAATTGTCTCTCTGCCTTCCCGTTCCCTGACTCCATCCCAGGATGTCTCTGCCATTCTTGAAGACGCCTTCCCCCAGTGAGTAAAACACAGCCAGTTCCTGCACACCTATTTTAAGAACCACATGGAGAGAGAGAAGAAAAAAAAAACAAACCCTAAGCAGCACGCGGGGAGGGAGGTACCTTGAGCAACAGGATTCCTGCCCTGCAGTGAAGACTGGAAAGGAAAGGGACGCTTGAGATTTGGCAGAGGACTCTGTCCAGGCTTCCTGTGCTATCGGAAGTGGCAGGGAAGCTGGGGTCAGCTTTGTCTGGCCACAAGGATGGGGATGCAGAAATTGGCCACACCCTGGTTCCATATCCAAAAGAGTACACAAATTCACAACCAGTTCTCCTGAAAGAACATGCAGAATGTGTTATTTTCTGTTCTCCTTGAGATATGAATACCAATCTGGGGTGGGGGACAGTGTAGAGGGACAGGAACAGCGAACAGGAGTGGAGGTTGCTGAGCTAGACTATGGTGGCGAACTCATTGGATTGAACTTGAACAAGCCCCACCCAAGTTTCAAGTTCAATTGAGGCAATCCAGAGATGTCTGTGGGCCAGCGTGAGTGAGCTTCTGAGAAAGTGGGTGCTGTGTGTTTTTGGCCTCATGTCCCCAGATACTACCAATTGGAAGAGGCTGGAGGTCAGCCGAGTCAACAAACTGTGATACCAGTTTACAATCAAAGTGAATTTCAAGACAATGCTGAGTAGTGAAAGGGACACAAACATGAAGGCTGGCAGCTCTGCGTTTCCACCTATTCTGGCTTCGTTTCTATTGCTGCGCTAAGATACCCTGACAAAGGGCAGCTTAGAGAAGAAACCGTTTCTTTTTTTTTTTTTTTTTGGTTTTTCGAGACAGGGTTTCTCTGTGGCTTTGGAGCCTGTCCTGGAACTAGCTCTGTAGACCAGGCTGGTCTCGAACTCACAGAGATCCGCCTGCCTCTGCCTCCAGAGTGCTGGGATTAAAGGCATGTGCCATCATCGCCCGGCAAGAAACCGTTTCTTTAGCTCACAGTTCCAGGTTCCAGTCCAGTGTTACCGGAAAACCCAGGTAGGTATCTATTGGCCCATCACAGCCAATAGAAAGCAGAGAACAATCAATGCGTGCGTGAGTGTTCAATTCTTTGCTGTGCTCAGCTGGATTTCACCACTCACACTACGCAGGACATCTTTCCTAAGGAATAGTGCCACTCACAGTGGGTTGGGTTTTCCCACATGGATCAATTTAATTGAGGCAGTTCTGCAGACATGCCCGCAGGCCAACCTGATCTCAACAATCTCAGACACTCTCTTCCCAGGGGGTTGAAGGCTGTGTCAAGAGACTAGCTGTTGGTTGAATGGTCTTTCTCTTTTCTCTCTCTGTCTCTCTCTCTCTGTCTCTCTCTCTCTCTCTCTCTCTCTCTCTCTCTCTCTCTCTCTCTCTCTCACACACACACACACACACACACACATATACTCTTAGAGCTACAGGCATAAAAATAAATGTAATATGACTGACGTAAACCAGGTTGTCAATAAAATAGCAACAGATCATTGTTCCTCAGCCTTTTACTTTCTCTCAGAATTGTTTTTATCTGTCCTTGAGGTCAATCAAAGCTCCGAGTGCCAGACCCCTGCAGGGGGCTCCCCTTCCTTCCACACCTCTAGCCTAGTCAGAAGCAGGCAGCAGACCACACTTAGTACATTCTCCCTCTGGCCTTCCTTTACTGACCAAGAGCCAAAAAATAATTAAAAAAATCTTTCATTTCAGTTCATTCCATTTCTGGGAACAAATCCAAAAGAAACGAGGGGGAAGGGAGTGGAAACGGCCTGTCTGTGGTTGTTTGTCACGAGGTTATATATAACACATAATAGGACCACTTGCCCAAATGCCCGGGAGAGCTGTGGCTTGTTGATACCACAATATCCTACATGTTTACGATGATCACCATGACAACTTTGAAGGATGAAAGAGGTTGATGCCAAGCTTCAAGAAGCTGTATGTTGATTAGGAGTGTATTCAGTATGCGGTAGGAGTGGAAACATTGTGGGAAGTCTCAACACAATGTTTGATGTGCATGAATGGTGTTACAAAGTTAATTTTTTACCATTGTGAAATTTTTCTTATATTTATACACATAAATTAGTGTCACCATTTGCCTTGTCCAGCGAAGCTTCTTGCTGCAGTGGCCAGTTAATGCAGAGTCATTTCTGGGTTTTGTTGTTGTTTCATTGCTGTTTGCTTGTTGTTGTTGTTGTTGTTTTAATTTGGCTTGGTTTAGGGGTGGGTGTTTGGTTTTTCGAGACAATTTCATGTAGTCCAGACCGACCTCACACTTGCTATGTGGCCAAGGATAACCCTGAACTTCTGATTCTCCTGCCTCTATCTCCCAAGCATTGGGATTATAAGCATACACAGTGCCACATCTGGTTTTGACATGGTGTGTGGAGTGGAGATAGAACCAGAGTCTTGTCCGTGCTAGGCAAGCATTCTACCAACTAAGCTAGAGGCTCTTCGTGTGTCCCTTTTAATAACTGTGTGATAGCTAAGACTTCATGCCTCAGGAGCATCCTCAGGGTAAGTCTCACATCTCTAATACGATTTACATGTCTTTGTCAGTAAAATTGCCAAATGGTCTTCTGGCCACAGATCCTTAGACTTACATGTATTTGCTCTCTGTGGCTACTTAACCAATTAAACCTCCCTGCGTTCAACAGCTTAGGACAGATACCCATCTCCTGCAGGTGGAGACCCAGAGTCAGTGCGGTCCAGGTCGCTCAGGAGGTTTGTCAAGCGGTGGCAGGGCCGCAGGTTCTTGAAAGCTCACCAAGGAGAATCACTCTCGGGCTGCTGGCAGAATTCCCTAATGCCTCTCCTGGGTCTTCCCTGACAGTTGCCTGCAGCTGCAGCTGGCTTCCCTCCAAGTGAGCGGCAACAGAGAGAGCTGGGGAGCAAAGCTGGAGATCAGAACTACAGTCTGACCTTGGGGGAGAACCTGCTATTTAGAGAATTCTCCTCGTTCTCGGGGTGCATCTTGTTGAAAATGAGTGGACTTTCTCAGACCTAACATTAGGCTAAGCCACTGTTACCTCAATTTCACGGAGGTCCATGCGGACTCCTGATGTGCCACTCACCCCACTCCACATCACGGGGACTATCCAGACCTCTGTGCCACAGTGTCTCGGCCACCCGCTTTCTCTAAACTCATCAGAGTCCTTGCCTGGGTGATGCTTTGAACCTCAGGAAAGGCATTACCCCCCCCCCCCTCCCAGACTCTTGTTGTCATTCTGCCCTGGAGGGTAGGTAGTTGTCCCTGCTCTGGGCTTTGTCACAAGCTGTCTTTAGCCCATGGCTTGGGCTCAGATGCCTCCTCCTCCATGCTTCATCTGATCCCTACCCAAACACATTAACTCTTCTCTCGGGCAGGGCTCTCCAGAAACAACCATCTCAGAGCAACACTGGATACAGATCACCCAAGATCTGCTAGCATGTCAGAATAAACAAGTCTACTGTCAGATGGACACTGTCATGAACCAGGTACTTAGGCACTGGACCACCTGCCAGGATAATCCATCCCCTGTGACAAGCATGCTGGAAATACCCACAGGCAAAGACAGAGCCTGGTACTGGCGTTTTCTGCCCCAGCACCATCCAGGAGAGAACTCAGTAGAGACTCAGCTAGAGGAAGATACAACACCACTTCTGCTGGTCACACAGAGCAGCAATGGAACAAATGGGAGGGGGTTATACAAGGCCATACCCACTAGGAGGTAGGGTATTCTGAGGATATAGTCAAGCAACTCCATCCCATCACACACCTAAATCTGCCCTGCTCTAACGACAACAGTTTAGCCCATCATACCTCCATGTTCAATATCACATTAGCTTTATACTGAGAAGGTGCCCAAGAAATCCTTCTCTGTGTGTGTGTGATAGACATCCATACGTTATATGTGTGTGTGTGTGTGTGTGTGTGAATTACATACATACTATGTGTGTGTGATAGACAGATATACTGTATATGTGTGTGAATTACATACATACATACTATGTGTGTGTGATATACATACATACTATGTATTATGTGTATAGATGTGGGTGTGGCAATATACACAGAGAATCCAGAGGAGGACACCATGCATTCTGCTGTATAATTCTCCACCTTATTCCTTTGAGGCTGTGTCTCATGATGAGCCTGGTGGTAGGCTATGGCCAGCAAGCCTCAGTGATCCTAATGTCTCCAGGATCACAACACTGGAGCTGCTGACCCTTGAGTGACTGTGCCAAGTTTTTAAGCACATAGTGAGGTTTGAACATAGGTCCCTAGGTAAGTGCAGCATGCACTTACCCCATTGAGCCATCTCTCCAGTCCCAAGAAATCCTTATTGATTAAATAAATCATTGATATTTCTCTGCTTACAGTGAAGACAGGTAAGGATAAGAATCACATGAATCACATGTTTAAAGTGCCTGGCACACATCCAGACACCACCACATCCCCAGTTCACAGTTAAGATGAAACTGAAGCTGGATGCACCCAAGGCCATGTCATACCCAGAGAACAGCAACCCAAAGCATATACTCAGAAGGTGTTTGAGGAGTTAAGTGGCTTCTGGCTCAGAGCTTCTTCTACTCCCATGAACTTAAAAAAGTTTACTCTAGAATTATAAAAATGGTAGCCCCTGGACTTGGAGGTGGCTCAGTGGGTAAAGACACTCACTGAGTTCAGATCCCTAACACCAAGTAAGAGTCAGGAACCATTGCACGAGGCTGTAAATAGAGTACTGGGATGGAAGGCAAAAACGAGTGGAGCCTCTGAGGTCATCCATTCTAACCAAATCAGACAGGTCCAGGTTCAGTGATGAGAATCCCCAGGAAAATAGGTGGAGGATGACAGAGGGGGACCTGATGTAGACTGGGAACAAGACAGCCTTTGAATGCACGCCCTTAGCTCAACGCTGGCTTCTTCTTCTCTCTGTTTTGTAGTGAGTCTTTCTTTGTCCTGCCAGCCAGCTGCCAAATCATGTCATGGAGACTTATTATTAATTATGAAAGTTCAGCCTTAGCTTGGGCTTGTTTCTAACTAGATCTTATAACTTAATTTAACCCATTTATGTTAATCCGTCTGTTGCCACATGGCTCGCGGCTATTGCCTCTCCTCCTGCATGTCTTGCTTGTCCTCTGTCTATTGGTGACTCCGCCTTCTTCCCAGCATCTTCTTCCCAGAAATCCTGCCTAACTATTGGGCATTCATCTTTTTATTAAGCCAGTACGAGTGACACACCTTCACAGTGTACAGAAAGATTACTCTACAGCACTCTCTATCCAAAGGCCTAAGCTGTTTTCCCTGACACGTGGATTTTCCCACGTGTTTATGACTTCCACTTAAAAGACGTGGCTTTCCCATTTGCCTTCTGAGGTTTTCAAGTTATTTCCTGATTTGTTGTTGTTGCTGTTGTTGTTTGTTTGTCCCAGGGCAGAGGGTAACACTGAGGACACATGGTTAGAAGTAGAAACAGAGACAGCTTAATAAGAAAAAAAGAACTCCCAAGTATGAGCTAGAGCTGAGGAAGGAGTCAAAAAGCTTTGGGGTACAAGATATAGATATAACCCTTTATAAAAGGACCTTCCCGTGGTCCTGCCCCTCACCTTTGTATTTGGTGGACTTTCCTCTGATCATTAGAAGAAGCCCAGGAAAGGAGGGGCTTTCTGGACTTTCTCTGCCAACTTCTATATATTGACCCTGATGTTGAAGTTTCCACTCCCCACCTTTACGCGCACGTGCACACACACACACATGTGCATACACCACACACACACATATACCACACGCATGAATATACCATACACATACACACACAAACACACGTGCATACACCACACACATGAATATACCATACACATACACACATGTATACACACAAACATGTGCATACACTACACACATGAATATACCATACACATACACACATGTAAATACACAAACACATATGCATACACCACACACATGAATATACCATACAGATACACACGTGTACACACACAAACACATGTGCATACACCACACTGACATGTGTACATGCCACACACGTGTCCACACACAAGCATGCGTGCATATACCACATACACACATACACACATACACACTAATTCTTGACACCTTTTTGTAAAGATTAACCCAGGAATATTATATGACTGAATGGTAGAAGGAAAGCCAGCACAGCCAGTAGGAGATGTGTCTCCAAAAGTATTGTCCTTTTTTTTATTGCATAACGAACATAACTTACATTTTGTTTAATTATCAACAACAGTAATTATACTAATACATCAATTCAGAAGACATTTTAACACTTAGGACATTTAGTTAAAGGCTTTTATAATCCCCCACATCTCTATCTATACCCATAAATTCATGCCACACCAAGAATATATATTCCATTAATACAAAATTGAGGAAAGAAAAGCAGAGCATAAAAACAAATTCAAAAAGAAGTATAAGATTGTGGCTCTTTTGTTTGTTTTGTTCTGTTTTTTTTCAAGATAGGATCTCACTATGTATCTCTGGCTGTCCTTGATGTCCCTATGCAGATTGGGCTGGTCTTGAACTCACGGAGGTCTGCCTGACTCTGCCTTCCTAGTGTTGGGACTAAAGGCATGCGCTACTCCATCTGGCTGAGACAATGACATTTAAAGATAGATTTCTCTGCATTTGTGTAAATGTGGTTAGCAAGTATTGAATTGCAGGGCGTTGAGTTCCACAGAATACATTCTAAAGGGAGACTTAACTACCTTTTAAAAGCACTAACAATCTATAACATTTTGAAAATTACATCTTTGGGGGTTGAAGAGATGGCTCAGTGGTTAAGAATATGTATTATTCTTGCATAGGACCTGAATTCAATTCCCAGCACCCACATCAAGCAGCTCACAACTGCCTAGATTTCAGTTTCAAAAGCTGCCTCCAACCTCAGGCGCCTGCACCTATATAGACATACATACATGTTGGGGGAGGCCACTTGTTTGTTCCTGGCTGCCCAGAAGTGAAATAATCACACAGAAACTATATTAGTTAAATTAATTTAACTTATATTAAATTAATATATTATAATGTATAAAATATAAATATATTTTTATATAAGATAATAAAATAAATATAAAATAATAAATTAATGAAATTGGCCTATTAGCTTTCGCTTCTTATTGGCTAGCTCTTACATCCTAAACTGACCCATCTGCAATAATCTGTACATCACCACGCGGTCATGGCCTGCTGGCAAAGCTTCGGCAGGCTTCAGTGGAGGCAGCTGTCCCTGGGGGCAGCTGAAGGTTTCTCCCTAACTCTGCCTTCTTTCTCACAGCATTCAGTTTAGTATTCATTTCTAGCTCTATTCTGCTAAGCCACTGGCCAAAACAGATTTATTCATTGACCAATAAAAGCAACACTTAGACAGAAGGACTTTCCACACCATATACAGGTACACATATATAAATTATAATAAATTTTTAATTTGCAAAATAAAATAGTTAACTAAAAAGAAAGAAAATTATAGGTATTATAACCGTCTCAAGATGAGTTTCATCCCAAATATGAACCATTGACA
This sequence comes from Microtus oregoni, assembly GCF_018167655.1. Lineage (NCBI taxonomy): Eukaryota > Metazoa > Chordata > Mammalia > Rodentia > Cricetidae > Microtus > Microtus oregoni. The sequence goes on along the minus strand of NW_024543210.1, from coordinate 7,916,981 downwards.
GTTTCCTAAATGAGCTGGTGGAGTTCCACAATTAAACAAAGCATCAAGGCCTCTTCCCTAGGTGAAAGGTCTCAACTTCAGTATTAGAATTGCCTGGGGAGTCAGGAAAGGACCTGGCCAGGCTGTGATGTGCAAGTAGCGCTTTGCTTTTTTATCTTCCTGGAATGGAAGGGTGGACAACTAAATTTTCAGACATTTTGAACGAAGCATAGCTCACACCTTTAATCCCAGCCATCAGGAGGCTGGGGTAGGAGGATAACAAGTTGTAGACCAGCCTGGTTACACTGTGAAACCATCCTGCCTTGGACAAAACAACAACAAAGTGGCTTTACTGAGATGTTATTAAATTTTAAACCATATAAACTTAGCTGAAAAGTCGGGGAGGGGGTGTCAGAAGTCATCACAGCCTCACTATCTAACCACTTCCGGTGATTCCAAGAGTATCTGGGCCTGTGGATCTGTGAGATGGAAATCCTACAGGGTGATGCACAGGGCCGCACTTCTCCTTGTCCGACAACCCACAGCGCTACAGGGTCAGTAGCCTCCCAGCATCCCAGGAAGATTTACACCAGGAAGAGCGGCAATGTCTGCGGAATGGAGGCCCTCACTTCGTTCACATTCCACACTTACAAAATTAGTGTGGGAAATATTAACTTCAAAGCTTTGAGTTGGTATGTACCTGTGAGTTCATCTGTGGATGCTACGGAATGTTATAAATTGTACTAAATAGAAGGAGGAAAAGGAGTCTTTCGGTAACCAAAGCCCAATGTAAGGCAGTTGTTCCCGTCACTGGCTGCTCCTCCTTGTTTCCTCTGACTCATGAATGTAAATGAAAACAGAAGCGTGGTTCACAGCTGAGCTAGTTCCCTTGTCTGCTGCAGCCCTGGGTTGACCGTGGCCTGCCAAGGGCTTTCTGAAAGGGCCTGTTGTGCAATTTACAATCAAGAGCGCTGAACCTTTTCGTTGTTTGTAATGGCGTCCTGACCGTCCCAATGCCAGCAGCGTTCATAGCGTACTCAGCATGCGTCTCATCCTGCTGCACGTGATTGCTAAAAACTTACCAGAATGCCTAGTCACAGTAAAGAATCGGCCTTAGTATTGGTGCTTTAAAAAAACCTACTAGTTGAGGACTCTGTCAGTAAAACATTTGCCTCACCAACACGAAGACATGTGTTTAAGCCCCATGAAAAATGACAGGCATGGTGGTGTTTGGAATCTCATCTCTGGGGAGGTGGAGACAGGAGTAGTCCTGGGGCTCACTAGCCAGGCAATATCAGCTAAATTCTGAGCTTCAGGCCAAGAAGAGGGCCATGCTCCAAGGAAGCAAACGGCCTTCCAAAAAATGCCATTAAGATTGTGCTTGGGCTCCCTGAAACATAAGTGAGCATGTGCCGGCACACACGGGAATACTCCTGTCGGGTCTAACATCCTCCCTGAAGTTGTCCCCATCCTGAGGTACCATCTGACAGGACATATTTCCAGTGTGCAGACATTTAGATATGACACGGTATGCTCACACTTGAAAGAGCACAAACCTGCTACAGAATTGTTCACCCTAGAAGGAGGTAAAGAGAAGGGTTCTGCTGGTGCTTGGTCTAATGTTGGAAACACACACGCACACACACACACACAAGCATGCATGCGTGCGCACACGTGCACACACACACACACACACACACACACACACACACACACTGGGTGCAGCATAGGACTTGAGTACTTTCTTCTTCTAAAGAAAAGTGGCAGGTGTGGGGGAGAGCACCCTAGCCTTTCGAGCTCCCTGGCCCATGAGTTTTCTTGGTCTTAGGAGGTCACAAGAGCTTCCCTGAAGACTGAAGCCGCTTAAAGAGCAGGTCTGTCTTATTGATTGCTGGAAGTAGATCACTGAGTTTCCTGCGTATTTGGCAAATAAACTACTGGGTTGTATCAAGATAAAGCTATTCTGAATATTCCACGATCAATCACGGTGTGATAATTTCATATGGTTCTCAGCAGCCATTCAAAATTGCATTCAGTGACATAAGGAAATGCCCATGGTTTGACATCATCGCAAAGGGAGAGCTACAGAGTAACGCATCAATTACCAACCAAACTTGGCTTCAAGAAGCGCACACTAAATATTTTCCAGATCCTGACAAGGCATAAATCAACTCTTGGCTCATGTCGGGTTCGTTTAGGGGAAACAAACACTTCACAGCCCTTCGGAACACAACAAAACGATGGAAGGGAAGGCTTTGTTTACACCATGACTGTTTCCCTAGCCATGGTGTGAACTTGAGATGGCAGCTGGGAGATGAGGCAACGCTGAGCCCCAAGAGCGTGAAAAGATCCTCCCTGAGGTTGTCCCTGTCCTGAGGTACCATCACACAATGCTAGCGTGCAAACATTTAGACATGGCATGGTATAATCCACACTTGAAGACATGCAAAGCCTGCTACAGACCACTTCGGGACTCTTTTGTAACAGATCTTTGCAATATTTAATGTTTGGGAATTTCTAGTTTGCACACTGTTGGCCCCATGTGGATAAAAGAAGGAAAACCATGGTGATCTTTAGGTAAGGGCTAGGAAGCCTGAGAGGCGAGCTAAAATAGTCCTGTAAACTCACACACCAAGTGAAAATCTTCCTGGCTATAGCTGGAAACGGCTGGCTGGGGAGGAGCTGGGCAGACAGCTTGCTTAACACGCTTAGCAACACTTGGGACTCCAACACACATTACCAAATAAATCATTCACCATTGTTCCAGGCCTGTGACTCTCCCGGACATTGCAAGACAAACACTTCTGTGTACAGGAGCCAAGAATGGGAAAACAAGCTGGCCAGTTCCCTCCGGACCAAAAATGTTATTAGGTGGTGTATGAACCCGGCCTTGGCACATCCCTCAGCCCATTCCCTGCCTCACCAGTGTACAGAAGTTGCGGGGAATGGAGTGGCTAGGAAGCAGGGTAGAGTCAGCTTCCAAAACAGGAGTAAGAACTTGCAGCTGCCCCTACCCTGCATCCTGCAATGACCCACACCAGGAACTCCACAAGGGCATAATTCTAGCAAGAACAAAGATGCAGGAGTGGATGGGAGGGTATGAGTGGGTATGCTCTATTACAATAGATACATGTATAGAAATGTCCTTGAATAATGCAGTTCCATGTACAGCGAGTGGTTATGATGAAAATATTTTAAAAGAAAAAATAAGGCATAAGTGAAAATAAAAATTACAACACAGAAAACACTAAATATTTCTGAGAGGTAAGCATGCAAATATCAGGGGTTTTTAAGACTTATGTTTACTCATGTACATGTGTCTGTGTGTGAGTGTGTATGTGTGCCTTGTGTTGGGGGGTGTCCTCAGAGACCAGAAGATCATGTCAGGTCTCCTGGAGCTTGACTTACTGGCAATTGTGAGATGTCCCGTGTGGGTGCTGGGAATTGAACTTGGATTCTCTACAAGAGCAGCAAGCTCTCTTAACTGCTGAGCCAGCCCCCACGTATTAGTTCTGAAACCTCCATATGATGGGCATTAAAAATTCTATTTGAAGGACTGAAGACAGCTTAGTGGGTAAGCGCTTGCTATGTGTCCTGGATCGCTTTCTGTTCCTGTGATAAACACCATAATCAAAAGCAACTTGAGGCGGACAAGGATTTATTTTATCTGAACACTTCCAGGTCACAAGCCATTATCAAGGAAAGTCAAGGCAGGAACTCAGGGCAGGAGCTTGAGGCAGAAACCAAGAAATAATGCCACTTCCAGGCTCACTTCCTCTGGCTTGCTCAGCTGCCTTTTTCTACAGGTCTGTTGGCCCCCTGAGGCCTGGGCCCTCCTACACCAACTAGTGATTAAGGCCGTGCTTCATAGACATGCCCGCAAGTCAAATTGATGAGGCAACTCCTCAGCTGAGACTCCCCCTTCCCTATGTCTATGTTTGTTAACAAAAATAACCAGCACAACAGACTTACACATGCAGACAGCACATACATGAACATACACCACACACATACACATTCACACTCACAAAAGATATTTGCCAGAAATTTTAATGGCAAAGAGATATCTTCATAGTGACCTAAGAGACAGAAATCTGATTGGTAGCTACATCTCCATCTCTATATGAGTAAAACGGACACCAGAATGGTTTATGTGGGGAAAATAAATACACAGATACAAATGAGGATTAAGGTGGCTTTGCATTTTCTTGACATGCAATGCTCGAGCAATCACAACTGATAAACCTGTAATCAAAGATTCTGATAGAACACACACCCTCTGGGTGACTCCAGAAGCCAGGGGCCTTCATGGGATTGAGGAGAAAATGTGTTGTCCTGACAGCTTTAGAGTGTGATTTGTTTCATTTTGGCTGTAAAAGGCATTTTCAGAGCACTTCTGTGTGTAAGTGTGTTATAGTCTGAATATGGAGTGAGCTCAAAGAAGACTGGGTGCTGGGGGCTCAATGGTCAGCTTGTGGTGCTACTGAGAGGTGATTGGTTCATGAGAACTCTGGCTGAACAATCTATTAATGAATGTGCAGGTGAAGGGACACTTGGAGGGAGAGTTCTGCCTCACGCTCTGCCTCACCTTGGGCCCAGAAACAATGGGGCCACCCAACCTTTGCTGCCTGTCACATTTATATTTGTTGTCAACCTGACAGGATCCAGAATTACCTTGGAAGCAGACCTCTGGCCATGTCTATGAGCTAGATTGGGTTATTGAAGTAGGAAGGCCCGCCTAAACTTGGTGGCACCATGCCATGGGCTGAAATGAAATAAAAAAAGAGAAAGGGAGCTGAACACCAGCTTTGCCACCCTCTGCTTCCTGCCTGCAGATACCATGGGACAAACTCCCTCACTCTTCTGCTGCTGTGATGGTACCCACCATGATGGACTGTGTACCCTTCAACTGCGAGCCAGAAGGCCCTTACACTCTTGGTGGCAAGTCTTTTGTGACAGTGATGGCAAACTGCCTGGCACAAACACTGTGGGAGAAGTTTGGGATCTAGACTTCAGGCACAGGAGCTTCCTTTTGTAATGTCAAAGGAGACAGAGATAAAAAAAATAGCCACTGTAGTTCAAGATCAAGTTAACCAAATAATCACGAAGTCCTGAACACTGGCGGCATGAGTGACTACTGGTTTAGGTTGGTGCCATAGCTCTTTACGGACATCTGCTCTTTAACATCCCTGAGCAACAAGTGAGGAAGTCCCCCATCTGATCCCTACTATGCAGGGGAGTGTGTAGGATTGGAGAAGCCGATGTGGAGAATGAGCCAGGTAGTGGTGGCCCACACCTTTGTTTGCTTGTTTGTTTATTATGTATACAGTGTTCTGCCTGCATGCCAGAAGAGGGCACCAGATCTCATTTTAGATGGTTGTGAGCCACTATGTGGTTGCTGGGAATTGAACTCAGGGCCTCTGGAAGAGCACCAGTTAAGAGCACTCTTGATGTCTGAGCCATCTTTCCAGCCCAGCCCACACCTTTAATCCCAGTGCTCAGGAGGCAGAGGCAGGCAGATCTCATAGAGCGAGTTCCAGGATAGCCAGGACAATACAGAAAAATCCTGTCTACAAAAACAAACAAACGAAAGGACCCCACGTACACACCTTAAGTCAGCCTCTAGTGCAACCGCTTGGGTCACTTTAAAGTTGGATGTGAGGGAACTCTCATGGGCTAGCAACAGTGGTTCTGGAAGGGAAACCCAGGAAGCCTTTATGGAGGGGTGGGTACCAAAACAAGGTTTCAGATGATGGTTCAACCAAAAGCTGAGGGTGAGGGGGAAAGAATCTTGTAGGTCAGGAGCTGGAAGCTGGGGCTCAAGAAATTTCTTGTAACAATAAACGGGCTGAGCTTAACTGCCTCTCAGTGTGGACACTGGCCCTCACAGTGGCCCCTCACAGTGGCCCCTCTGGTGGGTGCTGGCTTCTGATGTAACTCCTTCTGCTGGCAGAAACACAGCTCCAAATTCCTCTCTAGAAATGAAGGAGACTGGCCAAGATGTGTCAACCTGCTTGGTGTCACTTAGTTTCCCTGTCATTGCCCAGAGAGATGGCCAAAAGCCACAGGCTGACACCTCGGGAGCGTGTATCGGCTTGGTGCAGAGTGTCTGATGACAAGCGCTCACAGGGAGAAGCTGTCCAAAATGGCCACAGTCAAAATGTTAACACCAATGGAATTCATAGGAGCACTGGGGTGGCCTGTCACAACGGTGGGGACAGTCTAGAGATGGGGTAGCTGAGGGCAGTAATTGCCCCACTGAACAACATAACATTCCCCAGCCCTGCCCAGTGTCCCCCAACAGGTATCCTTGAGGAGAGCTAACCTGCGGTGGGTGGTAGATTTCAACACAGAGACTGAAGTCAAAACTCTAAGAGAAGACGGGAAACGTCCTGACTCGAGGCAGACAGGAAATGTCTTGACTTCCTAGCCGGGACAGGAAAGCAACACACAAGATGAACGTGAGATTAACAGATGGGAATCTGTCAAAATGCAGCCCTCTGCTTGACAGACACCTTCCTTTCAATGTAAGTAAACAGCACAGAGACTGGAGGAGCGGACTGAAGAAACCGGAATCTGTGAGGAACGGGAGTCCAGGACACATCTGCAAACTCTTAGGTAACTTAATAACAAAAAAGATGATACAATAAAAATGAGGCAAAAACTTTCCCCAAAGAAAGTAAATAAATGAGGGTTTTTTTTTTTTGCATGGTTTATTGGTTTTCTCAGTCACTCTCTTGCTGCTTGTTTGTGACATGGTTTTGGTATATATCCCAGGCTGGCCTCAAATTCCCTATTCTCTTGCCTCAGCCTCCCAAGGCAGGGCCACCATGCCCAGTCACAACTACTTCATAAATGTGTGATAAAATGTTCAGTACTATTTCTCATTAGGGAAATGTAAATTAACGCCATAGTGAGAATCATTAGTAACACTTGAAGAGTTAAAAAGATGCAAAATCTGGGGCTGGAGAGATGGCTCAGTGGTTAAGAGCATTGCCTGCTCTTCCAAAGGTCCTGAGTTCAATTCCCGGCAACCACATGGTGGCTCACAACCATCTGTAATGAGGTCTGGTGCCCTCTTCTGGCCTGCAGACATACACACAGACAGAATATTGTATACATAACAAATAAATAAATAAATATTTAAAAAAAAGATGCAAAATCTGACAAAACCAAGTGTGGGCAAGCCCACAGCACATAGGGAGCTTTGGCATGTGCCCCTAGGCCCTGACACAGCACGCTTTCATGCATGCTAATTCACATGGATTCTTAGATAAAGCAGCATAGACTTTACTGTAACCAGGATCAGCTTCTAGACATTTCTCCAAGAAAACCAACAGGTGCCCTCAAGAGTTCTATGGGAGTCTTTCATCTCCTTAGTTAGGTTTATTCCTAGGTATTTTGTTTTCTGAAGCTGTTAGAAAGAAAGAAAGGAAGGAAGAAAGAAAGAAAGAAAAGAAGAATGAAGTCATGACGTTTGCAATCAAATGGCTGCAACTGAAATTGTTATTTTAAATGAGATAAGCCTGCCTCAGAAAGACAAGCACGGCACGTTTTCTCTAGTAAGTAGGCCCAAAATGTTAATTTTTATGTATGTGTCTCTGGATGTGGGTCATACAGTAGAAAGGGGACTGTAAGACGGGAAAAGACATCTTAATGGGGAAGGGAAAGAAAGCAGATAATAGAATATGTGCATTATGGGCACAGAGTGGGGGAATTGCTTTGAAAGAAGAGGATGGGGGGGGGGCAGCAGGGTGGAATCTGGCCAGGAAGTGGGGGGACAGTAAACAAGAGCACAGTGAATATGAAAATGCCAGAGTGAGACAATATTTCACATGCTAATTAAAAAAAAACCAAACACTTTATTTTACAAGATAGAACATGTAACAGAGAGATGGCTCAGCAGGTAACATCATTTGCCATCAAATCTGATGACCTGAGTTCAATCCCTGGGACCCATTGTAACTCCTAGTGCCTCAGTATGGTTTCTCGCCCTTGGGAAAGCAAGGTCCGTATGAACACCCCTCAACCTTGACTAGATGCCCTCGGGAAGAGCATCACCTTCGAGCCCCCCCTTGAGTGAGCAGCAAGGATGCACGAAGTTGGATATGAAGGGACCAGTTTCTTGGCCAGCAGAAGGCTAGACCTGAAGAGCTGTTTGTTTGTTTGTTTGTTTTCCAACCCACACCCGAATGCAGACAAGGCAGACATCCTCCATTTCTAAGGACCATTTCCATCGTTTTTGATAAGCACCTTGCTCTTTAGTGCGGTTGAGGAACGAGTGGGTATATGGCTGCCTAGCCACTGGCTTGAATTGTGACCCTGCCAAGTGTGTGTGGGGGTGAGGGAAGGCATGTTGCCTCCACGCCCCAAAACCAACTTTTGCATCCAGCATCCCAGGGGGCTCTGAGACAGCTTCTCCCGGAGGTAGACTTGTGAAGTTCAGACTCAGGCTCACATCTACTATTCCCCCTCTGTTAAGTATAAAAAAGTGTCTTACTAAGGGGTAACCCTGCAGATGAGAAGGCAGACCTGGCAGAGAGCCTAATGTGCATTTACAGACACCCTCAGAGACCCATCTCCTGTCTGGGGACAATGGTAGTAAAAGCCTAACTACATTACCATCTGGAAGGCAGCTACAAACCCCAACCCTTGGCGTAGCTAACCACTTTAGGGATTTCTGCTTACTGGATAGCTACTGGCAACAGCCCAGATTAGGGGTTCAGAGAGCTGAGAGCTGTGTGGCAGGCTTGCTAGCCAGAAAACCCACTCACCCCAATCAGCCACGTGTGAGGGGCCAGCTACCCACAGCACATGGTGACCCCATTCCCAAGGCAACAATAGTCACGGTGCCCCTGTGCACAATATAAGAAATCAAGAGAATGGGGGAAATCACCCTAGCTCTGCTCATTTGAATATCAACATCCTACAAAACCACTTTAGCACAGCTCTGGTCATGGAGTCTCTCAGAGTGACAGCAAGGCTTAAACACTGCTTTAAAAATTTTATGCACATAAAGCGGTGTATATGTGCAGGTCAGAGAACAACTTGCAGGAGTTGGTCTCTCCCGCCACGATGCAGTCTCATCAATAGAACTCAGGTCATTAGATGTGGTGGCCAATGCCTTTATCTTCTAAGCCATCTAGACAGCCCAAACATTGCTTTTCATATAAGACAATGTAGAGAACAATATTCAAAGGTCCAGACCTACGGATGAATTACATCAGGATGTTAGTCCAGGAGCCTGAAAAAAGGGTTCTAGGGGAGAGGAGCAAAGGCCGCCTGGTAGTCTGGTAAGATATATCTCATGTCCCTGGAGAGGAATGTGGTATTGGATTCCAGAAGCAGTCTCTGCCCACGTGAGGCACAACCAAGAAGATGGATGAGTGGAGACAGGAGGGGTTCAGAAAGGTGTGTCACAGTGCACAAAACTGAGGCTCCAAGGCAAACAGATCTGAGCTGTGACCCAGAAAAGGATGAAACAGGAGGGCTAGAGCCCAGGACCCCGGAGTTTGCCGTCTCCTCTCAACAAAGGACATCCTCGCGACACCTCATTGTACACAGGGTGTCAGGGTGTTCTGGAGTTTCACCGAGAACCCTATGTCCTTCATTTTCCCTTCTTGGCAAAATTATTGGTAGGGAACTTGGGGTCAAGGCCAGGGCTCTTAGCTAGTCTAAAGATCTTCAGTAGTGAGTGCTGGAGAGATGGTTCAGTGGTTAAGAGAGCTGGCTGCTCTTCCAGAAGTCCTGAGTTCAATTCCCAGCAACCACATGGTGGCTCACAACCATCTGTAATGAGATCTGGTGCCCTTTTCTGGTCTGACCTGCAGACATACATGCAGACAGAACACTGTATACTTAATAAATAAAAATGTCTTAAAAAAAAAAAAGATCTTCAGTAGCTGCTGACGCTTGGAACTGTAGGTTCAGGGTCCTGATCATCCAAGTTTTCAAAGGAAGCTGTAAATGGGATATTTTCAGACTTCTCGAAAAGGAGGCAGAGGAGATGGCTGTACAGCATGAGGTCCTGAGTTCAAATCCCCAGCACCTACATAAAAGACTGCATGTTGCTGTGTGTGCACTGTGCCCCTGTAACCCAACACTGTGGAGGAGTCAGGAGGTGCTGGAACTTCTTCACTACCTGCCTAGATCAAGGGAATAAGGACATCCAATACTCTCCCCAATCTCCAGGTGCACACACACTGCAAGTATACACAACACCCACATGCATACTTGCCAAATACAATCTTTTTAGAAAATTTTGGGGCTTCATTTTTAATTAGTTAATTTTATTTAATTCATTAATTTTATAAACTTCATTTAAAAAAAACTTGCAAATAAAATCAATGTCACACAGTAAAATTAACCAGACCCAAGGTCTGTATATCTCAGTGACTGACTTCTATAGCCAGAACAGCCTTCACGAAGCTGTGGAGCTTCATACTGAGTTTTATATCTTCATTATCAAATATATGTTTATGTGCTTATCCACACCAAAACCAAAAAACCCATGACAGAGTTAGAGCAAAAATAAACAAACAAACAAACAAACAAAAACCAATTAGCTTTATAACCTCATTCAGAACTATCACTATATTTAGTTCTTCTTCGTTTCCTTATATTTAGCTTTTCTTGTTCTCGTTTCTTCATGTTATACTGAACCTGCATGCACATGTGCTTAAATATATACATATGTTATTGGCTAGAGTCCACATATGAGAGAGAACACAAAGTTTTTTCTTTCTGAGATTATATGACCTTGGTTAATGTTAAATGTTCTAAGTTTTTTGGTAGATTTTGTAATTTAATTTAGCTTTAGAGATGAATAGTATTCCATTTTATATACATACTAGGTTTTCCAGTGACCATCTGCCAGTGGATAACTGATTCTAATTCATTGCTATAGTGAATGAGGCAGTGATAAACATGGAGTGTAGATCTCGCTACAGTGGGTGCCTTGGTTACTATTCTATGGTTGTGAGGGGACACCATGACCGAGGCAGCTCTTATAGAAGAAGAAGAAAGTATTGAATTAGTGGCTTGCTTACAATTTCAGAGGGTTAGTTCACGATCATCATGGTGGGAAGCAGACAGGCACAGCTATGGGGCACACCTCCCATGGGGAGGCCATGGATTCCAGAAGGGGTCTATTAGGAAAGAAACATAGAATGAGATGGCCAGAGCAGGGACGGTATTTTCCGGTACCTCTGGGACAGGCTACTTGGTAGCCTAGAGGGCCAATGCTACCGTGTACACATTGGGGGAGGCAGTGATGGAGCCACTGAGCCAGATAGGGTCCTCTTGCATCTCAGTGGGACCTAACCTGCAGTATCACCCCTCATGGACCATCCTGCAACGTCACCCCTCCTGGACCATCCTGCAGCATCATCACCCCTCCTGGACCATCCTGCAGCATCATCACCCCTCCTGGACCATCCTGCAGCATCATCACCCCTCATGGACCCTCCTGCAACATCACCCCTCCTGGACCATCCTGCAGCATCATCACCCCTCCTGGACCATCCTGCATCATCATCACCCCTCCTGGACCATCCTGCAACATCACCCCTCCTGGACCACGGTTGAGGCCTTGCTCACATAGACTGACCAGGAAGGGGAAGTGTCTGCCCAGAGAGGCTGGATAGAGGCAGCCCCTTGCTGGACCACTGGTGGGAGAGGCAGGAGACGACAGCAGTTTTAGAACCCATCACAGTGGTGGTGGAGTCCATTTTAAATGCGTTGTTAGATTTTCTGTTCCTTGTCCGAGCTGCCATGATGTTATATGTCCAGTTCCATGGACTCCTGACCCCCACCACTTGAGACTGGATGTAAGCATTATAAATTATTAAGTTGCTCTTGTAAATTTCTTTTTAAAACAGTTGTATAACCCTCCACTAAGTGGATTGGTCATAGTTTACTTAATCTCTATTATTAGAAATCCAGGTTGTTTCCATGTTGCAATGGTGTAGTAGTGATTCCCTGCACTGTTCCTAGTATGCTGTGTATCTGATGTGCAGAGTCCTCTCTCTGCTGCGTGGGACGCCCTGCTGTGGCCAAGCATTGTACGCCACAGACATGTTCCATTTGACTCCCGTGTCCATCCACCTTTTGGATACTTATTTTTTTCTTTTATTAATTTTATTTTGTTTTGTATTTTGAGACAGGGTTTCTCTGTGTAACAGTTCTGGCTGTCCTGGAACTAGCTCTATAGACCAGGTTGGCCTGGAACTCAGAGAGATCCACCTGCCTCTACCTCCTTGAGATGAAAGGCATGTGATATTTAATGTTTTACATGTATTTTATTTGAAATGAACCAAAGACTTTAATTTCAAACCTGGAAAACTAACTAAATCTTCTAGAAGAAAACATAGCTTTGGAAAGCCAGAGGGGAAAGGCCCCAAACACGTGCATGCTAGACTACCTGCCAACGGCAAAAAAAAAAAAAAAAAAAAAAAAAAAAAAAAAAAACCCTTAGAAAGACAGTGGAACAATGTTCCCTTGAGAATCACAGGAAGTAAGTGGCACAAAGAAATGCTGGGTTGTCACTTCCCTTCCATGCTGGCACCAAGTGAGGACACGGGACTGGCACAGCCTCTGCCCAGGAAAGGAGGGGTACAGCATTCAAACAGCCCAAAGGAGAAGGGCTGGGGCTATTTAGGGGCACAGAGGTTTCAGAGCAAGGAACCCTGCTCTACAGTATGCCCCTCTATTCAAGGCGAGCATTCATCCTATGAGGCAGTTTTCTTCTGTCCTGCTGGGTCTTGTGGGACAGGTGAATGTGGGCAGAGGAGTGGCGGCCTGCTTTGGCAAAGGGCAAGGAGCAGTGGAAGGGGCAAGCCAGGCATGGCCACTGTGAAGATCTGGGACTCCAGGCCAAGAGCTGCCCAGTGTAGAGCGGATAGAGGATCCTCCAGGTAGGCAGTCTAGATCACATGTGATGGACATCCTACCCCCACCCTGCCTCGGGCCTTGACACCACAGTCAGCATGCATGGAATTTCAATTTGAAACACATGAATGGTCCAGCTCCATGTTAGGTGCATGTGGACAAGATACACCATAAATGGAATTCCATGAGATACCGTGGATTTGGGTTCTCATATGTGAGAGTTGGCCTCACCCAACCTCCATCTTGGGAAGAGCTTTGAATCTTTCCAGAATGGCAAAGTGGGGGGAGAAGCCTCTAGGTGTTCTTGCCCAGACCACCACAGCCAAAGACTTCCTCTGCCCTCAGGCCCACACTGTAAAGGCCCCTCTCCCGTGTCACCAGATCACAGAGAGACCTCCTGTGAGCCATGTCGCTCTGTCCCAGGGTTGCCAGCCCTACTGTGTCATGCATGCTCAGCTCCTCTCTGCCTCCCTGTCTAGATGGGAAGCTTCAGGGCAAAGAGCTGAGTGGATTCATCTCCGAATCCAGAACCTTGCAGAAGCTGCAGTAAAACCCAATGATGGATAGACAAGAACAAAGTGGACGTTTCTAGACTTCGCTCCTGAGCCAGACATTGAGGGCAGCCTTTTCCTGGGGCACCCATAGTCTGCTGAGGAGGCACCTTAGGAGGTGGGGAGACCCCTGTCTGAAGATGTGGAGCTAATGGGTGGAGTCTAGAGGCTTCAGGGCCCCCTAGGATCACGCTCCTGTGCTGTACGGCATCAAAGTGCTCTGTGGTCCACCCCCACGCTTCCAGTTTCCAGCAAGCCATCCATGCGCAATGGGAAGAAGGTAAATAAGAGCTTAGTCACCCAGTGGAGTGGCCAAGAAGTCACCTCCCTCCTTAATAATCACTGTAAACACATTCCAGGGGCCGTTCTGTTTGTGTACTCTTTGGAGTTTATGTTGTCGCACGGAATCCAATGTCAAAGATGAGCCACAAACATCTGAACCCCATATTTAGTCATCTGTCTCTGAGCATAAGTCACCCATGGTTAGCACACTTGAAGAATGCTAGGAGAATGAGGGGGAAGCAACCCCCCTCTTCAGCCCACCATCAGGAGCACTCCCAGCACCCCCCCCACACACACACACGCATGCCACCATCACCACCACCACCATTCGTGGGGACAGATACAGCTCATGAACTCAAAGGCCCTTGGACTGGGTCATGGCAGCATTGGGTTCAAAGGTCAATGCCCACTGTTATCTCTGCATCAACATGGTCAGGCTTCTCCTTTTGGTCATTCCATAGTCAAGCCCACCAATCAGTCACACAGGGAGCCCAAAGTGTGCGTTGGGTACTTTATGACAGTCGACTTGGGGTGCTAGGTGTTAAGTCCCATTTCACAGATTGAGAAGTAGAGGTTAAAAAGGACAAGTGATTTTCCCAGAGCCATGGTCTTGTAGTAGCCTTCTGGGCCACGGGTAGCAGACTCACTTCCATCTCCTTCCCCCGCCCCCGCTGCCATGGCCCCCAGTCAGCTAACGCGTCAGCCTCCTTCTGAGTCTTAAGGTTCCGCCATAAATTCTAACATTGTGTCTCTTAGAATGGACCTCAATATAAATCAGTGCAATACCTGGAAGTAGAAAAATATGGCTATCACTTCAAAGGGAACAAGAAATTTTTGATTCTGGAGCCAAATATGAGTGACCATGGTTACCCCAAATTCTGTGCTCCAAAGTGGAAGAAACTGTATCATGTTTTTATAGGAACGGAACAAAGAAAGTCATAAGTCAAAGAATTTAAAAAGCACATTGGTGGAAATGCCAGCGAGGAAGGCTACAGCCGCAGGCTTTGGGGACTGATAGCAACCTCAGGTCTTTGATTGACGGGGAATAAGGTTTAGTTAACATATTCCAGCGGTTTTGTGTTTATCAGGATGTTAGGTCCCATACAGGGGTGAGCAAGGAATGGCTTACTGAGGGGATAAAGCTCACTTGGAATACACTGTACTTCAGTTCTAGGCCTGCAGCACCAGGCAAGTGTGCTCAGCAAGGCAGCAGACTCCTTTGCATGAGGAATAAAAGCCCGTGGGACTCACACTGGGTGCCCTCACCTGTTTTATTTGGCACAGCTATGCACCCTTCTACAGAAATAAAGAGTTTTGCCCTGCTGAACTACTTTGGGTTGTGTAAACATTTTCCCTAGACCCTAGGACGCAATTCTTACACCTTATCTCTTAGACTTTTCTGGAAACTTCCTCATAGACATACCCACAGGTCTGTTGGCACAGTGTGAGAGTTTAAATGTAATTGACCCCCATAGTCTCGTAAGGAGTGGCACTAGTAGGAGCTGTGGCTTTGTTGGAATGCGTATGGTGGTTTCCTATGCTCAGAATACTGTGCCCAGTCTCTCAGTCAACTTCCTGTTGCCTGCAAGTTGTAGGATTCTCAGCTACTATTCCAGCACCATGTCGGCCTGCATGCTGCCATGCTCCCCATCATGATGATAATGGACTGAACCTCTGAAATTATAATCGAGGCACTCTGATAAAACCCCTTTGCTGTGGGTACTGACTGCTCTTCCAGAGGTCCTGAGTTCAATTCTCAGCAACCATATGGTGGTTCTCAACCATCTATAACGAGATCTGGGGCCCTCTTCTACTGTGCAGGCATACATTAGGTAGACTTATAGACATAATAAATAAATCTTTTTTTTTTTTTTTTTGGAAAAGAGTTACCATGGTCATGGTGTTTCTGCACAGCAATAAAACCCCTAACTAAGAAACATGGTGATTTTAAATCAAGTCAGGTGGACAAATAAGTTTAGGCACAACAGCCTCTGTCCCTGGTAACAGGGGACCACTGAAGAACAAGGCCCATGGCTGACTCAGTATTGTTCCTCTTGTCTGGTACTGGACCCCACCTTTTGTTGTTGTTGTTGTTGTTGTTTTGGTTTTTGGTTTTTTGAGACAGGGCTTCTCTGTGTAGTTTTGGAGCCTGTCCAGGAACTTGCTCTGTAGACCAGGCTGGCCTTGAACTCACAAAGATCCGCCTGCCTCTGCTTCCCGAGTGCTGGGATTAAAGGCATGTGCCACCACCACCACCACCCGGTAGACCCTATCCTTTGAGGTTGGGAGATGGGAAGAATGCATTGACATGTTGATAACTCATGGTTCTCAACTCAGCTTTATTCTGGAGCCCTCCAGCTCACTGTCTGGTCCCAGCACCTCAGCCCTGGCTGAATGTGGACAGGGCACCAGCCTATGTCTCTCTCTTCCTGACTGTAGACATTGTGTGACCAGCTGAAGTGTGTTTAATAAAAAGCTCAGAGACAGATACTGAGGTTCAACCTAAAGACCAGAAAAGCAAAGCAGCCAGTCACTGGCTCTTACCTTGACCTCGGTCTAAAAATGGTAAACCTGCCTCCAGGAAACCTCAGAATGAGACTGTTCTGAGAGCTGTCTCCTCCTGTCTTATTTTCCTCTCTAGTTCTGGGATTAAGGGCATGCACATTTTAAAAGTTTTCCATTGGACTGAACTTTGTATATTGTACACAAATTCTGTATATTGATACAAATTTGAGATTAATTTTGATTAAACATACTGTAAATACATTTCTAATCTTGTTCAAGGTATTGTACCTATACAGCTCATTTAAAAATGTAATACAAATCTCTAGAAAATTATTATTACCAACTGTTTAGGATAATAAGAAAATGCAGGTTGGTAATTAGTCACTTATTATAATAGAACTTGTAGTCACATTAGGTATGCTTTCAAGGTCAAACAAAGACATATTTTATATAGACAGGTCATCTTAAAACACTTAAGAGATCTACAGAATATGGCATTTAAGGAGTTTTAATAACATAGACCTTTTTTATGACAATGAGACATTCCTGCTCCAATGTACTTCAGAGAAGATAATAATCATCCAACAAGTTTCACATGGAGTTTATCTTCTTTGTGTCAAAAGTAAGGCCCTGGGCAAGAAAATGCCCCTGCCTGAACTCCTGACAGTATGCTGTCCTAATTAGATAAGCAGGAAATAAAAGAAAGTGATTGCCATACATTGTCAAGACAAGGAGGGACAGCCATTCAGAATATCCTGCTTCACAGAAAAGTCTGTTGGATATGCTAGGCCTAGATGCCCAAAATGGATGCCCCAATGTTGCAGACAAACTTTGGGTGATTGTCCAGGTGGCAAGCTGTTTCTGTCATTACTCACATTTTTTGGAAGTCACTTGCCTGCACTTTCTGCTTATTCAGTTAATATTATTTCCTTCTTGGGTCTCTGAGGGAGTTGAAGACTAGATAGTCAAAGTTGTATTTTCCTTGTTTATCTCACACAGAAAGCAAGCTATGATAGAAAGTAAATTAGGTCCAAGACTTCGGACTCACCAGGATAGGATGGAGTATTTTCTTTGAATTTGTCAAATGCAAATGGACTAGACATTGTTGAGGGATTTATTGCCTATATATATTGTATATAGTTATTGTACTTATTGTATATAGTTTTTCTTATATGAGTTATAGCCTTTTTATTTTAGACAAAAAAGGGAAAATAGAGTGGCATTTCACTTGCATTTTAATAAATAAAGCTTACCTGAAGACCAAAGAGTAAAACAGCCACACTGGCTAGTCTTACAGACCAGGCAGTGGTGACCCATACCTTCAATCCCAGGAGCCACACTAGTTTTGCCACAGAAACCAAGTGCAGTGGTGCAAACCCTTAACCCCAGAACTAGAGAGGACTATAAGATGGGGACGGGGTGGGGAGACAACTCTCAACTCAGTTTCATTCTGAAGTTTTCTGGAGGCAGGATCACCATTTCAGACTGAGGTTGAGGTAAGAGCCAGTGACTGGTTGCTTTGTTTTTCTGATCTTCAAGTTGAACCCTAATATCTGTCTCTGAGCTTTTATTAAATGTGCTACTATGGACTCCAGCTCTGTGAAAGGCACTGAAATATTGTAAAATATTGTAAAATTGTATCTATACGAAACATGTGCAGATTTTATTTCTCCCGTAGTCCCAACCCGCCCCCAAAACTCAGCCTAACAACTCTCCCTACCTATGCATACATTGTATTGAACATTATATATATAATCTCCAGAGACTTACAGTATGTGGGAGGATGCGCAAAGGTTATATGTAAATTTGATGCCACTTTATAGAAAGGACTTGAGGATATTTATTTCCAGAAAGTTCTTTCTGAGGAGGGGAGACCCATCCTGAATATGGACAGTACTAGTCCATGGGCTATGTTCCCAGACTGAATAAAAAGGAGGTGAACTGAGCACCAGTGTCCATCTCTCTCTCTCTCTCTGCTTCTTGGTTGCAGGGATTAGCAGGAGCCTGCCCACCATGGATTTGGGGAGATTTCACCCAGACTACCAATCCTGTGCTCTGATCTTCCAGAGGATGTTCCTTTCTCATCCCAACCTCCTGCCCTAGTGCCATTTTCCCGGCGTCTCCCATCTTCCTCCCTTAAGAACTCCTTTGTAGGGCTCCACTGCTTCACTTGAGGGACTGGCTGGCACCTGGCCTCTGTACTCGAGACACAAAAACCAAAGTCCACTTGGTGCCACATGTCAATTGTGGCGATTTCACAATTGAAGGCCCAGGAGTTCATTGTCCTCTGCCCAGGCTGGGGAGGCTGGGGCTTGTTTACCACTTCCTGTCGTGTCTCACTACCATGCCTGTACCACAGGCAGACATCAGAAGGACCACAGGCCTCCGTGGCTGGAGGCAGGATGCTGCTGCCCACTTATAGCCCAAGGTTCTGCATCTGCCTCCAGCGGAATTGCCCATGTATTTCTTCCCAGACATGACGCACACACCGAAAAAAACTTTAGACACCCAATTTTTGTTTTCCTTTGTCTTTTGTGTATATGTTTGTCTTAGTTACTTTCCTCACTGTGATAAAACATCATGCATGGTCAAGGTGGCTTACAGAGGAACGAATTTATATGGGCTTATAATTCTGGGGTGGGGGGGCAGTTAGGTCCCACGATAGCAGACAAAAGGCATGGCAGCAAGACTTTGAATCACCAGAAACCACATAAAAGCAAGGAGTGAGTGTCTTGTGCCTGTAACCCCATCACTGTGGAATGAAGGCAAGAGGAACTTATTGGCTTGATGGCCAATGAGTCTACCCAAAATTGCTCACTCTGAGTTCAGCGAGATAACCCATCCCAGGAAAAAGAACAAGCAGCCAATGGAAGACAATCTAGCATTGACATCTAGCTTCCACACGCACCTGCACAGGTAAGAATATCTGCATACGTGTGCACACATGCATACCACACACACAGCACTTGAGTTTGGCTGAAAGGCAGGGGTAGGAGAGGGGAGTAAGCAAACAGCCCAATAGCATGTCTGGGAGGCCCTGAAGTTATGTTCCCAACATGGGCAAATATTAGGGTTTTCTTTTCATAACCAATAACACAAAAATATAACTTCATTAATTTTATTCATAACAGGACTTGCCACCCACACGGTCCCAGCACTTGAAATTGTCCCTAAGACAACTTGGACTCAACAGAGGGCAAAACGGGGGGAGGGGGTAGATTTCTGTGCTTCTGTGTACCAGGTATCTCCATGTGAAGAGGTGCACACATGGGAAACCAAGGCTTGCCCACTTCGTGCATTCAGGTATGACAATGTCCAGGTATGTGAGGCTGTGTTTGTGTATGTCCCACACCCGCTCATGGAAAGTCGGGAAGGAGCTGCTCTGTCCAGGAAGGCCTCCCAAGTGGACTCTGAGAAGTGACTGTGGCTGGCCACCATGGCAGTGTAAACTCCCCCACGTCACTACTCTGAGCCACTGACTTATCTGACAGGCTCTTCCCAGAAGCCACAGCTGGGGAAGCCCCCAGGCCAGAGGCACGGCTGTGCAGGTGGGGGCTCTGGGTGCCGGGAATTGGACGCTGCGGGAATTTCCCAGATACCAAGCCATCTAGCAGCCCCAAACATAGAGCTCTAAAGAGAACCTTGGCTTGAACCCGGGTCAGGTTTCCTATCAGATCTTGGTCCCTGAGCTCCCGCTGTGCCTTGGACTTCTCCACCTTTGCCCCACCACTATGTGTCTCATCATAGTCCCTACCTCCACATGCCCCAGCAATGCTCAGCCTCATAGCAGGTCCTGCTGGAGTGCCCCAGTGACAGCAGGAACCATCTCTGAGGCCCCTTAGGGTCCTAGCTATTGGGCATGCTCTTGTTCCATCCACAGCTGACTTTGCTTCTGAGTTCACAGATTCAGTCGGCACTCAGTGTCTCTTTCCCTTGGGATATCCAGGGCCATGCTGCTGGCACCTGGTTGATGGGCTGTGGGTCAGAGCCCGGGGAGGATAAATGACAGAACAAATTTAGTATGAAAGAACACACTGAACACGAAGAGAGATGGGACCATAAAAGAAGGAATCAGTAGTAGCAGAAGGACGCTGTCTTCACTTGCCCTGGGGGATGACGTCTGAGGCCCGTATGTGTGTATGCCTGAGTGTATCTATGTGTACCATGAGCATGTAGCAGCACAGGAGGCCAGGTATGGGACCCCCTGACTGGAGCTACAGATGGCTGTGAGCTGGGGAGTGGGTGCTGGGAACTGAACTCAGGTCCTCTGGAAGAACAACCAATGCTCTTAACTGCTGAGCTGTCTCTCCAGCCCCCCATCTGAGTCCTCTTGGCATACTCTCATGGAAACAGTTCAACTTAAGAAAATAAAATACCTAATTTTATAAAATAATGACAAGCAATTTTCTCACTGTTGAATGTATTGAAAATGCAAGGACTGGGAAGATGGCTTGGTTGACAACGTTGCCTCGCAAACATGAAGACATGGTTTGTCTTCAATTTGACCCCAAGAACCTACATTTAAATAGAGTTAGCATGGTAGCTCTTGCATTTTTGGTTGTGAGCCTAGCCTTTAACAACTGAACCATCTCTCCAGATGGTTAAGAGTACTGCCTGCTCTTCCAAAGGTCCCGAGTTCAATTCCTAGAAACCACATGGTGGCTCACAACCATCTGTAATGAGATCTGGTGCCCTCTTCAGGAAGAGACCTGGTCAGTCATCCTCATCCACTTAGACCATGAAACCCAATATGGACAAGTTCAAGAGAACCTCCATATACGGGTTGCCCATGCGTGCTTCAGCATTGCCAGGGCATAAATTTCATTTCAGCATGGCAATTCACACTTGTAACCCAACCTCTGGAGAGACAAAGACTGGCAGATACTTGGGTCTTACTGGCCAGCCAGCCTAGCCTATTTGGTGAGTTCTAGGCCAGTGAGAGACACTGCGGGGCTGGAGAGATGGTTCAATAGTTAAAGGCTAGGCAACCAAACAGACAAGAATGATGCTCTACTAAGAGTCTGGCACCCGTGCATGCTTGTGCCTGTACACACACACACACACACACACACACACACACACATGCATACACACACAAACACAAGTATACATGCACAGGTACACGCACACATAAACACATATGCACACAAAATACTGAAAATAGAAAGAAAATAATAGCCATATGTACTCCAAGTAATCACCCAATATTTGCAATATTTGGTATGTTTCCTCCAGTTTTTTTAAGTGTGTGTGTGTGTGTGTGTACCATGCATGTGTGCTTATGTATGTGTGACCAATGCAACTGGGAATGAACTGAACACTGTTCTTCCCCAGTTTACATTTTAATGAGAACACTTTGTTACATGTTGCCTTCTAATCTCTCATTCCAATCTGCCCTCTGTGTAGCCCTGTGATCCTGGACCGTTCATTTCTCCTTGCTCAGGCCCCACATTCTTATTACCAAAGTAACCACGGTCTCACCAAGGCATAGGTCACTGCTGTTCTCCAACACCCATTTCCTTCTCTTCATGAAGATGCCAGGAAATCTATTTCCCAGCCTCTTTTGCAGCTCAGCAAGCCCCCAATGGCCATATTCTGGCAAAAAAGATATAGGAGAGAGTGATACCGGCTGCTTGCTTGTCTACTTCCTAAAGTCTGTGGCAAAGGGTCCTCCCTTCTCTCTTCCTACCCTCTGGGGCCCTCATGAGGATCCAATGGACCAAGGCAATTGTGAAACAAGATGGAAAACTGAAGTAGGGACAGACCTGGGATCCCAACCCAGAGCTTGAACAAGAGACAAACCTTTGCTTCCTAAGAGCTGTCAGACTTTCTTTCTGCAGCCCGGGGAGTCTGACAGCTCTTGGCGATAAATAAAATATGTGAAATCAATTGTCCATTAAAAGCACTTTAATGTGAACCTTTAAAAATTAAAGAACAATCAGAGAATGAACAAGTCATTTGTTGAATTGGATAATAAACACAGTTGGTGGGATTTGGGAGGAGAGAGAAGTCACTGGGGGCAGTGTTAGTAAAAAGGAGGCGCTCGGTGGACTCTGCCAGGATGGGTGTGGTTCTAAGTCCTGGAGAGAAACCAGGAGGTGATGATTCATTTAACCAGCACATCAGCCACTCCAGAGACAGGAAGCACAGTGGGGAGCATCTATCATTATGGAGATGGGACAGTGCCCACGCATCATGAGGGCAGTGTGCCCAGCTACCACTATCAGGGGCTTTTCTGTGTCACTGGGAACCTGGGCTCCTCACTCAACCCTCCACGCACCCACCCAGATACTCAACACAAAACTCAGGGCCTCCGGCATCCTAGAATCCTTATGCTACCCCTCCTTCTCCAGCAAGTCCTTCAGCAAGAGGCAGTCAGAATAGAATGCCCATCTCCATCCCCCATCCTCACTCCAGACACGCTCCACCCCTCCCATGGGCACTCCATTCTCCAGTTTTCCACATGCCCAAATCCTCCTCACCATAGTCAGGGGGGTCCCAGGAAATGTAGTTCTGATCATGGGGTACACTTCACTGATGACCATATGATGGTGTGTCAACTTGACCAGGCTTTGGGGCCCAGATATGTGATCAAATTTACCCCAGATGTGTGTGTGAGGTTAGCCTGGGTAAGAGTGTTTTGGAAATCTGCAGACTTTGAACAGAGCGCATTGTCCTCTGTAATGTGGATGGACCTTATCCAACCAGTCGATGGCCCCAGTAGGACAAAATACGCTTGCATCCCTGGGCAAGAGAGGATGCTGCAGCAGGAACTTCCTAACTTGAACTGTCACATGCCCTGGTCTCCAGCCTGGGAGCCCACTTTACAGATTTCAGACAGTCATATGAGCCTACTCCTTTCAATAAATAACTCTCCCTATGTATATATGGACACATATCTTACTGGTTCTCTTTCTATTGAGAGCCCTATCTAACACACACACACACACACACACACACACACAGACACACAGACACACACACACACACCACCCTCTGGGGCTGTCAGAGCTGCCAGACCACTAGGACAAAGTCGAAATCCCTTTCCAGGGTTTTGAGACCTCTTCATTGCTTGAAGCCCCAGACTTGGTCTTAAGACCTCCTTAAATCCCACACATCTTTCTCCAAACTTCTAATTCTCATAGACAAGTTGCTATTCTCACCCACCCATGAGCCTCAATGATCAGGCCTCAGGAGTCTCCCATAGCTTGTTCTATCACCTAGAAATTGATCCTGCCGGTCCTCCATAGACCTTGTTCCACGGGCAGCAATGAGCATCACTCCCTCTAGTCTCAGTTCCCTATCATCCCCTTCCTCTTACAATCTCTTACCACATAGTCCGAGTCTGTCCCTCCCCACAACCATATGCCTCCTGTTGGAGAGCCAGGAGAGCAGACTTCACACGGAGCCCCTGGCACACAGCAGGTTGGATGCAGTCTTAAAGGCTGAGCAGATGGTGTTAATTGTCATCCCAACGGGTACCTCTAATTGAGTACAGAGAGAGCCCTTTGTCCTCATGGATCACATGCTTTGATTGCATGGCTAACACTAAAACCAATTTCTTCACCATTGCTCAACTGAGTGATTAATTTAAGCAGGATGCCTATAGCAGCAGCCCCATCCTTGACCTTTCACCTTCATATCCGCTTTTTCCCACCCACCTCATTTCCAGAGCTTCCAGGTCTCACCCTAGCCTCCCTGTTTGCTTTCTGTTGGCAAAGGTGAGTGAGTTCACCGCTAATTCCCTGTGTAACCTCTTTGGCCCTGGTTCCTCCCTTGGGAGGTGGGTAGCAGGACAGAGGGATGTCAGGAATCCCTGGTTCTGGCTGTGTGCTGTCCATGTCCATTTCCTTTTGTATGAGAGAGAGAGAGAGAGAGAGAGAGAGAGAGAGAGAGAGAGAGAGAGAGAGAGACTCTGAATCAAAGCCTCCGCTTCCATTGCATATTGCGTCCATCTGCTCCCTGGGGTCTGAGTTCTGTCACTAGGATGAAATTCATCTGGTCTAGCAACTCTGGTGTTTTTCCACCTCCTAGCCATGTGGGGATCTTCATGCCTGAGTCAGAGACAGATAAGTCCCCTCGCCTGGCCTCTCTCCCAGTGGGGAATCTAGTCTCAGAAGCAAGGACCTGCTAAGGTCTAATGGGTCCTTCTCCCCAAGTGCCCCCACCTAGGCAAAGGCCTTCATCTCTCTAGGACCATGGGTAGGATGGGAATGATCCACCCAGTTCCTCAAATCAAGTTTTCTGGAAGTCAAAACAGGCATCTGGAGCCTTCCAGGGATGTCTGACCCACAGGCACACAGACTGACCAGTGAAGCTCCAGAGAGGTAAGGGGACCACCTCTCTTTTTTGGAAAGTGTGCTGAGGAATTTGGGCTAGAGTCTCAGAAAAGCCAACAGTTCCAGCAGAAGCCAAGGCTGAAGATTTCCTGGACAGAAGGGAAGCCAGGAAACAAGACGGAACGGTGACAGGAGCCTGAAAGGGACTTAGCTTTGGTCCTCACCTCCACCTGCTCACAGCAGCCATGGTGACACAGCAGGCTTGCTCGGGCGCTGAGCCATGCTGTCACCTGTGCTGTGCCTACCTGTCACCTCCTGCCTGGGGGTCACAGTGGCTGCAGCTCATGGTCCCTGAGGGGTACTCATAATGCAGCAAAGGATCACTGTGGGGCTGGAGGCTTTGTGGAAATGGAAGTGCATAAAATGCCTTCCTGTAAGTCCCCCGGCACATGTCTCTGAGATGATTTCACTCCCTCCTCACTAGATCCTGTTGCTATGCCGCTCCGGGCACCCTGGCCATGGCTAATTCATAAGGTCTCTTACACGGCCTCCTCCTTCCTGGCATCTCTCTGTATCCTTCCCTTATCCACAGGCTCCCCCCTAAGTAGGTGCCCTGTACACAAATCCTACATCTCTGCTCTGGAAGGAGCACAGCCTAGCCCAATCTCTCTCATGCTGGTGATTCAGTCAGTGTCCCTTCTGCAAGGGCTCTTTCAGCCGTGGAGTCCAGAGCAGTTGGTGGCCACGTGGTGCCATTGCTCGCCTCAGTGGGGTGGCCTGAGCACACCTCAGAGGAGACGGACGGACCCCGGAAGTTCTTGTTCAGGAGTTTCTGTGTCTCAGAGTCATGTATTCTGGGGATCTGACCCACTTTGTGACGGTTAATTTGGATTGTCGCCTCGATGTGGAGACACTCAGGATGCTAGTGAAACACACCTCCAGGTGTATCTGTGAGTGCTGAAGGTGTTTCCAGAGCTCGTTAGGGCTCTGAGTTACTCAATGATCAGATCCATTGATGGTTACAAATCCATTGTACTGTCGAAAGGGGGTGGAACTGTGGGAGACAAGGACTGGTTGGAGGAAGTAGGTCACGGGGTGTAGCCCGGAAGGCTATATATGCCTTGGCCCTCTCTGCTTCCTGTCTAGGATGGTGAGAGCAGCTCTGTTCTGCCCTCCCCACCAAGGTAAAACCATAAACCAAAGTAAGTCTATTCTTCCCTTGAGCTGGTTTGCTTAGGTATTGCTGGAGCAAACTATGAACCCGTGGGGTTGGAGAAATGGCTCAGTGGTCAGGAGCACTTGCTGCTCTTGCAGAGGACCCAGATTAGACCCCCAGCACCCACACTGAGTGACTCACAACCACCTGTTAACTCCAGTTCCAGGGGAATCTAGTGCTCTCTTTTGGCCTCTCTACATGCACCTACATATACCTGATACACACACACACACAGAGGGAGAGAGGGAGAGAGAGAGACCTAACTCATGCCCCTGCCACCCTCACTCTGGGTGATAGCTGAGCTGTGCCTAATATGCACATCTTGGCCTGCTGTGCACATGCTGACAACCTCCTTCCAGGAACTCGGGGTATCCCAGAAGGCCTGGCTACTGTCCAAGAAATTACCCCCCACCACACTCTGCAGACTTAGTAACCTCACTCTCAAATGGCACTCGCTGTCCCCATGTCCCCTGAACCTGTCACCCGGCTGAGGTCTTGCCATGGCCACTGCTCAGAGCTCAGAAATCAGGTTCTGATCCTGCAGAGCAGGTGGAGGAGAAACAAGAGCCCTGGTGGGCACTCAAATCCAGGCAGGACCCGAGGAGGAGAACCTTCCTGCTTCTGTTTTGTGACTTGAGGTGACTTTCTGCGTTTGTCTGAGCCTCAGTTTCCCTATAGAGAAAGCGGGACTCACGGTGTCTATTTTAGAGCAGTGCTCTGGGTGTTCAATGAGATGACAGTTACCTGAAGCCGGGTGCTGGATTCTACAGAACAGAAAATGCTGAAGGCTAGCTAATAATCGGGTGTTGTCCTTGGCTGAGGGGAGGGGTGGCGAAAACTTGCCAGCTGACTCTGTGGTTTGCTCCAGCATGTACCATGCCACGGCCTGTGGCTTTCAGTCCATGTGGAAGCCTTCTAGAGCAAGTGCCCAAGCCCCCAGGGATCTGCATGAGCCCTCCCACCCTCTAACCACAGAAAGCAAAAGGCCTTGAGCTGGTCTGCTGTTGCCCTGCAGAGTAAAAGCAAATTGAATTAAGTGAGCATCCTGAGGGGGACGACTGTGGTGAGACCACAGAGTGACCTTGAGGGTGGGGAGGGGAAGGCAGCAGGGTCGGCAGCTGGGGTGATCTGCCCTCTGCGTGGCCTAGCCGCTCCATCTGTGGGCTCTGCAGCACTGGCTCAGGGTGCTGTGGATGCAGGAAGTCCATTCCAGAAGTTTCCACTGGCACAGTTAGGAGACATGTTACAGGGACCCAAGCAGGATATCAGCATTGCTCTGTTAACTCCTCAGCCCTGGCACAACCCGCACCAGGCCCTCTTGGAATCATTTCCAGAGGAAGAAGAGCTTCTGGGGACTCATAGCCCAGGCGGAATTTGGACCAGGAGGTCCCGCCCACTGCATGTTGCCCTCAGAGCCCAGGGCACTGTTTCCACTGTGCAGGAGTGACTATGGGAGGTTGCTGAGATGAACTCCAGAGAGCTGTCAGGACAGACAAAGCTGCTGTACAGGCGTCAAATGGGTGGCACCCTGGACAGGAGCCTCAGGCCTAGCTGGGGTGACATTTCTCCAACCTCCACAGCACTCACTGTATCTGTGAGAGACTTAAGGAAGCCAAGTCCCTTGACCTCTCTGAGACTCCATATGCCATATTGAGGGTTTATTTCAGAGAGGGAAAGGGACCTCTTGCCATCTCTCAAGAGAGCCCCTCAGGCAAAGTGATCCAGGCCTCAAGCCCCAAGCCTAGCCATTCTCTAGCATGCACAGGCCATTGCCCCAGAATCTGCTATGTACTAGGCGTAGGCTTTAGATGCCATCAGAACAAAAACCAGCCAGGATACAATGCCTGGGAATTTAAACTCTAGAACAGAGAGCCTTGTGATAAGCAAGTATGCAAGGGGACTGCCATAGAAGAAGAGTGGGGGCTTGAGAGAAGAGGATGAGAGCAGAGGGGAGAGAAGGTGGGGTGCAGAGGGGAGAGGGTGAGGAGCAGAGGGGAGAGGCTGGGGTACAGAGGGGAGAGGGTGAGGAGCAGAGGGGAGAGGGTGGGGTGCAGAGGGGAGAGGCTGGGGTGCAGAGGGGAGAGGCTTGGGTACAGAGGGGAGAGGATGGGGTGCAGAGGGGAGAGGGTGGGATGCAGAGGGGAGAGAGTGGGGTACAGAGGGGAGAAGATGGGGTGCAGAGGGGAGAGGGTGGGGTGCAGAGGGGAGAGAGTGGGGAACAGAGGAGAGAGGGTTGGATGCAGAGAGGAGAGGATGGGGTGCAGAGGGGAGAGGGTGGGATGCAGAGGGGAGAGAGTGGGGTACAGAGGGGAGAGGGTGGGGTGCAGAGGGGAGAGAGTGGGTGCAGAGAGGAGAGGGTGAGGACCAGAGGGGAGAGGGTGGGGTGCAGAGGGGAGAGAGTGAGGAGCAGAGGGGAGAGGGTGGGGTGCAGAGGGGAGAGGGTGAGGAGCAGAGGGGAGAGGGTGGGTGCAGAGGGGAGAGGGTGGGGTGCAGAGGAGAGAGGATTGGATGCAGAAGGGAGAGAGTGGAGAGCAGAGGGGAGAGGGTGGGATGCAGAGGGGAGAGGGTGAGGAGCAGAGGGGAGAGGCTGGGGTGCAGAGGGGAAAGGGTGGGGTGCAGAGGTAAGAGGGTGAGGTGAAGAAGGGGAAGTCACTCTTCCTCAGGGATATAGCTGTTGGTATGTTGTCCACGCTCCGACGAATACCCCCAAATGCTTGTACATGCAAGGCAGCACTATTTGAACTCAGACAGTTTTAAAAAGAAAGAAAAGAAAGCAGACGATAAGGAGGGGTGATTTCAGTTGGCTACAAACAAGGTAAGTTGTATACATGCATGGAATTTCCAAGAATAAATTTTAAAATTCTTGAAAATAATACCCTAATGCTGTCTCGTGTGGATTAATAAGTGGATGCTCTCCCATGTGCACACTGCAGCAACTGCTCCCCTCCACACATGCTCCTGGAGCCCAGTATCTTTCCTCTTACAGACTCTTGGTGCCTTTTAAAAGGCGTTAAGGTACTAATGCCCCAAGTGTGGGAATATAACATTTGGGTGAAGGCTTTTGTGGAAAAATCAAGTAAAAATAAAGACCCACTCTGACTGTGTCCTTACAATTAGGGGAAACTGGGACCCAGACTGGCACACAGAGAATATCATACACAGAACAGAATTCTGCTGCCACAATCCAAGAAGGTACCAGACGCCAGGAGGCCTGGACCAGAGCCATCCCAGCAACCTCTGGGACCTGGGACCTTGCCACACAGTGGTTTCACACATCTGGCTTCCAGGATGATGCAACAGATTCTGTCAGCTCAAACTCCTGTGTTCCTGGCACTGAGTTTCATCAGCCTCAGCACCCGTACACGTCATGTGATCTGAACATTAAACTGGCGTTCCTAGGGCCCCAGTGGCTCTTGGGCTACTGGTCTATCGTGTAACCATCTGTAGATAGCATAAATATCATGCCTGAAGCAAATTTCTGGGTCTGTGCATCTTTCTGGAACTAAAAGAAAGCCGGAGTGGAGAGGTGAGGCAGCAGGGTGAGACAGGAAGGGTAAACTGGAGCCAGGAGCCTTCAGCTCAAAAATAAGAAACATGCAGAATTTCAAGCATTATATGCCAATGTTGGCTTATGTTTCTGAATAGGTTCCTGGACTACTAACTGGGGACCAAAAGGTCACATCCTAAGAACAAGTGTATAACCATGGATGATGCTTGCCTGTGTGATGGGGAAGGAGAAAGCCAGAAAGTCTGGGAGAAAATAGAACACTTAGATGGGAACCCCTGGAAGTCAGTGAAAGCCCAGCTGGGGCTGGCTGTTCCCAGAGGACAGCAGCATGGGGGCACTGAGCTGTGCGACTCTCCTTAGCAGTGCCTAAGAGATGTCAAAATAATAGATCATAGTGCTTAGTCTAGTAGGGATAGAGAAAGGGCAATGAGGGACACAGGCAGGTAGAGAAAGTGGTGGTTTGAATAGGAATGGTCCCCATAGACTTGTGTGTGAATGCTTTGCCTATAGACAGCCACACTATTGGGAGTTGTGGCTTTGTTGGAGTAGGTGTGTCACTGTGGGGGTGAGCTTTGAGGTCTTCTATGCTCACGCTACACCCAGTGTGATACGCAGGCTCCTTCTGTTGCCTGTGGATTCAGATACAGAACTCTCACCTCCTTCTCCAGCACCATGTCTGCCGGTAAGCATGTTTGCCATGCTTCTCACCACGATGGACTAACCCTCTGAAACTGTAAGCCGGTCCCAATTAAATGTTTTCTTTTATGAGAGTTGCCGTGGTTATGGTGTCTCTTCACAGAAATAGAGGCCCTAAATAAGACAAGATAGGAGTTCTTGCCCCAGCAAGGGTGGGGACAGAGGCCCTGGGAGCAGCTGAGCAGGCTGTATGCAAAGCACCGAGTCAGTGGCCGTCATAGCAAAAGCGCCAATGGGCTGAAATCGGCAGACCTGCCACATCTGAGTCTCCTCCTGCTCCCCAAACTCCTTCTGAATGTTGCTAAAGGGGCAGTGACATGGCTCAGCAGCTTGCCTTGAGAGCCTGATGCCCTGAGTTCAACCCTCGAGAGCCCATGAAAGGAGAGAACTGACTTCTGAAAATACCAAAGAAATAAAATTCGTGTAAGTAAATATTTTAGGGTTTCTATCGCTGTGATGAAATACCACGACCAAGGTAACTTGGGAAGAAAAGTGTTTATTTCCACTTACACTTCCACTACACCCACGGAGGGAAGTCAGGACAGGAACTCAAACAGGACAGGAACCTGGAGGAAGAAGCTGATACAGAGGTCATGGAGGAGTGCTGCTTACTGGCTTGTTCCTCATGGCTTACTAAGCCTGCTTCTTTATAGAACCCAGGACCATCAGCCCAGGGATGGCCACACCCACAATGGGCTGGACACTCCCCATCAATCACTAATAATTGCCCTACAGGCTTGTCTACAGCCCAGGTCTTAGGAAGGCATTTTCCCAACTGAGGACCCCTCCTCTCAGATGACTTTAGTTTGTGTCAAGTTAACATAACACAGTCCAGCACAATTGACCCTTGTCAATTTGACACATGAACACATCACCATTAAGCCAGAACCTCTCCTTTCTCATTCATCCCCAAGATCTCATGTTAAAAACATAAAAAAACTTTAAAAGTCCCACAGTTGTTATAAATTCAAACACATTAAAAGTTCAGTTCTTACCAGGTGTTGGTAGTACACACCTTTAATCCCAGCACTCAGAAGGCAGAAGCAGACAGATCTCTGAGTTCAGGGCCTGTCTGGTCTATAGAGTAAGTTCCAGGACAGCCAGGGCTACACAGAGAAACCCTGTCTTAACCCTGCCCCCCAAAAAGTTCAGTCCTTTTTAAATATCCAGTTTCTTTAAAAATTCAAAACCTCTGCCCTGCAGTGGTGGTGAATGCCTTAAATCCTAGCACTCATGGAGGCAAAGGCAGGTGAATCTCAGTGAGATCAAGGCCAACCTGGTCTACAGAGCGAGTTCCAGGACAGCTAGGATTGTTACACAGAGAAACTCTGTCTTGACAAACCGGGAAAAAAAAATAAAAAGAAAAGAAAGAAATTTAAGTGTCTGTCTTTTTTTTTTTTTTCAGTTTCAAAATCTGTCAACTGTGGGCTCAGAAAAAAATCAAAATTAAATTAATTTCCTACTTCAAGAGGAAAGAACCAGGGCGCATCTATAATCAAAGCAAAGCAAAACCAAACCTCAAAGTGTAAATGATGCAACATCCAATGTCGGACTCACTCACGATCTCCTGCGCTCCTCTGAAGGGCTTGGGTGACTTCTCTGACTCTGCCCTCTGCAGCACACGCAGCTTGGCTTCTAGGCTTAGCAGCCTCCACCTCTCTGTTCTGGGTGGTCTTCCCATGGTGCTGGCATCTCCAAACACTGGGTTCTTCTGCTGCAATAGCTGCACTTTCACCAATAGCCTCTCCTAGGCTCTCTTTCCTGCATGACCCCTTCAGTCCTGGACCTTTAACTGCCACTGAGGCTGCACCTTTACCAAATGGCCCCTCCTGGCCTCTCACAGTGCCAAGCCTCAGCTGCTCTCCATGACCCCTTTAAGTCTTCAAAGCCAATACCACCCGGGTGACTCTTACATGTTACCAAGCTCAGCTGCCAGCACAAGGTACAACCTTGGCCACTTCTGGAACACAGATTCTCTGTGCTGACTCTCAGGAAACACTTCCCAGAAGATTCCACCTCTGTGTTGCTGGTCTCTTCTTCATACTGCTAATTTCTCTGCTCCAGCCGACCGGCATCAACTGTCCCAGCAAAGCAAGGGCTTCACTTTAGTGGCTCTGTATCCTGTTAATCACAGCTGATTCCTCAAACTCAACTAACCAGAACTACAGATTCTTCACACAAAAGGCCTGGTGGAGTCTTTACTTCCCTCTGAAACCCCACAAGCCAGACCTCCATTGTCTGCCCTGCTTTCAACATTCCTGTCTTTCAAGCTCCCACAGAACAGCCCACTGAGCTCTCAACACTCAAGGACTTTTCTAACCCAAAGTTCCGAAGTCCTTCTACAGTCCTCCCCCAAACAACATGGTTAGGTCTGTCATAGCAATATCCCGCTATCCTGGTACCAACTGGTACCAATAGGGCTTCTATGACTGTGATAAAACACTATAACCCAAAAGCGAGTTGGGGAGGAAAGGATTTACTTGGCTTATACTTCTGTATTGCTGTTCATCATCGAAGGAAGTCAGGACAGGAACTCAAACAGGGCAGAAACCTGGGGGCAGGGGCTGATGTGGAGACCATGCAGGGGTGCTGCTTACTGGCTTGCTCCTCATGGTTTGCTCAGCTTGCTTTATTACAGAACCCAGGGCCACCAGTCCAGTGATGGTACCACCCACAATGAGCTTGGCTCTTCCCTGTCAAACCTTAATTAAGAAATTGCTGACAAATCAAAACAACTCTGGGATTCCATCTTACACCTTAAGAATGGTCAAGATTGCCCTATGGCTTCTATTACATGCACACACACACGGACACACACACACACACGCACACACTAATAATTTTAAGAAGCATGGAGTTCCTATGTCAGATGCAGGAGTTGTGGCCATGAATGATCCGAGCTTGGGGTGTCTACAAGGCGGTCAGACCCCTTTCTTGTTGGTCTCCTTCACTTCTCTGCATGTTTTCTGAACTCAGATTTTGCATCTGACAAGTCTTGAAGGCTGGTAATGTTCTCCCAGCTTCTATCACACTTGGGTACACACAGGTGACCGGGATTCCCCAGTTGGGAGGGAGCCAAAGCCATTAAGAGAAATGGACGCCCCAGGAGCCCTCCTCAGATGGTGGCATCAAGTGGACCCTGATTTCATGCTTTGGGGACAGCATGGCACCCAGTGCCACCCTTGGGCTCCTCAGCACACGAGGAAACAGGCACACCTGCATGGGAGCAGATCTAAGGAGGTTCTAGAGTAATGTTTCCGGCAGCATGGGAAGCCCCTCTGGTCACTCAACTTCACCCTTGGCCGTGAGTGCTGGACCACTGCGGAAACCCCAGAGACACGGTGTTGCCTCCCAGCATTCTGTAAGCACCTAATGGAAGAGACCCACTGGTGACTCAGAACACTTCCCCTTCACCAGGCTCCATGTGACGTCATCCACTCTTCCATTCTATTGCTCAGAATGTCAATAAACCCCAGAATGAAAAAGTGACCTCCTGGGGAAGGAGGAGGAGGTCACCTTCTCTTTTTCTGAGTCATTTCAGGTCTGGGAAGAGTGCCTAGCCTGGAGCCCGGAAGTGCCTGTTACCACCCACCCGTCTAGGCTACTTGGGGGACCCTGGCTATTTCTGGCATCAAAGAGCCTTGGGTCAGTTCCCACCTCAGCCCTCTAGGATTTTGACCGGACCTTTAAGAAGGTAGTATCTATTTATGAGGCAGGATCAACAGGAAGTGCTTGCTCAGTGTTACCCTAAAGTGGGGCCCCAGAGCGCCCCTCCCCCATCCTCCCAGGGCTACTACTTCCCTGACCCAGCCAGGAGGACAGGATGGGTGACCTTCAGCGGTCTCTCCTCTTGTTCACCAGGACTTCCATCTCTGAGGTGCCCTCCCACACCCCATCCTCTCTCAGGGGCTCTCCCAGACCCCCTGCTGTGTCTCACTGACTGTAGTGTGAGGCTCCATGCTTCCTCACCCCCTTTATTGATTATCTCCCCCACAAGAAGCCTTTCTAGAGGCCCTGGCTCTGGAGGTAATGTGAGGCTCCATGCTTCCTCACCCCCTTTATTGATTATCTCCCCTACAAGAAACCTTTCTAGAGGCCCTGGCTCTGGAGGTAGTGTGAGGCTCCATGCTTCCTCACCCCCTTTATTGATTATCTCCCCCACAAGAAGCCTTTCTAGAGGCCCTGGCTCTGGAGGTTGGGACTTCTTGGTTATCTTAGCACCCACTCACCTTGGGTGGTCCCATCCCTTCTGTACCCTGAAACCAGCAACCCTAGTGCCACTCCCGTCTTGAGGCTTCCAAAAGGAAGACACACAGGAATGGGAATTACTTTCCTCCTTTTAAAGCCTGGAGTGCCAGTGGGGTTCTCCTATAGAGACAGGTGTCCCACCACAGGGCACTCTGTGAGGGCATATGGCAGCAGGAGCTGAGGTAGCCATGTGTGTGTGTGTGTGTGTGTGTGTGTGTGTGTGTGTGTGTGTGTGTGCGTGCATACGTGGATGGATGGATGGATGGATGGATGGATGGATGGATGGACTGAGGGATAGGTGGGTAGGAGTTTGGGGAAGCCTGAAAGGTCTAAAGAAAGAACGCTTGCACGGGGTCAGGCAGAAACTGGGTTCACTGCTGTCTGCAGCCATCTGAGTGACCTACAGACGGGCAGATCACAGGTGCACCCTGTCCTCATCCCCACAGAAGTGCAAGTTCATGGCAAATGAGTGAACAAGCAGCACCCGGTGCAGCACACCAATCCACATGGTGGGCGTCTGTGTTGGGCATGGCAAAGGGGCAACATCTCCCAAGCCAGGATGGCGTCCAGGCTCTGGAGGCTGCAGCTAAAGAGAAATTGGTCTTGGCAGCCCTCAACCGAGTCAGCAAGTGCCCGTGTGCTGTGGGCAGTCAGGTGGCACAAGGCCTAGAGACTGAGGCAGGGGACACCAGGGTTCAGACCCCATAGCATGCCAGCACAGGAGGCTCAGGGCCGTGAAACCACAGGAAGATGGTTGGCCATCTTGAAAACTCCTCTGGACAGGAAGTAGAGCAGTGTTTGCTACCAGGAGGAGTTCACTATATGGGGGACATAAAAGTCCCAACCTAGAGCGACTAAGTATTGTATTTGGAGCAAGCAGACCCAGAACTCTACATCTGTCAAAACCCATAGAACTGGACACCGCAAATCCTAATTGCCATATGTGTTTGTTAGAAAAAAAAAAGAATATTAAAACCATCTCTTCAGAGACTGAGAATGTTGTTCATTTGGTAAAGAGCTCGGCTAGTATGCACGGGCGCTGGGTTGGATTCCCACCCCTGCATGAACCGGCTGTGGGGGAGCACACCTATTAGCCCACCACTCAGGTTTTCTTGGATTCAAGATCAGCCTAGGCTACACGAGAAGACCCTGTCTCAGAAAAAAAAAAAGAAAAAAAGAAAAGAAGGAAGGAAAGAAGAAAGAAAGAAAGAAAGAAAGGAAGGAAGGAAAAAAGAGAGAAAAGAAAAGAAAAATCACTTTAGCAGCTATGTGGAAGGGAGTGGGAGGCAGGAGGGGCCATGGGAAATAAGCTAGGTTCACTAGAGGACCCCTGACAACAGTAACTGAATCCTGGTCATTGGTGACTGTGGAGACATGAGCTCGGGTTGTTGGCCACTGTGAGCAGTTGATGGCTGTGGTGACTTGAGCCCACGTTGTTGGCCACTGTGAGCCTCAGTTCCCACCTGAGAGCGGTTCCCACGGTGGCAATACCTGCAACCTGGCAGGACACGGCTGGACCAAATTGCTCCCCATTTAGAACTGGGCAATGAGGGTGCATTATCCAGGGCTGGGGGCTGGGGGATGCCCGTGTGTGAGCTGCCATCCAGGGACTGCTACAAACACGCTCAGAAGGCAGCTGAAGGTGAAGTGGAGGGAATCGCTCAGCCATGAAGGGCACCTGGCTGGCCGAGCCCCCCACTGCCAGCCTACGGGCCCTATGACCTCACCTCTCCGACAGAGGAATGCTATGTATCTAGAGCACTTCTCTCCCAGGGAGGCCCAGGCCTTGAGCGGGGTGGGGGGAGTGAGAGGAAGAGTGGAAGACCAGCAGCTCCAGGAAATCAGTCCCAGCATGCCCAGGAAAGTATAAGTGAGGACAGAGACCTAGATCAGCAGGCCTGAGGTCCTGCTTCACCTCAACCACCAGTGAGCTGGGCAGCCTCAGGCAGATTACCCACCCTCTCTGGTCAACAGTAAGGTGATTGCATCTATTGTGGGAGCAGACCTCAGACAGCCACGAAGGTCTTCTTACCTAAAGATATTGATGGAGAGGAAAGACTGAGAGAAACCCCAGCATCCCCTTGGTCAGGCATCCTTCCAGAATCAGCAGGCCTTTTTCCTGCCCATGATTGGCAGATAAAAGAAGCGTGTTGCTAGTGGGACCAAAATGATGGAGAACAGGTTGGTGGCTCCTCCCAAAGTTAAGCCTAGGCTGACCTATAACTCGGGAGCTGCCTGAGCATAGCACCAGAGAACTGAAGCTGGGCTGAGCAGCGCCTCCCAGGTGGACAGCCACCACAGTCAGAGCGAGCAGCTTCAGGGGGGGAGTGACCACACCATGGACATTATTCAGTCCTGAAAAGGTTGGAACCCAATAGTTACTAAGATGAGGCTGGACTTCAAATCCAGCTTGTCGCGGAGCTTAGGCTAGGCATGTTTGCATGGTTTCATACGTATGGGATGTACAGAACAGGTGATTCTGTAGACAGGAGCTTGCTGATGAGCAGAAGAGTGGGGTGACTGGCTAGTGAGCGCCGTGCCCCTCCCTTGGGGGCTGGTGGAGTGTTGGGGAATGAGGCCTTTGCCAACACTGTGAATTTCATTGAACCCGGCGGAAAGCCTGCTCCTCAAAGGAGTGCTTTGCACTCCTGCCCAAAACAAGACGTGATGCAGTAGGGTTGGTGGCTGCCTTCTGGCTGCCCGGCAGCCCCTGATGGATGTGTTCCTAGCCTCACTGCTCCCATGGGGACTTGTGGTTCCAAGCCCCCCATGGGCTGAGGTCAAGGCCGGCCTTGGTGTAGTCTACCCCCAGCCGCCTGCCTGCTGCTTTGCTGGTGGCCTTCGATCAGCTCTCTTATCTAATCTCACAACTGGCAGAGCTGATTGTCGCACTCTGAAAGGACAGGGTCCTGGAGTCTATATATTAAATCACCAATGACAAGTGGCCAGAGGGCAGGAGGTCCCTGACTTGTGACTAGTCCTGGCACCTGAGAGGACATAGACAGAGGCACAGTCCAGAAATGATGGGGGTCATTGTGTAGGACCAAAAAGTGTTGGGAAGGGAATGCAGGGGAGGGAACAGTGGATGCAGAGAGCAAGAGGACCTGGGCAATGAAGGAGCCATCTGGCCAGTAGATGGACAGGCAGAATGTGGGTAATCATAAAGGACTCCCGCCTGCTGTGCATCAACCATTATGACACTGCTCACTGGTGGTCGAGAAGACAAAGTCTGGATTTGTAATTGGGAGGGAAAATAGGCAGAAACAGTTCCTTCAGGCACCCACCCCTTCGTATCCTCAAACACACCAACTGATTACCCCTGCCTTCTCTGTTCTAGGCCCCTCGAGTCCTTAAAGAAGTCCCCAGAAGATCCCATCTAAGCTGTGCTCCACCACTATCTTGAGGGGTTCCTCTTCCTGAGCCTTGGCCTCAGATAAAGAGGATGGGGGAGGGAGAGGGGCTGGGGTGGCCTATCGCCAAGATAGTCAGGCAGCTGGGTGGAGAGCCTGAGCGTGAGAGAAAAGAAGGCATGAGGATGCAGGTAGATTGGCTTCCTGGAATTCCCAAGCTCTATCAGGCTTAGGAGCGAGCCGGAGGATGCCAGGAACAAGCTCTGTATACCCCCACGAAATACTTCCCAGCTTGGAAAGGCCCCAGCCAGTGCACTGGCCTCAGGAAGTGAGTAACTGCCTCTCCCTGCCTCCTGGCAACAGCGCAAGCCAGACAGAGTTGGGAAGTGCAGCGGCTGGTGTTGAGGGAGCCTTCCAACAAGCCACTGCTGGCTGCACCATCCTCAGAGAGACAAGCGTGCATCCTCCTCCCAGATCAGGAGGGGTGGACAGAGGACAGACAGGCCTTCCAGCTGCACCTTTCCCAGTTTCCCCCTGCACTGGGAATTACCAGGACCTCACTTGCTTGAAGTTTATTTATTTACAACCATTCCATAAGTATAGACAAGGAGCCTGGTGTGTCTCCTCAGACCTGTGGCAAGGGGCCCAGTAAATCTACTCAGTGCTGAGGCAAGGGGCCTGGGCAAAGGGCCCAGCACATCTCCTCAGAGCTGAGGTAAGGGGCCTGGGCAAAGGACTCAGTGTATTTCCTAAGGGCTGTGGCAAGGGTCCCAGTGTGTCTATTCAGTCAGTGCTGAGGCATCCCTAACCATGAGGTACAACAGTTTCAGGGGCAAGAACGGGTTTCTGTATGCACCTCAGTTTTTACATATAGAACGGATAGATATCAGAACTTGGGTACACCTTCCAAGTCCTAGCAAAGAGCCCAATTTTTATCCCTTCTCCCTGATGTCATCCATCAGCTCATGAGGTATAAGTATAACTTGTCTTCCTGGAGGATCCTTCTAGGTTTCAACTAGAAGTGGGGGGTACCTGACTCAGGGAGCTAAAAGTAAGTCTGAGGTTGGGGTGCTCCACCCCGACTCACGCTTCCCATCTACGCCAGGGCGCACTTTTAGACAAGGAAGGAAGACATTCCTCCTGTAACATCAACGGCCAGAGACCCCATTACAAGCCTCCCGCTCAGGTGCCTCCCCTACTCTGGCTACCCACTTACACTAAGCACATCTGTGGGGAGAGAAGAGGAATCCACACTCCCGAATGCCTTTTCTTCCAGGGTGGAATCCAGTGCAGAGCCGATGGAATGTGCCAGGCTGAGAAGGGAAAAACAGGTGAACTTGGCCTCGTTGTCACCTGTCAGGGTGCCCTGCTCAAATTAGCATGATGGCTGGAGAGGGTTAGCACCATAGGGAAAACACAGCAAAGGGTCCTGGGGGGTAGCTTGACGGGGTGACGGTACACTTGCCTAGCGTGCAGGAGGTCTTGGGATCAATCTCCAAGGAAGGAAGGAAGAGAAGAACAGGAAAGGGAAAGCTGGGTGGACAGCTCAGTGGCTTGGGGTACAGCACGCCCCAGACAAGATCCAGAGTTCGTGTCTCAACACAGCATCCCGTCACTAAGATCACAAACAGGAGAAACTCACCGTGTGCGATAGCCTGTGTACCAAGATAAACATATGTCATGCATGTTGCGTAAGAAACCAGTTATATATAACACACATATGCATATAGGTACACAGACTCAGATACACACACAGACACACTCACACACACACACACACACATTCACACACACATACACATACACACACATACATACACACACACCACATCAAATTCTTAACTACTCCAAGCAGTGCTCTTCCCAGGGTGTTTAGATTTTTATCTTATGCATGGAACTCAAACACTAGAGAACTACACACATTCTGATACAATCAGGGTTTGTGTGTATGCGCACATGTAGGCTGGGGGCCAACCTGAAGTGTTATTTTCTAAGCACTTTTTTTTTGAGACAAGTTTTCTCACTGACC
Source organism: Microtus oregoni (assembly GCF_018167655.1). NCBI lineage: Eukaryota > Metazoa > Chordata > Mammalia > Rodentia > Cricetidae > Microtus > Microtus oregoni. Next base: position 7,877,450 of record NW_024543210.1, on the reverse strand, counting down.
TGGAACTTGTCAGGTAGGTTAGGCTGGCTGATCCTGTGGAGCTCCAGGAACCTGCCTTTCTCCTCCTCCCCACTGCAGGGATTAAAACAGGCGCCAGCACAACACCCGTCTTTTTCATATGTATTCTGGGTATCGAACTCCTGTCCTTATACTTGTAGAGCAAGCAGACTACCCAGGGAATTTCTCCTAGCCGCTGTTACCAGGTTTTCTCAGCTGCACTTGAACTTGGAGACTGAGGAGTCAACTGGGGCTCAGGCTGCAGCTGGGCGATTCACATGTGCAAGATTTAAGAGGTTAGGGAGCCTCTCTCAGTTTCCTCATCAGGCTCCAGTCATTGTTATGAAAGGACAGTGGGGTCACTTATCACGTGCTCAGAGACAGAATGGTCCAGAGAGTGCCTAGTCCCATGAACAAAGGCCAAATCTGTATCCCATGATGTTCCAGCAGGGCTGGGTAGAAGATCCTTGTTTGAGTATCTGGACTTCAGCCCCAGAGAACCAGACAGAGCAGGCAGTATGAGACGCGTGCCATCTATGGGAGTGCTGAGTGCCCTACAGGGTGACAGACAACCCGTATTTCTGAAAGCTAAGAACCAAAGTCAGGACCAACTTGTGCATGTCACCAAGGAGATGCTTGGTTTTAGTGCAACTGACCACAAATTAGAATCACCGGACTAGGGAGTCTCATTGGAGGAGTTGTCCCAGTTGTCGTACTTGATGTTGGAAGAACCACCCAAATATGGATGCCAGCTACTGGGCAGCCCAGATTTAAAGGGGGCGGGGCATGGCTGAAGAAGATCCTTTGCTTGATCCACCTCCTTGCCTCTGGGCTGATTTACCCTGTTGCTGCTGGTTCCATCTATGGTATCAGAACCAGAGTTTCCAGGCTTCCGTAGGAGACTGAGTCCCATGACTCTCCAGGAGCTGTCTGGATTTCAGTGCCAGACTGGGACTGCTGAGGTACCCAGGCTTAATGACCAAACAACTACCGGTTTGCAGCCTCTCAGGTGTGTGAGAGAACTGTTGTTACTATGTCAACATAAGCCGTTTAATAAATTCTTTTAACACAGAGATAGATGGATAGATAGATAGAAAGATAAATAGATGATAGATTGATTGATTGATTGATAATTGATTGATTGATAGATAATAGATAGATAGATAGATAGATAGATAGATAGATAGATAGATAGACAGACAGGCCCTTTCTGATCAAAACATCAAAACATGGAGTTCTGGACAAAAACACAGGACAGTTCTGGAAGTTTTGAGGACTCCTTCCTCACCCAGTGACACACAGAGAATGTTCTGGAACATTGAGGCAGAGAGGTGGATGGATACCTACAAATGTGTTGCTATTCTGCTTCATGGTCTGTTTTACTTGGTCTTTCCTTCACCCCAGTTAGGTTGGGTGGGAGGACTCTTCCCTTTTCCAATCCACTCTGTGGAGTGATACATGGCAGTAAAACGTTGAGCTTCCTGCCTGTGGGTTTCTTAACCCATCAAGAAAAAGTCCAGAGCTGATGCGGGACACACAGGAGTTGGGGGACACAAAAGCATATCAGAAGGAGTTTCCAAACAAGCTCCCAGAAAACAGGAGTTACCATCTGTCTAGGAGGCAGAGACCGTATCCAGAGCAAAGGCCCAAAGTTAAACGTGATCTTGCCACACTTGGGAAGTTGAGGGGACTTCATGGTGCCAAGGCACAGAAGGATGAAGGTGGCTGGAGAAACTATTAGAGAGAAGAGAGGGGCACAGGGGAACCTTTGAATGTTGTGTGAAGGGCCATGGCTAGGTGGGGAGGTGGGAAACTTCAGAGAAACATCTGGGCTCTTCCACTGCCCTCCCTGCATACAGTGGAGGGGCCCAAGGCTGGAGTCCTGCCAGGCTGAGACTCCCTCTGCAGCTCCCAAACAAACACACAGGGTGTTGAGGATGTCACAGGCAGTCACCGCAGGGAGCTTTCAGAGAGAGTTTAGCCTGATTTGCTAATATCAATAGCAAAGTGTAAAAGGCGAGCTAAGCTAGAGAGGAGTGGCTACCGCTTTCATAAGGAGTGCTTTGAAATGAATGACTCCGCAGCCTAAGGGCAGGGACTGGCTCCTCACTTCTGCCTGCCTACGTATGTGTGAGAGGAACAAGTGGGTAGATGGACCGGTGGATGTAGGAGAGAAAGGAGAGGGTGATGACAGAGGGAGAAGAGGAGGAAGGAAGAGGAAAAGAGGGAGGGAATAAGAGGAGGGAGAAGAGAAGGAAGGAAGAGAGAAACAGAGAGGAGAAAGGAGGAAGAGAAGAGACAGGGAGTGGTATGAAGACAGGGGCAGCCAGATGGAGGGACAGGTCCTTACTAGTATCAATAAACAGGGGTGTGGGTGCTGTATAAGATTTCTGGATTCGTTTGATAGCTGGACACTACATCACTTGCTAGATGGAAGGCACAATCTTGGTGACTTGATGCATCCAACAAGAGAAGGCTGCTCCCAATGCCATACTAGAGTTTGCCCCTAAGACAGAGTGACAGCAAGCCAGACCTGTAGAGTGGCATTTAGGTGGGGCTAGCTGAGTCTCACACTCCCTGGGGAATTATCTGAGTACTCTAGCGATACAGGACTCTATAGCTGTTGAGCATCTGGCCCCAAGTTGAGAAGGTGCTCCCCACCAGAGTGAGAACCCAGTGAGAGAGGTGCTCCCCACCAGAGTGAGAACCCAGTGAGAGGTGCTCCCCACCAGAGTGAGAACCCAGTGAGAGGTGCTCCCCACCAGAGTGAGAACCCAGTGAGAGCGGTCCTCCCCACCAGAGTGAGAACTCAGTGAGAGCGGTCCTCCCCACCAGAGTGAGAACCCAGTGAGAGAGGTGCTCCCCACCAGAGTGAGAACCCAGTGAGAGAGGTGCTCCCCACCAGAGTGAGAACCCAGTGAGAGAGGTGCTCCCCACCAGAGTGAGAACCCAGTGAGAGAGGTGCTCCCCACCAGAGTGAGAACCCAGTGAGAGATGTGCTCCCCACCAGAGTGAGAACCCAGTGAGAGCGGTGCTCCCCGCCAGAGTGAGAACCCAGTGAGAGGTGCTCCCCACCAGAGTGAGAACCCAGTGAGAGGTGCTCCCCACCAGAGTGAGAACCCAGTGAGAGAGGTGCTCCCCACCAGAGTGAGAACGGTTGTAATGTAAACTGAGCCAGCCACTCCAGACCCAGCAGCATCCAGCTGGGACTATAGAACAGAGACAAGATAGTGGGACTTTGGGGGATTTGTTCTTGGTTTTGAGTCTGGGTCTCACTACGCACAGACAGACCTCTAACCCCAAACCATACAGCCTCAACCCTGTGGGTCCCCAGGCTGACTTCTCTGCCTGATCTACAAAGTTTGTGGATGGATCCTTCCCTAGTGACCCTTCAGTGCTGTGCTGGGGATTGTTGTCTTCCCTGCAGGAGTGGGGAGGCACACAGCATATGCATGTAGGGTTAGCCAGCCAGAAGGTTCATTCACCTAGGTAAACCAGAGACCCAGGGCCACGGGAGCTCCCTGTGGTCAGACAGGACAGAGGTGCAGATGAGGCAATGGCATACTCTGGTCAGAAGAGCCTTGACTCAACTTCAATTAGTCCGAAGTCAAGCCAGGGCTAGTCCTCAGGCCAATCCATCCACCTCCCATCCCTATGGTGACATTTGACCCGCCCCCGCCCACGCAATGTATGAGCTTGACTGAGAGATATTCGGGGGGGGGGGTGTCAGTAGCTGGGGCTCTGTGTGGATTCCTAGAGCCTTAGGTTCACTCTTGGCTAGTCTCTGACCTCCCCAGCACCCTCCACTCCTCTGATCTGGACGGGAAAGCACTGCAGGTCTTTAGCAGATCTTCAAAGGGAATGAACATGACCAGAGAGCTAGGAGGTGGAGGAAGAAACTGCTTCTAAATTCCTCAGAGGAAATCAGTGTCTGGCAGGGGCCTACACACATCTGGCCCAAGGACTCGGCCAGCAGTGTGTCCCTTCTCTGAGACGTATCCCAGTTTCTGCCACAGCACTCTTGGGAGGTGTACATAGCAAAAACAGAACAAAACACTTTCAGAAGTCCCCTGGCCAATGGGTTACCTTCTAGTTACACCCTCTAGGGAAATGCCCACTGTTTGCACCTAAAACTCAGAAGCAAAACAACCAGCTCAGGAGACCCAGTAATGTTAAGCAGTGTTATGTTGAACACAGGCATTCACGTGCTCCTTCAGTAGCCGTTCTAGCCATAGGGAAAACATTTGCCACTCCAGGCTCCCTGTCAACAGTCTGCACAAATGGAAGGCTACCTGTGGCCATCCCAATTTCCCCCCCTGCAGTTGGGAGGGTCCATAAACATCACAGCCGAGAGCTGCTGCTGCTGCTGCTGCTCCCCAGAATGGGCTGGGAGCTTGAGCTGAGCTAGAGGTGGAGGGAGGAGTGCCCAGGAGAGTGATGACATCAGCGGCCAGCCCTTGAAAGATGAGCTGTTCTCCCGTGCCACTCCAGCTCAGCTCCTCAGAAGACTGAGTCGGTCTGTGGGGACGCACAAGACAGGCAGTCGCTGGACCTGGACCAAGGGACTCGCTGGAACACAGACACCGCTTGCTCCAGAAAAGGTGAGTGTCCAGCAGGAGCTAGTCCACGGAGAGTCCAAATGTCCCAGCACAGCGAGGTCCTGGTCAGAGGCTGGGACAAGTCCCAGGCTCCCGGAGGTTCTATGGTCCTGAGGAGTGGGAGGAAGGCTCCCTTCCTCTCCTAGGTCTGACAAATAGCTGGAGGAAGGGTTACAATTACTTAGACAGGAAGATTTTCCCTGTCGGTTCCAGTTTATCTCCCCCCGACCCTAAGCCGCCGCGAGTGGCCAGTGATTTGAGTTTTATAGGCTCCAGGTGGACATCGTGGACTAAAGCAGGAATTCCACAGCACAGTGCGAGGCAGCTGTGGGACAGATGTCATGAGAATAGCTCTTCGCTCACTGGGCCACTGAGGGTCCCTTGAGAGTCTCTGTAATGTCTGATTCTTGCTTTCTCTGTCTGTAAGGTGGGCTCGACTGCTCCTTGGAGCCGAGGTTAAGACAGCAAAGAGACTTTGTCTCCATGCGCTGATGTGCCCCATCTGTGTCAGTGGTGGCGGCTTTAGTCCGCAAAGGCTTTGTGTCACTCCCGTCCCGGTCCTTCTTCAAGGTGGTGGCCATGAGTGAGCTTGGTGTGTTATCTTGGGTTCGAATCCCAGCTCTGCTTCCATGTCCCATGGGTCACATTGTTGGTGAAGGTTTTGTATTACAGGGCCAGGGCCCCAGAGAAGACTTCGTGACTCCTTTTAATGCAGAGACAGAAATCTGGTCCTCCTGGGACATGTTACACGTGTGGTTTGTGACTCCCATTGCTGAGCTGGAAGTCGGTAGCCTGTGTGGGGTGGCCACGGTGATGTTCATGGGTTAGGCAGGTTAGAATGTGCCTTCCTGAGTCACAAGCTGCCGGTGGCTCTCTCAAGCAGTGCACAGGAAGCAGGAGCTCTGGCTGGGTGTGGGTGTGGTGCCGTTACAGCCACAACTCTGGCTCTTCTGTGTCCGAGAAGGGCTTGTCGGGGAACTGATGCCCCTACTGTGCCCCAACAGCAGTGAGGGTAATGGGGCACACACACACAATTGTGAGTATCAGGAACTTAGAGTTTGCTCTTTTCCTCCGCTTGCTGGAGAAAATATTAAAAGTGGAAAAGCACATGTGCTTGCCTGGCAGGGAACCCTAGGAACTCAAGCCACTTTTACTCTGAATGTCTATACTACAGCTTGATGCGTTTAAAAAGGCATCTGTAACCGCGCTCTTCAAGGCCCCCTGCACCGATGGGGAAACCGAATCTGGAGGAGACAACAACCTCACCAATGTCTTGTGTACATCGCCCAGGGAATCCCATAACTATGGGATTCAGGCTCTGTCACCTTTAAATAAGGGAAAGCTAGAATGATGAACTGAGCCAGTGTGAGGGGACTGCTTTACAGGGAACCCATCAGACGCCGAGCAAAGGGGACCAAGCCCAGAATAGCTGGACCGTATGACCTCTGCTAGACAGTGACTGGCTTGACAGACATTTTAGGGTGTCTGAGAGTGACATTGGGGCTGCCCCTCTCTGCTGTGCAGATGTGGCCAACAAGGGACCGGAGTCCTGTAGACCTGCCAAGAAGCCTGGGATTCCAGAATGAAGATGGGAACTGCCCCTCTGTATCTATCTGCTCATGGGCTATATAGTTCTCCGCTTGAGAACTGCCCTACGTGGTTACTGTTTGCTGAGCACATGAGAGGTTGGACGAATAAATGAATATACAGAGGTCGCAGAGAAGGCCCTGAGAGCATATAGCTGTTGCTAAGTCAAAGGAGCTGGTTTGGAAAGGCGACACTGTGAGCACCTCCCTGTGACATTCTGGAGAAAGATAAACTATAGGGACAGCAGGGGCTAGACGGGAGCCCTTTGTATTTTCCCCTTAAGTGATCTATGCATCTAAGGCTGTTGGGTGGTGGTGGTGCAGGCCTTTAATTCCAATACTTGGGAAGCAGAGGCAGGAGGATCTCAGAGAGTTTGAGGTCAACCTGGTCAACAGAGCAAGTTCCAGGATAGCCACGGCTATACGGAGAAACCCTCTCTTAAACAAACAAAGGCCAAAGGTCATCAGTAAAGGGATCCAGATCCACTCACACCTGAGTCCCCAAGTGACCACTTCTAACGTGCTCATTGGTTCATGAATCCCCAGCTCATAAGCAACTGTCTTACTATGCATGTTGCTTGGATCAGAGAGCCGGCCATTGCCGTGACCTGGTCCATCTCAGGAGGGCTATAAGTCTAGCAATCCCTTCCTCAGGCAGAGGTAACCAGCTTCTCCAAAGCCAGGACTCTATTTACTATTGTGAGGATTACACTGATCAGCTCTCCTTGGCCTCTGTAGATGGAATGTCCACAGTCCTTCATCTGCCCTCTGTGAAAGGGGTTGAATAGCAAGCTTCCCTGGTTTCCTGGGGCGCCTACACCCAAAACACACACCCAGTGCTGCATTCCAGAGTACACTGAAGAATCCATCTTTCTCTGATTCCATCACCAAGGTGGCGGCTCTGAGACTCTGGAGGCCAGAAAACTGTGGAATCCCGTAACCCCCCATTGTCAGAGGCCAGAGTGAGGTGACACAAACAAGACCTGGGGGCCAAATCTCAACTGTGTCACTTACTGAGGGAGACTTTCTCAGTCTCTGCTTGCTTGCCTGTGATGTGGACAATGGTCCCTATTTCAGGGGAGTCCTGCAAAGCCCCTTAGAGCACAGGTTAGATGGATACCTCTGAGTATAAGACCCTTCTCCCTCTTCCTTCTCCTCCCCTCCCCACCCTCCCCAAACCTCCCCTTCCCTCCTCTCTTCTCTCCTCTCATCCTCTCCCCTCTCCTCTTCATTCCTCCCTTCTTCTGAAGCTAAGCTAGAATTGAATCCCTCCTTTCTTTACCACATGGCCTAGAGCAAGCGATTTAGCTCTCTCTGCTATAAACAGTAATTAAATTAGAAACTATCTTAAAACTCAAATCAGAACCCCCCTGAGAGTGTGCTGCGTGAAGGGACAGCCCTACTGTCCCACAGCAGTGCCACTGGGAGGCTGGTCACAAAGAAGGTGAGGGGAAGACACAGGTTGTAACACCGCCAAAGCACAGCCCGTGGGCAGTGGCTTCTGTTCAACACAGTGGATTGTCTAGTGCTACTTGAGTGTGAGGTTCCCCATGCACCAAAAATGTCAGCCTGAGAGACACATGTTCATTGCTCTGGTTTGATTATTATAGAATGCATGCGATCAGTCACTGCAATGTATTCATAAAGAAACACTTATATCTTGATTTTAAAAAACTGAGGGTCAGGGATGTGCCTAAGAGCACTTGCCTGGTATGGGTGAAGTCCTGGATTCCTCTTCTAGTGCCTGGAAAACTGAGCAGTCAGTTTTTTGTCAACTTTGTTCAAGCCATAGTTATCTGGAAAGAGGGAATCAATTAAGGAAATGCGTCCAAGAGACTGGCATGTAGGTATGCCATTTTGTTAAGGCATTTTGTTAATTAATTAACAAGAGCGTTTTGTTAATTAATAGTTGGTGTGGAAGGGACAGCCCACTGTGATTGGTGTCCTCCCTGGGCAAATGGTCCTGGGTTGTATAATAAGAAAGCAAACTGAGCAAGCCAGGAGGAGCAAGCCAGTCGGCAGCTTTCCTCCAGGGTCCCTGTTTCAGTTCTTGCCTCCAAGTTCCTACCTTGAGTTCCTGCCTTGGAACTGTGTTCCTCTATGGACTGTGCTCCAGGATATGTAAGCCAAATAAACCCTTCCCTCCCCAGGCTGCTTTTGGTCATGATCTTTCTCACAGCAACAGAAAGCAAACAAGACAGATTGGTTGTTCCGCTGATGCATGCAGAAGTGAGGACAGTGGACCTGGGAGTGTCTATGTGTTTATGTGTGTCCTTACACATGGACATGGGCATCTCCCATGAAAGCCAGGCATCCGAAAAGAGAAGGGATCGGATGCCAAGAGACAGCCTAAAGGGGAAACCTGGATATTGTGTTACCTTTTATTAATATCGAATCCATGCACAATAATTACAAGACAGAAGGAGGACTCTGGGTTGTGTCACCAGCTGCTCTAATGATCCCACTAGGGAACAAGCTCTATGCTTCAGAGTCATAGCCTCATTCCCAAATGGCCAAGGGGAACTCTAAGCCATAGCTCTTCCAGCTCCCACACCATTCCAGAAAGAACAAGCATGATCTTCACCTTCAGTTCTTACCTAGTCACGTACCCAGAGAAGACCACGCCCATAGGGCCAAACCACCCCAATACAATTTGCTGTCTGATCGAATACTCATAACATTTCCCCCTGTTAGTCTAAAATAAAAAGGAAGATTCTAATCCTTATATAAAACTATGTACAATAAGAACTATAAACCAGGTGGTGGTGGCACACACCTTTAATCCCAGCACTAGGGAGGCAGAAGCAAGCAGATCTCTGTGAGTTCATGGCCAGCCTGGTCTACTGAGTGAGTTCCAGGACAGGTTCTAAAGTTATCTACAGAGAAACCCTGTCTTGAAAAACCAAAAAAAAAAAAAAACAACCAACAAAAAAGAACCATATCAAGTAAGAACTATATCTTAGATGTCCAGACTGTAGGTAAAAGGCAATCTTTATAGAGATTGCTTTAATAGTGGCCCTTTCTTAAAGACTCTAAGTTTGTACCTTATATGTCCTAAGCTAAGATTCATGAGGATTATAACTGTAACTATGTAGTCGTCAACCCCATCAAAGACCTGAGGAAAAATATAATACCCATGTAAGCAGGAAGTTCAGACAAGCGATTTCCAAAATTGCAAGAAGATGACAGAACATCTGGCTGCCTGGACAGTCACCCAAGATTTTTCTGTGATGTTGGGGCTTCCAACCTTGGCTTATAGACCTAGAATATCTGACAGACCATTTTCAGAAGCAGGAAACTTTGAAGGACTGTCCTATTCTGCCTCAGCAATGTTTGGCAGTTACTTGTCCTTGTGTCCTGTTTGTCTGGATTGGACATAATGCTTACTGTCAACAATCAAGGCAAGAGCAGGTTTTTTTGCCCAATAGATCAATTTTGCCAAGAAGAAAACAAAGTCCACATAAAGAGTCTTAAGTGCACATAATCCTCTCAGGAGTAGATCAGTGCTGCCAGGAGCAGTCGTATCTCACCTCAAAAGAATTCTAAGTTATTAAAACATGTAAATGCCATATTCTGTGGGTCTTGGAGTGTTTGAAGATGACGTATCTTTGTGGTATATATCTCTGCACACTTAGAAAACCTAATGAACATGATTATAAGTTTGACAAACATGGATGGCCATTAACCTGCAATTCTTACTAACCAAATAGCTTAAAGACTAAAGCTTCACATTATAAAAATATACAATCTATAAATAAATCTACAGTATAAGGAAAATGACCTTAAAACTGTGACAATATATAAAAATTTCTTAACCAGAGGTAGAAATGTATAGTGCAATTTGACAAGAATAACCTTAATTTGGATCAATATACAAAATATCCTAAACAAAAGTAGAAACATATATACAGTATGACAAAATAATTTTAAATTTGTATCAATATACAAGAATCCATACCAATGCAAATTATCTAAAGCTGATAGCTGCTTTCTTAGTTTGCAAGTAGATAAAATAATCTATCTTATTATCCTATCATATCTATCCCCTTTATTTTTATTCCAAATGAGATCCCTGAGTCTAACCTCTATTGTTCCACCCCAACCCTACAACAATTTATTACTAACTCCCAACAGATGAACATTATCCATAATCCTGAGAAAAACCAAAATCATTCACACCACCTATTTGGAAAGGGGGTGTCATGTTCTTAGAATTACTTCCTGCTGTCTAGCTGATGACAGCATCTCTCTAGGACCCTATAAAAACTAAAACAATTGTTAAGTCTTAGGAGGACTAGCTGCACCGTTAGCAACCAGTCTCTGAGTAACAGCTAAAGCTTATTTAAAGTCTTGGCTAGTGTGGTGCATGAGGCTGGACCATCTCAACTAACCACCTTGGAACTGTCCTGAGCAGTTTGTAGCCCAAAGTCAGTCTTGGAGTGGTGTTTATTGGCTTAATGGCATCATTATGATCCAGGTACAATCGTTGTTGTGGGGTCCCATCATCTTTTTGGAGACATCAGAGATGGCTGTTAGGGGAATTTATTGTTCACTGTGGAAAACCTAAAACGTAAACTTAATATCGAAACAGAAAGTTTAAGTTTTAAGATAGTATTATATCTAAAGAAAGGTTCTAAAGAGTCAAAATCAATATGAAGGGAAATTAATTTATAGCAATAGTCCGTAGCTAGCTCAGTTGATAGAATATGCAACTCTTATTCTCAGAGTCATGGGTTCGAGCCCCACATTGGAAGCCAGGTAATGCAGGAAACCTGGGGACTGTGCTACCTTTTATTAATATCAAATCTGCGCACAATGATTACAAAACAGAAGGAGGACTCTGGATCACATCCCCAGCTGCTCCGCCCATCCTGCTAGGGACCAGCTCTCCACTGCTGCATCATAATCCCAGTCCCAAAGGACCAAGGGGCACTCGAAGCCACAGCTCTGCCAGCTCCTACATCGTTCCAAAGAAAGCGAGTGCGACTCTCAACTTCAGTCCTTATCTGGTCACAGGCCCAAAAAAGACCACATGCATTGGGCCAAGCCACCCCAGGACAATTTACTGTTACATCGAATTCCCATAACAGCCTGCTGGCCTTCATAGAGGAGAAAGCAGGGCTAGATCATAGCAGGACAGAGACTGAGAGTCATTGTGCTTTCTCTGCACCCTCTGAAGCTCTCATGGCCATTCAGGTCTCTTTGCATAAATCTGAATAAAAACTTAAATCTTAGAAGCAAAACAGTCAGGAATAGAAACAAGAAAACAGCTTTTCATCAAGATGGCGCCGAAAGCGAAGAAGGAAGCTCCTGCCCCTCCCAAAGCTGAAGCTAAAGCGAAGGCCTTGAAAGCCAAGAAGGCAGTGCTGAAAGGCGTCCACAGCCACAAAAAGAAGAAGATCCACACATCACCCACCTTTCGGTGGCCCAAGACCCTGCGGCTACGAAGGCAGCCTAAATACCCCCGGAAGAGCGCGCCCAGGAGGAACAAGCTTGGCCACTATGCCATCATCAAATTCCCCCTGACCACCGAGTCAGCCATGAAGAAGATAGAAGACAACAACACACTTGTGTTCATTGTGGACGTCAAGGTCAACAAGCACCAGATCAAACAGGCTGTGAAGAAACTCTATGATATCGATGTGGCCAAAGTCAACACCCTCATAAGGCCCGACGGAGAGAAGGCGTATGTTCGGTTGGCTCCTAATTATGATGCTCTGGATGTTGCCAACAAGATTGGAATCATCTAAACTGAGCCCAGCCGGCTAATTCTAAATATACACTTTTTCACCATAAAAAAAAAAGAAAAAGAAACAAGAAGACAAGCTTCATGTGGCTGACACCTGAAATCCCAGCACTCAGAAAGCTGAGGCAGGAGGATTGCCACAAGTATGGGGCCATCCTGGGTGACCTTGTGAGTTCTAGACCAGCAACCTAGGTTTACTTATATCTCATTAGGTCTAACAAGTTCTGAAAATGTGGAGTGGGAAAATCACACACCTATCTATGCCTGTATCCAGCATAAGGGCAATGAGGTTAGGGGTGAGGCTTGAGGGTGGCAGAACAAACCAGCTTTGAGTCTTCAGAGTCTGTGTAACGAAATATATTTAGTGGTGCTTGGCTCTGTGTTGAGTCCTGGAACTGAGGAGAAGGGGTTGAAACTACTTCTATTAAAAGTAGACTCGGATGTTTGGGGGTCCTTGAAACAGCCTCTGCTCACACAGACTCAAATCTCAAGCAGGGATTTGTTTTCCTGGGGAGTGGGGGGGGGAGAAACTTCTTCATTAAGAATTCTAGTCAAATAGGAAGTTCATTCCATTAAACAATTTAAGAACAGGGACAATATTATAGAAAAGTTATTGTGATCGGTAGAGCCTTCCGATTAAAGTCCAAACCATGGCCCTGAAGTTGGTTGAAGCTTGACTGTGATGCCTAATAAATGTTTGGAATGGTTGCTCAGAAAAGATAAACAGCTTGTAACTGCCGGGGACCAAAATCTCACGTCATTTCAACCAAAGCTGAAAATGGAATGTGACGGCGGGAAGGGGGTGAGGAGGGCGCTAAAGGTCTTCCTCTTGTTCTTCTCACGTGTGGTTGTGTGTGCACCTGCATCACACACGTGTGGAGTATGCATGTGTGTGTTCTGACACCCTCACCATACAAGCACCTTTGAAGGGCAGAAGTCAAACCTTGGGCATCTTCTTCCATTACTCTCTCTGTTTTGAGACAGAGTTCTCCCTGAACCTGGAGCTTGCCAATCGGTAGACTGGCTGGCCAGCGAGCCCCAGAGAGCCTCCTGTCTCCACCTCTCCAGCACTTGCATTACAAGGACATACGTGTGTGTGTGTGTGTGTGTGTGTGTGTGTGTGTGTGTGTGTGCATGCGTGTGTGCATGCGTGTGTGCATGCGTGAAGGCCAACCCTTTGCTCTTCACCATAGTTTTTGAGGCAGATTCTCTCACCGAACCTGGAGTTCCCCGTTTCAGCTGGACCAGTTGGCCTTCCACTCTGAAATGACAGATGTGTGCCTTTGTGTCCGGCTCTCACGGCTCTTGAGGATCCGAATTCAGGTCTTCATGGATGTGTGACAAGCATTTTTTTTTTTTTTTGTGGTTTTTCGAGACAGGGTTTCTCTGTGGTTTTGGAGCCTGTCCTGGAACTAGCTCTTGTAGACAAGCATTTTAACCACTAAGCCATCTCTGCAGCCTCAATTTTTATCATAGCTGGGAGAGTATCATTATTTCTCTACTCTTGGTATTAATCGACAGATAGGGATTCTCACGTTTATCAGTGATCTAAAGACAGCCATGGCACCGTGGCACACATGGGTTGATGTGCAGAAACCAACTGTGTGTTCTGCCAGACCTGCCAGAAAATCTCACAGGTGCTGATAGATGTCTCGTGTATGAAGCTCTGACAGGCCGTGTCGTCAGCCTGTTCTATGGAAATTCACACCTGATATAAAATCTGCACATCACAAACCACCCGGAAATTCTAGAAAGTACTCCGAAAACTCATTCCAAGAGTTGCAGATATTGGAGAAGTGATCGACTCTATGATAACACTCCTTATCAATCTTAGGGGACAAAGTCAAGGTCACATCAGAGGAGAATTCACACCTTCAGAAGGTCACTAAGCCACAAGGGTACAAACAAATGCATTCATTCAAATTCACTTTTGGGGTAGCTATAGCTAAGCTGGGCTTTAGTGGCACAGGTTCATAGTCCCAGTTTTCATGTGGCTGAAGCAGGAGGATTACAAGTTCAAGATCAACCAGTCTGGGCAACGTACCAGGACATTCCTACCTCAAAATAAAAAAAAAAATAAAAGTTGATCAGGACTGTAGCTTTGTAGGAGAGTACTTGCCTCACACATTGAATCCCCAGAAGCAGAGATCAAAATCAGATAAAGAATAATAGCCAGAAACATAGAGAGAGGAAAATAATGGCACAAAAAATCAAGAAAAACTAACTGCAAAGAAGAAAAATTTTGATATCAAAAAGCTATTGAAGGAGAACCCAAGAGCTGGCTCTTTCCCTTGTTGGTCTGTGTTGATAGGAGGACCACTGTTGGACCTATAGAGTCGTGTGTGAGACTCCCTGACGTTGTGCCCTGGATTTGAGAAGCTAGTATTCCTTCCTCTTTTTATTTTTAATTTAGTAGATTAAGAAAAAAATCCAAGTTGTTAAGTCCTATCTGTTCTGGACTCCCACAGATCAAAGGCTTCTCCTCACAGAAACCAGGGCCCAATGAGAGATTTTGTGTAGGCTTCAAATTTAAGGCCCGTACCTTATGGAGCAGAGACTAGGCTTAAATAGGGGAAGGGCATGGTGTGGGCTGGAAATGGCCAGGTAAATCGCCTGGTGGAAGTATGTGTAAGTCCTATCCTGGCCCCAGGAGACCCTTGCCCCCTCCCCAAAGCTGTCTCTGCTACTCCTTCTGATAAATCTATTCTAAGGTGACGTGCAGCCACATGACAGCTGACAGGATAATCTGCAAAGGGGACACAGTGGCTGAAGCAGCCTTTGAACCTGACGTGGCTCTTGTGACACCTGGCCTCCCCAGACAGGCACAGGTATGGGTGTAGGAAGCGGTAAGGCTACTGGAGTCTCGGGGAAAGGAGAGAGTGCAGAACTCTGAGCCCATGCTAGGCCCTTCTCCACAGTGAGAAATCCCAGAGTCACCTAGACCTGGAGCACCTTGCCTGTTCTCTCCCTCTGGGCCCTAGAACTCCCCCCCCCCAAAGCACTAGACATGTGTTCAGGGCAGAGATAATCATCAGCCCAGAGACTTTCCTCACAAGTGGTCCAGCGAATTCTTTCCCGGGGTCCCTTTGGGCCTATGACTAAGAGAATAGAAGTAAAGCCATCTAGGCCTCTGGCTGCCCAGAACCTCCCTTGGATCAGGGAGAAAGGGATGGCATCTGTAAAGTCCGAGTCAAGTAAGGGAGCCAGCACTGGTGAGTGACGGATGGATACGCCAGGTCCCCACAGCACCCACGCCCCTCACACCAACAGTAAAGCTCCTTGCCCCACAGGTGGGAACACAGGCTCAGAAAGCTGAGCACAGCACAGGCAAGTGGCAGGGCTGAGATTTGAATGCCAGATAGCATCACTCCATCATGCCAGTCTGTCCTCAGTACGTGCCCCTGGGGTACCAGATAGCATCACTCCATCATGCCAGTCTGCACTCAGTACATGCCCCTGGGGTACCAGATAGCATTACTCCACCATGCCAGTCAGTCCTCAGTACATGCCCCTGGGGTACCAGAGTCTGGGTGGCTTAGGGGATAGTGAGAGGAAGTTCCCTCACACATGGACTATGATGAGTTCCAAATCTCCCAATTCCCCAGCAGCTAAGAAAAGAATGGAAACTGACCCCATACACACACACACACACACACACACACACACAGAGAGAGAGAGAGAGGGGGGGGGGGCTGTGAGAATCACCGAAAGGACAGCATTCTTGCCAGGCTCTGAATGCATTTTTGAAATTGCAAAGAGAAAGAAGAGAAAGAGGGTAGGTCAGCATCAGATTGGAAGCTGGGAGTAGGGGCTCACTGGGTGCTTCAGGCTCTCTCTGTTCTTTGTAGAGATTCTCAAGCTGCAGGAAGAATAGGCTGTCCCAGAGGGAATACATCAGACTCCTGTAGAAGAGAGGAATACAGGAGAGAAATGGAATACAGGAGAGAGATGGGCTGTGGTTCTGGACTCATACAGTTTCTGCCACTCTTACAAAGAACCTGAGGCAGGTAACTTTGCAAATAAAGGGGGTTTATCGCCAGATGTGGTGGGATACATCTGGAATCCCAGCACTAGGGAGGTTGAGGCAGGAAAGAGAGAGATGGTCAAAGGAAAAAACAGGAGAGAAAAAGAGGAGTTTTCTTTGGCTCACTTATAGCTTGTTTTGCTTAAAGTTGACCCTTGAAGCCCCTCCCCTTGTCTATCACATTATGGAGAATGACAAGGGCAGATGTCTCCAGGGATTTAAAAGCTTTCCTGCCAGGTCCTACCTCTTAAAGGTTCCTTGCCACCTTTCACCACCTCCCAACACTGTCACCTTGGGGACCAAGTCTCCAACATTGGAACTCTTGGGGGACAGACTCAGACCACATCCAGGCACAGCAGTTGAGGAATGGTCCTCCGTGAATGAAGGTGATGGGGAGGCATGCTCCAAGGGCTCACTGTTGTGAAAATGCCACTCCAAAATGGTACGGCTCATGAGAACACAGTGGAAGGACCTCCATCTCCTGGGGTTTCGTTGCACTGTCATGGCAGAATCAAGGATGTAGGTTGGACCGTGTGATCAAAACAGGCCTTTGTGGCACGGTAGGGAGCTTGAGAATCCTAGAGTTGCGTCTGAGGACCCTCCCAGGTTAGCAGAACCCACTGATTCACCTACGCAGAATGGTAGTTAGGCAACCAGAGAATCGTGGGAGAAACAGTTTACATTTCACGTTAAACAAAAATAAAACTGTGAGCTAATTTGCCAGCTCCTACTATAAGCAAGGCCTGGTCAGTTGTCTTTCTTATACAAACTAACTATAATTCACTCTCTATTTTGTTTTTTACAAGGAGAAAACGTACGGCTTGTTATTGCAAAAGTGCTAGGTGCGTGTGTGGTCGGGGTGCACTGGCCTGTGCGTGCCTGGGTGGCAGTCAGAAGTCAATGTCAGTGTCTTCCTTTATTGTTCCCCACTTTATTTCCGAGACATCCTCCTTACTGAATCTGTAACCCAACCTTCAGCTAGACTGAGCTACCAGCTGGCTCCCCCGGGAGCCGCCTTTCTCTGCCCTTCCCCAGCATTAAAGTTACAGGCATACAATGTTGTACCCAGCTTTATTGTGGTTACTAAAGATCTGAGGCCTCTCCCCAGCCCTATAGATGGTCTTCATTTTAAAAGCACACTTAGGCCCCTCTACAAAGAATTAAGAAAAGCAGCAAAGCAAACGGCGATCCTGGGGCTAAAGACATCCGTGCCAGCCTTCAGCAGCACACCCTCCAGAACATAAAATCTGTGTTGTGGATACAATCCGTGCCCAGAATTTTACAATGCTGACAAGACTTCAGAGGTGGCATCTCACTTTGGCAAGCCCTGAGAAGCATCCTCGGGCAGTCATTGCACATGCGTAGAATACCACCTAGCCAGCGTCAGGCTGTCCCTAAGGCCCTCTCTTAAACGAGGATGAGCATGTCTCTGCATGAAGCACTTCCTGTCCTTTGATTTTTTTGTAGAAACAGAACACAAAAATGAAAGGGCCTTTTTTTGTTTTAAATGTTTGCAATTTGTTCGCTAAATTATGCCACAATTAAACTTTCTGGGGGCAAGGTTGGAAGCCATTAGTCTACCCTCTCCTCCTGCCTCATCCTTATTCAGAAAAGATGTTGAAGCTGCCACCTATTACTGCCTTCTCTGGTCTGTGACATGCCATGTGAAGACCGGGCTATTTTTACATTGTCTTGGTTCTGAAGGTCTCTGCAGGAGTGGGCAATCAGGAGTGGATCCTTGCAGATGGGCAGCTGGTGCCTTAGTAGGAACAAACTCCCATTAATGGCCATCCAGAAAACTGATTGAGCCCCTGCTAACAGCCTGCCCCACTCACCCATAATGGTACTTAGAGACTAAACAGTAAGTGGGGAAACAAAACTGTGACCTAGCTTCCCCAGGGCAGGCTTTGGAGTAAGGATGGGTCCCAGCAGGTCAAATTGGCAATGAGCTGGGCAGGGAATCTGGGAGGGTTTATTTCTGGCCCCAGAATGTGAAGCACTGGAGAAGTCAGCAAGCCAATGCATGTCAGAAGCGCTGCTCAATCCCAGCTCAGACCTGGGGATTTTTCCACCCATATTGTGGCATTGTGTCGGCACACATGCAGGGTCAGGTCCTGGTTGAGGCTTCTCAGCCCTGGAGCAGGTCACAGGTTCCCTCCAAGTCCCCTCCAGCTAGCTTAAAGCTACAAACCAGGCTTGCCTGCTGTAGGCTGGGGATGGGGTGTTTATGTAACAGATGTTGGTGACAAGGTGGCCTGATGGGTAGGTGGCTCAGATGGTAAAATGCTGTAGGAAATCCCACAGCCAGTAGAATTTAAGCTACCGGCCCACTTGGGCGTGGCCTCTTAAACTATATATGCCCATGTAAAACACACGTCCTCTCTCTCTTCTGGCTGCTGGATAAGGTTCCTGTTCCCCGTTCGTGCAGAGGACTGTGATGCGTGAGTCTATCCCTAAATAAATAACCCTTTATTATACTCAATTCTGAGCTAGTGTGGGATTTCCTTTTAGCATCCATCCTCAATAAAGTACTTGCTGCTCAACCATGGGACCCTGATTTCGAGCCCAAGAACCTACTTTAATAAAATCCAGGTGTCAGCTAGAGAGGTGGCTCGTCGGTTAAAAACCCTGACTACTCCTCCAGAGCATATAGATTCGGTTCCCAGCGCCCAATTCTGGCCTCCACAGGCTCTGCGTGTACATGGTGGTACACAGACATACGTGGAGTCCAAACACCCACGCAAATAAATAACTAAAAGTCTAAAAGAAAAGCTCCATGGGACTCACTTGTCATCCAGCCCTGGAGAAGAAGGGACAGGTGTGTCCTTGGTGCTAGCTAGTTAGCCTGCTAAGATTAAAGATCAGTGGGGGACCGTCCCAGAAAAGAAGGTAGATGTTATCTAAGGAAAACAACTGGTTATCCTCTGGTCCATACAGAGAGACAGACAGACAGACAGAGACAGAGCACATAACTATAAGGATAGAATTATGGTTATGAAGTAGCAAGTTAAATAATTTTATGGTTGGGGTCATCACAACATAAGGAACTGTACTAAAGGGTCACACGCAGCGTTAAGAAGGTTGAGAACCACCGACTTAAGAGAACATTTTGAGAAATGGGGCACACTTAAAGACTGTGGGGTAATGGGGGAACTCCAATCAAAACATTCCAGGGGCTATGGTTGTGACCTGCACTTGCGTTGAAGTAGGTGGATGCTGCCGTGTGTGCTCAGTTGTACAAGGTTGGTGGGCATGTGGCGGAACCAAGGGAGCCATTTCTAGGAAGGATTCTGGAAAGCCTGGTACCCACTTCACAGCGAAGAGAATTCTTGGTGGTGGTTGTATCAGTCAGGGTTCTGTAGAGTGATGGAACTTACAGCATGAAAATGTATATAAAGAGGGTTTATTAGAATGACTTACAAACTAGTCCAGTGAATCCAGCTGCCTGTGGAGAGAAAGTCCAAGAACCTGGCAGTTTCTCAGTGCACGAGGCTGGATTTCTTGGCTGGCCTGTAGTGTTATGCTGGAATTCTGGAGAAGTAGGCTCTAAAGACAGTGAAGGGATGGATGTGCTAGCAAGGTGAGGGCAAGCAGAGAAAGGGCAAAGCTTCCTTCTTCCTTGTCCTTATATAGGCTTCCAGCAGAAACTGTGGCCCAGATAACACTTCCCTCCTCAAGGTCCAGATTAAGGTGTGTGTCTTCTTACCTTAGGCAGAAATCCCTCACTGCTGTGCCTCCATTCCAGATGTAGCCATATATAGTGGACAGCCAAGAGCAGCCATCATAGCCAGGTGGTGGTGGCACACACCTTTGATCCCAGCCCTTGGGAAGCAGAGGTAAGATCTCTGTGAGTTCGAGGCCAGCCTGGACAGCCAAGGCTGTTACATAGAGAAATCCTGTCTCAGAAAAAAAGAAAAAGAAAAAGAAAAAAGAACAGCCATTAGAGTGGTATTGAAGGAGACACAGAAGATCAGAATCTGAGGGACTACTTTGAAAACTATGACAAGATTGAAATTATAGTAGTTATGGAAGTCAGGCAGAGTGGGAAAGGGAGGACTGACTTGCTTTTGTAACTGTTGAGATCACGACACAGTCGATAAAACTGTTGTTCAGAATACCACAGTGCCAATGGGCATAACTGTGAAGTGAGATGGGCCCTTGATTTTCTTTCTTTCCTTTTGGTCATGGAAGAAACTTTGGTGGAAAAGGAAGCTCTGGTGGTGAAGGTGGTGGCAGCAGAGGTAGTTATGGAGGTGGGGACGGTGGCTATAATGGATTTGAAGGTGATGGTGGCAACTCTGGTGTAGTCATGGTTACAGCAGTAGAGGAGGTTATGGTGGCAGTGGACCAGGATATGGAAACCAACGTGGTGGATATGGTGGTGAAGGAAGAGGCTATGGTGGCCCCAATGAAGGGGGAGATGTGGGTGGAGGTGACTGTGATGAGGGAAATTATAGCAAACAACAACAATCAACGATGCTGGGGCAGTGCCTATGGTGCTGGCTACGGATCTGTGGTGGATACGGTAACAGAAGGCAGAGTGGAAACAGCAGAAACAATTATAGCTCTTAGCGGGAGAGCGAGGAGTTTCCAGGAAAGCTGCAGGTTACTCTGCACAGTAGTCTCAGGAGGAACTGTCTGCCACAGAAGGGGTGACGAGCCACTGTCAGAAACGTCACTGCAGCCTAAACAGGAATCCCTTCTCGGGCTGTCATAGCCACAGCTGGTAAAGGCGTAGCCACTGATTCATGCAATACAGTGTCAATCAGGTGTGCACTCCTGAGGTCTTTTGTCTCTTGTGACCTTTTCTTTTTCTTTTCCTTACGTCAGGTATATTGCCCTGTAAATTGTGGAACTAGGAATAAAAAAAAAAAAAAAAGAAAAAAGAAGAAATTTTTAACTTTTTTTTTTTTTTCAAAAAAAGGGTACATTTCCTTCTATTTGCAGACCGATTGTAAGACAGATCCGTAGCAGGCCCAGACTGAGATAGGGACAAAGTAAATGATAGTTGCTCAGGATGTGCTTGCTATAGGAGAGGCGGGGCTCCAGGCTGTGAGCCGGAAACCGTTGCAGTGTAGGGTCAGTCACGATGTGTCCTATCTGGTCTGTCTACGACATATCAGTTCAAAGTTTCCACAGCCTGGGTTCCATCCCATTCTGCCTGGGTTTAAACCTCTTCTCTTCTCTGCTACCCGTGCTTCAGTTTACCCGTCTGTAAAACAGGGCTGACGGGAATCATGCTTACATGCAGAGGCTTAGCTGTCATGTGCTCGGAAACATGGAAAGAAAATATATGACCATCCGTGGCCCTGGGTTACATTTTTACCAGAACTTACAGCATCCTGTTCAAAGAAGTAAGCCATTTTACCAAGAAGTGGAGTCATTTGCCCCAGGTTGCACCGACAGAATCGAGACACGCCTACTCTGTTGCTCCACAGCCGGACCTGATGAGAAAGAGCTTCCAGGACTGGGTTTTCCCAGTCTTCTCTGCATCTCTCTGGACCCCCGGCTCTGCTGCACTCAGAATCCGGCTCCCCTCCCACACCTTCCTGGAAAAATTGGCCAAGCCCAGAGCGCTGGAATTCTGAAGGGTGACTCCCTCTTTTGAGGGGCTCCTCTTCCAGCAGACAGAGGTCATGTGACTAAGGGGATACTCCACCTTTGGCAGGACTTTGAGCAGGTCTGATTGGGTCCTCGGAGGGTGGGGAGAACCAGACAGGGAACCAGGGAGCCAGCATCTCTGTGCCATGCCCAGTGAAGGGAGCTGATTAAGACGGACTCGAGAAAAAAGGTGTGCTTCTGAAGCTCAGTGAGCAGATCCCATGGCCTCTGCTTGCATGTTTCTCAGACGGAGAGCTCACTGCTACCTCTCCCTCATCCCCGGGACATCTCCAGAGTCACCTGTAACCTGTGTCACCTACTGACAAAAAGAGGGTCCACAGTCACCAGACATTTACCCAGAGACACACCTGGTCTCCAGGACTCAACATTAGGCCAACCTCCTCCAGTTTTTGGCTCTAATGTCCCAGACAGACAAGGATTGTCTGATGGCAGAGAAATCAGGGAAGGTTTCTCAAAAGAGGTAACCCTCAGATGAGGCTTCTATGGCAAACGCAACAAGAACAGACATTTGGATGGAGAAAGATTACCCCCAAGGAGGGAAAGCGCTAAGCCCCGTCATAGCCAAAGGCACGTCATGGGGAAGCTCTTGACCCTGGATATCATAGTATATTGTATAAAGAAGGGACAAAACTTCGGCTCTTCCTGCCCCAAACTCACTGGGATCTTCCCCTCCGTGTTTACCCAAACTGGTTTCATGACATGGGATTGTTTTGTCTGCGGCTGGCTCAGGTTCTCTGCTCGGTCTGCCTGCTTCCCGCATGTTTGGAAACCTAGCTGGGTGGCAAGCTGTCATAGCGCACACTTGGCAGTGGTGAGAAAGCTCAGGTAGTGGTCACTCTGGAAGAGTCGGGGTGGGGTGGGGGCGTCATCCTCTTTCAAGGGCTCTAGACTATGAATGCTATCACAGGCCCTCTCTCGGGACGGCTGAGGAAGCTGTAGAGTCACGGTTACCCGTTAGGACCCACGTGCTCCCTACCTTGTCTGCCACCCAAGGGAATTGTGCTGCAGGAACTTGTGTTCCTGTCTGGACGTGCATGCAGCCTTCCTCTCTACTGTGGTTTTTGGTTTTGTTCTCTGGAAAAGATTTATATCGCCTGTGACCGTGATTATTTCAATGCTCAGGACAGGAAACCTGGGTCGCTCAGGGGCGTGGGAAGACTATGTCTGTACCCGTTACCTTCACCAAAGGCATGTGCTCCTAACATCCCATGCGTGTCCACCACAGAATGGGGTGAGGCGGGCACTAACTCTGGTTTTTACTGACACTGGGCACACACATCTTGGCCTTCCACCTCAGTATGGGGCAGCCATGAGATAATAAAAAGAATGAGGGGCTGGGATTTCAAGGTCTCAGGTTCAAGGTGAAGCTCAGCTGACTGGGTGTCTCCTGGGAGAATACTTTCCGCCTCTGGGCCTCAAGTTCTCTTCTGAAAAGCCTCTTGGGAACCCTTTCCACTCAAATACTTCAGGACTTCAGCAAGCTTGGGCCTTCCATTACCAGGACACCAGAAAGAACGTTCTCAGAGGGGCTGCACCCTGGCCCAGTCCCAGAGCGCCCCCTCTGGCTGCTCCAGTTTTAGACAGGTAGTCTTGGTTCCAGTTCCAGGCTGAAGTGTCCAGGTTAGTGGGGGACGTGAGGGGAGCTCCGTTTCCTCTCCTGATAGAAAGAAGGTACAGGGAAGCCTGGGCATTTTCTCCTTTGGCGCCAGGGCTCACACCTCTAATAAAGCCTGCTGTTAGCAGGAAGAAAATGCCGTCTGCTTGGAGCAGTTAAAGTGCGTCTTGCAATTGTTAGCAGTTCCACAACCTCCCCAAGGGGATGACATTAGTATCCCAGCCTAGCAGCTACAGAAACTGAAGCTGCTTATCCAAGATTATCTACAGCTGATGAGTGTTGGAGCTGGCCTTGGATTGGCCATGAGTCTCAGTGATGAAGTCCCTGGGACAGCTCTGGGTACCTGGCCCTGTTCAGTCATATTCCTGAGCATACACAACAGTGACAGACAGGTTCATAATAAAACTGGGCATTCTCCCAGAGCATACCTAGATAGTGCTCAGCCTTCATTGGAACATGCATGCGTACACACACTCACACACACACACACACTATGTACATAGACACACTATGTACACATTTACACAACACTATTTATGCATACATACACACACAACACCTATATTCACTTACACACATATAATGCACAGGCACTCACACATGCAGTGGCCGCTCTTATTGTCTTCCCTGTCAAACTCTGTTCAAGCCCCATTTAAAAAATAGGTAGCAAGACAGAGACAAGGACAAGAACCTTGGCTTGTTCTGTGGCAAGAACCTCTTATTATCAAGTCCTCAGAGAGGTAAGATATCTTCAGGGACAGGCTGGGGGCATCTATTCTTTTCTGCACTGAAGGTCCCCTGAAGTCCCCATCAGAGCCTGAGGCTTAGCAGATAGAGGGGCAGAGAGGCCCTGGACATGCAGATCATCTTCTCTATGGAGAAACAAGGTACAACTTCCCTGGTAGACAGATAGGCTGTGAGCTCACCCATCTTCCCACTCTTCCTTGGGATGTGACCTGCACTAGGAGATTGGGTGGGAGCCTCTCTAGGGCTAGAGGAAGGTTTCGTTTTCAGACTTGCTCAGACCTGGGTTTGAGGCCTGCCCCTGGTTGGGTGTGAGTTTGGGCTACTTGGAGTGGTTTCTGTGCCTCTGCATTTTTGTCGGGGAAAGGATGTCTCAGCCTCCAGGAGTGAGGATATAACGGAGATGCACGGTTGTTGGCCTTTGCCTCTGTTCTGCAAAGATATTTGTTTCTGAGCCAAGGAAAAGCGCATCACCTGCCCGCTGTCTGTCAACTAGCCAGCACCGACAGAGTACCTGCCATGGGTCAGGCACTTGGCAGAAGCAGCAAGAAGAACCACACAGCAATTAGAATAAATGGCTAAGGCAGGAGAGAGAGAGAGACCGCAGTACTCAAACATTCTTATGTTGAAATCTTGGACCTGAACTGATGCTGCCATCCCTGATTGTGTTTCTTCATCTTCTGTGAAACCGGGATCTGCTCTAACTATCCTCCTTCTTGTGAAATCAAGTCTACTCAGAGGATCCGAGGCCGGGCTTACCCAACACTTCAACCCTTCCACATGTCATCTACACACGTGTTGCATCTCATCCATCGGTATCCTGAGATACATGTGGCACAAAATCCATACGGTGGACATGCCTAATGGATGCCTTCCCTGTGGAAAGTCAGGGCTTACAGATTTTAACTGCTACAGGAAGTCACCACCATAAGATATAGGTCAGCTTTAGGGGACATAACAGGAAGCAGTGTCCCAGTTAGATTGTCCCACAGGGGTGACCATGGCAAAGTACTTGAAGAAAGAAGAAAACCCCGTGGGATGTAGGGGCAGCAGGAGTGTGGGTAGCAGGAGTGTGAACAGCTGGTGTGTAAGCAGCTGGAGTGTGAACAGCTGGAGTGTGGGCAGCTGGAGTGTGGGCAGCTGGAGTGTGCGCCGCAGGCATAGGCGCGTGACTTCGGGCAGAGCTAGGAGCATAGGAAATGCCTGGGAGCCAGGACTGAATTAAGAGGCTGGAACAGTACAGATCACATGTAACACAAGGGGACTGGAGCAGAGGAATAGCTTCAAATGCAGTGCGTGTGTTTCAAGACATCACCATGAGACCTGTGGAGTAAGTAGGATGGGGGCAAACCCTGCGAGGGCTGACGGTGTAGATGGGATTTTCATTTTAAGGGGCAAGCGTGCTGGGACTGCATTGTAAATCTATCCAAACTGTGAAGTTCTGTGTCGGGAAGGAAAACGACATTCTAAATGGGATCACCTAGCCACAGTGAGCAAGAAAAGACAAAGAATTGCAACAGCCCTCTGAGGTCTGAAGCAAGCGCTCCGGCAAGCTCACCTTGCCCCACCCTCACCACACCCCCTCCCTGCAGCAAGGGGTTCTCTTCTCAAGACTCCCTCTGTCCATTAGTAATATTTCCGGAACATTCTAAAACCAGAAAATGTCCAGACGCTAGAAGGGCCCACATGCTCAAGTCTAGTGTTGGATCTAGTTTTCTGAGCTGACTCTAGGAGTTCTGAAAATGGAGAGCCCACTGTCTACCTCCCACCCCCATCCCTGCAGGCAGCTCCCCACTGTCTATCCCCCACCCTACCCATGCAGGCAGCTCCCCACTGTCTATCCCCATCCCTGCAGGCTGCTCCCCACTGTCCACCCTCATCGCCAGCCCTGAAGGCAACTGCTGCCTTCTTTCTTTAAGGGAAAGGGTTCCCTGGAAACCCATGGTCAGGGCTGCACTTCACTGCTGGGGCTGATGCAGGCTATGAGGTACCTCCCCTCCCCCTCCCCAATCCCATCTATGCCTTGGCTGAAGGTTTACCTAGGGATGGTCTATAAACAGCATCCTGACATGCAAAGCAGGCATTAGGGGAAACTCTTATCCTGGGAAGGGTCAGGAAGGGACTCAGGAGACCCGATTCTTCCTAAATCTGGCCTGGATGGTGTGTGGGGGGAGGGGGTTCCTTACTGGCTGCTGATGTTTAAGAGGTCGACATGGCAGGCAGACAGTGGGAAGAGCAATGAGACAGACACCTGCCCTGAGAATAAACAGATGGAGGGGTCACACAGGTGCAGTTTGCACACAGATAGTGATGCACACACCTGTGCACATACAGTTTTTGTTGAGATGCTGAATGAAGTATATATGTCCCACAGAACACAGACAGAAGACAGTCTCAAAGGTTCCCCAAGATCAACAGGCTAGGTGTCTCCTTCCGAACCTGTGAAATCAGCGTCCATCCTGATATAAAATCAGGGCCAAAAACCTGAGTTGTGAGCAGGAGAGGTAGATGGAAGGGCCCTGCCCTAAATACACACACACACACACACACACACACACACACACACACACACACAATGACTGCAGCAGGGCGCCCCCTGGTGGTACTGGGAAGGCAGACCACTGGCTGAAAGCTGGCACATGCCTGGCACTGACTCATCCCTCCCTCACAGTGATTGAAGGGAGGGGCTCGGGGCAAACTTCCATGATACAGCTGAGAAAAATACCAGCCCCGTGGAGGATTTCTGTCTGTGTTGGTCAGGATTCTCTAGAAGAACAGAACAGATAGAGTGAACGTATATTTAAAAAACATTTATTAGTTTGCTTACACATAATATGGTCTGGTAGTCCAACAATGGCTGTCTTCATTCTGGAGAATCGGCTCCTCACTCTACAAGGCCAGTTCCTCAGCTGTCTCAGTCTGGGGCTAGAGTCCTGGAGGATTCCCAGGGAACCTCGGCTCTTCAGTCCATGACAGACACCCACAAAAGCTGGGCAGTGCCATCGGTGACAGCACACCCCAGCAACAGAACAGACGAACTGGCCAACGAGACTGACTGCAGCAAGCAGACGAAAGGGAAGTTTTCTTCTTCCACCTCCTTTGTCTGCCTCCCGAAGACACCACCCACACTGAGTGTGCAAGAGAACTGGAATGTTGGAAACCCCTGCCCCCAGCATCTGTAGGAGTCAACCAACATCTAGGAGCAGACAGGACCCTCTTCCTGCTCCCCCGCACGTACACATCACACACACACACACACACACACACACTGTCATGAGCACAGACTTCCCAACCTGATTCTTTTGTAAACATTGTTGTACCTGAACTTGCTGTCCCAAACTGTGCCCCAAACCCCAGGAGGATTGAGAAGGTACATTCAGGATGGGCGACATGAGAGGCTGACCAAAGAGTCCACACGCAGAGGTATAGAGAGCATGTAGGCTCAGGTTGGGGGACGGTACCTGGCTGCCTTAGGCTTGCATGACCCACACTCCCTGTCCTCCCCCCCTCAGACAGTGGTGCTGTGGGTGAAAGGTGGGGACTCTGAACCCTAGGGCCTCCACAGTAGGGAGCTGGAGCACCAGTGTGCCATCTTCACCCCCTCCATCCCCTGATTGTACCCCTGGCCAGACCCACAGGGCAGCCAGATGGCAGAGCCCAAGGAGTGGTCTTAAGGGGGCTGCTACGCCCATGGCAGTAGAAAACGGGAGGTTGTCTGGAGTAGGATCCAGTGGAACCCACACTGGAGTGCCTTCCCGGGAGCATCCAGGTATACAGAACCCTTCAGTTGCTAAGTCCCCTGGGCAGTAAAGCACCTGGTGGCCACATGTGGGGCAAGGAGAGCAGCCACACTTTGCTTTTATCTTAATAACAGAGGCTGTCTGGGTCACATTGCCCAGATACTTATGGCAAAGTCACCGAGGGCACTGAACTCATCTCCAGGGCCACTGAGTCCAAGGCCCCAACATCTCCTAGTAATGTCACTATCCCGATGAACTTCACCTGGCCGCAGCATCTCCAGCCCCCAGACAGAAGAGGCCTCTCTGACCTTTTCCTGGACAGCCAACCTGCGATTAACAGACCCCTCAATAATGCTTAACACAGCCTTAAAACTAGTTCAGACATAGCCTCAGACAGTTGGATTTTGCCTCTAGAGGCCTGGTAGGGTCTCTCTGAAAGGCTGGCTATGGGGTATGTCTTCTCTTTCCCAATCTCCACTCCTTGGAGAAGCAGACTTAGTTCTTGTGAGTTTCTAATCCTGGCCTTGGCCTTAGAAGTTTCCAGTAAGACTCTTCCAGCATCATCTGGGTGCCTTACGATACTCTTCCCCGTCCCCCGCAACTGTCTACGTTGGTCCTGCATGCCATTGCCGAACTGGGAGATTGGTTTCTGAACCTGGGAGACAACTGGCTTCTGAAACTAGATGACTATGGTGTGTCCAGAATCTTCTTGGTTAGGAGTGTCTAACTGCCGAGTGGGACATATCTGAGGTACACCCATACACATGCAAGCACCCAAATAAATGCATGCACCCCAGCTTCCTACACACCTCCCAGGCAGGACTGTCTTGGACCAAGTGTGAAGGCCTGATGGGATAAAATATCTGACAGAAATGGTACTGAGTGAAGGAAAGTTCTGTTTGGACTCACAGTCTCCGAGTGGGTTCAGTCTATGATGGCAGGGAAGGGTGGCAGTGAGAGCACATGACAAGTCTCACACTGTCAGAGACAGGAAACAGAGGGTGACTCAGAACCAGGGGTTCTTGTGACCTTCAAGAGGCCCGCCCCTAGTGACCCATCTCTGCCAGACAATCCCCACCCCCAACAGTTTCATGGCATACCAAAAAAGCTCCATCTTTTTGGACCAAGTACTTAGAACAAACTTGTGGGGACAGTTCAGACTGAAGGGGCAATGCCATCTTTTATAGGCACCAAGCTTCTTACATGAGACCTCTGGGTGAGGTGGGATTCCCTGCTGTATGTTGTAAATATATTTATTACCATTGGTTAATAAAGAAGCTACTTTTGGCCTATGGCATGGCAGAATAAAGCCAGGTAGGAAATCCAAACAGAGAGAGAGAGAGAGAGAGAGAGAGAGGAAGAGAGTAGGTGGAGTCAGGAAGATGCCATGTAGCTGCTGAAGGAGAGAGACACCAGAATCTAACAGCCTTGTAGCAATATGCAAATCAATAGAAATGGGTTAATTTACGATGCAAGAGCTAGCTAGAAATACACCTGAGCCATTGGCCAAGACGTATTGTAATTGATAGAGTTTTTGTGTGATTATTCAGGCCTGGGTGGCCGGGAAATTAATGCGCAGTCTCTGTTTACATCCGGAGACACAGGCAAACCTTTGTCTTTGCATTTGATGCTAGTCGGCAAGTCTTTGTGACCAGTTGAGTAGCATCTCCCACGTCTTCACAGCCTGGAAGCTTCCTGAATGTAGACACTGCAGCCGCACTCACCGTTCAGTGTGGCCTTAGCACTTGTATGTCCAGAAAAGGCCCTAGACTCCATCTTGCATCCTCACGGATGATGTAAAATTTTTTCCTTCCAATTAATTGTTTTTTTTTTATGTTTGCATCTATGTAGCGCTTGTGTGTCTGATGTCTTGAAAGTCAAAAGGGTATGTGAGATCCCCTGGAACTGGAGTTACAGATGGTTGTGAACTCCCATGTAGGGGCTGGGAATTTAACCCAGGTGTGGAAGAGCAGCCACGTTCTTTACCACTCGAGCCTTTTCTCCAGCCCAGAAACGTGTGTTTTTGTCATCACGACTGATGATGTCTCCTTCTCTGCTCCCCAGGAAGAACCTCACCTCTCTGCATCCTAAATACAAATGTACCCTCCTTGGAAGCGGCCCATGCCCCTATCTATGCATGAGGACTCCATGTACACCACAGCCTCTTTGGGGTGAGTCAAGGGACCTTCACCTGACTGTCAGGCACTCTAGGACTCCGGGTGGCGCGAGGGCTGCATCCTGGCCTGGATCGTGGTAGAAGGGATGCTTCAT
Organism: Microtus oregoni; assembly: GCF_018167655.1. Taxonomy (NCBI): domain Eukaryota; kingdom Metazoa; phylum Chordata; class Mammalia; order Rodentia; family Cricetidae; genus Microtus; species Microtus oregoni. The sequence goes on along the minus strand of NW_024543210.1, from coordinate 7,847,507 downwards.
GTTAGACCTGAAGATCAAAGCTTCAATCTTCGTCCCCATGGACTTGTCAGGAGCAGCAGGAGTGGGCGTTTGTGGGACTAGGGGAGGGCACAAGGGCACATCACTGCAGGTAAGCTGTCTAAAAAAATGAACTTGGAAAAAGAAAGGTAAAAGAATCAACTGTGGCCAGGAGGAGGGGGCACACACCTTTCATCCCAGCACTTGTGAGGCATCGGCAGGTGACTCTCCGTGAGTTTGAGGCCAGCCTGTTCTACAAAGCGAGTTCCAGGACAGCCAGAGCTGTTGTTCCCTGTCCAAAAACTAAAAAACTTCAAACTTTGGCATCAGTATCCAACAAATCAGAGAAGTCCAAGTTTGGAAGACAGGGTCATTATGGAATTGATGTCTGCTGGAAGACAGAACACTAAAGGAAGCTTTGGGGAAACTGAGCCAGAGCAGAGCCAAGAGACAGGTCTCCATTGATGGACCAGTGTGGGAAGAACAGCAGAGGTCCCAAGCCTGCCCATCCTATGGCAGGTGCTGCAGAGATGTCTACCCCAGCAGGGCACTAAGAATGTCCCAACAGTTTGCAATACTCACTGACCAGGCAGCTCCTGAAACTCCCTGGTTTCCTCCAAGTGCTGGCCCACAGCCTGAATATTGAATGGCTGAGATGGTATGTTTGAGTCTCTAGTGGGTGAACAGCTCCCCCAAGTTGCTGCTAAGAACATGGGCCCTCCATGTCCACAGAAATAGGGCTCAGGGCTGGAATGAGAACACCCAAAAGATTCCCAAAGAAGCTGCCCATTCCATAGGTCAGAATGCAGGACAGCCTGTGGGTGGCGGCCTCTCTCTGTGATGCCTGGGCTCAGCTGGAAGAGACTGAGCCATGGGAGCAGAAATGGCACACACAGGCTGCACTGGGGTTGGCAACTCCACTTGCAAGGTGCTTCCAAGTGTCCACGCCCTAAGTGTCTGGGTTCCCACGGCCAGCACTCTGGAAGGCCAGGAAGGAAAGTGGGGTGATGTAGTTGATGACCTCACCTTGTAGTTCACATGCCATTACTACCCCTGGAGGTCAGCAGCCAGCCACATCCATGGGGAAAAGAATGAGACTCCACCTCCCAGAGGGAGCTATATCAGAGAAATTTTTGTAGCAAAGCTTCTTTCCCGAGCCTTCCATATGTCTTCCCCATTGGCCCCTCCATGACATCCTCGGGGGCAACAAAGGAGACCCTTGTTCACCCGCACCTCTAACATCGGCCACACAACCCCTTTTCTGTCTGGGATCACCCTCCAAACTTTAACCCCATGACCCCAAATGGATGAGATGGGTCACTGGTCTAGCCTTGGCTGCTTTGCACTCCCCCATCCTCAGGACTTTTAAACTCCTCTGGGACCAGCTCCAGGACTCCAGATGCTGGTGATGGAAATCATGGTGGTTGTGATAATGGCGGTGATGATGGTGCTGGTGAGGAAGGTAGAATGCTGGGGCTGAGCCCTCCTGAAATCACCACTTAGCCAATACTCATCACACAGGTGACCACGGGACTCTTTATCCCCATGGGAGCTACAGGGACTCCAGGCACCTCAGGGTCCAAACTGGATCACCCATGAGTCACAGGTCTCAGCCCGGCTCTATAGTGGCCCCAGTCCAGAAGAAGACACTCAGGGGTTCTTCCTGGGAAATCCCAGGATGTTGAACAGACATTCCCAGATATATTGCCTGGTACGCCCTTTCACTTGCCCAGCCATGGGCCTCACCTAGCACCCAAACCACAGGGGACATGCCTATCACACTTGCCTCCTGAGTGTGCTTTGGGCTTTTTAATGCATCTTCACAATCACTCTTTGATTTGAACCTTGCAGCCAAGGCCAGTCAGGAAGACAATAGTGCATTGGTTGGAGGAAAGTAGAAATGGAAGCCTAGAGAAGTCAAGTCATATGCCCAAGGACACACAGCAAGGACTGGAAGCTAACTAACATTTGTCCAAGCCGAGTGCTTTCTTTGCTGAACACAGATAAATTCTCTCATTCTAAACACGTCTGAGAAGGGGCTTGCCTTGTAGGGTGCCAATGTCACCTAAGAGTGAAAGAAGAGCCCAGGGGTTAGTGTGGTCAAGAGGTTACCAAAGGCCTACAAATGGTAGTCCTAGTTGACACTGATTTATTTCCATTTTAATAGGTTGACAGAAATAAATCATTACTAATGTTCAGTGAACCACAGTGCTTGGGACTTTTGAGATCTCTACTTATAATCCAAAGAAGTATATTTTATTATTCCCATTTTACTGGTTAGGGACATTAAGTAAAGGTCTAAGGTCACAGAGTCAACTGATAAAAGAGCCAGGATTTGAGTCCAGGTCCAAAGTCTCACTTTCTCTCCTCCCATGCAACCTCTGCTGACCTTCATGCTTTCCTGCCAGGGGGCAGTGCCGGAAGGCACGGGTTGTCCTGGGAAGTGGTTGTGGTCCTGGGGCCACTGAGGAGGACATCCCTGTTCTAATCTGATTCATTACTCCTTCCTGACCAGCTCTGAGAGGCTGAGGGGTGACAGACCCTGAGGCAAGAGGTGGGAGAAGGCAGTGTGCACATTTGCCCATCATGGACGGCACTCACGACTGCTAGTGTGAGCAAGGAAGGATTCTTACAGAGCTCAGACCAAGACATGCCATGTCCCTTTGTTCCCCTGAGCAGAGGGCCTCTCTCAAGTGTCCCCTAGTACTGTCCACAGAGGGACTGGAGTCGTGCCACCTCCCACATCCTCACTGCCCTGGGGAGCTACTAGCTGAACGGATGGACATTTTGGTCCCCCTCATCTTCTGTACTCCTCCCTTTTCCTTCCCCTTCCCCAAACCCCTATCCTTTCCCTTTCCTTCTCCTTCTCTTCTCTCCTCCCTTCCTTATCCCTCTCCCCTCCCCCTGTGGCCTGAGGGTGTAACTGTCTCTTTTTCCCTTTCTTTCAGCATTGATATGTTCAACATCACCACGCATGTCCTTGAGTCTGCTGTCAACAAGAGCCTTCCAGAGAATAGCGACTGCCCAGACATGGAGTGGTTGAGCTGGCTCAATGCCATCCAGGCCCCCTTCCTCTGGGTCCTCTTCCTGCTGGCTGCACTGGAGAACATCTTTGTCCTCAGTGTGTTCTGCCTGCACAAGAACAACTGCACTGTGGCAGAGATCTACCTGGGCAACCTGGCAGCTGCGGATCTCATTCTGGCCTGTGGATTGCCCTTCTGGGCCATCACCATCGCCAATAACTTCGACTGGCTGTTTGGAGAAGTGCTGTGCCGCGTGGTAAACACATTGATCTACATGAACCTCTACAGCAGCATCTGCTTCCTGATGCTTGTGAGTATTGACCGCTACCTGGCACTAGTGAAGACCATGTCCATAGGCCGGATGCGCGGGGTGCGCTGGGCCAAAATCTACAGCCTGGTGATCTGGGGCTGTACGCTGCTTCTGAGTTCACCCATGCTGATGTTTAGGACCCTGATGAAGTACAACGAAGAGGGCTTCAACGTCACTGCCTGCGCCATCATCTACCCGTCCCCCTACTGGGAGGTATTCACCAATGTGCTGTTGAACCTGGTGGGCTTCTTGCTGCCCCTAACCATCATTACCTTCTGCACGGTGAAGATCATGCAGGTGCTGAGGAACAACGAGATGAAGAAGTTCAAGGAGATCCAAACAGAAAGGAAGGCCACTGTGCTTGTGCTGGCTGTCCTGGGGCTCTTTGTGATATGTTGGGTTCCCTTCCAGATCAGTACCTTCCTGGACACACTGATTCGTCTCAACGTGCTGTCTGGATGCTGGGTCAGGCATGCTGTGGACGTCATTACACAGATCAGTTCCTACATGGCCTACAGCAACAGCTGCCTCAACCCTCTGGTGTACGTGATTGTGGGCAAGCGCTTCAGGAAGAAGTCCCGGGAAGTGTACCAAGCGATGTGCCGGAAGGGGGGCTGCATGGGAGAATCCATCCAGATGGAGAACTCCCTGGGGACTCTGAAGACTTCTATCTCAGTGGAACGCCAGATCCACAAGCTGCAGGATTGGTCAGGGAACAGACAGTGAACAGAGGCCACCAGGAAGGACTACTTCGAAGACGTGTGAAGACTGGTGGATCCTGGGCTACTCAGCCTGGGTGCGGGAAGGAGCCTAAAGCATCCTAGGCAGCCCCAGGGAAACAGGAGGGTGATTCCAGACCCATCTCATGGCCTGAGCATGCTGTGAAGAATGGATCCCCTGGAGCACAGTGGGATGATTCTGACTGACTGGCACTCTGAGGCCCTGTGAGTGGCGGGATCCTGGGGTAGGGTTGGAAGTGACAGCACTTCCTTCCCACGGTGGCTCAGGGAAGGTCAGATCTTCAGGGAAACTGCTGCCAGATTCATCCTGTGGCTACACTCACAGGAGGGCCCGGCTGACTTGATTCTAGGTTTCACAGTTTGATGATTTCCTGGTCTACTGGAGGTTAAACTCTGGGTCCAAGTAAGGACCCAGAGATTGGGGTTCTGTCACTCCTCTCACCATGGAGACAGTGAGAAAGAACCCCCCAAAGTGTTTATGGAGCACTTGCTGAATACACAGCATTAGACACTGTGGGCAAGAGATAAGAGAGTCACAGTGACATCTGTCTAAAGGAGCCCTGATATAAGCAGGATGCCAGGACTTGCAGTACCCAGGAGGCAACTGATGGTGTATAAACACAAGGAACTGTGAAAGGAGCAGAAAGCACAGAGTCTAAGTGAGCCTGTGGACAACACAGTGGCCTGGCCCTGGCCTCTGCTTCTTATGCTAGAATGTGAGAGGGTCTTGTGCTTTGGCAAATGGCGGGTGTCATGTGACTCTGTGGCATCAGAACACACATCACATGAAGATGCTTGGCACAGAGACAGTCACCGAGGCTCAGGAACTACCCAATGGGGAATAATCAGTGTTGGAAAACACAGGCTGTACCTGCAGGTGTAGGAGGCCCTCCCTCCTACCTTTCCCTCCTAGTTAGTGACCTATCCCAATGCACACACAATAAAGTGTTACGCCCGCCCGAATTCCAGAGCCCAAATCACCACCACAAGACCACCTCTGATGTAAAAACAAGGAGTCTTTATTCATGAGTTAACTCGGTTCCCTCCATCCATCCGAAGCAGCAACAACAACAGCAGTATCGACAGCAACAGTGTAGAAGAGACCCGGAGCATTAGAAAAAAATGGAGTTTATATAGGGACAGAGGCTCTGGGAATTCCAAGCCTCGGGGCTTGTGATTGGCTGCCCCCTAGTGGCTTGAAGGGGGCATTCCAGACTTCCAGGCTTGGGATTGGCTGCCCTCCCAATATTGTAGGGGGGCTTTCCAGGACTAAGGGAACTTCCCAAACTGCCAGTAACTGCCTGAGGCTCTGATTGATCCGTTTTCCCTGCCCAGGGATTGACTGGTTTTGAGTAAGGGGCAGAAATGGCTCCACTTTTGGGTCCAAGCTGTGTTTCTTTCTCTGGTTCTTTCTACCTTTTTAAATCTAATCTTGGGGCCAAGGTAAATATCTTTGATATGCAATAAATCTAGGAACCTAGTGCATTCTTTTGGTCCTAGTTTCAGGATTTAGGGGCTTTTTTTCCGGCTCTAGGTTTGGGGACAAAGCGTCTCTTCCCCTGGCTCTGGTCCTGTTTTTAGGTTGTGTTTCTTTCTCTGGGTTGGGGCTTGGAGCCTAGCCATTCGAGGTCTGTGTGGGGGCTGCGGATCAGAGATTTTCTGGGACCTGGGTCTCTCAAAAGCATTTGGCACACAGAGATGGTGGGAGACTGCAAGAGTTTGTGTTGCTAGGAGACAAAGAAAAAGAATTCTCGCGGGATCAGCCCAGGGAATCCACAGTACACAGCCTGGCTGCAATCAGTAACTGTCCAGGGCGGTCCTGCCTCACAGGATCCCTGTTTCAGTGGCCAAGGGGTGCCAATCAGTGGTTTAAGAGTGGTTCACAAAGTAGTGGAAGCTAAGTACGTAAGGGCAGCTGACCTACCCTAGGTCACTAATCCCAGGGCGATGATTCCAGGCCCAACTCCCTACATGGCCACAGATTGCCTCATGAGTGATGGCAGGGGCAGCCTGAGCTACCTGGAAACTCTGACTTGAGAAACACCCCCTGGGGTGGGGACAACACACCTGCTCCTTGAATAGGTCTTCCACTGGAGATGAAAGAACTGCCCCAGACGGCTTCAGGGTCACTGGATTCCCCGTGAGAACCTACACCAAGAGCCGTGGGTGGGCTCAGTTGTCAGACTCCATACTCTTAGTTCCAGAATCTTCCACAGGAGTTTATTTTTCCACACATCCATATCAGTGACTTTTCTCGTGGCTGTGACAAATTACCTATCAGAAGCAGCTTATGGGAGAGAAAAGGTTTGCTTCACCTCACAGTGTCAAAAAGGTTTCCGTCCACTGTAGCAGGGGCGGTATGGTAACTAGGGCATGCAACAGAGACGTCTTACATCGGAGGGACCAGTAAACAGACACAAGCAAAGAAGACCAGGGGCAGGATATGATCTTCAATGGCTTGACCCTAGCGGGTGACTTGCACCAACTAGATCTGATTCCCTAAAGGTTTTATAGCTTCCCCATATAGGGAATAAAGTCTCAAAACATGAGCGGAGGGGAGGGGAAGAATTTCAGACCCTGTGACTAACACTCCAAGTTCCCGGGGAGATATGCGGAACAGACCACACAGTCCCCAACACCAAGCCACTTAGGACCTGGCTACTCAATAGCCCAGGAACTGGAGACTCGGGAAGCAAGCAGAGTTCTGTGGTGTTTCTGGCTAGGTTGGAGCCAGGGGTGTAGAAGAAAGGGGCCAGCAAAAGAAACCCACGCTGGCCGCAATGTTTCCAAAGGGAGTGCTTACGTGGCAAAACAAAACAACAACAAAACACCTTGAACCCTGACAGAGAAGACCTCAGGGAAATTCCTTTTCCACCCCTCCCCTTGCCCCCAGTAAACTTAACACTTGTAGCCAGGAAAGGAAAACAGGTGACGTAAGAAGCGGATGCTAGGATTCTGTGCTAGAATGGAACCCAGCCACGGCCATACTATAACATACTATAAATGATAAGCAGGGCCCAGTCCTCAGAAGAGACGTTGGTGGGCTGTGGGCTCCAGGAACACAGCCTGGCCTCCTCGGGGTGGCTGAAGGGTCTCCACCTGGGTCTCTGCTGGAGGAAAGCCCCCTGTGTGCTTGTGTGGACAGCCTGGTGAGAAGTCGTGTCCTGTGAGAACGTGTGCAGAGGAAGTGTCTGCGATGCCGATGAGAAGGGAGGCTCCGCGTAAACACTCACCTCTTCTGCGCACTGGAATAAACAGATGAGTTCTGCATAGTATTTGACTGTGTCACACTTCCTGGAGCCCTGAGCCCTGACCTGGGATCCTGACTCCGGCAGTTGAAAGTCTCGGGAGATGCGGAGCACAGTCTGTTCCTGAGGCTTCTGTCATGGAGAAGATCAGTGGTCTCCAAGTGTGTCCCTTATGAGTTAGGAGTGGGGGAAGCATGATTCACAACACACAATTTTTACACTTATTAATATGCATTGGAATATGCACACTTAAATATATTAAACAAATCATATTATAATTTTTCAGAAAATGTCGTTTTGGTGTTTTCCTCCGTGTTGTTTCCTCCACAGACAGCTTGTTACCGAACCCCTTTTCGATGTCATAGCATAGAGTGCCAGGGATGGCCAAGTCCAATCATCCATTTCCATGAAATACTTACATTTGACCCTTGCCTCAAATCAAGAGCATCCCACATGGTATCAACATGAAAGCCGCTGCTTGTGTATGAGATGGGGATCTCTGTACATTCCATTCGGGTCCACCTCCACTCTTCATGTCTTCCTTCATCCACTCGTTCATCCAATAAAACTTCATCCTGTGAGTCCACGAACAGCGCTGCCCAGTCTGTTCATTCCAGAAACCTAGTGCTTAGTGTTCACTGCACCCCATCTTTTTCATCCCCGAATAGATAAACATTCCTTTCTGGTTCTGCCCCCTTGTGTCTCCTGAGTCTTTCTGGGATGATCATCATGCCTTACTGCTTCTCACCTCTGACATCAGCCATCTCCCTGATTCTCATTCTTCATTCGTAGGATCAGCTCTCAGGAGCACAGGTTTTAGAGTCAGGGAGATGTGGAGTCGATTCTGGTTCTGCCCTGGGCTCCCTTTTGATGTTCATCCATGTTATGGCAGCTTTGAAATTGGAATGAGCAACAGCATCAATCAAGTCAGAGAACTGCCAAAGGGGCTCATGTGGGAGAGTGTTTAGAACAGTGTCTGGTACATTCTTGACAGAACATATGTCATCTGTGATGGTAATAACGGCAGTGATGGTGTTCATAATGGTGGTGATGGTGGCAATGATGGCGGTAGTGGCAGGGATGATGGCTGGTGGTGAAGTGGTTACAGAGGTTGGTGGTTATGGTGGGGATGGTGATGATGCTACTCTCCACGAGGTAACCTTTTATATGCCCTACCCCTCATAGAATAAAGATACATGTTCACATAAATGGCTTGCAAGACCCTTGATAATCTGGCCCCTGTCTGTCCTGCTGGCTCCATCTATTCTATCCTGCTCATTCTCTACCCTCTGGCTACACAGGACTCAAATGTCCAGGCAGATATCGGGAGACGACATTCCACTTCTCAGGTGACATTCCTTTTATCAGCCTACACCCCACACTCTGTACCCCACCTCTGAAGCGCCCGAGGGAGATTCCTGCCCCAGGGGATAAACATGTAGGCATGACAAACCACCCGTGTAGGGCACAATAAGTGTATGATCCTAGAGAAGCCAGGGACTGGAACCACAATCTCAGCAGTCAGAACTAGATGTGGCACTGTCTACTCTTCTCCCACTACATAGGCCCCTCTCTTGACTCCGGGAAGATCCGTGGGGAGAGTTCATGGTAGGCCTCAGGAAATCAGTCAATTCTGCACCTATCTTCCCTGGCCAGGGCAGTCAGGGCCGAGTGAAGAGATATCGCCTACGTGCCATAGGAACTCACGCTAGCGCACAGATAATGGCTCACTGATGTAGGAAGCCAAAAATGCCCAGGCTTCATAGTTCAGAATGTGAAGGCTCTGCTTCATAGAACTCGACAGTGCATGCCTGTCTCTTCGCTACCCAGTCTCTGACCTCACTTACCAAGCCTCACATAGCCCTGATCCCTCATCCGGGTCTAGGGAGGATGTGGGGGGCCAGGGATGAGCAACAGTGGTCAGGAGTTGGCAATAACAATGGCTGAGAGCTTAAGTCTGTGGGTTTTGGCTGAGTCCAGGCCTAGGCCAAGCAGGCCCGTGGAGTGTTTGACACGGAGCTAAGAACTAAGGGTTTCATCCTTGCCACACCAGACCTCACCCCTCTCCATGGAAGTCAGAAAGATCAGGAACTTAGGGGGTCCTCATTTCTTAAGGAGCATATTAGGGAGCCCCAAAGACTCTGAGGTGTATAGGACTTAACCAACAAGAACTACAAAGTACCACAGAAAGGACCTCCAGGGAGCTTCTCCCACGAATTGCTTCTGCACCAGGGTCTGGGCTGCTCTCACCAGAATACACAAACTGTCCTCATGAGTACAATTGTTCCTCCTAGACATTTTCAGCCTTATAAACGCATTGGGCTTCCACTGTCCCGTCAGAATCTCCTCCCAGGCTGGTGATACATCTGAGTCTCTCTCTGCTGGGCAGAGACACCACGCCCGGGGTCGGCTCCAGAGTCACAGTCATGGGGAAAAGCACACTAGAGAGCCGTGCCACCAAGCTGAGACATTGGGCGGCATCAAGTGCAGCACTAACTGTTCATTCCTATTGTTTTCAACTCATGATGTGTTTAGTGAGATGACGCTGATACACTCATATAAATTGTGTTGGGATGTAATCCGTGTGTCCGCATTTCCCCCATTTCAGCTTTTAGTTCTTTACAGAATTGCACAACCATCGTCATGATTTAATTCCAGAATATCCGCATCATCCCAGAGTGAGATCCCAGACCCATTAGCTGTCACCTCGGATTCCTTTCCTCCCACAGCTTCTGGTAGCCACTCATCTCTGTCTCTCCTTCTGCCTCTCTCCAACATTTCATACTGGCACACTCACATGTGAGTACCGATGGTGTCTGGCTTCTCTCATCTGCTTCCCGCCGAGATGCGACAGTTGTAGGAGCAGTCCCCGTGTGAGCTGAGATAGCCGCTTCACTCTTCCCTCCCCTGGCTTTGATCTCAGTTTCTCTGTCTGTAATATGGAAAGTTAATTCTCCAAGCAAGAACATCTCCAGGAGATGTTGTGACTCTAAAGGCGGGGGAGAGTCCAGATGGTGTCAGCAAGACAAAAGCTGTGCAGCCGGGGGCCAGGCTCCTGGCTCACACCTCGGCTCACCACTTCATGGCTGGAGGAAGTTGGGTTAGGTTCATTAGCTCCTCTGTTTGTGTTTTCTCATCTAGAACAATAAGGAGCCGGGTGTTGTGACTTGGGGGTGAGGTCACTGTCACAGGGGCATCACAGTGCATCTCCCAGGAAAGCACACGTCCTCCGTGTGGAACGAAGGCCACAGTGAGGGCCCATGGAGAACAGTGTCTTGGCAGAAGTAAGGGGTTAAAGTGAGGTTATACTGGAGCAGAGTGGGCCCTCAGTCCATTCCAAAAGAAAGGAAGGCCCAAGGACAAAGAGGAGGGGACACATACTAGAATGACATGCCCTAAGCCTGAGAGAGCAGGGTGGCCATAGCCACAAGGATCTGAAGAAGCAAGAAAGCGTCCCCTCGGGGCCTCCAGCAGCCACAGTCCCAACACCTCCTCTCCAGCAGGAAGGAAAGCATCCTGAAAGAGAATAGCACAGTCCGGCCTATTGAGGTTTGCAGATTTTACCAAGCAGAAGAGACTGGAGCCTTTCCCAAGGTCACATAGAGTGTCAGAGGCCATGTCAGGCTCCCAGATCCAGGAGCATAGGTTTGGTACCACTGGGTTTGTATACCCAGCTCTGCAAAATCCAGAGCTTGTGCTACCCTGCTTCTTTCCTTCCCCCACCCCCAAGGGCAGGTGTCTTTAACCAGGTTAAAGAGAAGCCGAACGCTCCACCTCCCAGCTTGCGGCTCATGCAGCCACCAAGCCCCTAGGGAAATGCTGTTATTTTACAGACAATGCTAAAACACAAGAGAAGTGGGGTTCTGAGCCTCCTAGGGGTGCTGCCTTTCCACAGTGTCATCCATGTGGCCTCCCCAGTGGGACATTTGCTCTTCTAAGACATGCTGGATAGTTTTGTGTCAACTTGACACAAGCTAAAGTCATCTGAGAGGAGGGAGCCTCAATGAGAAAATACCTCCATAAGATTGAGTTGTAGGCGAGCCTGTAAGGCATTTTCTTCATTGGTGATTGATAGAGGAGGAGGGCTCAGCCCATGGTGGATGGTGCCATCCTTGGGCTGGTGGTCCTGAGTTCTATAAGAAGGCAAACTGAGTAGGCCATGAGGAGCAAGCCAGTAAGCAGCACACACACACACACACACACACACACACACACACACACACACACACCACGGCCTCTGCATCCACTCCCTCCTCCAGATTCCTGCACTGTTCCTGGCTTCCTTTGATGATGAACAGATATGTGGGAATGTAAGCTGAATAAACCCTTTCCTCCCCAACTTGCTTTTGGTCATGGTGTTTAGTAACCCTAAGACGGCAGAGGACAGCCACGATGCCCTGCTGACAGGACCACAGTCATGTGCGACAGCAGAACGAGGAAACTGAAGTCGCCTCTGCTGGGAGCTCCCAGCCCAGCTGCCTCCCTGGGGCACGGCCCGCAGTTCTGATGGCAACCGAGGATCCTGGCTCCTACAGACAGCATGGAAAACAAATCCAACTGCCCTGCTTGGCCTCCCAGAGCGAGGCATGAGACCCTGGGAAAGTGATTCTAGGTCTCATACCTACTTCCCTGACATCCAAATTGGAGCCCCCGAAACCTCTTGCCTTGAAGTTAGATAATCTGCCGGCTAGAGAAAGGCACAGGGGTAAGGCCTGGTTCCGGGAGACCAGAAACACTGTACGCTGGGGACTTCTGGACTGGCGCAGGCTTTCCTCCTGATTTCTGTAGGAAGAGGGCAAGTTCTGAGGAGGGAGAGGAGCGAGCCTCCTCCGGACCCCTGCAGCTCACACTGTGCCTGGCATTAGTGGTTTAGGACGTGTTTACTGACCTAAGACAAGTGTTGCTGTTATTAGGTATAAATACATAGTTTCTGAATTCACTCAACAAATCCTGAGCATCCACAATGCATCAGCCTGATGATAGGCATTGAGCCTGTGACTTTACTCCAAGGAGATAACCCCACTTCCTTGCCAGAACTCACACCTAGTCATGTGAGAGCTAACACGTGTGTGTGGAACACGTGGAAAGTGACAAGATGAGCAAGGAGCCAGGAAACCAGGGCGGAGGAGCAGTAGCTCCAAAAATGGCTCCATTGGGAAGACCTGAAGGGGTGAGCATGTGCATTCCTGGGAAGGCTGCTCCATGTGGAGGGAACCAGCAGGTCAAAGGCCTCGCTCATGGTGAGGGATGTGTCAGCCTGACACCACTGAGGAGATCTGGAGGTTTAGTGGCTGAGCCAGGCAGGGGCCTGTGAGGAGTGTGCTCACAGGTGACACTGAAGGCCACATCCTGCCTTTGTTTCTGCTAGAGAGGGAGTCAACATTCTAAGCAATGGCTTAGATTCCAGAAGATAAAGAAATAGATGTGATGGTCCAGGTTAGGAGGACCTTCCAACAGGACCTTGGAGAAGTTTCCTCTTGAAGACTGGAACCAGGGCTGAGACTCCCTTGAGGAGAATGCCTAGAAGCCCCCATGAGCTTTTCTAAGCATCCCAATACAGGACCCAAGAGCATAGGTGGGTTCCTTGTAAACTTTCCTGGTCCATGGAACCCTGGCCCAGTTTGCACCCTCCAGTGGGCATCTTCTCATCCCAGGGCACCACCCAGAGCCACCCTACCTCAGGCTGGTTTCAGGTGGCTCAGGCATTCAGATGCTCTCAGAGTCCATTATCATCATGGCGAAAATCCTGGCAGCGAACTTGCAGACAGGATGCTGGAGAGAAGCTAGAGTCCTACATCTTGATCCACAGGCAACAAGAAATGAACTGTCTCACTGGATGTAGCTTGAACATGGGAGACCTCAAAGCCCACCTCTACAGTGGCACGCTTCCTCCAACAAAGCCACACCTCCTAATAGTGCCACTCCCTTTGGCATAGTTTCTTTCAAACCACCACAACCATCAACCCTGAACAAAGGTGAGAGCTGGGCTGTGAGGAGGACAGGGCCTCTCACTTCAAAAGGAGCCCATGCTACTGTGGGTGGTTTGTTTGATTTTCTCTCCATCACATTCTCATTGGATGGAGGTAACTACACTGTGTGATGGGGTGGAGGAGCTCCTGTGGTGCCCAGCAGGCAGGGCCTGTCTGTTGTACCAAGTGATGGAGAATCCACTAGACAGGGACAGTAAGGAGAGCAGCAACTAGAGAACTGAGAATTGGCCTCCTGCATCTCAGATGTCAAGACTGACATTCTGGGAAGTGTCTTTGTGAATGGCCCAGGCTCTGTGTCCTAAACAGCAGCGATGCCCAGCTAGCCCGAGGGCCTATCTCTGTTTATCAACTGGTCAGGTTCTCCTCTAGATTCTGACTTCTCCACATTTTTCACCCAGGGGACTTAACTCAACAACAAAGAGAACTCAACCAGTCGGTGGGGATGAGCCAGCCCTGACTACACACGTGGGAGTTACAGCTGGAGTCCACTCACAAAAGGCCAGAAGACCCTCTTGGAGGGTCCATCCATTTCTTATGTCTGTTTGATTTCCCTCTCCCACCATCTATTACCCCAAAGACAAAAGGATCCCCTGCTTTTTGACCCTAAGCCAGCTATCCACCTCAGTGAGAATAAACCTATTTTCAAAAACTTTCCATCCTACCCAGAGTGGCCCAGGGCCTGAACCAGACACCTCAGACTCATTCCCCAAAGCCCCGCTTCATCAGCCTCCACAGTTGTTGTGGGTACGGTCCCACCCCAACCTGACCTTCTGTCCTCGGCTGCTCTCATTCCTGTGGGCAGAGGAGCTGAGATAAGGCCCTCCCTCCTCCCATCAGAACTAGTCAAGGGCTCTGCTGAGAGCAGGTCAGTGCTGGGCAGGGAGATGTGACCTCAGGACAGACACTTCTCAGCCACGGTCCAGTCAAGACTCTAGGGAATCAAGGGAGAGCCAGCGCTAGTTAGCAAGGCCTGGCTACACTGCCAAATAGAAAATCCCACTGCTTGTGCTTTCTTCTGTCTAGTCAGTCCTAGAATACAAAGCACCCGCAGAAATCCAACTGTCTCCCAATGCCCCATCTCTGGGGAGAGGTGTGGCCAGAGGGGGAGGCAGTGAACTTCTCACAGATTCCAACGCTCCCTCTTTTATCTTTTCCTTTGTGTTTCCAAGATTTCACAGCCCCTAGAACCAAAAGAAAACATCTGGAAATGCTGCTGGAGGTCGTGAAATCGTGGAAGCAGAAAGAAAAAAAATAATAAAAGAGGGAGAGAGACAAGATGCCAGAGACAGCAGGAGCATCTTTGCCTGGATGAGCGGGACTCACCTCTAAAAACAGAGTTCCAGCCACAAACCTGGGCAGTTTCCAGCAGGAAGGCAGAGCGAGACAGCCAGGGGAATAAAGAGAGACGAGAGGCCAGGGTCTGGAGGAGCCTGGTGCCCAGCTCTCAAAACACACCAGAAATTCCTGCCCCTCTGAATGTCAGGCCTCGAGTAGCTGGACTTTGTGGATGCCAGCTCACACCAAAACCAAACCCAGAGCCGCCAGCCAGGATTAGGAAAAGCTTGACTGGTCTTACTCAACTCCAAGCCCTGCATGAGTCAAACTTTTTCCTGAGCTCACTGTTTGTACAACGAGGCCCACACTGATGGATTCTTGGCTATGTGTCTTTCACTACTCATATTCAAGAGAGGATGTCCTAGTGTAGCCAAATCCCAGACCTCCTGGAGCCAATGGGGAATGGGGAAGCCATCACTCAATATACCGACAGGGGGGAGCTTTGGGTGTCTGTGGGGCCTATTTGGCAACACACAGTCATTAGGCAAAATCAACAGGCCACAAATGTCAGCGAAGAAAGTGCCAGGTTGTTGAAGGACCTCCTACTAACCCTAAGTGCCAAGAGAAATGCAATGTCACACCTCCCTCCAGCCCATAGCCTCCGCTGGCTTGAGACTCACTTTTTGGGTAATCCCCTGTGACATCATGAGAACAGAGGTGGTTTCATTTAAGACCAGCGTATGTCCAGAGAGCTGACCAGTACAGAAACCTCCCAAGACAGCCATCACGATCAAAAACCCAGTCGAAGCTGCGAGCTTTTCCGTTTTCTGTCAGGGTAAGTCATAGCCATCTGTTTTCCTCTTAGGACCGTTAAATGTAATCATAGATCATGACTCTTAGCAAAAGACAATAAACAAAACAAGCCCTTGTCTACATACGTACTAGTTGAACAGGCTACAAGCATTCATTTTAAACAGAATTGGTATCCTATGTCTGGGATTTGTATCCTACGTTTGGGTTTGTTTCTGGTTTGAAGGGAAAGCTTTTTGTGGTTTTGAGACAGGGTCTCCCTATGTAGTCCAATACTGCTTCGGGCTCTCCAATTCTGGGTTTGCAGGTGTGAGCCACAATACTCAGCTTCTGGTTTGGGGTTTAATTTCGTGTGTGTGTGTGTGTGTGTGTGTGTGTGTGTGTGTGTGTGCGCACGCGTGCGCATGTGTGCACATGTGTGTGCGTGTTGAGACAAGTCTCTCTATGTAGCCCTGGCTGTCCTGGAGCTCAATATGTAGCCCAGGCTGGCCTTGAACCCTCAGAGATTCTGTCTCTGCTAGTAGAATGCTCGGATTAAAGGCATGCGCCACCATACCTTGTCCCCTCTTCTTAAAAGTTTTTTTGCCTTTATTTTGATTTTCTGTGATTGGGAGTTTTGCCTGCACGTATGTATGTCCAGCATGTGATTTTAGGTGTATGGGTGTGTGCCTGCATGTATGTATGTCCAGCACATGCATGCAATGCCTGTGGAGGACAGAAAAGGATGTCAGATCCTCTAGGTCTGGAGTTACGGGTGGTTATGAGTGGCCATAGGATTGCAGGGACTCAAACTCCGGTCCTCTGGAAGAGCAGCCGTCAGTGCTTGTCTTAGGGTTTCTACTGCTGCGACGAAACGCCGTGGCCAGTAAGCGAGTTGGGGAGGAACGGGTTTATTTGGCTTATACTTCCACAGCATAGTCCATCACTGAAGGAAGTCAGAACAGAAACTCCAGTGGGGCAGGAAACTGAGGCAGGAGCTGACAGAGGGGCCAAGGAGGGATGCTGCTTACAGGCTTGCTCCTCATGGTTTGCTCAGCCTGCTTTCTTACAGAACCCGGGACCACCATTGCAAGGATGGCACCACCCACCATGACAGGGCCCTCCCCCATTGATCACTAATTGAGAAAATGCCCTACAGCTGGATCTCATGGCGGTATTTCCTCAACTGAGGCTCCTTCCTCTCAACTCTAGCTTGTGTCAAGTTGACACGCAAACCAGCCAGTACCGTGTTTTTAGTCAATGGGCCTTTCCTCCAGCCTCTACTGTTTCCTCTTTTAGACTAGGCCAGTCCTCTCCTCCTCTACAGAAACAAACAGTAAATACTGTCAGTTTTGCAGAGCAGACAGCCTGGGCTGCACCAATCTCCTCTGCTACCATAGCAAGAAAGTAGTCAAAGACGCAGTTACATAAGCAGTGTGTATGGGCTGTGTGCCAATAAAACTTTATTGTCTGGAGCAAACCACAGGCTGGGTGTGATCTCCTGTACTCTTTACTCTGTCCATTTCAGGTCACTGTGGATGGCGTCCCAGGCCTTATTGGAGCTGCAGCCCACTAACCAAAGCCAGCAGGCGTCTCCCAACATCACCTCCTGCAAGGATGCTCCAGAAGCCTGGGACCTGCTGTATAGGGTGCTTCCAGGATTTGTCATCACCATCTGTTTCTTTGGCCTTCTGGGGAACCTTTCAGTACTGTCCTTCTTCCTCCTGCCTCGGCATCGGCGGAGACAACACCGCTTAACCGTCGCCGAAATCTACCTGGCTAACTTGGCAGCTTCTGATCTGGTGTTCGTCCTGGGCCTACCCTTCTGGGCAGAGAACATCTGGAACCGTTTCAACTGGCCCTTTGGCGCTGAACTCTGCCGGGTGGTCAACGGGATCATCAAGGCCCATCTGTTCATCAGTATCTTCCTGGTGGTGGCCATCAGTCAGGACCGCTACCGGTCTCTGGTATATCCCATGACTAGCAGAGGATCCCGCCGGCGGCGACAAGCCCGAACCACCTGTCTGCTCATTTGGGTAGCAGGGGGCCTCTTGAGCATCCCCACGTTTCTACTACGTTCCGTCAGAGTTGTCCCCGACTTGAACATCTCTGCCTGCATCCTGCTTTTCCCCCACGACGCCTGGCATTTTGCAAGGATGGTGGAGTTGAACATTTTGGGTTTTTTCCTCCCATTGACTGCCATCATCTTCTTCAACTATCACATCCTGGCATCCCTGAGAGGGCAGAAGGAGGCCAGCAGAACGAGGTGTGGGGGTCCCAAGGGCAGCAAGACGACGGGACTGATCTTCACTCTGGTGGTCTCCTTCCTGGTCTGCTGGGCTCCCTACCACTTCTTTGCCTTCCTGGATTTCCTGGTCCAGGTGAAGGTAGTCCAGGACTGCTCCTGGAAGGAATTCACGGACCTGGGCCTGCAGCTGGCCAACTTCTTTGCTTTCATCAACAGCTGCCTGAACCCACTGATTTATGTCTTTGTGGGCCGGCTTTTAAAGACCAGGGTCTGGAAGCATTATAAGAGATGCAGCCCTGGAAGCCTCGTGTCCCTATCCCCCAATAGGAAAGAACTCTTTCAGCTGTTCTGGCAGAACTGAAACAGCAGCCAGCCACGAAGCCTAGCTTCTAGACCTCTGATACCATACAGACCATCTTGTCGGCTGACCCACCGTGGCCTACAAAGATGCCCGGGGAATACTACTAAAAGGGTAGCAGGGACCTTGCAGATATAATTAAGGTAAGGATCTGGATATTAAGCTGATCCTGAAGTATTTGGGGGCAGGGAGAACAAAATAATCCCGGGGTTCCTTTTAAGCAGAGACTTCAGAGGACTGGAATATTCGCAGACTGAAGCAGAGGTCAGAGTGATGAGGAAGGGGCCGTGAACAGGGGCCTGCAGGCGCCCTTAGAAGATGGAGAAGAAAGAATACAGACACATGTCCTCTCTGCAACCTCTAGAAAGCAGCGCCCCGCCAACCTGCCGACTTTAACCCTGCCCCCTACGACTGTGAAAAAAGAAAACTGTGAGAGAATAAAGTGTTCTCATTTGCATTTGCCAAGTTTGTGATTACTGCCATAGCAACCACAGAAAACTTACCGAAGCACCCAGCAAGGGTCCCTCTTGACACTCCCACTTACCCAGGCCTTCCGAGGCTGACTCTGAGGAAAGCAGAGGTGGGGTAGCTGCAGACCCTACACATAGGAGCTTGCAGAGGTCTAAATAACCCTAAGTCCAAATGGGAAGCTCCACAGGCTACAGATCCAGCAGCTCCAGGGAAGGAAGTGTCCGTTCCTCCCCTCAGGTCCGTGCAGGGTGGACTCTGGGGGCTGTGGAGACAGACAGGAAGGGCTGGGGGAAGGCACAGGCTGTTGCCTAGAGTTCACGTGAACATTGCTGAATGCTGGAGCCTTCATCCAGTCTCTCCTTGGCTTCAAGGATCCAGGAGGGACCCTCCCAGAGAACTCTAGATGACACACAAGAGAGCGTCACAGGACAGAAGAACCTCCTATCCAGGTGACAGGGTGGGTCTGAGAACACAGGACAGTGGCCGCTGGCTGGGACAGGTAGAGTATTCTGGGACACATAGCCTGGCTTTTAAAAAGCTAGCAGTTGGCCAAGCAAAATAGGGAAAGGGCATGGTCCAGAAAGAAGAAGCAAGCTAATCCAGAGCAGTGGACTTTCAAGTTAGGAGAGGAGTCTGGGGAAGAAAGGCAAGGAGCTCCCAGAGGCAGGAGTTGGAGGAGAAAAGACATGGCGAGTGAGTATTTGATGCCCTCCCACAGACAGTGCTCACAAAACAGAGGGGTGTTCTGGGGGTCCTGAGGGGTCCCACTGAATCTACAGAGCATGTATTTGTGGTGACAATTTACTCACTGAGGCTTGGCAAGCCCCGGAGGCGGTCAGGTAGTGCTGGGACTGGATTTCAGTTAACTGCTGAAACCATCATGGTTCTGGGAGGCTGAGGGTATCCGTCAGCCTGTGGGGAATGGCTGAGGGGTGGAAGGAAGGAAGCCTAGGTGGTGTAGTAGTCAGCTTTCCCTTGCTGTGACATAACACCAAAACATGTCGACATAACAAGGGGGCAGGTTTATCTCAGCCTCACCGCTTCAGAGGTTTCCAGCTGTGGTTGGCCTTGCTGCTGTGGGTTAGGGGCAGCACAGAGCATCTTGGCAGGAGAGCATGGTGCAAGAGGTACATACATGCATACTTCATGATGACTGGGAAGCAGAGGAAGACGGGAGAAGCTGGGGTCCCAATATCTCCTCTAAGGGGATGTTCCCCCATGACCTAACCTCCTAAATACCCCACTACTTCCCAGGAGCATCATAGGCTGGCCAAGCCTTTACCACGTGGGCCTTTGGGGGACACTTGAAATCCCCCAAAGCAGGAGGTGGAGAAGAATGATACTGGAACAGGAAAAGGCTAGAGGCTGGGGAACACCTCGACCAGAGTACAAAGATGTCCTCAAATATCCCAGCAGGGGAGTCATCCGGGGATGACAAGGACAAGCATGGCTGTGGCACAGGGGCCCATGGAGGGGAGGGTGGAGGACAGTGAAGGCCATGAGGGATAAGGACTCAAGGAATCGTACAGGCAGGGTGGGTTACCCCCCAGACCCACCATCAGGGAAGACCCTGCAAGGCCTAAGGAAGAGAGAGTTGTAGAGCCAAGTGCCAAGGTCCAGCAATGGGGAAGTCACAATGGCCAGACATTCAGGATGCGTGGGAGGTGAGGACGGACCCTGTCACTCCTGCATGGAAGGGGTTAGTCCTCATCGAACAACTCAGATGCAAATTCACTCTAAAACTAAAACGTACCACTGGAGACTGGCCACAGGTCTGCCAGGCTGGCCTACCAGAACCTTGGTGATAACGCTATGGTCACCAGCCAAGCTCCATGTTTTCCTGGAGAGTATAGTATGGTCGGACATACGAACAGGATCCAGCCAGCCTGTGTGTCCACTTTGGACCCTATGGATTTAAACAATGCTCTTGAGTTCATTGCCAGTGTGAAATTCTACATGGCTACAAGTGTCCAGCTTGCCTACACAGTTCACACGGTGTCTTTCCAGTCAGCGGAAGGTCTAGCCTCTGGCCACTACTGTCGGCACTGAGAACTCCTCAGTGAATAAGAGAGGGTCATTCCTGGTACCCTCACAGATGATCCCCTGGGGCTCCCTGGGGCACAGATGCCTTGGTATTGACTGGCAGTATACTGCCAACAGGGTGTCCTCCCCCAGGTATCCCAAGTGCTTGGCAGCTCCAGGAAACTTAGTTTGCCACCTCTGGTATAGTTCAGTAGCTGGGTTTACAGTCCAGGAAGCTGGACCAGTGTGCCCTGCCTGAGTGGGGTCCCACACTTTAAGAATAGTGAGCTGGTGTGTGAGCCTCGGAAACATTGCTTGCAGGCCTGCAGGTCAGGGTGGGGTGCAGTGGGATGAGCAGCGGGCTGCATCCTGACACCTGGCTAGCTTAACCCCTGAAATAATTACACAGAAACTGTATTCATTTAAACACTGCTTGGCCCATATATCTAGCCTCTTCTTGGCTAACTCTCACATCTTGCTTTAATCCATATCTAGTAATCTGTGTATCATCACGGTGTCATGGCTTACGGGAAGATTCTAACCTACGTCCATCTCAGGCCAGAGAATCATGGCGCCTGTCACATTGCCTTTTTCCCAGCATTCTGTTTTGTCTACTCCACCCACCTAAGGGCTGCCCTATCAAAAGGCCAAGGCAGTTTTCTTTATTTAACCAACGAAAGCAACACATAGAAAGAAGACCCTCCTACACCAGTGGGGGTTGGGGGAGAGCCCTAGAAGAGAAGCTCTATAAAACAGGCACCTGATTTATGGGGACGGGGCCTATGAAGAAGCCTGGAGCTCAGTTCTGCTGTGGGCTGGAACAGCAGCAGGCAGCAGCTGGCAGAGCCACACAGGAAGGCTGCTGTATTCCATCTGGCCAGCTGCAGGCAGGGGAGAGGCTGGCCTTGGTTCAGAGCCAGTGCCGGAGAAGAAATATATTCTGTCCCCACAGGTTTGGCGACAGGCTCTGCTGGCAGGTTTCGTACTTAGGGCTGCACCCAGCCACACCTGGGGTGCCAATACTGGCATGGACAGTGAATTAGCCAGGGGTCCCCTTATCTTTCAGGAACTCCTCCTTTCTCTTGTAGAGGGGTCAAGACCAGAGGTGAAGCTTCTTTTCCAGGGCATTGCCAGCTTCTGGACCCATCTTGCTTTTGCTGCTCTGAACAGGGAAGGAGACAGGCTCCCTGTCACATAGACCATCCCTCATCCCTCACCATGGTACTGAGCAGGGCTAAGCCCCTCCAAATCACAGCCCTGGGGAGCTCCTACATGTTGCAACGGTCAAGGCAGATTCTTCTTCTCTGTAGATGAGTCATGAGTTTGATGAAAAGCAGGTAGGGAGGCTCCCCCCCGCCACACACACACAATGGCAGCTCCCACAGGCCTGGGAACCAGACCAAGGCTATGGTGATCTCTTGGTTCCAACTGAGCTCACCTCTGGTCTCTGAACACCTTCAGGTCCTGGTTGTTAGGGTTACAGGTGGGGTTCTGGTTGTCAGGGTTACAGGCAGGGTTCTGGTTGTCAGGGTTACAGATGGGGTTCTGATTGTCAGGGTTATAAATGGGGTTATGGTTGTCAGGGTTATAAATGGGGTCCTGGTTGTCGGGATTACAGACAGGGTCCTGGTTGTCAGGGTTAAAGACAGGGTCCTGGTTGTCAGGGTTACAGATGGGGTTCTGGTTGTCAGGGTTACAGGCAGGGTTCTGGTTGTCAGGGCTACAGACAGGGTCCTGGTTGTCAGGGTTACAGATGGGGTTCTGGTTGTCAGGGTTACAGATGGGATTCTGGTTGTCAGGGTTACAGATGGGGTTCTGGTTGTCAGGATTACAGGCAGGGTTCTGGTTGTCAGGGCTACAGACAGGGTCCTGGTTGTCAGGGTTACAGATGGGGTTCTGGTTGTCAGGGTTACAGATGAGGTTCTGGTTGTCAGGGTTACAGATGGGGTTCTGGTTGTCAGGGTTACAGATGGGGTTCTGGTTGTCAGGGTTACAGATGGGGTTCTGGTTGTCAGGGTTACAGACAAGGCTCTGGCCCTAACAAGGAAAACTCGGTATCCTTAACAAGTCAATGTAGCAACAGTACAAGTAGAAAAAGAAAATGTATTTAGTGAGGCCACAGTGAGAGGAAGGATGCAGAGCCGGTGGCTCTCCAAGGGCAAAGGCTGTGAATATCTGAGCAGTCCTGGTCAAATTGTGGTCCTGCCCATCTCTGTCTCAGCTCCAGCCTCTTCATCAAGGCAATCTGGCAAGCTGTCAGGACTGTGATATCTCCTTCTAGGAGATGAATTCTCTTCCCACTGGTGCTGAGCTCCAGCCTTTTCCTTTCTCCTGCATGAATCCATAAAGGGATAAAGCCACAGATTAGATCAGAGTCCCTGGATCCAATCACCTCCCGGAAGCCCATCATATAGTAACCAGTGTCCCAACAGGCTTGTCTTTCAGCCGGTGCTGGTGGGCGGGAGGTGGCAGCCATTCTGTGACAGATTTCTGTGGCAGCCACTCCTGATGCTCTTTCAGTTCTTGCTAGTGAATTGGGCAATGGGAGGTGAACCTTGCACCATGGTCAAGGTCACAGGCCCCACCCCTTGTGTTTTTCTGCTACAGTCAGCTTGGAAACCTTGTGTTAAGATGGGTCATAAGGAGCTGGCTAGGCGGTAGTGGCACACACCTTTACTACCAGTACACTTAAGGAGGCTGGGGCAGGTGGATCTTTCACTTTGAGGCCAGCCTGGTCTACAGAGTGAGCTCTAGGACAACCGGGGCTATTCAAAAAAACTCTGTCTCAAAAAAAACAAAAACAGAACAATACTGATACTTGTCAGTGTTCCGAGGGTTGGTGGGTGACAGAGAGACTCTGAAGTACATGATAAGCTTTAGCAGAAGCATCAGAGTGGATCAACCCCTGGTGGACAGAGCTCTGAACAGCTATGCAGCAGCCTCTAAACCTCTGATCTAGGAGTTGCCTAAGGAACCATCACCTAAGCAATTCTCAGCCACACAAGACTTCCCGGTGTGCCAGGTATGTCTCAAACTCAACTCTCTCCGTTCTCACCTGTCCGTACACTCTGGGCTTGCCTAAGCAGTGAGTTCATGTACTAAATGCTCTGCCCCATGTGGAAATGCTATTTGCTAGATCTTCATGGCTACATTGGCCTGACTCTGAGTTTCAGTGTCAAAAAAACCCATGGGCCACTAACCTGCCTGCCAATCTCCATACCAGGGCTCAAGGTAATAAAGATGCCACTGCAGTGTTCTGCCTCCCTCCTGCATTCAGGATTCAGGGGAAACAGTGGTACCCACACACCCCAGATGGGGAATGCCCTTCTTATGCTGTGAATATGTTTTATTACCATTAGTTAATTTAAAAAAATCCGATTTGGCCAATAGCTAGACAGAATAGAGCCAGGTGGGAAATCCAAACATTGATACAAGGGATGGAACAGGAAGGGCAGAGTCAGGGAGATACCAGCAGCTGTGAGGTCACAAGCTGTGAGTGGATGGTGACTGGTTAGCCATGGACGTCTCTCGGGCCTCCCTCCTGCGGCCCCACCTATCAAAGCCAATGTTTTCCCCTTCCTTCTCCCACTGCCAATCTCAAGATGGAAAAAGGTGAGCCTGGGAGGCCGAAAACGTCAACATCTGGAGACAGATTGATAGACAGGGATCTTCATGATCCATCCCCGACAAGGTCACAGAAGGGACTATAGAGCATCAAAGACCATCTTTATTTATCTTTTTTAACATTTTGAGGTTCTGTTTATCTGTGTGGATGTTGTTATGTCAACTTCAAGTTTTAATTTTAAATTTTCTAATTGAGTATGATGTGTGCGTCTTTATGTGCGCGTGGGTGTACATATGCCAAGGCACATGTATGGAGATCGAAGGGCAACTTTAGGTATTTGTTCTTATCTTTCTTCCTGTTTGAGGCAGGGAAGCTGGGCTATTTAGCCAGAGCATTGTGTGATTTGCCTGTTTCACCTCCCCTCTTGCTCTAGGAGAACTGGCTTTACAGCATGCATCCTGTATCTGGCTTTTATGTGGGCTCTGGGGATCTGAACTCAGGTCCTCCTGCTTGTGCGGCCGGAGTTCTATCCACTGAGCCACCCCTCCAGTGCACTTTCAAGTTGTTGTTTTTTTTTTTTAAAAAAAATGTGTTAAAATGCTCTTTATCTTGATTACTGGTACCCCTCCCAAACTTTGTGTCCCAGACAAGGGACTGTCTGCATCATCCATCTCTAGCGCGAGGACCGCAGAGGGCCTCACCTGCCTCTCCAGGAGAATAACCATAGCAGAAAAACTTGTGCAGGCTTCCCTCCAATTCCACACCTGCCACAGCACTCGGAGAAAACAAGACCCTTTTCTGAACACAAAGCAGTGAGTGATTAGCCAGCCATCTACATCTCCCAGACCTGCCTCCTGCCAGGCATCTTAAGCCCCTTCCCTCTGGGCCTGTTCCTTGGCCTCGGCAGGGAAGGGCCTATGTGTGTTGCCACCCAACTCAGGGTTGTTAGAGATAAATCAATCCTGACACAAAATGACATTTCACTTTATTCTTTGCTATTGATATCACACATGCACAAGTTTACTATTGATGGTGGGTGTGCACACCAGCACACACGTGCACAGACTTGCTATTACTGGTGGGTGTGCATGCCAGCACACTCGTGCACAGGCTTGAGTGGATGGCAGAAAACAACTTTCAGGAGTTGGTTCTCTCCTTCCCCTCGGGTGCCCCTTCTGGGCACTCAATTTGGTTCTGAGCCAGTTTGCTGAAGCAACATTTTTTTTTTTTTTTTTTTTAGTTTTTCTAGACAGGGTTTCTACATTTTTTAAATTTTTAATTGAAACCAACCTTGACTTAGATACCAGCCTGGTTAAAGACAGGATTTTTCTGAAGTCTTCTTGGGTGCACAAGGTCATGTCTCATTCAGCCTGAGGAGCCATAGGGCAGGGGTCAATTTCCATTTCAGAGCTACTTGAGCATGGGCACCCTCTGCTGGCCAGAAAGGTGGATTGCTTCACGCTCATAAAATAAGAGAGGGTAGCAGAGATGACTATGATCAGCATTCATTATCTACATGTATGAAAATGTCAAAATCAGGCAAGAGAGATGGCTCAGTGGTTAAAGCACTGGTTATTCTTCCAGAACACCCAGATTTAATTCCCAGCACCCAAACGGAATCTTGTAACTCCATCTGTAACTCCAGTTCCGGGGGTGACATCCTCTCTGGCCTCTACGGGCATCAGGCATGCAAGAGCTAACAGACACCACGCAGGCATAGGAACCATATACACAAAAAGGTTTTAAAAAGACAGAAGTATCCATTTAGGAAACCTTTTCACAATGAAGCCCGTTATTATGTGTAATTAGCATATGCTGAAATCATTTAAAACTAAGATGCAGAACTACTAAGAACACCTGACATCATTCCGACCTCCTCATTGATACACACCCTGGCCCCAGCCTCTGGCTTCCTCACACGTGCACACACAAGCAGGTGCATAGAATTTTTTTTCCAAGACAGGATTTCTCTGTAGCTTTGGAGCCTGTCTTGGAACTAGCTCTTGTAGACCAGGCTGGCCTCGAAATCACAGAGATCCATCTGCTTCTGCTGAGATCCACTTGTCTCTGCCTCCTGAGTGCTGGGATTAAAGACATGTGCCATCACTGTCCGGCGCACATAAATGTTTTTACAAGTCTCTTGGTTATGTTTTGTTTTTGTTTTTCTAGACAAGGTTTTCTGTGTAGCCCTGACTGTCCTGGAACTTGCTCTGTAGGCCAGGATAGCTTTGAACTCACAGAGATCCACCTGCCTCTGCCTCCCGAGTACTGGGATTAAAGACATGAACCACCACAGCCCGGCTTTATGGCAAATCTTAATGGTGGGTGTGTGAGCAGGTACAACTTTTCTTAGAAGGCAATTGGCAGTGTCAGAATTTAAATAGTTGTATCTCATCACCTCACTGGTCCTGAGGAACCTGCCTGACTCCATTTTGAAGACAGGAGCCATTGATTAAAATGTTTCCATTTACTCTAAGAGCTGAGCTTAAGTCTTTTCTGGAGCCTGACCTGCCCCAGCCCATGACCTTGACTTGTTTTGAGAATACTCTCGTGCTCCCTAATCACATGGCAACCATATAGTGGGCTTTCTGTCTGAGACTTTTCTGTATTCTCTTATTTCCCATTGTCTCTTCTGTAACTCTGCTTTGTAGCTACTTGTGATTTTACTCCTTAAAAGGGGCCCAAGAAATGGATTCCAGACTGCTCTCTTTAGCCAACTTAGGAGGCAGTCACTGGCCAGCTCCTACAAGCTTGCTACAAATTTGATACAAAATGATAGTGGTCTTATTCTCGCCCTGAGGGATTAACAGTCCCTCTTGTGGTGAGTCAGCCAACACATGCAGCGGGAAAGTAGATGGTAAATGACTCAGGTGACTCTAGGTTGTTCAGGGCCAGCTGAGACCCAGGTGAGCTGGCTCCAAAGCAAAGAGGACACAAAGGCTAAGGCACTTGAAGACAGTTTTTTAAAACAAGGCCCAGAGTGAAAGAGGAGGGTTTTCAAGGAAACAGCCATCCAGTAGTGGGAGAAGTAAAACTTTGAAAAGGAGATAGTACCTTGGCCATCAGAACATTTATTATAAAATGATATCTAGACGGGTGTGGTGGTGTGCACCTGTAATCCTAGCACTTGGGGGGAGGCAGGAGAATCAGGAGTTCAAAGCCAGACTGGAATGTAGTGAGCCTGAGCCCACCCATCTCAAAACAAAAATAAAATAAGAAAACTTAGTGAAATTTTGGTTTGGTGTTTCTGGAATAACCCTAAACAGCTCTGCCTCTTTGTACACCACATTTACACAAAGCGGGGTTCTCAGCATTGAGCGTTATGAAATTGAAACACCCATCACTCTGGAAGACAGGTGACCTCTATATTCTGCAGCATCAAATATTCAGTCGAGATTGCTTTATGTAAAAGTAAACAAGGATACTCATCTCATTAGTATGCAAATGTACCTTTAATAAATTATACAAACGCTGTACAACAAAGGGTTTAAGCCCTGTTCTACCTTATATGACACGGGGTCGGCCCTCCGACTGCACTGTCTTTCCACAGAGCAGCCTTTAAGCAGAGACGATGATACTTGTAGACAAGGTAGTAGTCCAGGCTGGGCTGGAACTACACAGCCCAGGCTAACTTAAATAAATAGTATCCTCATGCTTAGGTCTCCCAAGTGCTAGGATTACAGATGCAAGCAACCACACACGAGTTACCTGGGCTTCTGGGAGGATTTTGCTCCTGCTGAGACATTTGACATGTCTGGGGGAATGAGGGGAGTGTTTGCTATCTATTAGCTGGCTGTTGGACACACGACAGCACATGGGGCTGCTCCGCACAAGGAGCAAATGCCAAGCAGAAATGGAGAAACCACTTTAGAGCCACTTCCAGGTTCTGGGATGTGCTGACTGGGAGGCGGAGTTCTGTTTACAAGCAGATACTCTCCAGGTGCTCCAACCACTGCTGCCAGGCTTCAGGACCTGGGCGGACCAGAAAGAGGGCAGGTAAACAAAACAAGCAAGCCTCTCCCAAGTCACATTTAAGGCTCCTGAGCCCTTCTCCACCTCAATCAGCAAATGCCTACTGATTCTTGCAGTGAGGTGCCCCATCTCCTCTCAACAGCAGTTTAAGAGGGCCAGGAAGGTGGCTCAGGGGATGAAGGAGCTTGCTGTCAAGCCTGAATCCTGAATTTGATCTCTATAACTCGTATGGTGGAAGTCGAGAACTCCCATAAGCCATTCTCTGACTTCCACATGCATGCACACGCACACAAGAGCACACACGCACTCACAGCAGTTCAAGAAAGCAAGAGGTGTGGGGATCACATGAAGCAAGGTCTCGGGGCCTCTTTCCTGCAGACTCCTAATGAAGGACACACATGAGAGCCTGGCTGATATCTGTGCATCTCATAGATGTGCCCTTTCTTCCTTCTTAAGTACCGAGTGTGATGCCTGGCTTGTCAATTTCACCCGACTGCCAATGTGTTGGTTAGAAAGAGACACACCACATCAAAACTCCTTTTAAAATAATTTGTCTATTTAAATGTCTTGCGTCTTCCTCCTCTAGAGATTTACAAGCATCTATCGACATCCCTAAGACCAGAAGTCCACATTGAAGGGATAACCAGTAAAATCATCAGTACCCCAAAAGGGTGGGAGTGGCACACGTAACAATATAGCCCAATACAGCTCAGAAACGGGTGGCATATACACACTAGATCTGAGGTGCCAGGAGAAAGGATCCTTGAGACATAGATCCCACCCCCAAAAACAGTTCCAGTAAATTCAAGAAATGGTTCTCGGCGACAGACAATACTTAATCTTAAAGGAAAAAACAAAGAAGAAATATTTTAATTTTTTTCACAAGTATTCTTAACATCATCATGTTTTAAATAGTCACACTAACAAGTTACATGTTTCACAAAAATACTTGTACAGAGGAATATTCTTATTTACATCCAGAGTTGCCATAATTAGGAGAGTCAGGATTCTCAGCAAAGACAATGGCTGTGTGAGATGTTTTAACATCTGAGACAGGCAAGGAGGATCCACAGAAAAGATGAACTTGGTGCCTACAAACTCCATGAAAAAGCAAGCATCACAGTGGGACCAGCAGGCTACACAAACAAGGCTAGACAATTCCAGCCAGAAAAGTGAGGCAGCCGAGTAAACACCTTTGTGAAGGGAGAGGCCAGCCCCAGCCCTGTGCACGGTGCCAAGTGCCCAAGTGTAAGGGAGCAGCTGATCATACAGTCACACCCTCTGAACTCCAGCAGATAGACAGCACCCTGATGCTTACTACAAAGCGAATGACTTGCCTAATCCCAGCGCTGGCTAGAGAAGACCAACGTGGACCTCTGAGTCCTACCCCTACAGGAAATGAAGAGATTCAAAACAGGAAATGACAAGACTCAAAAGATTTCTCATTCACAATTTCTGTCTAGGAAATGGAGAACGCTTCTGAGCAATGCTGGCTGGCCTGCAACTGTGCACAAAG
Source organism: Microtus oregoni (assembly GCF_018167655.1). Lineage (NCBI taxonomy): Eukaryota > Metazoa > Chordata > Mammalia > Rodentia > Cricetidae > Microtus > Microtus oregoni. The sequence goes on along the minus strand of NW_024543210.1, from coordinate 7,817,983 downwards.
GGAAGTGTGCCCAATACAATCCTGAAAATGGCCAAACAGAGGCTGGCATGTGACATACTAATGTTCTTACAAGAATAGTGGCTATACCTTCCTGTAAACCAAAATAAAACTTCCTGATAAAAAAGGAAATCATCAATATACTTCTCTACACTATACAAATAATCTTCCTTTTCACCCTAAGGTGCAAACATGTATTTGACTTTGATACCAAGTGGTCCGTCCGGCCGCAGACAGAAGAATGTCACCCCTGTGTTCAGTCCTTCCAAGGGACTCTAAACTCTACATCCCCAGTGGGATGTGAAGGGAGGCAGGGAAGAAGTGTTTCCCCCTGTCCCCAGAACCCTGGAATCAGAGGGACTGAATTCAACATGGACAGAAGTAAAGCAGACTGGCTGTTTATGCAGCATTTTACACATTTATCATTTCAATTAGGACAATCAATGGTTAACCCTGAAGCCATTTATGGCAGGGTAGAATCCTCATTTCCAATTCCAATAGTGAAAACACCCAGGTGCCAGTCCCGAGTCACAGGACACCCAGGGAGGGGCAGGGGCCCTGGATAGGCAGCCACTGGAGCAGACACAGCTGATTGGACTAATAGGGGTCCTGCAGTGGCCTTCCAAGGGACACAGGACAGGAGGCAGGACAGAAGGGCCCAGGTACTCAGGAACACTGCTACTTGGATTCTTTTTCTTACAGTGACTTTTACATTTTAAGAATACTGATGACAAATATATATTCTTCTAAGTAGGAATTCAAATTTCCTAGAAACCTCATTAAAATGGAAGCCTACTGCTATGATGTCCGGCTCAGGGTGTGAGGACAGACAAGAGGAGAGAAGTGGAGGCTCACAGCCAGTCCCATGTGGCAGTCCCATTGCTGTGGTCTCTGTTTCCATAGGCAATAGTCAACATCTGGCCCAACTGAGTGATCTCGAGCAAGCTTGCTTCCCTGATTCCTTGGGGAGACTCTGTGAACCTCAGTAGCAATGGGTGAATACCTGCAGCTTACTCCAGTCATGCTGCCAGATCAGGAAGGTGTCACTCTGAGAGTAGAGATCTGAAGTAGCCCACAGCTGCCATGGTGTGGCACAGCCACGGTGTCCATGGCCACCAGACTCACAGGACGCGTCTGGGCACTCTACTGAGCACAGAGGCACACACCATTATTTGTGCTTATGCCAACATACTACATGTAGTCACAACAGTCATGTAACTTAGAAGTGTTCAAATACAGACAAGTCCTCACCAGGGCCTGGATAAATGCACACAGCCCTGGAGACCGAATCAACATCTCTGGCAAGGTAGAGAAGGTCAACAGGGAGAAGCAAGAGATGACATCATAAAGATACTTGTTTACATGGCTTCATTAATTTAACTAGTTAAAAGAAAGAGCTGTACACAGCTCAGAGGTCAAAGGGGACATTACTTCCATGTACCAATTCTCACTGACCTTAAACATAACTAAGAAGGAGACGTAGGGTGAAGTCTGACCAAATGCACCAGCAGCACATACTGCATGTTTCATTAGAAGGGCAGAGTGGCTAGCCAGTCATGGCAACACATGCCACTACTACCTGCGGTGTCTGCCCAGGGCCGTATCAGACACCTGCCCCACTTAACAAAAACAGAAGAGCCCACCATGAGGTCCCATGAGGTCTACCAGTGGCTGCTGAGATCTGTTTTTTTTTTTTTTTTCAATTTCACAGCAAAGGAAATCAAGCTTATGCAAATGTATACAATGCTACTTTTGCAAACTCTGGAGCCTGGATTTGGGGTTGGCACTGCCTTCTTGTTCAGAGCTTTCAGAGTGTGAGACTGCCCTTCCTTTTTCACCTACAAACTGGAATGCAACTGTGGCATCCACTTCACCCTGATACCCACCAACACTTTAGAAACCATGAGGGGACAGCATGCGACTCTAAACAGGGATGAATACAAATTCCTGGTTTTCTGTTGGGTCTTTAGGCAGACTGCAAACATTACCCCTTTTCTCCTTAACAATGTGAGATACTAACCACAATCAATTCTGAGAAGTGTCTCCAAATATCCCACTGTCAATCATTAACATTGCACCAATGAATATGCTTTCAGAAAAAACAAAATATTCACAGAAGTATACAACAATCTTACCTTTAAATAAAAATACTTTATTCATTCCTGACATGTTATCAAAATGTACAATATTAACCAAGTAAAAATGGTACTTTGAATTAGCTGACTAGGACATATTTGGAGCATTTTTAATTAACTTTCTAAGAATAAAACCCACTTCCAGTGTCACTTACCACACACCTTAATAGTCTGCATTGTGTACTTAACAATGGATACAGCGCCCATCAAAGAACACACAGCTGCACTTGGACACAGAAACTTACTACATTTGGGTTACCTTCCTTTCCAAAATCTGTGAGACATCTTCACTTCTTTTTATGTCTATGTAATCTTGTAAATGACAGAGAACACAGTACACCTGGCATTATATTACACACACACACACACACACACGCACGCACGCACGCACAGAGGATAAAGTGCAGCACAGCAGATCTCGTCTGTGACACTCACTTTCTCCAGGTGAGCTGAGCAGCTGGTCCCTCAGGGAGTCGAGGCCCTGCTTTATCAGACACTGGAGCCCTAGCTGCTTTGCTTTCCCTGTGGCTTCTCTCAGCAGCATCAGAAGTGTTGAAACTGAGTTGAGAAATCAACTCCCCAGAACTACAAGTGTGCTCCAATATTTTTCTTTAGCACTCAACACTGTTTACAAAGATGTTCCCAATGAGATCTTGTCAGTAACAAGTACGATTATAGCCACTTTAACGAAAGCAAAGCATTTAGCACGGCAGCAATCTCTACTGACCATGACACCAGACACCTGCCACTTCTGTAGGCAAGTGCCAGGCCCTAAAATGTCACAAGGTTTTGGCTGCATGTGTTTTGACAAAGAATTATTTAACTAAAAACTGCTTTTGTTCCTGAGATGAGCACATAAATTAGACAACTCTCTATGAAGCTGCCACTAGGACCCCCGCTCCTTAGCTCCACACACTCTGTGGGTCACACTGGAAGCCTCAGTCCTCCCCGTGGCGCCATTTCTGTGACTCGTCCTGCCGAACATCTGGTCTAATTTGGTTTCTCATGCCACCTAACACATTGGATGTTGCTTCGGTGGCTACAATTAGAGGCTTGACCACTGCCGGTGGGATCTGGCGCAGAACTTCACCCACAGCGCCGGTGACCCCTCTGCTCTCGTGTTCTCGAGCTGCTGTCTCATAAATGGTATGAGCCGTGTCTGCAATTCCCTGCAGAGGGTGGGAGGCAGAAAAGAGGAGAAAAGGTCAGAAACTAAGGTGCCACATGTCACACTTTCACACTTAGCCAAAATGCCTACAACTAGACCAGAACAGAAAACTAGGAAAGCAGCCAGCCGCCCTCACTCTGCTCCCTAACAGGGTCCCAGCTGTGAAGGAATTGGACTCACCATGGCAGCATTTCTCTGCAACACTACTGTGCAGACAATGGTGCTTAGTCAGTCCCAAGCAAGGAAGCCCACAGAAACACATCATAACCTAAAAGAAACTTCTGGCCCAACGAATCCCCCTAGCTAAATACAACTCTGCAAAGAGGGCCTCTGGAGTAAATGCTCTTGACAGAGAACCGCAGTGAGGATTCCTCTGATGCAGCCCAAGAAAACTTAGATCCACTCAGTGCTCAGAACACATGTACTCTGCCTACAATTATGAGCATGTCTTAGAAAAGAAGCATGGAACATATCCAATTAAGATAAAAATCCAAATCAAACACTTTACGGGGTTACACAGAAACTTCCGAAACCGTGAGTGGGCGCCTACAGTGGACCCACAGCTTCAGCAGCGCTCCACCCCTGTCACAACTGCTAAGTTTTGAGCTGAATGCACGCATGCTGGGCCGTGACAGAGCCCAACTTCATAGGAGTTCAGGATGTGTGTCCTAGGTAAGGGATCTCAAGGAGGGGCTGTCTGGATTAGAGGGCCTCTGCAGAGATTATCTTGATGACCTCAACTGAATAGGGAAGGCCCGCCACAGCTACTGTGGATGAGCAACTCCTGGGCAGGGAATCTCCAAGTGGAAAGGACGAAGCAGACCCAGCAGCATGTGCTTCTACACATTTCATCCTTTGACTGCAGATGCCATCTCCAGTTGCTCTAAGTTCCTGCTGCCTTGATTTCCCCAACATGACACACTGTGCTCTGAACTGGGAGTTAAAATAAACTCTTTCTGCCTTAAGTTCCTTTGCTCAGAGTATCTACCACAGCAACAGGAAAGACACCAGGATGTCACAGGTGTGGAAGTGTATGTCCATAACCTCAGCACTGGGGCTATGGATTGGAAATAAGAGAGGAAGAACTATACTTCAGACACAGTTCCCTGGGACCCCAAAGGCTACTTCTGTGCCGTGAGGATGGCTACAACATCTGACTGCTACCAGAATATGGTTAGAAAGCAAATCTAATGAATCCCAAGTAGAATGACCACAAACACCGCGTGTCATGGCAGGAAAAGGAAAGAGGCCTGTGAGTGTCTTGCCAACACTTGGAGAGCACCAGGCTTCACCAGCACAGCTGGTAGGCCGCAACACAGGGCACCTGCTGCTAAGCCTTGTGGCCTGACTAGATCCCTAGAACCCACAAACAGGAGAGAACCAATTCCACACACTGGTCCTTTGACTTCTACATAAACACTGTGCCATATGTCCCCCACAAAACAAAAATAAACAAAAAAACCCAGAAAAGTAAGTAAATAAAAGTAAAAATCTAATGTGGAGATTCCCACAGTTACCACTAGCCAATTTTATGGGACTTCTTGCACACATGAACACAGACACAGCTAGAAAATATTCCCAGTTCAGTGTCACACAGGGAACAAAATGGGAACTAAATGCCCACCAAGAGGAAAACATGGATGGCATATTCCTACAATGAAATACTATGAGACCATTTAAATGATATTATGTGTTCATGGATGTATCGTGAAAGTGTTACAGGATACACAAAACACTCTTTATGCTAATTAAAATATAAACACTGCTATGTTCGGCTTAGGAAGACTTACACAATCTAACTGTAAAACTCTGTCTAGAAAAGCTGTGACAACTTCAGAACAGTGAGGGAAGCAAGAGGAAAGCACCGACTCAGCAGCAAACACACTACATTAAGCTACACTCACTACCTGGCTTTCTTCTGCTTTCCACATACCAGTCACATGCTACCATTAGCAGCTTACATGCCATTCCCAACGATTCTTCTAAGACATTAAAGTCAGCGAATACTCTTTGGCTAGTTTCTATGTCAGCTTGGTATAGGCTAGGGTCACTTGGGAATAGTACCTCAACTGAGAAATGCCCCCACCAGAATGGCCTGTAGGCAAGCCTATGGAACATTTTCTTAGTGATTAATGGGTAGGGCCATCCCTGGACTGGTGGTCCTAGGTACTATAAGAAAGCAGGCTGAGCAAGTCATGAGGAACAAACCAGTAAGCAGCTCCTCTCCATGGCCCCAGCATCAGCTTCTGCTTCAGATTCCTGTTTGAGTTCCTGTCCTGACTTCCTTCAGTGACAGATTACAGTGTGGAAGTATAAGCTGAAATAAAGCCCTTCCTTTCCAAGTTGCTTTTGGTCACGGTGTTTCATCAGAACAATAGAAACCCCAACCAACAAACAGAGAAAGCATGCAAGCCAATTCTGACTTGCTACATACCTCTTTTACAACACTGTAGGCCTTGGCCACACCTTCCCTCAGGTCCACTGGCTGGTGGGCTAAACGGTGATGAGGAAATCTCTTTGCCTTCTTAGGTTCAATAGAAAGGGTACCTGGAGACACCATGTCATAAGCAGTCTCTGCTGCTGCCTGGGTCATTTTGTCAAAAGGGAGAAATTAATTAGAAGATAGTCTGGAGCACTGGGCACCAAAAGTGTGGCAGTGCTCTCCTGTAGGGTATAGAGAACCCACACACAGATGGCGCCTCTGCTTAAACGTCCATAACAAGAGCTTAGGACTTTCACACGTGAACAGGGAAGGTAAGCTAAAAGCTCGCATCTGGATTGAGCTGACCTACTCAACCCCTTCCTTTTATTATCCTATGTAGCAACTTTCAACACTTCTGTACAACCCTATTACATGTTCTTAAACTTAGCTCTGATCCTTTACATAGATCAGTGAAATAAACCCCCTGCTGACTTAATAACTGTTATTTTCTTGAAATATGCAAACAGACTTGGCAAGTTTGTTACCTAATGCTCAGTACTAGATAGCTAAACAACTACCAAGCACCAAACAAAGTGTGGTAGTGCACACCCGTACACCTGAACCCTTGGAAGGCCGAGGATATAAACTATAAGGACAGTCTGGGTTACTATAAGGACAGTCTGGGTTACATGGCAAGATGTCTCAAAAACAAAATAAAACAAAACTCAGTATGATAGCAAATCATTATAAATGAGATGTCTACCCTCAACATTTCACACATCTTCATGGGAGCTGCTATACAGGGCTCATCTGTCCAGATGAGGCAGGCAGGGAATAGTACCTGTATGGTTTGAACCATTCTGTTTGTGAGTTCTAGAGCAGCCATTGCAGTTGAGGTACCAAAGGAAGCAGCACCTCTCTGGAAGCCTCTGACGATGCGGCCATCCTTCCGGTACTGCTCGATTGGCAGCCACACCAAGTCTTTGAGGCCTTGCACTAGACACAGAAATCACAATGATAACTGTAGGCGACAAGAGTCTAATCCGTTGGCTCCTTGTCTCATTCTCACCATGGTCCCCAAAGGCCAGGCTTCCCAAAAGAAATACAGGCTAAGCCATATATGTGATTGGAAGTATTCTAATAATTTTCTCAAAAGCAAACTTAAATTTAATATTTGTAACCCAGATATATTCAGAATATTTTCATTGTAATATAAAGTCACTATAAAAATTATACGTGTGAGTGTGTGTGTGTGTGTGTGTGTGTGTGTGTGTATGGGGGGAGCCCAACCCTGATGGAGGTTCTGACCCTAAAACTAGGGGTAAAGTTTTATGTTCATGTTAATATGCATGTAGGTTTTAAAAAAAATGTTCTTTTAATAAACTCTTACGGTATCTGTAACTCCAAAAAGATTTAAAAAGACAACTCACCTAATTGAACTAGTGAATGCATAGGCCCAACACCTCCTAGGATTCCTGGTAGCTGGTTCTTCTTAATGTCAGTGAGCCATTCGGTGATTGCATATGAGAACAATTTGTCAATACCTAGCAAACTGGAGGAAATGAGTGTCAAGGCAAAGGAGGAATGGAGGCACACACCTAGGACTTCTCCTGTGTGGAAACTACATAGCACAGGGGCAAAACACTACAGATGCTCCTAAAATGGCAAAACATTTTTATATCATATAAATCAGCTACTAAATTCCCAATCTAAATCTGTGTGTGTGTGTGTGTGTGTGTGTGTGTGTGTGTGTGTGTGTGTCAGAGAGAAGACGAAAGACAAAGATTGACAAAGCTCAGGAAGCTTGCACAAGTGAGAGTGTCCTCCGCTGCTCTTATATCTTGATCCCCCATGGCTAAGGTACAGGGTACTAACCACAACCACATCTGTGAACCCAAATTCTTGTAACCAATAAGCCAACTTACAGCTTTAACAAGTTATCTTAAAATATCCTAAAGGAAAAATATTTTCAAGAAATACTACTCTGTTCCAACCGCTTCCACACCCTCAAAACAAACATTAATGCCAGATCAGTAAGGTCCGCCAGAGCTGTGCTCTCTGCAGAAAGCACAGGGCAGGCGAGCAGCTAGCAAAAACACTCCACTTTTATCTCTACAGCAGCTTAGGCCTCACCTTAAAGTCTCGGCAGGTCAGCCTACTCACCCGTGCCTATAGAAGAGCCTCTTCAGCTTTAGCTCAGAACAGTTCAACTGGGCCAGGCCAATCAAAATCCCAGCCAGTGTTCCCTGAAATAGGAAGAGAGGTCAATTAATCCATAAACTAAGGAGAGACTCCACATTTAACATAGCTGTTACTGGGGAAGTCCAAGCAATATTCTTTTTGTTGGGCGGGGGGGTTTCGAGACTGGGTTTCTCTGTGTAGCCCAGGCTGTCCTCAAACTCAGAGATCCACCTGCCTCTGCCTCCTGAGTGCTGGGATTAAAGGCGTGCACCATCACTTACTTTCTACGACCTGGCTACTCAATATTCTTTAATGAAGATAAATACTTAAAATAATTATAGAAGGAAAATACTTCAGAGAGTTACAGAAAAAAATGTATTTTATATGGTACAACCCACTATACCAGCTAATGATCAACAAGTATGAAATTTCACTTATAGTGCTTAACATTTACTTAGAAGCACATAAAGTTGCTGGCTTCATGTTAGACACATGTACATGCATAAAGCATGACAGCAACAACTTCATCTGTTATATTTTTTTTCTTTTTTTAACTGAATCTATAAGAGACACAGAGAACACTGCTAAGATGGCTCAGAGGGTAATGATGACCTGAGTTTAGTTCCCAGATCCCACACTGTAGGAGAGAACTGGCTCTCATAAGTTGTCCTCTGACTTCCACACAAGTGCCTCCTCTCCTCATGCATTCACTCCCTCCATAAGAAATAGATGCAATTTTTAAAAGATAATTTTACATTACATATTCACGCAAAGTGTCCACACCTGGTCCATTGACACATGTTTGCCATGATAGTCAAGCCGAATAGGAACTTCTGCCGTGAATCTGAATTCTCTGATGGGGGGGAGCAAAGGGAGATAGTTATATTCAAATTACTAATCATAAAATTAGACCTAACTGGTTAAAATGAAAAATCAAACAAAACCTCAAAGTAAATTAGAAGCACATCTCATGTCCTAAATACGAAAGAATGCCCTTTAGCTCCACTTTCTCTTAATCGCGACTAGACAGACAATTCTATTGTAGTTAAATGTTGTCACAAATGCCTTTTCTTAGTTTATTAAATGCTTATTCTTAAAAAAAAAATGTTTACATATTCTCGTCATATAGAGGACAAATCAATAAAAGTGGCCTCAAACATCAACAAGAAGTAGATAGGAGAGGCAAGAAGCCCATTCCCTGCTCAGTGTGAGCAGAGACAGACCCTGGCCTGGCCCCTGCTGCTAACAACTACATGGGATTCAAGTACAGATGTCTCAGCTCTCTGAGCCTCAATTCTTCATCACTGTAAAATCACCCTGGCAAATTTCGGTGAGAATCTGTGAGATGAGTGCTTGTGAGTAGACGTGAATATACTAACACTGGGAATTCTGGGGATGAGTAAACTATACACTGTTGATATATGGCCAACAACACAGTGAGCTGTCTTCCTACAGCTGACTGGAAACTGAATGCTCAGAACCCAAACCATGATTTTCCTCAACAGCATAAATGCTAATGGCTGCACACCAAACCACCTCAGAAAAGCCCCCTGTACTTACAATAAAATGGCAATGTATTATCTATTGCAGGGTTACTCTGCACAAACAAGGAGCGATAGTTAGACAGATAGTTATGCAAACAGGAGCATGAGGCGCATAGCAATGTGAAGGACCACTGATGGCCCTCATGCTTGTCAGTCCACTGACACACTCCAGAGCCATCATTAACTCCATAGAACGTCATTTGTTAATAAAATTAATATACTTACCTAAAAAACACAGGCTGGTCACTAAATGAAGCTTCCTCAGCTGAGAAGTCCTTCTCCTTCAGTCCACTAGCCCCCTCCACTGAATTGGCACTACGGTTTGAGGAAGGTTGCTTTGGCCCAGGGAAAGAAACAACTAGATTTGGCTCCTTTGAGGTACTCAAATGCCTTGGCAAACTGCAGGTGACATCAGCTCCAGGAGACTTTGTAACTGCAAACAAGAGGGGTGCATTTGAAGGCAGCTCTAAGACGTTCAAGCACCATGGCAATCGATACTGATCAGTCTGAGTGCTACACAGAGAAAATGTAGCTCCTATTACAGAGAAAATCTGTTCCCACCCTTACATCACTACTGTTACACACCCATTCGTATTAATTAACACAGAATGTACATATATGCATAGAAATAAGCTCTGCAAGTATATTCTTAAAAATAACACACAGCAGTTAAAATCAGTCTAAGTACATCCAGTCCTGATTTAGCAATAAGCTAACTTAAAATTCTTCCACCTCACAATGGAGGTGTGTACATTCTGTAAAAACCGTACTTGGGACCTACCCATCCCCCAACCTCAGAGAAACTCTGAAGCACAGACTGCAACTGCACAGAGCCGACCAAGAACAGCTCCTAGGACACAGGCAGCAACTGCAACAATCAGTCCAAGAGAAGACCCTTGAGTCACAGACACCAGCTGCAAGGATGGGACCAAGAGGCAAAGACACAGCTGGCAAAAATTGAAAAAAGTGATGGGTAGGCGCCAAAGCAATTTCATTCAACAACCTAAAAGCAACATGGTAACACCAGAACCCAGTGGTCATACAACATGAAAACCTAATTATCTAACCCAGAAGAAGCAGAAGAAAAATCTTAAACATAATTTTATAAAGATGATAGAGGCACTTAAAAAGGAAATAAAAAATTCTCTTAATGAAACGGAGGACAAGACAAACAAAAAACTGAAAGAAATCAGTAAATATCTTAAAGAAAACCAAGAAACAACAATCAAACAGGTAAAGCAAACAGATCAAACAGTTCAAGACTTGAAAAGAAGAAAATACAAACCAAGGAAATTCGGGAAATGGAATATCTGGGTAAATGAACAGGAACTACAGATGTAAGCATAACCAACAGAATACAAGAGATGGAAGAAAGACTATCAGAAGCTGAAAATATAATAGAGGAAATACATTCATCAATCAAAGAAAATGTTAAATCCAACAAAATCTTAACAAAAATCATTCCGGAAATCTGTGACACCATGAAGAGACCAAACCTACAAATAGGGATGGAAAAAGAATAAGAACTCCAACTCAAAAGGCACAAAAATATATTCAAGAAAAATCATAGAAGAAAACTTTCCCAACCTGAAGAAGAATATACCTATGAATGTACAAGAAGCTTACAGAACACCAAATAGACTGGACCAAAAAAATTCTCCTCACCTCATCATATAATAATCAAAACACAAAACACACAGAATAAAGAAAGAATATTAAGAGCTGCAAAGGAAAAAGGCCAAGTAAAAATATAAAGGCTGACCAATCAGAATTACACCCAACTTCTGAATGGAAACCATGAAAGCCAGAAGGTCTTGGACAGATGCGCTGCAGACACTAAGAGACCATGAACGCAAGCCCAGACTGATACAAGCCAGCAAAGCTTTCATGCACCATAGATAGAGAAAACAAGATATTCCATGTTAAAACTAGATTTAAACAAACCTATTCATAAACCCAGCCTTACAAAAATGACTCCAACCCAAGAAAGCTAGCTGCACCCACAAAAACACAGGCAACAGATAACCTCACACCAGTAAAGTCCAAAGAAGGGAAACACAAATACTACCACCGAAAAATAACAGGAATTAACAATTACTGGTCATTAATATCTCAGTATCAATGGACAATTCGCCTATAAAAAGACACACTAACAGAATAAAGATGAAAGTAAATCCAACCTTCTGTTGCATCCAAGAAACACACCTCAACCTCAAAGACAGACATTACATCAGAGTAAAGGTGTGGGAAAAGATTTTCCAATCAAATGGACCAAAGAAATAAGTAGGTGAAGCTATCCTAATATCTAACAAAATAGACCTCAAACTAAAATCAATCAAAAGAGATAGAGAAGGATACTTCATATTCATCACAGAAAAAATTCACCAAGATGAAGTCTCAATCCTGAACATCTACGCCCCAAATGCAAGAGTACCTGCATATGTAAAAGAAAAATTACTAAAGCTTAACATACAAACATCTAACCCCATATAGTAATAGTAGGAGACTTCAACACCCAAACTCTCACCAATGGACAAGTCAACCAGACAGAAACTTAAATGGAAAAAAAAAAAGAATAGATGTCATGACTCAAATGGACTTAACAGACATCCACAGAACATTTCAACTAAACACAAAACAATACATTTTTTCTCTCAGTACCTCATGGAACCTTCTCTAAAATTGATCACATACTCAGTAACAAAGCAAACCTCAAGGAATAGTGCCCTGTGTCTTATCATATCACAATGGCTTAAAGTTAGAATTCAATAACAATACTAATTGCAAAAAGCCTACAAACTCATGAAAATTGAGCAGTGTTCAAGTGAACCACCCCTGGGTCAAAGAAGAAATAAAGAAATTAAAGACTTCCTAAAATTCAATGAAAATGAATGCACAACATACCCAAACCTATGGGACACTATGAAAGCAGTGCTAAGAGAAAAATTCATAGCATTAAGTGCCTACATAAAGAAAGTAGAGAAATCTCACACTAGCGACTTAACAGCACACCTGAAAGCTCTAGAACAAAAAGAAGCATACTCACCCAGGAAAAGTAGATGATAGGCAATAATCAAACCGAGAACTGGAATCAATAAAATAGAAACAAAGGAAACCATACAAAGAATCAATGAAACAAGGAGCTGGTTCTTTGAGAAAATAATTAAGATTAAAAAAAACCCTTATCCAAACTAATCAAAAGGCAGAGAGAGAACATCCAAATTAACAAAATTAGAAATGAAAAGGAGTACATAACAACAGACATGGAGGAAATCCAGACACTTAATATATCATACTTCGAAAACCTGTACTCCACAAAATTGGAAAATGTAAAATAGACAATTTTCTGAACAGGTACCACATACCAAAATTAAATCAATACCAGACGAACAACTTAAATAGACTATAGCCTGTAAGGAAATAGAAACAGTCATCAAAAGCTTCCCAACTAAAAAAGTCCAGGGCCTGATGGTTTCAGCACAGAATTCTACCAGAACTTCAAAGAAAAGCTAATGCATAGGCTTCTCAAATTGTTTCACATAATAGAAACAGAAGAAACATTGCCAAACTCTTTTTATGAGGCTATAATTACCCTGATACCCAAACCACACAAAGACTCAAACAAGAAAGAATTATAGATTAATCTCCATCATGAACAATGATGCAAAAATACTCACTAAAATACTAGTAAACCAAATGCAAGAGCACATCAAAAAACTCATCCACCAAGATGAAGTCAGCTTCATCCTGTAGTTGCAGGGAAAATTCAACATACAAAAATCTATCAATGTAATCCACCATATAAACTGAAAGAAACAAAAACATCATATCATCTCATTAGATGCTGAAAAAGAATTTGACAAAGTGCAACAGTCATTCATGATAAAGGTCTTGGAGAGATCAGAGACACAAGGAACATATCTAAACATAATAAAAGCAGTATACAACAAGCTGACAAGCCAACAACTAAATGGACAGAAACTCAAAGAAATTCCACTAAAGTCAGGAACAAGACAAGGCTGTCCGCTCTCTCCATATCTCTTCAACATAGTTCTTTTTTTTTTTTAAATTTATTTATTTATTAAGGATTTCTGCCTCGTCCCCACAACCGCTTCCCATTTCCCTCCCCCTCCCCCGATCAAGTCCCCCTCAACATAGTTCTTGAAGTTCTGGCTTGAGCAATAAAACAACAAAAGGAAACCAAAGGGGGTAGAAATTGGAAAGGAAGAAGTCAAACTTTTGCTATTTGCAGATGATATGATAGTATACATAAGTGACCCCAAAACTCTACCTGGGAACTCCTACAGCTGATAAATACCTTCAATAATATGGCAGGATACAAGATCAACTAAAAAATAACCAGTAGCCCTCCTATATACACGTGATAAAGAAGTTGAGAAAGAAATCAAAGAAAGATCACCCTTTACAATAGCCACAAATAATATAAAATATCTTGGGGTAACACTAAACAAAGAGTGAGACACCTGTTCGACAAGAACTTTAAGTCTTTGAAGAAAGAAACTGAAGAAGATACCAGAAAATGGAAAGATCTCCCATGCTAGTGGATAGGTAGGATAACATAATAAGAAGGGCAGTCCTACTGAAAGTAATCTATCAATTCAATGAAATCCCCCTCAAAAATCCAACACAGTTCTTCACAGACCTCAAAAGGACAATACTCAACTTCATATGAAAAAACAGGATAGCCAAAACAATCCAGAGTCATCACCATCCTTGACATGAAGCTCTAATATAGAGCCACAGTAATGAAAACAGCTTGGTATTGGCATAAAAACAGGTTGAAAAATGGAATCGAATTGAAGACCCTGATATTAATCCACATACCTATGAATACTTGATTTATTTTACAACGAAGCTAAAATTATACAATGGAAAAAAGAAAGCATCTCAACAAATGGTGATGGTATAACCAGATGTCAATATGTAGAAGAACACAAATAGATCCAAATCTAATTCCCATAAACAAAACTCAAGTCCAAATGGTTTAAAGACCTCAAATTAAATCCAATCACACTGAATCTGATAGAAGAGAAAATGGAAGCAATCTTCAATGCATGGGTACAGGAAACCACTTCCTAAATATAACACCAGTAGCGCAGACACTGAGACCAACAATAAATAAATGGGACCTCCTGAAACTGAGAAAAGGACATAGTCAATAAGACAAAAAGGCAGCCTACTGAATGGGAAAAGATCTTCACCGACCCCCCCCCATCAGAAAAAGGACTGATATCCAAAATAAATAAAGAACTAAAAAAAACTAGACATCAAAATACCAAATAATCCAATTAAAAAATGAGGTACAGATCTAAACAGAATTCTCAACAGGAGAATCTCAAAGACACTTAAGGAAATGTTCAACATCCTTAACCATCAGGGAAATGTAAATCAAAACGATTCTGAGATACCATCTTACACCAGTCAGAATAGCTAAGATAAAAAACACCTCTTATGTTTTGCTTATGTTATGTTTATGCTGGAGAGGCAGAATAAGGGGAACACTCCTTCCTCCACTGTGGTGGGAATGCAAACTTATACAATAACTCTGGAAATCAGGGTGGCGATTTCTCAAAAAATTGGGAATCAACCTACTTTAAGACCCAGCAATACCACACTTGGACATATACCCAAAGGATGCTCAATCATACTATAAGAACATTTGCTTAACTATGTTCATAGTAGCATTATTCATAATAGCCAGAACCTGGAAACAACCTAGATAAAGAAAATGTGATACATTTACACAATGTAGTACTACTCAGTGGTAAAAAAAGAAAAAAGAAAAAAAAAAAAAAGACCGACATCTTGAAATTTGCATGCAAATGGATGGAACTAGAGAAAAAAAAAAAACCATCCTCAGTGAGGTAACCCAGACCCAGGAAGATGGGCATGTACTCACTCATAGGTGAATACTAGCTGTAAAGCAAAGGATAATGAGCCTATTGTCCATGACCCCAGAGAAGCTAGGTAACAAGGAGAACCCTAAGAAAAACATACATAGATTCCCCTGGAAATGGGAAATAGATCTCCTGAGAAAATTGGGAGCATAGGGGTTGGGGGAGAAGGAAGGACAGGAGGGGAGAAGGAAGGGAAAAAGGAAGGGGAAGGGGAGAACTTGAGGAAATAGGATGGTCAAGATGGCAGAAGGACAGAAACAGAGAGCAAGGAAAGAGATACCTTGACTGAGGGAGCCATTATGGGGCTAGTAAGAAACCTGGCACTAGAGACATTCTCAGGAATCCCCAAGTATGACCCCAGCTAAAACTCTAAGCAATGGTGGAGAGGATGCCTGGACTAGCCTTGCTCTGTAGTCAGACTGATGACTATCTTAAATGTCATTATAGAACTTCATCCAGCAACTGACTGAAGCAGTGCAGAAATCCACAGTGGAGCACTGGGAGGAGTTCCGAAAGTCCAGTCAAAGAGTGGGAGGAATGAAAATATGAGCAAAGAATCAAGACTATGATGGGGACAGCCACTGAAACAGCTTACCTGAGCTAATGGGAGCTCACTGACTCTGGCCTAACAGTGAGGGAAGCAGCATAGAACCAAACTAGGCCCTTGAAATGTGGGTGACAGTTGTATGGCTGGGGCAGACTGTGGGAACACTGGCAGTGGTACCAGGATTTATCTCTACTTCTTGAACTGGCTTTTTGGAATCCATTGTCTTTGGAGAGATACCTTGCTCAGCCTGTATATAATGGGGAGGGCCTTGGTCCTGCCTCAAAGCACTGTGCTAGACTTTGTTGATTCCCTATGGGAAGCCTTGCCTCTCTGAGGAGTAGTGGATAGAGGGTAGGAGTGGGGGGAGTGTGAACTGGGATTGGTATGTAAAATGAGAAAAGATAGTTTAAAAAAAAAAAGAAAGAAAAGAAAGACAAAAGATGGTATTTGGAATACGAACTCCGAGCTTTTCCTAGCAGTGTGCAGTTCTGTGCTCTTGTAGTGTTTGTTGGGTGGCCACCACCAGCCACAGCTCTTTAGTCAGCAGTCGCTAGGGAAAACAACCAATACTCTACAATAGTGTGCTGCTGCCATCACTAAGTGGGCTCCAGGCACTAGATTCATTTCTGAGCTACAATACTCAGCTTACAAAGGCATTCTGAGGATGTGACCCCATCCTGAGTAAGGCCTCCATACACACCACAGAACACTCAGACTGAACGTGTTAAGTACCTTCTGGATCTGGAGTCAAGAGAAGCTCCACTTCTGTAGAAAGACTTGTGAAGAAATCCTTGAGGAAGAACAAAGCGTCCTGGAATGGAGACAAGTCACTGTCACTAACAGGACAGTCTGCAGGCTGTATGCACCAGTCACCACTGCACAGCAGTCACTGCACTTCTCGTCGGCTCGCCCACCACTCATCTCTTCTTGTCACACACATACAAGCCCAGCATCCCTATTATTTTTTACAACTATGAAAAAAAAATACAAACACAGAAAAAGTAAAATCTAAATAGCTAGGAATGGGCAGGGTGTGGTGGCACCCGCCTTTAATCCCAGCAGTGGTCTATATGGAGGTCAACCTGGTTTGTGTCGCAGGTTCCAGGACAGTAGAGACTACTCAGACCCTGTCTCAAAATAGAAACAGAAACAAAACAAAACACAAACGACTAGGAAAAATTTCTAAATCAAAGTGTATTTTTGTTTTCTTTGCAAGAAAATGTTCTCACTTGCTCTTAGCATGTGTTCTCATTCTAAGTCAACAATGGTAACAACACTATTAGCAGCAGATGGTATATCTTACATATTTACCTTGTGCCACTATTCCCTAGAACTTATTTCTTCTTTAATCACTATATTGCCTTAAGACAGTTCCTTCATTGAACAAGATATTCAAAATGGGAATTTGAAGCTGTGTGTGATGGACATGCCCATAAATCCAACATTTAGGAAGCTAAGGCAGGAGGATTGCCAAGAATTCAAAAATGCCTCAGCTACATAGCAAATTACACATTAGCCATATTAGAGCAAGACTTTGTCTTTAAATAAATAAATACAAATGAAATCAGCCACTCAATACAGTCTTTTCTGCAGTCATATATGAAAAGCAAAGGTATTGGCTCTGGGCTCACACCCCTCCAGTTGCCAAAACACTGAACTGACAAATGCAGGGCATAAAACACAAAATTGAAAGCCTAAGTCCATTCTTTTCTATCCTTCCCTCCATCAAAAACTCTAAATTCTATAAAAAATTAACACTGTATCCAATACAATGTGACTGTGAGGTACATGGTCACAACGTTGGTTCACAACAAGAAAGTATGACTCCTAGTTTCCAATGATGTGGGATGTCCCTTCTGCACATGTGTTGCTTTTATTGGCTGATGAATAAAGCTGTTTTGGCCAATGGCTTAGCAGAGTAAAGCAAGGTGGGAAATTTGAACAGAGATATATAGAGTAGGCAGAGTTAAGGAGACACCATGTAGCTGACAAAGGAGAAAAATGATGAATCTTACTGTAAGCCACAGCCTTGTGGCAATACAGACTAATAGAAATGGGTTAATTTAAGATGTAAGAGCTAGCTAGAAATACACTTGAGCCATGGGCCAAACAGTGTGGTAATCGATATTGTTTCCATGTAATTATTCAGGTCTGGGTGGTCAGGGAACAAAAAAGCAGTCTCCATTTACATAATGGTGTCCCATGTGGGGCAACATACATCCACATAAAGCCTAAGAAAGCTTTAAAAAAAGTGCTTCTAGGCCCACAAAAAAACAGGAGTCAATTGGAGTTTCATGGTAACCACATAGTTTCAAATAGGCTCTGTTTGTTGGCAGCGAGCAGAGGTGTGGCACCTTTCAAAACAAGGCTTCCTAACTCAGAGTTAGCAGCAAAAACTGCATGGCTTGCTTAAGAGCCAGCTTCCTGTTTTGTGCTGGTGACAAGTACAGCTCTGACTCTTTCGAAAGGTAGTGCTATGGAGCACTTAAATGGGGTTTGTGAGCAGCATGGTACAAATTGCTTTATGGTGACAGAGACCCACTACATCCCTGTAGTTGGGGCAGTGAGCTGGCTTGCTGAGCTGGCATGTTGGACAAGGCAGAGTCAAAAAGAAAAGCAGCAGGTTTAGTCTTAGCCATGCTGCTTAGTATTTTAAAAAGCACTCCTAGTTAAAAAAAAAAAAGAGAGAGAGAGAGAGAAAGCATTATAGATTCAGACAAAAAAGACCTCTGAATGGCTCACAGTGTTGAATTGATATACATGGGCTTAAGAGAGAGAAAGCAAAGAGTACAGACAGTCATAGATTAAAGGAGTAAAAATAATAAAATAATTAAAAGGTAATAGAGTAAAATGTCTTGTAAATATGGAAAATACACAAAGAGTCTGGCTTATGTATATTATTGTGTTTTCTTTGAATTTTTTGACTATGAATGAGCTAACTACAGAGAGACATGTCATTGTACAGGCTGCTAAGCTAAACCAACAAACAAATTTTGAAGGAATCTTGACTTCAAAATTTGAGTCTAAGGATATGTTACTTTGGAAAAGGGATTCTGCTTTTGTTTCCACAGAAGATGAGAACCTGTGGATTCCTTCTAGGCCAATGTGGTTTGATGGAATAAGTCCTGCCAAAAGGTCTCCAAGAACCCTAAAAATACATTGTCCAACAAACAGCAGGAAGCAGTTTGGAGAAAACAAAACCTAAATTCTTAAAATGATAGTTCCGAAATGTTTGTTTTCAGTTAAAGGGGGATATGGTATAGAAATAAATACTTTGCGTTGGTATAGATCTTGGTCTATTGATACAGATTTAAGATTGATTTTGTTACCTGTGTATATGTATTTCTGCTCTTGTTTAAGGTACTGTGTTTATACAGCTTATTTAAAATGTAATGTATATTTAAGAAATACAGATTAATAGTCATCTATAATAATCAAACCTTTAAATATGTTAGGTTTGCTAGATATACAGAGGTATATTTCAGTTAGTCTTCAAAGACCTACAGAATATGGCATTTAAAATGTTTTAAGAACTTAGACTTTTCTCAATGAGACATGCCTGCCTCTGGCAGCACCAATTACTTCAAGAAGATGATGGGCATCAAAGAAGCTCCTTATGGAATTTTCTAGTCATTTGAGCAAGAAGCTGTTCTTGCATGGACTGCTTGATGATATGCTGTATGAACTGGACATTGAGGACCCACAGAAAAATGACTGCTGAAATTGTCTAAAACAGGTCAGACATTCCTTCAGGGTTCCTGCTTCATGAAAGACTCTGCCAGACATTCTGCAGGATACAAAAGAAAGTGACTAACTGCCAATATAGATGAAACAATCTTTGAAATTTCTTGCTTCATGGAAAAGTCTGCCAGATACTATGGGCCTGTCGGCTGAAGACTGATGCCCCAACGTTACAAAAGAACTTTGGGTGACTGCCCAGGCAGTGAGATGTCTCCATCAATTCTAGAGTTTTAGAAGTTGCTTACAATGCACTTCTTGTTTACTTAAGTAATATTATATTCTCCTGGGGTCTTTGATGGAGTTGAAGACAGATATAGTAAGAGCTTTCCTAAGTTTTGATAAAAGATAAATTAGATAAAAAACTTTAGATATAAATAGACTAAATATTATAACTGTGTAATTCTTGCTTGATACCTGTTTTGTTATATGCAATTTTACTTTGTTAAAGTTAAAACCTTCCTTTTTAATTAGAAAAGGGGTGATGATGTGGGATGTCTTTCTGTATATGTGTTGCTTTTATTGGTTGTTGTGTAAAGCTGTTTTGACCAACGGCTTAGCAGAGTAAAGCCAGGTGGTAAATCAAAACAGATATATATATAGAGTAGACGGAGTCAAGGAAACGCCCATTAGCTACCACGGAGAAAGATGCCAGAACCTTACCAGTAGGCCATAGCCTCAAGGTGATACATAGATTATTAGAAATGGGTTAGTTTAAGATATAAGAGCTAGCTAGAAATATACCTAAGCCATTGGCCAAGCAATGTTGTAATTAATATTGTTTCTGTGTGATTATTTGGGTCTGGGCAACCAGGAAACAAATAGTCTTTGCTTACATCCAAGAATTTAGTTACTTGCCATCCCATTTATATTTAAATAATGCAGGTGACAATATTCTAGGTAATATGGTGCCTAGAAGTCTGAGATAATTCCACCAATACCTGGTTCTGAGGCAAGTAGCAGGTTCACAGAAGGCTCATTATTGTGTCATGTTCAGTACATGTACATGTACCTGTACCTGGCACTGTTTACACTGTACATGCTTATTACATGTTCATATCATACTCAGCATTGTATGTTAACTAACAGGATATAAAATTAAAGTTGTAAATGTTTTAATTCCAAGACTGTTCAAAAAAAAGGAAAATATTAAATATAGATTTGTTCTTGAAGAAAAAAAGAAATACTAAAGACACACTAGAAACCCTGGCTCTTTTATGATGTTCCTTTTACTGCAGTATTTACATTTTGCTGTGAAAACAGCACATCAGAAACGCCTCACAAGAGAAGATTCAGCGATGGTTAATAAGAATGTGAAAAGAGGCTACACAGACAACCATCAAGGAACCCCAAATGAAGATACAGAAACACTAAATATAACATCAAAAATTTAAAAGATGACAGAACCAAGTTTGGCCAGGACAAGAAGCAACCAGAATACTTATTGGCTACTACTGGGAAACAGTTAAGTAGCTGCTCATAGTACCTGAAGGACCTAGAAGTTCTGCTTTTATTTACTACACGTATGTAGATGCATGTACGTATATGTGAAAAAATACACACACATGTACATTACCCAAGTGAAAAGAAAAATATGTCCATAAACACTTCTATACAAATTTGACAATGGCCTCATTTATGAGCACTAAAAGTGAGTGTGAACCAGCAGGCAAATGGGTAAGCTGGGGCACATGTGTGGTGGGTGACACCTACAAAGTCAAGCTGTGACACAGAGGAACCCCACAGACAATCCAGAAGAAGGAAACCAAATGTGCTTCTGTTTATACAGAGCCACAGCCAGGAAAGATGTCACCCTGAGGTGAGAGGAAAACTGATGGCTGTTTGGAGATGGTGAGGCCCAACTACACAGGGGAGAAAAGATAAGGCATTTCAGCTGACAGAGTAGCTAGCAACTCTGCAAGAAAAACATCTATCTCCACTGCAGGCTTAACATCTCTACACTTCATAAGAGTATTTTAGCATAATCATTTAAAAATTTAAAATTTAGGTTCAGTATTCAGTGTTAAACTTGGACTGTAAAACATTTATACCTAGCCTGAGGTTCTATGATAGAGCGGATTAATAGTACTGTGTTAAAGAATTACTTTAATGCCATGCTCACTCTGAGACACAGGATGATACCATGCAGCCATACAATTTCTATTTTCCTCACTGTTTTCTCTAGGATTAATATTTGTCCCCTTTTAAAGTAACTGTGCTTTATAGTTCTACAGAAGGAACTACAGTCGATATTAAAGAAATTTGAGCTTGCTAAGTTTGATAAGGCCATGCAATAAAGATGATTCTGAGTCAGTCTTCTAATGGTAGGAATTTCCACAGGTCAATTTCCCGATAAATATTTCACTATATATCTAGTAAGTTGGCACATGGATAAACTGAACTAAAATAGAAATATCAAGGGGACTGGAGAGATGGCTCAATGGTTAAGAACACTTGCTACATTTGTAGAGGACCCAAGTTTGGATCCCAAGGCCCATACTGGGCAACTTACAACAACCTATAACTCCAGTTCCAGGGAATCTGAAGCCCTCTTTTGGCTTCTGTAGGCACCTATACACATTGTGCAAATGCTCACATACATACATACTACATATATACATACATACACTACATACATACACATAGAAATACACATAAATAAAAATAAATCTTTTAAAAATATGCATATCAAAGTTATTTTCATAATGAAAACTACGAATCTGAAGTCTGACCAGCTCAGAACCTGCAAGCATTACATACATACCCAATTTTCTCTTGCAAAGCCTCTCAGACTGGTCCTGCCCTGTTTACAGTTTGAGCACTTATTTCAATTGATGTCTGAGATGTCTATCGTTTGCTATAGATTATCCAAATTTTATTTAAGTGACAACATCAAAAATCAGTATTACTTAGGCAAATGTACAATGCTATCCACACATATGCCAAATCTAAAACTATGAAAGGTTTAACAAGAGATTTTGCTATTTTATAATTCCAGGTATGTTCTGCAGCTGTTGCTTGCTTCTGCTAATATCCATGAATGTTCACACTCCTCATCCACAGCATAAGATACCAGGTACTAAATTAAATGTTCTCCATACATTGTCCTATTTAATGCTCATCATGCACGTATTACTGCCTCTGTCATTAAAGCAAAGCCCAAGGAAATTTGATAGGATACTTGTCCCAACATAAGAAAAGGATTTTCTTTACAACTTCCCATAAATCTGTTTATATTATGGCCTCTTTACTTATGGCCCCATTTACTATTTTGGTATTTCGCCTAGCACAGAAAAATTCTCTTGGAAAATCTGTAACACCATCTCTTCTAACATTTAACACATCCAGGAGCCCTTTAAGTCTCTAAAATTATGATGCCTGAGTTAGGTGTCCACATGGAGTGGAAAAAAGAACTTAGTCCCATATCACACATATCAGCATGAAATGGAGACGGCACCATAAGGTCAGACTTCAAACTGTACAAATGACTCTGCCCTACAGCGTCCCAACTCTCTCAGAAGTTCAGCTGTACTAAATAGACATAGATACTCCCTTACTTTAGTCCTAACTGCACCAATTTGCACACAACACAAACCTGGTCGATATTGAGGCGAAGCGGCATCAGTGACACCCTCAAGCAGCATTCCTGCGGTAACCTACCAGACTCTGGACGGACGTGCAATGCTTTAATTGTCAACTACAAGAAAGAGATAAAAACATTTTCCCTGGTGACATAATGACCTTGCTCTCATTTAAAAAAAATTTAAAGAAGTAAACAATCATATTGCCAGCTAATAAAAATATCAGAATTTTGAGTTTTGAGGCCAGCCTGGGCTAGATGGTGAGACTTTGTCAAAGATGGAGGAGGAAGATTATATTTACCCTCCTTCCTTAAAAGCCTGTTCAAACTTCAAGAAAGTCTTATGACAGACTCTTCAGAGGATAACAGCAAATGACAACACTGTGGCTTCAGGCTCAATGGGGCTTGCTGAGCTCCCAATGCTAGTGGACAGACCCATCTTCCAGAGCCAGCCTGCGCTACACCTCCAAAGTCCAGGGCTTGCCGTTCCCCCTCACTAACACTTAGAGTCTTCTAAGTGTGGAGGGCTGACAACATCCTAGTTATTCTCACACAGTTCTGTTTTACCTGAGCAGTGACAGAGCGGCAATTATAGTTGTAGTCTGTAAAATAATTCTTGAACACAAAACTTAAAATAGTATATTGAAAAGTAATTTTCATATTAAAAAGAGAAAACACTTTTTTCTCATTTTGATAATTCTCCCCACTCTAATTCTACTGCAGTTAGACACAAATAAAAATGTTTTTCCAGAACTAATGAAAAGAGCAAGGCTTCAAGGCATCTTACCATGTTGGAATGAGCTTTACGAGGCATGTCTTTGCTGCAATACAGGTATAAAAATTTGTTCATTTGTGATGTCGCCAGCCGATCTCTAATTTCAAGATCCTGAACGACGAACACCTGCCTGGAGACCGGGTATTCTAGGAGGCTGGACTCACACTCAGGCTTACATGGGGGGTAGACTTCATGCTGAAACT
Source organism: Microtus oregoni (assembly GCF_018167655.1). Taxonomy (NCBI): domain Eukaryota; kingdom Metazoa; phylum Chordata; class Mammalia; order Rodentia; family Cricetidae; genus Microtus; species Microtus oregoni. Next base: position 7,793,775 of record NW_024543210.1, on the reverse strand, counting down.
TCACCTTCACACAAGAACAACAAAGCAATCTCAACTTTCACTTGAATTTGGCTTTCTCCTTTGGTGGGGGGAGGGGTGGGAGTCGATGTATTTACATTTTTGTGGCTGAGTGTGTCTATGTACCATGTGCGTGCAGTGCCTACAGGTCAGAAGAGGGTACTGGATCCCTGGAACTGAAGGCAGAGCTATGAGCCTCTCAGCCAAGCTAAGCATTAAACTAATATAAATGTCATCAGTGCTCTGTCCTATGGTTTCCAGATGTTCATAGTGGGACCTTCCCTAGGTGCGTCCCAAAGTCAGGCCTTCCTAGACAGACAATTCAATAGAGAAAAGCAAATGCTGGGCAAAGCTCAGAAACACCGACCATACAAAGGCGTCAGGGAACTCTGTTTCAAGGGTGGCCTTGGGAAAACAAAACACCTCAGGCTTTTCAAAGCATAAAAAAAAAAAAAAAAAAAATTAAAAAAAAAGTGAGCCCTATACTCTATAAGGCAGGGACTGAAGGCTTCTGATGGGTATGAGCAGAACCCCCCCCCCCCCCCAATATGCCTACTGAAAAGATTCTTCTCTTTCAAAACACCACCTTACCTTGCTTAATTGGATTTCCATTAAAAAGTCATGATTTCTTCCTTTGCCCCCATAGACTGTATGACGTCCATGCTTTGTAGGTGTTTGAGAAGGTGAGCTATGGGGACTACTAAAAATGGAGAAAGAGAAAAAAATTAAAACAAAAACAAAAAAAATTATGTTAAAGCTGGGCAGTGGTGGCACACACCTTTAATCCCAGTACTCAGGAGGCAGAGACAGGCGGATCTCTGTAAATTGGAGGCCAGCCTGTTCTACAAGAGCTAGTTCCAGGACAGGCTCCAAAGCTACCAAGAAACCCTGTCTAGAAAAACAAAAACAACAACAAAAAAAAAACCTCTGTTAAAAGAATATTGAATTTAATGAATGACATCAGAAAAATTAAGATACAAAAAAAGTAAGATACATGGAGAAAACATTACAGAACTACTATAATGTTCCACAAACTGTGTCACTATAAATCTAATCTTATCACCCAGCCAGGAGTGGTGGTGCAATCCCAGCTTCTCCTGAGGCTGGAGCAGAACAAGCGGTCTGCCTGAGCCAGAATGAGCTGAGTGGGACAGCTTATGCCTACCATGTGCGTGAGGTTCAAGTCCCAACGCCATGGGAGAAACATGTCATTTATATTTTGGAAATACTGAAAATGCAGTTTTTATTACCGCATTTTTATTATAGTAGGCATTCACTTGCTAAACACTGAGACCTAAAACAAAACCTAATTATGATGCTGGACACCAAATAAACTCAGAACAAAGCCTCTGTAACTTTTCCTTTTGTCTCAGACATCCAAGCAACAACAGAGTTCAACCAGGACAGAAGCATTCCAAATCATCAGTGAGGAGAAAAGGTTGCTCAACTGGTGTGCCAAATGGTTCTTCTGGGCAGCTTCTGTGCTACCCCATCCCACAGACACATTTGCTCCAGCACACCTATGCTTTCTACTCGTTCTCTCCTCCCACTACAGAACACTGCTTTGCTTGGTCATCAGCTCTGGGGATGGAGAGGTGGCTCAGAGGTTAAGAGCACTGGCTGCTCTTACAGGGAATCTGGGTTCGGTTCCCAGCACGCACATGGTGGTTCAACCATTTATCCATAACTGCAGTTCCAAAGGATCCAACTCCCTCTTCTGACTTCAATAGTATCAAGTGTGCATGTGCTACACAGACACTGACAGACAAAACACACATATAAAATAAGTAGGGCTTTTTTTAAAAAAAAAAAGTTTAAAAAATGAAATACTTGGCTCTACTCCATATCCTGTGAGATGCTGGGGGCCCAGGGCAAGCATGAACTCTGCCTCCTGACACACTTCATTTGATGGACCCAATTCAGTTATATAACCTTTCCTCCCTTTGAAACTTTGGGCAAGAAATGGTATCATTCATTTTCATAAACAGACACATGATGGGTAATGCAAACATCTTCTAAGTCAATACTTTAGTAAATACACAAGAAATACAAATAAGTTCACAGCTAACATTAGGTGTGAGATTTAAATTACATACTTGAATATTAATTTATTCTTCCTTTAAAGTAAATACCAGGGTTGGAGAGATAGCTCAGTGGTTAAGAGCACTGACTGCTTTTCCAAAGGTCTCGAGTTCAAATCCCAGCACCCACATGGCAACTAACATCGTCTGTAACCCTAGTTTCCAATGGTCTCTTTTGACCTCTGAGAACACTGCCCATGTGGTGTACAGACATACATCCCCATAAAACATCCATACACATAAAAATAAATCTTGAAAAAAGATAAATGTCATGTGTTTTTCTATGAGCCATTAACTGAGCTTACATGTAACTCTTGGCTGGAGAAGGAGGAGGAACTGTTGCGAAGTCCTCGCCTCCATAGAGATGCCACACCAGAGAGACTTCCTTCACAACATAGCGAATGTCAGGGACAGGAAACTGGAGTGGGGCTTTGCTGCCAGCTGTCCTTGTAATGGGCAGACTGAAATAGTCGTCTCTTATCACAATCGCTTCATCAACCATGACCTTTACCACGGGCTCTTCTTCCTTCTCCTGAAACACGCAACAGAGCACGTTCACTCACCATAAGCGACTGGTATACCTCACAGACCAGCGGGTTTCCTTGAGTCTACATTTTTCCCAATAATTTCAATATATAAAACAGTGTAATAATTTATTTTCTTTGAAATGGAGTCTCATACTATAGCTCTGACTGATGTGAAATTCATTAGGTAGCTGAGACTGGCCTTGAACTTGTGGCAATCCTCCTGCCTCCTGAGGCCTGGGATTACAGATATGTATCACCACATCCAGCTTGAGTAATAATTTCTGACATTAATCATCACACAATATATTGTACTTTACTGATCATAAAATAAAATCTGCTCCATAAAAATCACCTCGTGAATAATTTCTAAAGCTTATAATTTGGCTTGTACTATTTGATAACTTAAAGTAGACAGTGTGTGTGTGTGTGTGATTACAGTTTAAAGTCATACTGCATTCTAAACCAAAACCTGACAAATTTCAACTTACTATTCAAATGATCATGTTTCTAATTAAAGGCTTACCCTGAGTTCAACTGCTTTGATAGTGCATGGGTTTTGGGTTTTGTTTTTTTGTTGTTTTTTTTTTTTTTTAAATCAGAAGTTCTCAGAACCTACAGTCACCTATGAAGGCACTACTAGGCAGTTCTAGTTCATCTCAACCAAAGTCAGTCTTCACACATCTCAGTTCTCCAGAGTTTACACTAGCCATTCTGCAGCCCATCTTCCCGTCACTCCTGTAACGTCCCTTACATTCAGCAACTGCACTTCTTCACTATCATGTGGAATATTATGCAAATGTAGCACAGTCTCTGAGCTATGTGTTATAGAAGTGGTCTAATATCCATTTATAAAACACTAATGTAAATTTATAAAGATGAAGTAATTTTGAAGTGGCAAGAGCTGCAGATTCAAAAGACCTTCAGATGCCCTTTGGTCCATTTAATTTGTAACACTATTTTAAAGTTTCAATTGTGTTATCAAAGTTGTTACCTGAATGGCTACTTTAGGTGCAAAAAGAATGCAAAAATCATCATTCTCAGTGGGTGCACCTGCCATTGTGTCGCTGATCAGGTGGTGAGTAGGGGAAGCATAAGTAGGGCTTGGCTCCTGGGACACATTCCCACTCTCGTCTGGGAACAAGAAGAGGTCTGAACAGCACGGCTCCTGAGCGTGCAACTTTTCATCCAGGACACCTAGACAGAAAGACGCAAACTTCAGGTCAGACACGGTGTGCTCGGTGCTTCCACCTATGATACCTTCCCTACTTATCACAACTATATGAGTCTGGGGCTTAGGGAGGGCTGAAGCAACACAAGCACCTCAGTAAAAGGCATAACTACCTCAAAAGCACAAGTAGCTGACTCATAATCAACTTGAAGTTCTCTAAGAGAGTAAAGGAGAGTAAAGTTGTTTCCCAGTTATTCTGTGTAAGAGAAGTTCAAGAATTCAACTGGCGGTGGTAGCTCTTGCCTTTAATCCCAGCACTCGGGGAGGCAGAGTGTTCAAGGCCAGCCTGGTCTACAGAGTTCTAGGACAGTTGGGAATGTTACACAGAGAAACCTTATCTCAAAAAACCAAAGGGGAGTGGAGTAGGGTGGGGGAGGAATTTAACAATGGTCTGTTCCCATTAACTGAAGTTTCTGTCCACATCAGTCTTGGAAACTTCTTGGGCAACACTGTAAAGGGAAGGAAAAGAGAATCATCTAGCAGACCCTCACCCAAAACTACAGGAGTCTCTGCTTAGGGAAGGGGTGGGGAAAGTGGCCGAGCTAACTCCTGGGCTCCAGAAACCTATGCTGGACACTTGTTCTCATAAACGGCTCTCTTACAATGAAATTAATAGATGATATCATGTGTGCCAAAAATCTGTACAGGAACACTGTTATCCATTCTTTCTCTATTCATTCAAACTGAATACTGATACAGGATGAACACACACAAAAAAATGCTTAAGAGTGCTTCGGCCTCAAGAGTCTCCCAGACAAGCATTTAAACACTGTCAATAGCACTGCAAGCCCCATTCCCATCAGTGTCTATCTAGTGCTTACTGAAGACTCATGTATAATATGTAATCAGGGTCCCTTCCTATTCAGGCCAGCTGCTGCAATTTAGTACACAGGAAGCTGGAAGCTTAATCCATATCCTTAGTTATAATTTATCCTAAATTACTATGAACGCAACATTGGATTTTCACAGGATGCATATAGGCCGGCTGGCCCTATTGTCAAAGCTGTCCTTCAATTCTTGACACTAACTCCATCTCCCACGTACTAGGATCTTAGGCAGATACGACCCTTCCCAGCTCTATCAAGTATTATGTTTAAATTAAGGTTTACAAAATTTAGAAATAAATATGTTCTCTACCAGGCATTGTGGCACATGCCTTAAATCCCAGCACTTGGCAGGTGGAGGAAGGCAGATCTCTGTGAGTTGGAGATCAGCCTGGTCTACGTAATAAGTTCCATAACAGCCAGGGTTACATAAAGAGATTCTGTCTCAAAACAAAACAAATAAATATGTTCATCCAATCAGAAAAACTGTTTTAAAACAAATGTGTCAAGATATTTAGATACTTCCATTTGGCTTTCAAGACTTTTTACTCACCTGGTCCCTTCCTGCTTTTCCAACTTCACTGTTGAATTCTTCTCAAGTGAATGGCACTTCTGTTCCACCAACAGCTAGATAGGTATCTACAGACCATGCATGCCTTCCTCTGTACTGTAGTACAGACAAATCTATGACCTTACCAGGATAACCTTCTTCTCATGAACCCCCCCCCCCCAACACACACACAGCAAACTAATCCTGTCTCCACTAGACTCATGAAACTTCCAAACCACATTCCAGGCTATTTTATTGTGTCATTTCTCAATCATTCAAAGCAGTAGCACCCATCTCCTGACAGTCTGTCCTCCCAATAGGCAGCAGACACAAGCTAATTGGCTGGTACATATCCATAAATACAGATGAGTCTTTAGTAAGTTTCTCACTGAAAATGTACAAGAACACAAATAATGTGACCTCAGTGCTCCCAAGGAAAAGCCCTTCTCACCATTAGCCTCTGGTCCGACAGGGGCAGAGGCCTGCTGCATGTCAATCTCCTCCATGGCGTCACTCATCAGGTCCCGTAAAATCTGCTGCTCAGCTTCAGGAAGCACGGGGCCACGTGATGATGACTGAACACTGGAATCTACCTACAACCAAAAGGCCAAGGTAAAAATGGCTAAAGCTTGGCAGTGGCATGCACTGCACTCTCGGCTACTTAAATGGGGAAGCAAGAGGACCACTGGGATCCCAGTATACAGTACACTGCAAGGGGGCAGAGAGCAAGGGCCAGTGGAAAGTGCCTGTTGAGAACAACCTTGGAGTCATTCCACCTCACCAACAACAGGAGCAGGTCCCTGCTCACTGGTTACACTCTGCTCAGTGGTCAGTGTTAGTGTAATCATTATCACCTCAATAGCTACCAACAAGTACAAATAAATAGGAACTTAACTCAGATGCAGAAGGAGAACCAGGACCCTGCAACAGTGATGGGAGGGGCTGAAAACCCCTGCTGCGCAGTGAGGGGGCTTACTGAGAAAGTCTCCTCTACTCAAACCATACTGCTGACCCTGGACTCTGGAGGGCAGTGTGGATATAAATAGAAGAGAAGAGCTGAATGGTGGCTCATTTACGCTCAACTCTAGTACCACCACTTTAAACCTAAGCTGTGTTCCCCAAAATGTGAGCACTGCTCTGAAATAGAAAGACACAAGTACCTCTGGTAAACTGGACGACGTCTTTCAGAATAGAAAGCAGGGAGTGTCTTTGGCCACCTCAGTACAGTGGAGCACAAGAGGGACAGAAACAAAGAGTTGGGTGGTCTAAAAAAGCACGCAAAGCCAACCAGACCCTTGCTAACAGAACTGACCCATTTGAGCAGTTCTGAAGTGCCTTGGACTAAAAAAAAAAAACCTAAGGATTCTGTTCACAGAAAAAGCTGTGAAGAATAGCACTGCAAATAAACACCAAAACAAACAGGACACCATACAAGCTGGACACAGACATCAGAAAGGGGACACTTGCAGCATAAGAAAGCAGTGACCTTGAAACTGAGATGGGGACACCTGTTCTGTTTCCCTCTCTGACTAGGGAAGTCACCCAAGCGATACCGTTCAGCCTCACCTCACTGAGCGGGGATGGAGGAGTTAAGGCAGTACAGAGAACGAGTGGAAGCACTAGCGTACAACTAAGTCTTTAGGTTGCAGCAGCACCTGCCACTAGCTGCTGGCAGATTTTGACACAACTTGTTTTCTTCCCTAAGAACAGGGCGGAAATAACAGAAATCCAAGAAAGTATTATGTTGGTTGAGATCTAAAACGAAGAGCAGACAGTAGAAAGGCTTTCCACAGAGGCCCCGAGTCACCTTTCCAGACCCACTACTCTCACTAAGTGACATCAGTGGGATGGTGTATTGCCTTGCCTGTACCTTTGGCTTTCTCTGTGGGACTCCAGGCTTCATCTCTGCTTTGTTAGACCCATGTAAGTCCCCGTAACTTGCGACATACTGAATGAGATTCATTAGCGCAGCGCAGGAGTCTGAGCAGGTTCTGATATGGACGACATCACTGGAACAGTGCAACTCAAAGCGAGGCGCAGTCTGGACAAGGCATGGGGAGAAGATGACAAACACTCTTTTTCAGACAAGAGTCACCAACTCCTTACAGAGTCACAGGAACTAAAATATACACTCATGGACTACAGAGAGGGGTCAGAGGTTATGAGCATTTATTGCTTCCACAGAGGACCAGGGTTCAATTCCTAGCACCCACAGTGGTTCACAACTGTCTGTAACTCCAGTCCCTCTTCTGACATTTGCAGGTACTAGGAATTGTACGTACATGCAGGCAAAAATATTCATATACATAAATGAATCTAAAATAAAATATAAACTTATTTGTTTTTGTCACATAAAAAGTACTTAGATCATTTCTAGTTTTCAAATATTTTGACCAAAATTGGGTGAAAAAAAATGTTCCAATACATTGTATCTTTTATCTCTTATGAACAAGATTTAAGTAAAAATTTCCACTTTTTGTAACTGACCTGCTCTCCGTCAGAATCTGACTTCACTGCAGTTATGGTCAGCTCTAAAAGTCCCATGTCCATCACACGAACATAATCTAAAATTCAATATAATACTTACTGTAGGTTTTAAAAACTACTCATCTAACCAACATCTAACAGAAGTAACCTCTGTTCAAAGTACACTGCAGGAGGCACTAGGGCTTGTAATGTAAGAGGACACAGACAGGTCCATCCTACTCACTGAGACTTCATCTGACACCTCACTTGATTTTAGCTAGAACAAATGACTAAATATTAACAGATACTTAGGATATATAGAAAAACGAAGCTAACACCATAAGAACATTTTACCCTCAGCTGAAAAGCCAGTACCCACTGAATTCTGAAGATGTGTGCAGCAGTACTCTCATTATTCTTTATAAATAAAAATTCAACAGTCAGATATCAGAGAAATATCCTGAAAGATCAGAGAAGCAGAAAACCCACCAGTCCTCCCTACCTGCTGTTCCTTCCTCCAGAGAACCAGATCCCTCTCTGCCCTACCTTACTACTTTCTGTCCTATCTGTCCTCAGTCTTCCAAAACTCTGTGTTTAATTTTAGTCAACTAGCCCTCTGACACCAAGCAAGCTTTATTTATAAAAACATGTTGAAAATATCATACAACAGATGTAGCACACAATTACTACACATTTGAACATCCATTAAAAGTACCTCACAAGAACCCAGCTTTCCAACACTATTTCACATTTAAACTGATATAATATACTCACTCATACACACACACACACGCTTATTCTGAACTCACCTCTATTCAGGTTTATAGTGACAGTGTTACACTTGTCAGATAGGAGTAAAGCAGCTTCATCCATGATGATTCTGGGGAAAGAAAATGAAATAGCATCTGAAAAACAGAGCTCTGAGCATCTTCAGGTGTACGTCACCCACAAACATAAGTGGGACCCAAAACATGCATGAAGGTGCCAACACAACAGTAGCTAGGCTTTGGAGGCAGGTTGGTTGTTTCAACAGATGCCCAAATCTGAAACATTTCCATTCCAAAGATAATACATATCTGATACTGAGAAATTGACCATAGGCTCTAAAAAGCCAACTGAGAATCTCAGAGATGAATTCCTTCCCTAAAACTAAAACACTGCAGAACGCAGAGATGCTCTCTTGATCAACTAACATCATCCTCCAACATCAGATCAAATTAAATGATTGAGTAAGTGTCAAAAACAACAACAACAAAAAACCTGAAACCCAGTAATGAGAGGAGCAGAGGGACATGGCCTTGAGGAAGGAAAAATGAGCAGCTCAGATGCTGCTGATTTAACAATTTTCCAAACAAGTGGTGGTTTAGGTAAGGAAGCGCTGGTTACTATAACTGATACATTTGAACAGCAGCTGGTGCAAGATGAGTTCACAGGTACCTGAGAGTGGAAGAAGATTTATCCAAGGCAACGCTGCTAGAAATGCTGAATGTCTCAACAGTAAGAAGGGATCGGATTGGCAGGTGAAGGGGCCTGGCAAACAGAAGCATCAGGTTAGCAGCCTGATACAACAGGACTCTTCAAAACATAACTCCAATCACAAATAATCATAGGACTTCTGGAGGGTTTTGCTTTGGTTTTTTCTTTTAGGTTTTTTGGTGACAGAATGTCAGTGTGTACCTCAGATGGGCTTCAAATGTGCACTCACTCACTTACCTAAGGCTGGGGAGTGTGAGAATTGTAGGTGTGCAGTACCACAGTAGGCAGAATTGTGTGCCTGGGGAGTGTGAGAATTGTAGGTGTGCAGTACCACAGTAAGCAGAAGTGTGTGCATCTCAAACATTAGTGTGCTTTAATTTTTATTACTGATGGAGGAAGGTCATTGGTTAAAAAATAAAGAAACTGCCTTGGCCCATTTTATTGGTTAGAACATAGGTGGGTGGAGAAAACAGAACAGAATGCTGGAAGGAAGAGGAAGTGAGCTCAGAGACGCCATGCTCCCCTCTCCCGGGCAGACGCGATAGCTCTGCTCTCTGAGGCAGGTGGCGATGCAGCCAGCCACCAGGTCAGACATGCTGAATCTTTCCTGGTAAGCGCACCTCGTGGTGCTACATAGATTATTAGAAATGGGTTAAGAGGCTGAAACTAATGGGCCAGGCAGTGTTTAAAAGAATATAGTTTGTGTGTTGTTATTTCGGGGCATAAGCTAGCCAGGCGGCCGGGGTGACAGGGACGCAGCCCCGCTGCTCATATTACTACAGAATGGCACCCAGACGTGTGGACAACTGTATCCACTGAAAGCCTGAGAAAGCTTGGGAAAGAGTAAAGCATGTTTTCTTGGTAGCTGCGATTTCTCGGGTCTGCTCTGCTTGCTAGAAGCAAGCAAGCGCTCTCATCTAAGAGAGGCTTCCTGACTCAGCTTCAGCTGCAAAACCCTGCAGCTCTTAAGAGGTCCTGCCACGAAACATTTAAATGGTGTTGATAAAAGTCGACTGAATGCTTGTTTGTTTTCAGCAGTAGCAGGAAAAAACCTGTGTTGTTTTAAAATGCCGGCTTTCTGGGCCGTCCTGCCAGGGCAAACTCTGACTATTTGAGGCAGGAGGGCCAGCTACAGAGAAAGGACTTGAGTGTTGTCTGTTGCAGTTTGTTTGATGGCAAGGACCTTGAAACACTGTAGACCTGTGGCACTGAATGCAGCTCTGGCCGGTACCTCAGCCACAAGGTTGGAATGGCAGAAAGCTAAGGAATGGGCTACATCTAGCCGGCAAAGCCACGGCCTTAGTCCTACTGATATTGCTTGGTAAATTAAAGACTCGTGTGGTCAGAAAAAGAGAGATATACAGTAAAGACAGATTCAAAGACAAAGAAAATTTCTAAATGGTTTACAGTGTGTTAAAAATATATGCAAGCTAAAAGTTAAAAGTTCTTAAAAGTAAAAAAAAGGAAGAAAGAGGGTAGTTGGGTGTGGCAGTACACACCTTTAATCCCAACACTTGGGAGGCAGAGGGAGATTGACCTCTGTGACTTCAAGGTGTGGTAGCACACACCTTTAATCCCAGTGCCTAGAAGGCAGAGACAAACAGGTCTCTGTGAGTTCAAGGTGTTGTAGCTTACACCTTTAATCCCGAATGCCTTGGAGGCAGAGACAGGCGGATCTCTGAGAGTTCAACGACAGCCTGGTCTACAGAGTTATTCCAGGTCAAAGATACAGAGAACCTGTCTCAAAAAGCAAAAAAATAAAGTAAAAATAAACAAAATAGAGATTAAAATAAAGCGCACAAAGATGGAAAATACACAGAGAATTTTGATACTGTATGCTATTATGCTCTGTTTGAATCGTTTGAATGCTGAGGAAGGACCAACAGCTGTTAAAAGATATTTGTTTATAAATGCTGCTGAACTAATCCAACATAGATATTTTGAAAATGCCTTGACTTTGAAATTTGGATCTAAGGACATGATGCTTTGGAAAGGAGTTTCTTATTTTGTTTTCACAGAAGGTGAGAGTCTGTGGATTGCTTCTATCCCAATATGGTATGATGGACCACGCCCTCCTGAAGGGTTGCTGTGAACATCTTCAGAAAATTGCTTCGCTCAACTGCCAACTGAGATGAAATTAGCACACAGGTTATACCATGAAAGACCTAATTAACGACGCCCCCATTCAGCAGGAAGCAGTTTGGAGAGAAAAAACTGCGCCCATGTTCCCAAATATGGTTTATAAATGTTCGTTTACATTTAAAAGGGGGATATGATATAGATATGAATAATTTACATTGATATGGATTTTGCTTTAGTGATTTAAATTTAAGGTCTATTTTGTTATATGTATATGTGTCTCTGATCTTGATTAAGGTATTGTGATTGTGTAGTTCATTTAAAAATGTAATGTATATAGGTTGTTAATGGATATCATTAATAATAGTCATTTGTAGTCATGTTAGTTAGATTTTCTAGATATATATTTCAGTTAGATAGGCATTCTTCATATCTTTCAAAGACTACGAAATATGCTATTTAATGTTTTAATAACTTAGGGTTTTTCATGACAATGAGACACGCCTGCTCCTGGCAGCACCAATCTACTTCAAAAGGAAGCTGGGCATCGAAGAGGCTCTTTATGGAGTTTGATAGCCATTTGGGCAAGAAACTGCTCTTGCCTGGACTATTGCATAAACTGGACACAGAGAACCCGCAGAGAGAGGACTACTGAACTTGCCTAAAGGTGAGATGATCTTTTGGGGTTCCTGATTCATGAAGGAGTCTGCGAGACATTCTGCAGGACACAGCAGATAGTGACTGAACTGCCTTTGAAATTTCCTGCTTCATGGAAACGTCTCTGGATACTATGGGCCTGTAGGCCGAAGATGGAGTTCCCCGACAGTACAGAGGAACTTTGGGTGACTGTTCAGGCAGCAAGATGTCTCTGTCATTTCTAGAGTTTGAAAGTTGCTTATTTCTTGTTTGCTTAGGTAATATTGTATCTTTCTGGAGTCTTTGATGGAGTTGAAGAATAGTTAGTTATAGTTTTCCTTAGTTATGATAAAGATAAAATAGATATAAATATTGTAATTTTTACTTGATAACTGTTTTGTTATATGTAATTTTGCTGTGTTCCCAGGGAATGAACTCAGGTTATCAGGCTTGGTGGCTCTAAAATCAAGTGTGTTTTAAATAAGACTCTACCTTGTTCCATTCATGGACTCACCTGTAATCAAGTGCACAGCTCCAAAGATGAACATGAAATGTTGTAAATGAAGTTGGAGGGTTATATCCCAAAACAGGTTCATCAGCAATATTCAAGAAGTTTAAAATCTACAATCACAAAACATAAACACTTTAGAAGAAATGACATCTTGCTAGAATACATTTAACAAGTATGTAACAAAGTGACTTAGGATGCTACAAGAAAATACAGCTGTTCTGAAGGGATTCATTTCAAAAGTGTGTGCACTCACATCAGGGAGGCCACAGAAAGGGAGAGATGCACTGAGTTACCACAATAAAAATCTCACTGTGTGTGTCTTTATCACAGCCTAGTGCTGTGTCCCTAGATAACACAATTAAAATGCTAAAGTACTTGCTAAACTGGAATTTGAAATGAAGAGTCACATCCAATAACTGAATGTCACAGACACCGTAGAAAACCCCATCTTATATTTATGGCCAGACCATCCTAAACACACCCAGTCCCCTCTGATCTTGGAAGGTAAGCAGGGTTGGACTGCTTAGTGCTTAGTACTTGGATGGGAGAAAATCCCATATATAATACAATTAATAATTCGTGAAAAAAACTAATTTTGTTAAAGACTACTTTTCAAAAGTCTGGTTTCCATGAGGTATGGATATACATGCCTACAATCCCAGCTACATAAGAGGTTGAGTCAAAAGGATCAAAAGTCCTAAGTTAGCCAAGAGCTACTTAGCAAGACCTTTCTCAAAATGCAAAATGGAAAGAGTGGAGGAGTAAAGGAAGGTGAAGAGGAAAGAAAAAGAAAAAAGAGGAGGAGGGAGGAAAGCAGTAGCTGTGTAGCTTAGTGGTGGAGCACTTGCTTTATATGCTGGAGGCTCTGAGTAGGAGGGGTTATCTCTGGTTTCCTAAGAAACCCATTATGGGAAGGTAGAGGAATCTAGCTATTTTTTTTATACAATTCAATAAATTCTTTTTCTTTAATTTATATTACTCAGTCTGAAAGCTAGGTCCTCTGCCACAACCTGTTCTTTCATACTCCCAAGTAAATGAAGAGGTTATGCTAAGTTGCTCCCTAGCCAGAGTGTGTACGTTCATTACAATTTATAACAGTTAGCAGAATTACAGCTGTGAAGTAGCAACAAAATAATTTTCATGCTTTGGGGTCATCACAATGTGAAGAGCTGGTTTAAAGGGTCACAGCATAGGAAAGTTGAGAACCACTGCTCTAGTGTAATGTATGTAGCAAAAGCTGCCCTATGCCAAATGATGTTTTTGTTGGAGCTATTCTCCAGATGTCTTTTTGGGAGTCATTAGCAGGGAGCACATGATTACTTGAAAGATATTTGATACAAATTAGATGTACTGTCAGTTTCAGACACTCAGCAGATACCTAAAGAATATGAAGAAAAGTAGCCAGGGTGGTATATACACACATACACACACACACACATATATGTATATGTCTATGTATGTATGTGTATGTGTGTATATGTATGTGTATGCATATATATCTGTACCCCTACATATACATTATATATATAATATATATGCATACGTGTGTGTGTGTCTATCTGTACTCCTAATAGGCAGGCAGGCAGGCAGGCAGGCAGAGACTCGGGTAGTTAACATGTTTTCTAAATATTTTCATGAGAAGAGTAGAGTATTTTAAAAACATTAAATAGAGAAAAAGACAAAAGCACAAAATTCAGTATTCATAAAGAACGGGTAGCTTCTGCTCAAAGTGAGTCTCTTATCTACAATTCTTACATAAAAATAAACAATTTGATCAACCACAGAATCGTTTTAAAACACATGCCAGGGCCAACAAGAGAGCTTAGTGGGTAAAGGTTAAGCCTGGTGAAGCTGAGGAAAAGAGAATCAACTCCTGAAAGCTATCCATACTCCCACAGAAACACAGTGGTATATACACATGAGAGTACTACCCTCCTCCCTCCACAGAAACACTGTGGTGTATATGGAAACGAGAGTACTACCCTCCTCCCTCCACACATACACCAAACGTTTAGTAGCAAACAAACAAAAATTTAGAAATATGTTTCAATGAGCAGTAGAGCACTCAGCAAGAGTGAAGCCCTAGGTTTGGTCCCAGGCATGGAAAAAAAAGTAAGTAGGTAGATAGAAAGATAGACAGACAGACAAAAAGAATATTTTGAACACTAGTCCTACTCTATAAGGAGATTTCAACAGAACATTAATTGCAGAAATTCTGGTAAAATGGCCTGAGGCAAAGTCATACTAATGGCCTGGGGACAAGGTGGTCCTTAAAGGGTTTCTGATTTTCAGCACTCAATACACCTCCGGCTGCTCCTCCAGGCTGGGCATTCCACAGACCTTCCTCTTTTGAATGATACAAACAGCAACACTGTCATTGAGAAGTTATAGGGAAGTCACCTGCCTTCTGGGTGAGGAGTCTATTTCTTAAGGAGGGCAGTTACACACCGTGTGTGCTCATCATAGTTCACCAAGGTGAACATTCACGACTGTAAATGCTGTCAGAGGACATGACGGAAGTGACAGCTCTTACCTGCTCATGCCAACTGAGTCCAGTCGGCAGCATTCTGTGCTGTAGAGTGGCTCCTTTCAGCCCCACGGCTACAAGGAACTCCTGTTCCACGGGACACATAAAGACCACATTAATCCATAGAATCCCCAACTGGAGCATTGCTACTTCTAAGTCATCGTAGCTGGCAATCACACCAACAGGAGCATTTAACGGTGTAAGGCACACACCTTCGTATTGGACTCGGATTTATCGGACTCAATCTTCACTGCCACTGAGAGCATATTCAAATTGTCTCCTCCAACACCGTCAGAGGCAGCTCGGCTAAGACCGTCTTCTTCAGAGGAATAAATTGTAGGTTCCAACCAATGTGGGCGGGTTGAACTGGGCAACCGTGTCTCTGTAGCAAGAATGGCTCCATCTACTATGCCTAGATAGATAGATACACATTGAGATAAAAACACCAAATGATCACTTGAAAATAGTTCTTTAATTGCTTTGACTTTCACAACTTAAAACACAACTCTTTGCACAGATCGAGTATATTTTATCCAAAATGTTCAGAATCAGAAGTATTTGGGATTTTGTGAGGAATGTTCACATCTACTAAATGAGATATTAAAAAGGGAATACAGTTCTGAACATGATTCATTTTGTGTTGTGCACTCCTTAGACAGCAGGCTCAAGGTCATTCATGTGATGTTTTTGTGCACCCATGCTTCGACAGTGCCCCACCTCAAGAGGTTAGGCACAGAATGTCTACTTGAGGCAGCACACCATCAAGGAGACATCTCAGATGTCAGGCACTTCTAAAAGGATTTCTAGGATACAGCCTATACTCTTTTGAGCCCTGTTGGGGGCACAGAGGTCCTTGCGCTCACAGATAAGCACCAGGGAATCCAGGAATGTTACACACACACAGGGCTGTCTCTTCAAAAGGACATATGTATGCCTGTTTTCTGCCCAGAAGGCCAAGACTGAGGTTATTAATAGTCCGATTACCTTTGTGCTATCTGTGTGACTGGAGATCACACCAGATACTCCCCAGGCCTTGATGACAACATGTTTACCATAGAATGCATCTTCACGGAAGAGGTGACACGCACTTTGAAAAAGTCCAATAAAATTATGCTTTAATTTTTATTGTGCACACAGGTATGTGTTACACCAGGAAACTATTTTCCAAATTACGCTGTACTCAAATATGTTTAAAACAAGCTGCCGGTATCAGACTCAAGAAGCTTGAGCTAAGACCTGCTGCTGAGTCATGCTGAGCTGGACTTCCTTCTCATTACTCTGCTGGCTGTGGTGTTTGCAGAAACCCCCCAGAGTCAGCCTGTTACTGGCAGCACAGTGGTCAAGAGGCAGCACGGTAGGTAACAGCCTACTTTTCTTTGTCAGCATTGGTATAACTGAGAGCAAAAACTTACAAAAGAGTCAAAAAATAAAAACTCAGATTCTAAAATGCTAATAAAATTTTTCTATCCTTGTGCCTAGTCAGGCAACCGCTCAAAATGTGGTAAATTTTAGTCAGGTGTGGTAGAAGTGCACACCTATAGTCCTTGAACTTGGGAAGCTGAATTGAATCTCAAGTTCAGGATCACTGTTGGCTGTATTGTGAGACCTTGTCTCCAAACAAACAAGAAGTTTTAATCTGTAAGTATGATTCTGGCAACAGAACCAGAACTCCCAACAGAAAACAATTTCTCACATCAAGGTTGTATTCTCAACAAGCTGTCTTTATCATATAGAAATTCAACTGCCAAACAGAAAAGAAGAAAATATATAATTGTCCTACCTTTGTGGTACAGACTGAGGCTGCTGGAATGTAGGCAGATGTAGTGCTTGTCATCGAAACCTTCGTATTTTGTCACACAAAATAATGAGCCACTGTTGAATTCTAACCAGAATTCACCATGCTTATTTTCCATCGGCTCTCCATTATCTTGCTAACAAAAAGACCAGGAAAAAAAAAAAAAAAAACACAAGTTACCTTTTTTTTCTTTCCCAAATTCCAGTACTGGAGATAGAACCTAAAATCCTGCACCCAGTAGGTGGGTTTCTAGTCACTGAGCTGCAGGCTCCAACAACCATTATTATTTTTTTTTTTTTTCGAGACAGGGTTTAGGGTTTCTCTGTGGCTTTGGACCTGTCCTGGAACTAGCTCTGTAGACCAGGCTGGTCTCGAACTCACAGAGATCCGCCTGCCTCTGCCTCCCGAGTGCTGGGATTAAAGGCGCGCGCCACCATCACCCGGCTCCAACAACCATTATTAAATGCAGAAAGGAAGAATGTTCCTTGGCATGCTTCTTCTGAATCTAACTTAGGAAAATCTCCCACACCTCAAAAAGCAGCCTATTTCTTGAACTATTCAATACAGTGAGATTAAACACTGAATAATGTGTGTGGTATATAAACCCTCTGCAACAATGCTTGTTGTACTTTTAAAATAGGGTGCTATTTTAAAATGAGAAATAAAACATTACAGTTACTGCCCTCACTAAAAGAATTAGCACATGCTTTCCAAAGGAAATCCATACAGCCTTAGACCAAAAACTGAAGCTAGCTCCCAATGTAATGTGTTCTCTGGCATCTCAGAACACTGCCCCCCCCCCACTGCCACCGCCACCACCTTACCCCACTTCACTGCAGCAGACTGTGTAAACGTACCTTTACATCTGTGAACACTGCCATTAATCCATGATTGATACTCAGAAGGACTGAGAGGAAACTCTGAGAGTTCTTGTTCTGAGAGTCCAACTTTTTTTTCCTACGGGAACGATAGTTGGGATCAACAGCAGAAAAATACTGCAAAGTCTCTTCTTCAGATCCACTGTCTTCATCTACGCAGGGAAAAGACCTACTATTACAGATTCTGACAGCTAAGCAGGACAGCAGCTTAAAATGATCACAACAGTACTTTGCACTTTTACAGGACAGAACGACAGGGAGATATCTGGATCTCTCAAGTGAATTTCAAACATGTGCACGATCACACAGAAGATTTCACATCTGAGCAACAAAGCTCTTGTCAGAACAGACTCAGAAGTGCAGAGATAGTCATAGAGTTATAGAACACAAACAGAAAACAAAGTCTGAGACACAGTTTAGATCCACAACCGGAAAGGGCTCCTACTCTGTTAATTTATAAATGAGGCACTTTATACCAGAGCAAAGGTAAGGTACATTACCATAGTGAACTGCAGATTTAAAGGGACTGAAGCTGTCTTTGCTGAAGGTGTTTATCAGCTGACTGGCTACCGAGAGCCCAATGCCATAGGAAATATTCTCAAGTGTCTCCACTGGTGAAGGAGCTGTTGGCTCCCAGAGAAGCAAGTCATTGAAGATCCTAGAAACACAAAGTGCAAAATGAACAGGAAACATCTAAGGTGAAGACAGGCAAGAGAACCCCTTACAGGTCCATATGTGCTTACTGGTTCTAAATGGTGAAATGGAAATGATCGTGTGAAGGTGTTCTTAAAACAGAAAATATGTGCTTCCAACGGGAAAGCAAGACCAAGGAAAGGAATTTGAGATTAGACACCTGACGAGACACTCGCCTAGTGTCACCCATGTTCTAGACTCAAAGACCTGATCATACCTTTAAGTGTACTTTACTTTTTTAAAGTTTTATTTATTATGTGTACAGTGTTCGGCCTGCACACCAGAAGAGAATACCAGATCTCATTACAGATGGTTGTGAGCCATCTGTAGTTGCTGGGAATTGAACTCAGGACTTCTGGGAGAGCAGTCAGTGCTTTTAACCTCTGAGCCATCTCTGCAGCCCTTTACTGTACCTTAAAAGAGGAAGCTATTTAATGATAAGAGCTGACAGCCAGGTATAGTGAAACATGCCTTTAATCCTAAGGGGAAGAAGCAGTCTGTGGCTAGCCTGGTCTACACAGCAAGTTCCAGACCAGCCAGAGCTGTATGAGACTGCCAAAAAACAAACAACAACAAAAAAAAACCCACCTCCCAAATGACAGGAAGGCTGCTAAGACACTATAGAGACCCTCTCAAAAGTCCTTCCCACCATTCCCAGGGACAGATGGGAGAATCACTATTCCCACTTTACCCATGAAGAAACCACCATATAAAGCTTAAGTCATCTTCCCAAGGCAACACAGCCAAGCAGAAGAAAAGCTGGTATGACATTCAAGATCAGGCCCAGCTTTCAATTCAATCCATTGTCTAGACTAGTATTATCTGAGATAGCTTTTTCCCAACAGATAGCTCAACTTCCCTGGGAAGAAGGCATGGGATAACGCATGACCACAAAAAGTGAGGAGAGATGCCTACCCCCGAAAGAACACACTAGAAGAATCACAACTAGGCCCCAGCTGTGCTGCCTCTTCAGTAAATACTTACTGCTACAAAGACATGCTTCTGCTCAGCTTCAAGAAAACTGCAATTTCACAGCATTCTCTAGGTTTGCACCACAATCCCCCCTTCCCCTCATCTGCTTCCATCACAACACTGTAAGGCTGGACTCCTCCATGCCACCTCCGAGACTGCCAGCACTACCGGCCTGAGAAGGACTTATGCCCAATTATCTCAGTCTGTGTAGACCAGCGGCTGTCCCACAGCACATAGCTGCAAAGGAAAGGACGAGGTGATGACTCATGGAAGGACTGTAAAGTCCAGTGTGAATACCAGTCAAGGTGCCAAGACAAGAGGCAGCCCTCCCTCCCCCTGGAAGGAAGCCAGCATGCAGCCAGCTGCAGAGCTCTGGAGGAGGGAGGTAGCACTGAGCAGCTTGACTCACAGTGGGAAGTAGTGTAGTAAAAACACCAGAGTCACAGCACTGAAGGATGGCGCCCCTTATACACACTGACAGTTTATGTCCCCAACATTATGGTCTATTACAGGACAAAGAAGCCAAGGCCTTTGACAGAACGTTCTGGAATAAAGAAACACAAGAACTAATGCTAACACAGGATGGTGATCAAGGTTGGGAATAGTGTCAGACGTGCAATCCCAGTGCTTGGGAGGTGTGGCAGCGGAACTGAAAACCCAAGGCCAGCCTGAGCTATATAATGACACCTTGTCTAAATAAAGAAATATCAGAAACTTCTTATTGAAGAGTTCTCTGAATTCAGGATTTTATGACAAAAAGAAAAGTATGGTTATAAAAGAATAAAGAATACATGTTACATGATTTAAAAAAATAAAGAAAAAGAAGAAGCCAAAGCTTCTGAGTCCAGAGCCTGGCCCGAGGCAGTGACTGTGAAGGATGAAGGCAAAGAATCCTCCTCTCAGGACAGGCTCTCCTATGTCACACTTCCTGCATAGCTTAAATAAAACCAGCATGTAACCTGGGAGTTTCTCCTCCATCATGTTCCTACTGCTTTTCTTACTTATATTTGGGTCTAAATAGTCTTTTTTTGGCTGTTTTTATTTTTTTTAATATTTATTTATTTGTTCATTATGTATACAGTATTCTTCCTGCAGGTCTCATTACAGATGGTTGTGAGCCACCATGTGGTTGCTGGGAATTGAACTAAGGACCTTTGGAAGAGCAGGCAATACTCTTAACCACTGAGCCATCTCTTCAGCCCGGCTGTTTTTATTTTGAAACAGACTCTTATTAGGAAGCTTGGCTTTGAAATCATGAGCCTCTGCCTCAGCTTCCCTAGAGCCGGGATTACTGAAGTACGCCACCGCACCCAGTTGAAAAGGAACTTGCTGTTCTTTTAAAAATAAATAAACAAACAGGGCTGGTGAGATGGTTCAGCAGATAAACACACTTGCCACCAACCCTAATCTGAGTTCAATCCCTAGGATCCACGTGGTAGAAGGAAAGCCAACCTCCAGAGTTGTCCTTCTGCCTCACAAGGTCAAGTGACGAAGTCTATGACCCAGAATCCCATTTCACTGTATTTGCTGGGTAGGTGTGTTGAAGTACTTAAAACACAATAAATTAAAATTTTTGTTTACAAAATGTATAAGTAAAACTGGAAAAACCTAAGTAGCTGCCTTCTGAATTCTGAGAAGAGGAGACACTTTCTGAACAGTGACTGAGAACCTAACTGCACCAGTACCTGCCGGCCTGCTGCTCAGATCTGCTAGGGCCCCTCATGCCAGTGCATGTCTGAAAAGGCAGCACTTTTCACACTGTGCAGTATCAGCAATCAAACTAGTACCCAAAATATGTGCATTATGCTGGTTGTCATTGCTGTTAGGGAGTTTGGTTGTTTTTGTTTGGTTAGTTTTTAGGGTTTTTTTGGACAGGATTTCTCTGTGTAGCCCTGGCTGTCCTAGAACTCACTTTGTAGATCAGGCTGGTCTTGAACTCAGAGATCCAACTACCTCTGCCTTCTGAGTGCCGAGATTAAAGGCAGACACCATAACGCCTGGCTGTTCGGGAGTTCTTGATGGTGGTGTTACTGTTGTTTTTACAATAGGCACCAGGCACAAGTTGAGAGTCAGCTAAAATAGCAGGGCAAAATGAAACAGCTCCAAGGACAATGTCACCAGCATGTAACATAATACCAAAGTGAGAAGAAGGCAAAAGTGCTTGGAAGTGGTCACGCAATTCAAACTCACCTGTTATACAGCTTCTCGTAAAAGTTTTTATTGGGCAGTGTCATGTGAACATTTGGTAGCAGAAGTTCCAGCACATAGTGGGAATTGCTGATGGCTTTATCCTGAAACTCTGTCATCTCTGCAGGGTCTCCTGGCATCACCATCTAAAACAGAGTAGTTTAGTATGAGAAAAAGCATCAAAGAAGCAATCTACGTTTAAAATAGTAGCAGCATTTTTTAAACTACTATAACATTTACCATAAACATAACCTTTATCTAGGGAGAATATACATCAAGAAAAATAGAAATCAATCTAGGATCAAACTAGCACAAAACACACGGATTATCTTTATTGTCGTTACTGCTCTTGTTGCTGTTATTTCCTGCTGATGATGTACAACAAACAGGGTCTTGCGATGTCCCCAATCTGGCTTCAAACTTGCTATCCTCCTGCATCCACCTCCCAAGTGCTAGGATTACAGCATTCTTTCATAAAGACCTGGCCACGTAGAGTGGCACAGGCCTGTGATCCCACAGAGGCAAGAGGATCACAAGTTCAAAACTAACCTAAGACACAAAGAGAAAAGGAGGGAAAAGAGGAGGAGAGGGGAAGTGTCTATTGGAGGCGGGGTAATTACCCTGGAGTGTTCATCACACTTTTACCTGCTCATTCTCAAACATTACTCTACGAGAGGAAAAGGGAGACGGAGCTGGTCGCCTCAGGTCACAGACATCTTTCAGCGAATGAGCCCCTCCTTCTTCCTCTTCCTGGTAGTGACCATCACTCTCTTCCTCCTCTTCAGCTGCTATTCTCTCCAAAATGGAATGCATGGCTGGTGGATTTATTTTCAGTACCATTCTGATCACAAAGATGATTTGAAAAATCAAGATGTAAGTATAAACAGCAACATTATTACTTTTATGCAAATTTACAGAATGAACACTGATTAAATGTTAATACTACCAGACTAACTTATAAAGCCTATGCCTGCTGTAACCCACTTATGAACAGGCAGTATATATACATAACTCAGCATAGAACTCAAATAACTAAATAAATGAAGGACATTAGCAGTGTATTCTTGGCTAACTGAAAGTCTGACTTTTGGAAAATTCCATTACACCCTTGCATTTGCTTACCTTGGCCAGTCAAAGTCATCTGATGATGCTGTGTCTCCATCAACTCCACCAGATACATGGAAAAACTTGATAGATGGCTCCCCCTTCTCCTCCTGAAATGACCCTATGGAACCAAAATGGTGTGACTGCAATGTGCTCCTTCCCAAATGTTGCAGATAAGATCATTCAGAGCTCTCCAAACCAGGGTATTATCCACACACCCTCACACTATACATCACTCATTCATTTCTTTCTGCTGTAATGTGGCCTGTGCTAGGCAGAATGTGCAGATAAAGATACCAGTTTTTATTCAAACTAAAATTCTTGACTAGTATTTAGTGTGTAAGATATGTAATTATAATATAGCAAATGTCAGTCACTACCTACTGAGTACTGATTTCCTTGTGTGCATTTGAGAGTATCAGGTAACTTCTTATCACTCACCATCTTATTCCTTTGAGGGAGAAGCTCACACTATTTTTTTTTTTTTAGCTAAGCTGGCAGCCAGTAAGCCCCAGGGACCACTTTCTATCCCCAAGCACTGAGGCTTCAGGCACATATGAGGGTGACCTTGCTCATCTTGTTACATGAGTGTTGGGATCTGAACTTGTGTCTTCATGGTTTTTACAACAAGTCCTCTTAACCACTGAGCATCTCTCCAGACCCAATTATTTCTTCACAGAAGAAAAGTTTGTGGCTTGGAGCTATATCTCAGAGGCAGAGCAATTGCCCAGCATTCAGGGCCCTGAATTCAGTCTGCAGCGTGGGTAGAAAAGAACAAAGAAAAGCTTATCAGCTAATTATCCACGGTAAACATAAGGACACAAGTATACTCTGGTGTGTGCTCTGTACATGCAAAGTAACTCCACCACACTGGCTTCTTATAGTTTTCCTCTAAATCAGAGAGCTTCAAGTACACAAAGATAAGGAATGGCAGAGTGTACCTAAACATCCTCTCATGAAGCAGTCACTGGCAAGTGCTATTTAAGTATCTCCAAAAACTTGTCCAACTCCGAGATCAGAGCAGACAAGGGAAACTTTTGAAGTCTGAGGTGTGAGTCCCCTCACTAGTGTCAGAGGGCAGAGGCAGGGGCTGAGTTTCCACACACCCTGTTCATTAACCCACACAGACACAGAATATACCAGATCTTAAGTGTCACAGGAGTGAGTTAGTGTGGTGACTGAGAACACAGGCTCTGGTGTCAGATTGGTCTTTACTACCCCTGAGCTGGGAGACACATCCTCTTCAGCCCACGGGTCAGTAAATCTAACACATGGTGGGAACAACTAAAGGAAACGACAGAATGTACGTGACCCACTCAGTACAGGACCCAGCAGAGAGTAGCGTGCAGGCTATCCAGCCTCTATCAGCACACAGTAAGTGAAAAGCAATGATATAAAAGGCTAACACTGCATTCCTTCAGAAAATAAGAACTTCATCAGAGCAAATCAATCATTGTGCTGCATCTTTTTTGGTTGTTTGTTTCTTTTTGAGACAGGGTTTCTCTGAGTAGCCCTGGCTGTCCTGGAACTCACTTTGTAGACCAGGCTGATCCAAACTCACTTAGATTCACCCGCCTCTACCTCCTGAGTACTGGGACTAAAGGCGTGAGTTACCACCATGCCTGCCTCACAGCGTCTCTTTTTTAACTATACTGTATCTCTATCTCCACACAGTTCTAGGGGAAAGCTGCTGCTCTATTTTCTAAGTGTTCCCAAGTTTGCCATCTTGGGTGCTGTCAGGAGTAGAGTTCCGCACAGAGTCTGCTCTCCGCTAGTGCGTTCAGTCTTACCAGTTAGCTCTCTAAAAGTCAGTTCCAGTTTAGTTTGTTCTGGGGTGGATCCTCCCACAAACTCCGTCTGAGACTCCAGATCTGTGAATGCTAAATGGAGGGTCTCCTTCTGAAGTGACTTCTTAAACCAGGGTCCTCTCTCCTGGTCTGACCGAAGGTCAGGAATGGGAAAACGAACAGAAAGATGCAGCGCTGGGGTGGCAACTTGTACAGACACCCGACGATTCGCAGGACTGTGAGAGTCATCTAGAAACACTTCAGTGAAAGCTTTATGCTGAAAGACATAAATCACAGCAGTGCTTAGCATTTCCGCAAATACTATATTGCTCCCCCACATGCCACAATGCATCCAGACACAAGTGAAAAACCACTACTGTATAATGAAGCTTCAAATGAAACAGCTATTGCCCAAATCAAAACTGCTGAGGCAATAGCTGAATCTTCATACAAAAATAAGTAAAAAGAAAGACACTATAGGGGGCTGGAGAGATGGCTCAGTGGTTAAGAGCATTGCCTGCTCTTCCAAAGGTTCTGAGTTCAATTCCCAGCAACCACATGGTGGCTCACAACCATCTGTAATGAGGTCTGGTGCTTCTTCTGGCCTGCAGGCATACATGCAGACAGAATATTGTATACATAATAAATTAATTAATTAATTAATTAAAAAAAAACAAAAAAACTTAAAAAAAAGACACTATAGATCCCTACACATCTTACCATAAACTAAAGAGAAAAGGTGTGAACCAGCCTACTACCAAATCCAATAAAACTAAAAATCAACACCATGTTCAACACTCAGTTTGAAGAATCTGCCCATTTTAGGCTGCCCTAAGGGCCCAATATGAACTCACACGACTGCTGCCATATACAAAGGCCAGTCTTACTCCTCTTTGCTTCCAGGCCTATGATCAGAGCAGGGCACACAAAGGTTCCAAGTGTTCACCAAATGATTCCTGAGTCCCCCACATACACCAGTTAAAATCATGCCATTCAAATAGAAGTCAATTTTTAATTTTCAATAAAATATCCTGAAACTAATAAAGGCTTCAACATTCATCTTCCGAGTCAGCGTCGAGCCTTTCCTATGGCAGCCTGGGATTTTTACAAGCAAGGCAAACATATAAGGCTTTATTGTGACATCTTCCTGCACATGTCAGTACATTTTGTTCCCATTCATTCTTCTGCCAAGCCCCTCCCCACTTCTAGCAGGTTCCCTTTCTTCTCTAAAGTTAGAAACCAGCATTTTCACAGATCTATTCTATCTCATCCCTATTGGACTTCTTGACACAAACTCTAATCTCATACTAAAGAAAACTAGGGATGGGACTGAAGAGATGGTTAAGAGCACTGACTGCTCTTCCAGAGGAGCTGGGTTCAATTCCCAGCACCCACATGGCAGCTCACAGCTGTCTGTAACTACCATTCCAGGAGATCTGACACCCTCACACAGACAGGCATACATGCAGGCAAAATATCAAGGCACATAAAATAAAAACAAATTTTTAAGAAAATAAAACCAAGGATGATAAGGACATCCCAACACAACCAAGGTTAACAGCAAATAGAGACTGGCCTATACACTTAAGAATGCTGCTTTAGTCTAAACACCAGGAACGATGGGGAAAACAGGCAGGAAATAAAATGTCTCTGCGCCTTTCCTTCTTGTCTTTTTAGATTGAATCCCATGTTTCCTAAGTGTGTTCCAAATGACAGCCTCCTGTTTGAGCCCCAGAGCAGATCTGATCATGGGCACTCACTGCTGTGTTGATTCTTTTCCCCTAAAGCTGCCTCTCAGGCTGGGCCTGGTCCTACAGGCCACACATTCAAACTCCCAATGTGCTAATACAAGTCCATGCCACATAGCAGAGCTGAGCAAAGTAATACAATGCGATGCCAATCACTCTTCATTCTCAAAAGCAGACCTGTGCTACCTGGCTTTACTTTTTACACCATTCGAGTTTATGGAATGTATGAAAAGACTTCATGAATATGTTACAATATTCTCCAAGTCCAATCCCATTGTGCTACAATCAAATACTGTCAACTGATGGGCCTAGTCATTCTTCTGCATATCGTCTTTTTCTGCATGTACAGTTTAACGTTAGTCTAAGGAAAGTGAGACAGAGTGGAGCATACCCGAAGTTTCCTGCTGGGAAGGCTGAGACAGGAAGAACACAAGTTCCTGGCTGACCAACCTGAGCTAACAATGAGATGCTATCTCAGAAGGTTAAAAAAAAAAAGTTTGCATGGAAAAACATTCTATTTCTCACTTAACCCTTCCTGCAGAGCCTTCTTCATGCAGCTGATACCACACAGCATACCCTGTTAGAAATAAAACAGGAAATGTCTTCCAGTAAAATTACCAAACCTTACCTGGTTCTCATCAAGGCAAAGAAGTAGCATTGTTGAGCTAGGTGGTGTACACTATGACCCCAGCTCTAGGGAGGTAGAGGCAGAAGGATCAAGAGTTCAAAGTCTTCCCTTGGCTACATATCAAGTTTTAGGTCAGAAGTGCACAAGAAATTTAAGAGTAATTTTTAAGCCCAGCATGGTGGTGCACACCTTTAATCCTAGCACTCAAAAGGCAGAGGCAGGCAGATCTCTGAATTCGAGGCTAGACTGATCTACACAGTGAGTTACAGGATAGCCAGGGCTATGTAGAGATGCTGTCTCAAAAAGTAAAAATAATTTTTAAATGTCTACTTTTTACTATTATAAGTAATATTGCTCTGACATAGTCTATTTAATCTGTTAGGACTTTTCTCAGAAATCCCAATAAGCACATGCTTTTGTGCAACGTCTACATACTTACCAAACTAACATGCTTATTATATGATGCATACATGTGCGAGGCCATCATCTCTACTGTGGTGAGTTTTTGTGGTTGAAGCAAGGAATTTAACCTATCCACAATACTGATATCCAGCTCACAACACACTGGATTTAATTTAATTTGTAATTCCGCCTTCTGAGGAACTGAACTCAGTCTTGCTTGATTACCCTTTAAAAAAAAAAAAACCACACACAATTATTAACAAAACTATAAAACTTAACAATTGTGACAAAAAAAATCCCATAACAATCTGCAGTGGTAGCCACAGGGAGGACTCACCTGGGGTCCTCTAGTCTCAGAGTGCTTATAGTAAAGCTGAAGACACACGGGGAGGTGGGCATCAGTCCCTTCTTTGGAATGGAACGTTAGGAGCTTAAAGACAAGGATGGAGATGAGTTAAAGCTAGGGCATTAAACTGCAATCGATCATGGAAATCTACAGAGGCAGTACTGAGGTGAGAGGAGCTCTCTGAAGTCAGAAAAGCTGGCCCCAAACTTCATTTCTGCCTCTTTCTAGCAATGTAAATCTCACTCAAGCAGCAAACTTCTGTGAGCCTCAGCTCCTCATCTGAAGCAAGGGTTCAAACTGATCAATAGCTAAGAAAAAACTTTAAAACAAAATAAAATGGCAGGCTCATAACCTGTCTGCCTCCTCAGATAACTCTCATTTCATTTCAAATAATTACTAGCTTCATTGAATAACCTTGAACGACATACTTTAAAATTTGTCTCAACAATCACAACAATAAAACACTAGCACTCTTTGTGGTGCTGGTATGCTCTAAAGAAAACTGTTATTATTCATTCGATTCTTAAAAAAGCAAAACAAATTTAAAAATCATCCAAGGGAGTATCCAACATTTACCTCTGTGTAGTGGGGAGGGACAGAATGAAAATCTGTTGGGAATAGACACTCCAAAAACTCCATTTGCTCAATCGACATGTCGGTGCTAAAATGGCGGGAAGCTGACCTTTGCCTCTGCTCATAGGACACTTTGACGCCAGTGCCTATAAATCTACCATAAAAAAGAAAGAAGCATTTAAAAGTCTCCACAAGCTTCTAGATTAAACAATATACATAAGCCTAGAGAGCAACATGAGAATGTTAGTATAATAATTACATGCTTACTCTACCAAGTTCAAGCTGCTAGTAATCATTAATATCCCTAAGGACATGCGCTTCACATTTCCTATTCCTTAGCATCTCTACTGTGGGGAATTTCCCAGGATGCCTGTATTGCCCAACACTGCTCTTCCTTCTTCGACACTCCAAACTTATCCTGCAGTGGATAAAATCTCAGACCTGGACAGGCATCATGGCACACACACGCCTTTAACGCCAGCACTTGGGAGGCAGAGGCAGATGGATGTCTAGAGTCTACACATAATCAGTTCCAAGCCAGCCAGGGTTAGGCAGCAAAACCGTGCCTTAAAACAAAACAACTTAAAAAAAATTGCAGATCTGTAAAATGTATGAAATGGATACTTAAAACTATTTAAAAACATCATTCAAGCTGGGCATAGTGGCAAACACCCGAAATCCCAGTACTCTGGAAGATGAGACAGGAAGACCATGAGTTTGAGACTGGTATTTTTTACAGTTGAGACTGTCCCAAAAACGAAGGACCAACAATGACGCAGAACTTTAAAACTTCAGTTGATGGGGTTCACGGTTTTTGTGTCATATTTTCTACTTGCAGATATCTGGAGATTTGACAAAACTGAGGGAAAAAGGTTCTTACAATGTAATTTGAAGTACTATGGTCCTAACATGTAACGCATCTTTTGATGGTGGTCAAAAACTACTTCACATGTTAATTTTAACACTCCAGAAAATTTACATTAAAATTACCTTGAGCAAGGGGTAAGGGTTTAGGTCAATTGGTAGAGCACTAGCCTTGCATGCATGAAGCCCTGGGTCCAACCCCCAGCACTGCCTAAAACCAAGCATGGCAGCTTACACCCATCATCTCATAAGGTAGAGGCACAAGGACAGAGAGGAATTCAGGGTTATCTGAGGCTGCCTGAAAGTTTGAGGCCAGACTGGACTATATATCATGAGATCCTGTCTCCAAAAACAAGCATTCTCTAAAATACAAATTTTCTTTGCCTCATTATACAAAATATCACTCACTTTACAGATCACCATTTATATTAAAATAATTTTTTTTTTTTTTGGTTTTTCGAGACAGGGTTTCTCTGTAGCTTTGGTGCTGGTCCCAGAACTAGCTCTTGTAGACCAGGCTGGCCTCGAACTCCCAGAGATCCGCCTGCCTCTGCCTCCCAAGTGCTGGGATTAAAGGCGTGCGCCACCACCGCCCGGCTAAAATAAAACAGTATTTGCATGCTAACCCTATAGTATCCAATTTAGTCAGCCCATCTATTAGTCCTCAACTCATGAGGGCTCACAGTTTTAAGAATCAGCAGAGTCTGGCGGTGGTGGTGCGCACCTTTAATCCCAGCACTCTGGAAGCTGAGGCGGGTGAATGTCAATGAGATGAGGCCAGCCTATTCAACAGAGTGAGTTCCAGGATAGCCAGGACTGTTTCACAGAAACCTATCTTGAAAAGCAAAAAAAAAAAAAATCATTTGAACACTCAGCCCAGGCTTGGTATTGCTACCCACCTCTCATGGCCTAGCACCAGCCTTTCCCAAGCTCTCCTCATCAGTACCACTCTCAGCACAGCACCATCTCTGCCACTGCCAGTGCCCCAAGAACCATTTCCATCATTTCAATAGTGATAGCAGGGATGGTGGCAAATGTGCTAAGACAAACTAGCAAGAACGGGGGGAGCTAGGCATTTGTGGCGCACACCTTTAATCCTAACACTTGGGAGACAGAGGCAGTCAGAGGTGGACCTCCGTGAGTTCAAGGTCAGTCTGGTCTACAAGCTAGTTACACCACAGAGAAACCCCACCTCAAAAAAAAAAACAAAAAAAAAAAACAAAACACACAAACACACACCAAAAAAAAAACAGGGAGGAAGCTACAACCTATCTAGATCTACATCTGCATCATTCTCACACTATACAATGTGAAGGAGAGACCCTATGGTATCTTTGTAGTAGTGCAGTAAATTTCACTCGTTATCCACTGAAAACCAAAACAGGGAGTAGACAGATGACACAGTGTGCATGTGGTTCTTTCTGAAGTAATCAGAGAGTTCACCTAAGGTGATCGTGGGAACAAGCTTCTGCAAAGACTGCTCGGAAGGACTTAAAATCTTCTGCTGACAATCTTGTTGGGTCCATCTTTTCTATACGAGAGAAGAACGCGACGGCCAAGGGTGTCAATGGATTAACGTTTGGGGATGTTTCCGCTGGAGACAGAGGATCGATGTGAAGCACGGAGACTGAGAAGATGCCGACTGCCAGTCTGCAGATGAACTCAGGCCTCGATTCATCCACTGAAACAGACCTAGAGGGCAGGGCTGAAATACATCCAGTTCTCTGAGTCAGGATTCAGAACATCTTAGACTGCTACCCTGTTCATCTGATATGCAGGACTCTTGCACCTAAAGCACCAAGAGTCCATCTCAGTAAGCAGAAATGTGTGGACACATCTTTTAGACTATAAAACTGTGTTAGAAAAAAATTAAAATCAACCAAAAGCTCCACATCAAACTCTCTAAGTTTGGGAATTGTCCAGTTAAATTCTGAAGAGCAAGGATCGAGTACAGAACAGTCACAGAGCAATTGACTGGCATGCTCACGGTACTAAGAACAGTCACAGAGCAATTGCCTGGCATGCTCACAGTACTAAGAACAGTCACAGAGCAATTGACTGGCATGCTCATGGTACTAAGAACAGTCACAGAGCAATTGACTGGCATGCTCACAGTACTAAGAACAGTCACAGAGCAATTGACTGGCATGCTCATGGTACTAAGAACAGTCACAGAGCAATTGCCTGGCATGCTCATGGTACTAAGAACAGTCACAGAGCAATTGCCTGGCATGCTCATGGTACTGAACTCAACCCCAGTACTGGGGAGGGAAGGGCAGGACCAAAACAGATTTTTTTTTTTTTTAACAAACAATACAAAAACACTTAGAAAAAGACTCAAGAAGCTAGGGTATAATTTAATGATGGAGCACTGGCTGAGAACTGTCAAGGCCTCGGTTCTATGCCCAATGCTACACATGAATATACATACACAGGCCCACACACATACACACAGCACATATACACACATGAGCACACCTACACATATACACACAAAACACAACATAATCATATATACAAACATACATGTGCATACACTTACACACAAACACATATGTATGCACACATACACAAATACATATACCATATACACACAGGCACATGTAAACACACACATCACATATAAACACACAGGCTTACCTACACACCATACACATGCGCACTCACGCAGACACACACACACACACAAATCAGATAATTAACTGTAAGTTTTAAATTACAATGATATGAAACATAGAATTTTTCTATAATATCTATATATTTAAATATACAAAGACTATAATGAGTACCAAGCATAGTGGTATACACCTAGCAACCTAGCTAGCACCCAGGCGGTGAAGGTGAAAAGGTCAAGTGAGATCACGATCACAGTTAGTCAGTTTGTACTACATAAGACCTTGTGTCAAAAACAAAATCAAACAAACAAAAAATAGAATATAACAAATAAGTAACTATTCTAAAATATTTTCCAATGAACTACTCAATTATTCTTTTCTTTCTAAACTTTGTGATTGTCCAAGACTAAAAGAGAAATTACAAAAGACACACACACACACAAAAATATGGCAGTACAGAGTGTAAGCTTGCAATGTACAAGGCCCTAGGTACAGTCCCCAGGAGCACAGAAAAGAGTAGGTGGATGATTAATAAATAGCTATGCATAGGTAGACAGACAGAGATACACAAATGATAGAGAAAAAAAAATGAATCAGATGTTTATTCTGAAAGGAGGGAAGGGGAAAAAGCAAAACACATTATCTTATAGATATGCTTTTCCTTTTAATTTTCAAGGCCTCTGGTGGAAACTAACCAGCTTTTGGTAAAGGCGCCGGGTGGACCAAGTCAGATGAGAATGCTGGCCCTCTTACAGGCTGCTCTTTGTGGTCCGCAAATTCTCCCCAAGTTGGCTGCAGCTGCAAAAGATTGGTTTAAATACATAAATAAAATGTAGGCTCTTAGAGGTGTCTTCTGAAGAACAGAGAACATGGAGTAATACTTTACCACAGTAGCACTTAGTGGCGATCCTGCAGGCGTGTTTGTGTATGTACTAGTCAGGGATAACTCCAAGTCCATGTGTGGAGGGTCTCCAAGGGGTGGAAGAGAAGACAGACTGTGAGACATGTCCATGTCGGCCATGGAGAAGAAAACTTCTTCTTCTAGAGAGAATTAGGCTTTATCACATGATATATTCCACCAATGTACTCCAAGTAGTTTAGCCACACTAACAGACACAGCTGTGTGTGGTGCGCTGAGCACGGTCGTCAGCAGCACAGTAAACACACAACTGCACAGTCAGCAAAGGTCAAGTCTCCCCGAGTCTTTTGTGGGTTTATATGACATGCAGCAATACAGCAAATTTTTAGTTGTCATATGGCAAGTTACAAGCTAAAATTCAGATTTTTAAATAGCACAAGCTCACACAGGGCCCTAAGTTTCATCTCCAGCACCAAGCTGCAAAAGATAAAATTGTGTAACTATTTGCAATCTCTGGTTTCTTACGAATACAGCTATTTCCCAGATGGGAAGGACCAGAGACATTTAGAATTCTATTGACAAATCAATGTCTTCTCTCTAATGATTGTCTGACCTCAGATAAATCAAGTTTGTTATGTCTCAAAGTTCTTAAGTAGGCTTTAATTTTTTTTACTTGGTTCACATTTCACCAGACTCTTACTATTTACACTAGTGCTCATACGGTCCAAAAATCCCTATAATGAATAGTGGGTAATTATTACACCAACAAGATGGAAAGGTTATCAACGCTTCCTACTTAGGGCTGTACACTGCACACAATTATATAATGAGTTATTCCCAACCTACTTATGTGTCGCTGTACATTTTTACAAACTGACTTTCCTTACGGAAAAACACCATTGCTTAGGCCAACTATACACTTGAGAAACGGTAGTGCTGATGCATCACTGTATTGCTGGTGAGCCAACAGAACAGAACCAAATGCCCCCATGTAGGGTTTCTGTTCCCCACTGCTAAATGTTTGTTCCACCAATGAAATAACATAGGTCTAGTGTTGACTGCGGAAGCTGCTTACCACGGCTAGAAGGTGTACGAGCTGTCTCTGTTTCATAGAAGCTTTTCTCTGAAGATACACCCATAGACAGAGAATCTTTCCTCAGATAATACCGGTTTAATTCCATCTGAATTCGATATTCATCTTCCTGCTGCATGGGTCGATTTTTCCTATCTTTATTTGCTAACCCAATTTTGCTAGAATTTTCTACAAGTATATAAAAAGAAACAAAAATTCAATTTGTAGTTAGTTATTTAAGCACTTCTTTCCAAAACCCCACTTATCCAATAGCAACCTGATCACACTAGCAGAAAGCCAGTTACATCAAGCAGGGGCCTAAGAAACATAAGCAAGTAGCCAACAATCTAAACTCTTAACTCTAGAAGATATAAGTACTTAAAATAATGTGTGTGAGTTATTGTATACAAAAATTACATTTTTACTGTATGGGTTCTTTTGTTTGTTTGGTTTAGTTTTTTGAGGCAGAGTTTTTCTGTATAGCCCTGACTTACAACTCTCTCTGTAGACCAGGCTGGCTTTGAATCACAGAGATCTGCTTGCTTCTGAAGCATGAGCCACCAACTGCCTAGCTCAGAACAATTTTTCAAATGAATGTGATCAAATAACCTGAATGCAAATGTACAGCATGATAACAATAAAGTAATTAGCATATCTACTTAAAATGTACCTTAAATGCCATATACTCCAAAATAATATATTTTCATCAGTCTATGTTTTATATTTTCACCTAGCAGTTTCAAGAATTAGAGGAAATAATTAGAACAGTCATACTTGCCTGGTCCAGCAATAGCTGCTAGCATATCCAAAAGCAGATGTACCTGCCTTGGTGACAGGAATAGATGAATGGAATCTATCTGTCCATCAACATCCAACTTAAAGACATAAGAACAGTTGAGAGTAAGTACTTTACAAACTCATCACCAGGAATTAGGTAGATGTTAGGGTACTAAGATAAGTATCACCCTTGGTGTTGGGCAGCTTCACCTAATTCACACAATTTCAGCTAAAGGGCATACAGACCAGCAACCGTGGCTGCAAGAGGGAAAGCCCTGAGAAATTCCATGTCAGCAAGTCCAGCATCATGCTGTCTCTAAGTCTTCTGGAGACTGTAAACACAGCAACAAGATGGTATTCATCACCCTTCAGAACAACCAAATCCTTAGAACCAATGGAGTCAGCGCCTGTGAGACTGGGTCGGCCACACTGGGACTCTACAGCATGCTTCTCAGGAGC
Source organism: Microtus oregoni (assembly GCF_018167655.1). Taxonomy (NCBI): domain Eukaryota; kingdom Metazoa; phylum Chordata; class Mammalia; order Rodentia; family Cricetidae; genus Microtus; species Microtus oregoni. Next base: position 7,759,114 of record NW_024543210.1, on the reverse strand, counting down.
CTACTGTGAGCGCTGCAGGGACACTACTTTCTCCTGCACAGGAACTAGAAGCCACAATCGAAACCCAGACAGAAATCAGCACTAATGAATGCTTTCTTTCTTGTTCTCTGTGCACACTTTCCCCTCATGTCTCACTTGGTGTGGTGAGCACCAAGCCATCACCCAGTCCCTATTCTCTACTTATTACTGTTTCTGTTTTACAGACAAGGACACAGACCCACAAAGCAAAGTTAACATAGCTCTGCAGCCAGATCTGAACCTAGGCAGACACAAATGCAAAGCCTTACTCCTTCTATGACATGGCTCTCCTGTTGTGCCTACAGACAGTGTTTTATGGGGTTCCTTACAGACTGGTGATACCCAGGCCATATCCAGAGTGGGGAAATGTGTTTCTGTTACTGGACAAGTTTATTTCTTGTACTGAAACCACAATCTCTGGTTTTGATTGGGATGGAAAATCAGGAGTTTCATTTCTAATTGTCATAAGGATGTTTCATTATGGGTATATTCTGAATTTGGAATACAAAAAACAAATTACTCACTGGTATCTTTTAAAAATATAAAACACTGAAAATAACAACAAAGCCAAAGCAGTCCCCTGCTACTGTATAATACTTTCCCCAAAAATCCACTAAAATTGAATGCGTGATATACAACAGCCTCCAGAGGCACTATCTCAGAACTCATAGCTGAAAGACTCAGGTTTAAGGAATGCTGGGAAAGACTAAAGCTCTAACCTCATGCTGCCCTATTACATCTACTCTAAGCTCTGTGCTGCCCACTATTGATCTCTAGAACTTAATTTTTCCATATAATATTCATTTACATTAAACAAAATATACACGTTAGTATACAAAAACATTAATGTACAGGCAAGGATGATAGTATCTCCAAATATTCAATACTGGCTGGAACTGGACTATAATATCACCATACAATACTACCACCTGCTACTCTGTCCCCTAGTATGTAGAACTCAAAAATCAACATACAGAATAGTTACACATATCAAAATACAGTGTGCAAAACTTTACATCTGCATGGAAATCAGAGCTTATGGATGTAGACCATATCCAGGCAAACAGAACCATGAAAGCTTTGCTCATGGGTCTTACTTCTTTAAGAAATGTGCTCCCCAAAGACATACAAGCGCTGGTTTCCCAAGGCTGTTGCCACAGCAGGGCAGTCCCTGCAGTATTTACAGCTACCTACACTATCTGCTCCATTAGCAACCTCCTCAGAAGCCAGCAGAGGGAAGACCTGGTCAAGGACTTCTTAACCTGAGAGCAGTTCACAAAAAGGAAAGCAGGAAATCTGGGCCAGAACACTGAGAGTGAAGATAGTAGATACTTAGTCACAGGACAACCCACAGCAACTAATCACTATGCCCCTGTGTAGATTAAATACCTGTAGTTTTGCAGAGACAACACAACAATACTGACCTTGGCTCCTGGAAGCACTTCATTCTGTTTCAAAGTGAGACTCAATTCCAGTCTGCCCACTAGACCTCCAATCTGCACTGGATCCGAGGGTGCTATCTCTGGTAAAGTTCTAGTTAATTGTGGGTGTGGCTCATAAACAATTTTGGGGTTCCAGCTAGGTGACAGCTTTGGCTCAGTTTCCTACAATAATGTAATAAAAATAAAGTAACTATTTTAGCACAAATGAGTCCGGGTGTATATAAATGTCACCTTGGATCTGACATGAGAACTGCATCATCACACTGGACATACCATTATCTACGGCTAAAATGGAGCATTACTGTGTTAGTACAGCACTTGGAAATAAAAACAAGTCATTGAAAAAGACTTTATGAGGGCTGGAGAGATGGCTCAGAGGTTAAGAACACTGACTGTTCTTCCAGAGGTCCTGAGTTCAATTCCCAGCAACCACATGGTGGCTCACAACCATCTGTAATGAGATCTGGTGCCCTCTTCTGGCCTGTGGCAGACATGGAAACTAACACTGTCTACTAAATAAATATTTTTTTAAAAAAAAAAAAAAAAGACTTTATGAGACTAGTGCAGAGCCAGCAAGATGATCCAGTGGGTAAAGGCATTTGCCCCAAACCTGGAGACCAAAGTCCAATCCCACAATGTAAATAAAAATGGAAGAATTGACTCTACAAAGTTGTCCTCCGATCCCCACACATATGCCCCCAAATGCAGTACACACAAGTTTGTATGTGTATCTATGCTCATGTACATCGTACATACAAAGTATCTGTTCAAATAATATACAATGTGTAAACCAAATCAATATCGAAGTAAGGTCTATAATCCCAGCATTCAGAAGGTTGAGACAAGAGATTACTAGTTTGAGGTCAACCTGAGCCACACATTGACAAAGTGAGAGACTCTGCCTCAAAAAAAATAAATAATTTTTTTAAAAAAGAAAAAGATCTGACTTGAATATAAAGGCAAATTATAGATGTACCAACTTATAAAAAGATTCTGTGCTTGGAATTAAGGGCTCTTAATAATAGAAAACACTAAGTCAGAGTCCATGATAATGTTCACTAACAGAGCCTTTAAGCCATGGAAGGTAGCACAGCTTTTTCATGTGAAAGGACAAGGCACTGCATGAGCCATGTTTCCAGTTGCTGTGACAAAATACCTGGCAAGAAGCAACTTAAGGAAGAGGGGTTTCTTCTAGCTCCTAGGTGCAGGCACACATTCCACCAGGGTGTGAAAAGCAAGGTGGTCAAAGGCCAGCTGCTCCCATGGCACCCACAGTTAGAAAGCAAGCTACAGCCAGGTGGTGGTGGTGGCGCACACCTTTAATCCCAGCACTCGGGAAGCAGAGGCAGGCAGATCTCTGAGTTTGAGGGCAGCCTGGTCTACAAAAGTTAGTGCCCAGGACAGGCTCCAAGGCTACACAGAGAAACCCTGTCTTGAAAAACCATAGAGAGACAGACCCACATTTAGGGAAGGCCTGCCCACCTAATCTAGAGGATCCTCACAGGCATGCCCAGAGGCTTGACCACTAGGAATGGCTCCCTCAGATGTTAGCACCTCATTTTACCCACAGATATGTAGGAAACATTTCTCCATTAACTAATGAGCAGCATTCTTGGAGGGAGGAGCTGCCAGCCAGGGCTGACTCCATGGCCCTTCCATTGCACATTGTAGGCCAACTTGATTCCAATGGCAGGCAGCAGCAAGTCTAGCAGGATGGGCAGAGATTCAGGGGTTCAGAGCTGGTATCAGCTACATTAGCTAAATATCTGAATTAACAAGATTTGCTAAACCAGAGGGAGACTCACTAATGAATGTGTATTTGGGAAAACTTAACAGTCCCCTGGTTCTTTACTCTTAGAGACTCACTAGTAGACCAGGCTGCTCTCCTATCTTAACCTCTCAAGTGCTGTACTCCCATACCTGTATGAAACTTCTAAAAAATTGTGACCATGTTTTTGATTGTTTTGTTGAATTGGTTTTTGGTTTGATTATTTTGAGACAATCTCACGCGTCTACACACACCCAGTTGGCCTTGAACTCACTATCTGAGGATGCACTTGGGACTTCAGGCTTGCTTGGCCAGCCCTCCACCAACTGAGCAACACCTCCACCACTATCTGGGGGATTGTTTCATTTTTCTTACCACTGGTGCAGTTGAACACATGGGGGAAGATTTTGCTGAAGCAGAAAATTCATCCCAGAAGAGAGACACTCCAGAGAGCTGCAGCAGTTTGTGAGCAAACGCTGTGGGCTGATGCACATTGACTCCTGAGGACTCATCGGCAGTCTCATCACAGTACACGGTTCTGAAAGGTACAAAAGGACATTTGTAAGGAATTCCTGGGACACGTACTTTCAATGAGATGAGTTCAAAGCCAGTTTGATCTACAGAGCTAGTCAAACGTCTGGTGTAGTGTCCTGAGTCCTGTGCGGGCACACTTAGCTACACACTGTTCTTCTGTAGTTCTTTTCAAGTGTTCATTGAATTGTAAAGGAGCAAGAAATTCCTGGTTCTCGTGAAAAAGGGTTTAAATCAAAAAATCCCCTGGATCCAGTGGTTCAGAATTATCAGATATCTTGATTTCAGTTCTTTTTGCTGAGATTAAGTCATGAAGTTTGTAGCTAAAGAGCAGGAAAGAATGGGTGCTGTTAGGTCCTTCAGCTCGGGTTATGCCTATTTCATTGTTTGGAGAGGCTTGCTTATCAGGGAGATGCTAATGAATAAATGGATTGCATCATGGCAAAAAAAAAAAAAAGACAGTGCTTTTAAGTTAAAGTGAAATGTCAGTGCTAGCACCTCTACAACTATGCCTATGAGAATGCTTGCAGCCCAGCACAGAGAAGGTAGAGGGAGGAGAACCAGGATCAAGGGCAGTCTGAGCTACAGGAGATTCTGTCTCAAAAGAATTTTGCTTGGTTGGTTGGTTTTGTTTTTCAAGACAGCATTTTTCGGTGTAACCCTGGCAATCATGGGACTTCTATGTATACCAGGATGGTCTTGAACTCAAAGAGATCCATCTGCCTGACTGTCCCTGTGCTGAGATTAAAGGTGTACCCCACCACCACCCGGCAAAAGAATTATATTTAATTGGGAAGGAAAGGGGGGATTAGAGGGAGTAGAAACAGACAGGTGAGAATAACTCGTGTATGTGTGTTAAAATACATTATGTGTGTGAAAATATAATAAAACTCACTTTTATAAAACATTTTCATGTCTATAACATATGTCAGAATCACTGCACTAAATATTTAAATAAGTAAAATAAAATGTTCACAAAGAGAGAGACCTAAAATCTAAGAAGGATAACTTTAAAGGGCTCTTAAAGTTCAGGGAAAAAAATAATAACTTCCTAAAGTTAACCCAAGGGGAACAATCCTTATCTCCCTCACAAAACTGAGTACTGCTTTGTAACCCAGGCTGTCTCTAACTCCCAACCCTTTCCTACCTCCTCTTCCCAAGTGCTAGGATTACAAGCATAGAGTCATAGCAAAACCCCATTTGTCTCCGATGACTTTGTCTTGAAATCTTTTGTTAGCAACCTCCAGTTTAATGAGATAAATAACAAGGCTCTAATTGGATATTATTGTTTCATTATATACCACCTAAAGTAATGCAGCCTACCTCAAAAGATCTGTAACAACTATTTTACTTTTAAGTGTATCTTTGTTAAAGATTACAACTGCAAAAATAACTGTACAAACCTTGGAAAAGGCCCAACTAGATGCACACATAATGGGTCTTTGATATTCACTGTATATTTTTAAATGTATTTATGGGTATGTGTATCTGTGTGAGTATACGCCATGTGTATGCAGGTACCCAGGGAGAACAGAAGAGGGCATTGGATCTCATTGAATTAAACTTGTAAGTCATTGTGAGCCGCTCTACATGAGTGCTGGGAACTGAACTCAGGTCCTCTGGAAGAGCAGGAAATGCTTTTAACCACTGAGCCATGTCTCCAGCTCCCCTCAAAGAACATTTCTGTTGGGAGATAATATAACATGGCCATGGATGAGCAGTAACTACCTCAAATCAATACTGTGTCAGAACTCTAGAGAATATACATAAAAAACAAAAGCAACATGCCTGACTTAAGCAAATTATCATTAGATATTTAACCTTAAAATAACCCTCACAAAGTCCTCAAAAGAAACACCACCATCATCCTTTTTCAATAATGAAGTATGCAAGCCAAGCACCATAAAGTTAAGTCTTTCACATTAAGAATTAATTAATGCGAGGCAGAGGCAGGCGGATCTCTGTGAGTTCGAGACCAGCCTGGTCTACAAGAGCTAGTTCCAGGACAGGCTCCAAAACCACAGAGAAACCCTGTCTCGAAAAACCAAAAAAAAAAAAAAATAAAGAATTAATTAATGCACTTAAACATTACACTGTGCACATGGGAATAGTGGACACTCTGTAAAAGAACCTCAACATACTGGCACTCAAGTTAACTAAGAAAATTGCTTATTAGACAAGCTCAACCTAACACTGGATATGATCACATGCTAAACGATGCTTACAGACTCTGTAATGGGATGAGAGGATAACTCAGAGAGCTGTATTTACTCTGAAATTGTACAATCCATTAATTTAGTATCACCTCTGGTCTCTCGAAGTGTCCCAAAGTGTAATGTCAGAAACAGTTTCCAGACAAAAGAATCTTACCTCTCTACTCGGATCTCAAGTGCAGCTCCAGTTTTGGAATTTTCTGGCACATGTTCAATTCTTAACACAGTGTCTATAAAAGTAACTTTCACTCTTCTTAGCACTAGAGCAAATGAGCAATCAATTGTCAATGAAAAACCACAAGTACACCAAATAAAAACCCGACCTCCACCTCGCCCCCTCCTCCAGGCTGCTGGGGACCAAGCAAAGGCCTCTTCCATGCTGGGCAAGTGCTTCTTCCCCATCACTGCTGCCTCCCATCCACTCTCAGTAAAGAAATAATTCCCAGTCTGGTAAGAAAATTAAAAAGGCAGATTTCTTTCCTTTTGAATGCCCAGAAACTGAATTTTGTAAAACACAACTGTACCCAAAGCATATCACCAAGCTACATCACAACAGAAACTTGGGATAATGTAGATTTGTAGCCTGCTGGATCCTTCCATGGGCTACAACTAAAACAAGGAGAAACTGAGTGGAATGTTTAAAACAGCCTGGATCCTGAAGTACTGAAGTGAGAACAGTAATTCTTTTAAAATCACTGCAATGGAATGGTCTCGGGCCCCAGACCACTACAGAAAGCTTGGGCTGTGAAGGTCTACATGATGCAAACCTGTTTCAATGGTTTCCGCAAACTTTTCCAGTCCTTCGAAGGGCTGGGATGCTTCTCCTTGCTCATCTGTCAGTTTCTGGCTAAGACACTCCTTTGCCAGCTGCATACTGCTGGTCATGAAGCTTGACCAGTACATAGGCTCAGACCCAGTCGCTGCAGAAAGTACAATAAATCTAAATGATTTCTGTTATGTTAATGGCATTTCTTAAGGTATTATATTTATGGTAGATTTTTCAACGCAATGATGTTACCTGTGAGAAATTATACTAGACATTTAAGAACCACCTTACAATAACAGAACAACAATAAAAATACAGGATAAAAAGCCTTGCAGAGTTAGGCAGTGGTGGTGCATGCCTTTAATCCCAGCACTCAGGAGGCAGGGGCAGGCAGATATTTGTGAGTTCGAGGCCAGCCTGGTCTACAAGAGCTAGTTCCAGGACAGGCTCTGAAGCTACACAGAGAAACCCTGTCTCGAAAAAACAACAACAACAAAAACAAAACAAATAAACAAAAAACCCTACAACATATTCTTATTTCAAGTTTTATTTTATCAAATTTTAATTCATATATTCATTCAACAAATTCTAGCAGGCATATTTACTAGTACATGGCACCATGCTGGACATACAGAGCAAGAGCTGGCAAATGCCCTCTGTAAAGGGCTCAGGCAGTGGACAGTTAGGCTTTGTGAGCAATGTGCTGTGTTGAGCAAAGCTCTCGGAGTGCCAAAGCAGCTACAGAGTAAACAATCAGCATGGGGATGTTTCAGTAAAATTTGACTTAATGAAAACAGGTGGTAGACTAATTTAGCCTGAGAGCTGAGGTCTGCTGACCAACTACAGAGATAGAAAAATTATGAGCTATGTACTTAAGACAGTTTACCACACATTAGAAGAAAAAGATGACAAGGATGAATACGGAGGTCTCACCAGGAACTCCAGCATCAGCAGATGACAACAGCTGCAGAACCGGTACAAATGCGGGTGGAATAAAAGGGTGTCCTCATAGGACTAAACACAAGGGCCCTAAGAACCCTTCCCAGACCTCTCCTGCTGAGGAAATCCATACTTCCATACACTGCTCAAAACAAATTGACATATTACTACAATTACTGCCTTCCAAAATGGAACTTAAAGGCCATTTTAATAGGCTGCTTAAAAGAGGAAAATATTTCAAAGCTCAACTTCCAAAGGGAGTATTTATTTACCATGGTTAAAAGATAGAATCAGAGCCAGGACTGGTGGCACAGGCCTTTAACCCCAGCACTAGGGAGGCAGACAGGAGGGTTTCTGTGAGTTCCAGGATAGCCAGACCTATATAGTGAGATCCTTCCTCCAAAAAAAAACCCTAATAATGATGATGATGATCAAATAATTTTTGTTGTCACTTGGGTTTTGTTTGAGATAGAATCTTACTATGTACTCAGGCTGACCTGAAACTTGCATCATCCTTCCTGAACCTCAGCCTGAGAGATGAGATCACTGGTATGTGCTACCATACCCTGCTAGATGCAATGTTCTTATAAAGTAAATTATTTAGGAGCTAGGATGATAGTTCAGTCAGTAAAGTTCTTGCTTTGCAAGCATGAGGGCCTAAGTCTGTGCATTTAAAAAAAATTAATATGGTGATCCTGGCACCAAGGAAGAGTAACAAGCAGATCCCTGGGACTCTCTGGCCCACCAGCCTTGCCTATGTAAGTCCAGACTAAAAGAACCTGTCTCAAAAACATAAGGTACACAAAAACAATAGCAGAGGATGTCCTTTGGCTTTAAAATTCATGCACACAAACACAAATATCAGATTGTTTCCAGGTGTTGTGAAATACTGCTACAATTCCAACACTCAAGAGACTGAGGCAGGAAGATCATGGGCTCCAATCATGGACAGCCTGGCTGCATAGTGAAACTTCCCAAAAATAAATGAATTAATGAATAAAATATTTAGAGCATTTCTTTTTTTTTTTATTTTAATTTATTTATTTATTAAGAATTTCTGCCTCGTCCCCACAACCGCTTCCCGTTTCCCTCCCCCTCCCCCGATCAAGTCCCCCCCCCCCTCATCTGCTCGAAGAGCAATCAGGGTTCCCTGACCTGTGGGAAGCCCAAGGACTGCCCACCTCTATCCAGGTCTCCTAAGGTGAGCATTCAAACTGCCTAGGCTCCCACAAAGCCAGTACGTGCAGTAGGATCAAAAACCCACTGCAATTGTTCTTGAGTTCTCAGTATTCCTCATTGTCCGCTATATTCAGCTAGTCTGGATTTATCCCATGCTTTTTCAGACCTAGGCCAGCTGGCCTTGGTGAGATCCCAATAGAACATCCCCATTGTCTTAGTGTGTGGGTGCACCCCTCGTGGTCCTGAGTTCCTTGCTCGTGCTCCGTCTCCTTCTGCTCCTGATTTGGACCTTGAGATTTCTGTCCGGTGCTCCCGTGTGGGTCTCTGTCTCTGTCTCCTTTCATCGCCTGATGAAGGTTAATATTCCTGAGGATGCCTATGTGTTTGTCTTTGGATTCACCTTATTTAGCTTCTCTAGGAACATGAATTATAGGCTCAATGTCCTTTATTTATGGCTAGAAACCAAATATGAGTGAGTACATCCCATGTTCCTCTTTTTGGGTCTGGCTTACCTCACTCAGGATAGTGTTTTCTATTTCCATCCATTTGTATGCAAAATTCAAGAAGTCCTTGTTTTTTACTGCTGAGTAATACTCTAATATGTATATATTCCATACTTTCTTCATCCATTCTTCCGTTGAAGGGCATCTAGGTTGTTTCCAGGTTCTGGCTATTACAAACAATGCTGCCATGAACATAGTTGAGCATATACTTTTGTTGTATGATAGGGCCTCTCTTGGGTATATTCCCAAGAGTGGTATTGCTGGATCCAGGGGTAGGTTGATCCCGAATTTCCTGAGAAACCGAAACACTGCTTTCCAGAGTGGTTGCACAAGTTTGCATTCCCACCAGCAATGGGTGAGTGTACCCCTTTCTCCACAACCTCTCCAGCAAAGGCTATCATTGGTGTTTTTGATTTTAGCCATTCTGACAGGTGTAAGGTGGTATCTTAAAGTTGTCTTGATTTGCATTTCCCTGATCGCTAAGGAAGTTGAGCATGACCTTAAGTGTCTTTTGGCCATTTGAAGTTCTTCTGTTGAGAATTCTCTGTTCAGATCAGTGCCCCATTTTATAATTGGGTTGATTAGCCTTTTACGGTCTAGTTTCTTGAGTTCTTTATATATTTTGGAGATCAAACCTTTGTCAGTTGCAGGGTTGGTGAAGATCTTCTCCCAGTCAGTGGGTTGTCTTTTTGTCTTAGTGACAGTGTCCTTTGCTTTACAGAAGCTTCTCAGCCTCAGGAAGTCCCATTTATTCAATGATGCCCTTAGTGTCTTATTTAGAGCATTTCTACTTTCAAAATAGATCACTATAGCTCTATGAATTATCATTTAAACTTGTTTTCCAGGAAACATTTGGATACATTCATACATGGCATTACCTAGATGGTCATGTCTATCCATTTCTCTGAGTTACACTACAATTGAGAAGCACATCCCTTATCCAGACCCACCTTACATAACTGTCATCATTATGGATGTGGTGAAAGTTTTTTTGTTGGCAGTGGTAGATTTTTAGGGATTTTTGTTGGTTTGTTTTGGTTTGGTTTTTTTGGTTTTTCAAAACAAAAAAACAGGGTTTGACTGTGTAGCCCTGGCTATACTAGAACGTAGACCAGGCTGGCCTTGAATTCAGAGAGATCCACGTGCTGCCTTCTCCCAAGTGCTGGGATAAAAGGCGTGCACCACCACCAGTGTCCTGCTAATGTGGTGAATTTTAAATTTAGTGTTATAATCATTCACTGTCATTATTCTTCAACACTATACCGATGAAAGTCCCTTCAAGTTCAGTCCTGGAGGCTGGAGAGGTCAGCAGTGAAGAAAGAGCCTGTACTACTCTTACCTGAGTTTGGTTCCCAGCACCCACACCAGGCAGCTCACAACTACGTGTAACTCTAGTTCCAGGGGATCTGATGCTTCTGACCCTCAGGGAAATACACTCATGTGCATACATACCTACTCCCACTCCCTACATATACATAATTTAAAATAACAAAAACTTAAATTTAAAAAAGTCTAACCTTGTGCCCTTCCAACATTTCTCCATGAATCATTGAACAGTCTTCCTCATTTGAAAACACAATATTTTTTAATCTTCAAAATAGAAGTCACTTCAGATAATTGGAAATAATCACATATTACCTATACATTAGTGTTCTGGAGTGTGAATAAGGAGGGAACATTCTAAAGTTATACTTACATGCATCTTTCAAAGTACTAAATCCTCTTATTTAATCAAATGAACATCTCACAAATCCAGTTCAAAGTCATAAATCCAACGCTCAATTTTTACAATTGGGCTGACTTCTCAACCTTCATAGGGTCGAGATTGAATAAGCAGAACAGGCACATGCAACACACCTACCTACACGAGGTCTAGGTCGGAAGACCATCTCTAGTCCTCTCACTTCCAGTGCACAATTGTCCTGCAGCAAGGAGCCCCATGGAACTGACAGGGAAATTGACTGAATGAATCCTTCAGTGACTTCTAAAGGTGCGTCTGCTGACTCCAGGATTTCATTAAGACACTAGAGAGAAAAACCAAGTTCATTTTGAGATCACACGTGATTTAAAACACAGAATGCCAACTTTTTCAGCGATGTGAATATGCCCACAAATGTGCTGAGCACTGGAGATTTAAAAAAGCCACAGCTGGGCTGGAAAAAGGCTCAGCAGCTAAGAGCACTGGCTTTTTTTCCAGAGGAACAGGGTTGGTTTCTGGGACCCACAGGGTAGCTCACAACCCTCTGTAGCCCCAGTTCCAGGGGATCCAACACTCTTCTGGCCTCCACAGACACACCTTCTGACAGCACACAGAAAGGCCATAGAAGGCAAAACATTTGCTCTTTGCCTGCTAGTCCGCCCACACACTGACAAGTCCATTCCTTCACTCTGCGAGTACAACAGAGTCTGAGTTTTCAGGATCCCAGTGTACACTGAAGACTGTCCAGCTTCGTGAACTGAACAACTGTTGGATTCTCTGACTTTCCTTTGGTAGAGAGCCATTGTTTGACTAGTTAGAGCACAGCCTGTAAGCCACTCTAAACCCCCCTTTCTGTATACATACACATTCAATCAGTTCTGTTCCTCTAGAGTCCTGACTAATAGAAAAAGCTTGCCTCAGGAGGTCTGTCTGAACCCTAAAGATTTTCCAAGGATTTATACACAAGGATTTTTTTTTAAGTCTCATAAGACAGGGTTTCTCTGTGTAACAGAGATGTCCTAGAACTCTCGTAGACCAGGCTGGCCTCAAATTCAGAGATCTACCTGCCTCTGCCCCCCAAGTGCTAGGATTAAAGGTAGCAAGGATTTTTTATTACAATTTTAAACTAATAAATTTACATGTATTTGTTGTTTATTATTTAGTGGGGGAATATTTGCACATACGTGTATGAAATATCTGTGTTGTGTTCTAACTGGTGAACACACAGATGCATGTGCTCACTGTGTGTGCACATATAAGGTCAGAGGTCAATGTCGGGTATCCTCCTATCCTCCACAGCCACTCCCCACCTTTCCAAACAAGGTCTCTCACTAGATCTAGAACTTGGTGATTGTGCTAGGCTAGCTCCACAGGGGCGTCATTGTACCTGGCTTCCTACAAGGTGCTGCACATCCAAACTCCAGTCCTCATGCCTTCAGGGAGAGCACTTTATCAACTAAGCTTCACAGACCCCAGCCCTCAACTCTTACATCCTCATCCCATCCTAGCCCCGAGGACTGGTGCCCTACCTTTTCAAAGTCTAACTTCCCACGGCTTCTGTGACATGCCACCATCTTTCCAATCCATTACCACTTAAAATATGCTCACGTAAATGTCATTTTCTGCCTGTTTCCCCACCCACTCTCCACACTGCACGCATTCTCTGCGCACCACTCATATTGACGGCTCCCAACACTTATCAATGCCAATCCTCTAATCCCTCAACCTGTCATACAGCCCCTCAAATCCCCCTTCTTCCTCCCCTTCTTCTCTTCTATTAGGCTGGTGTAAAACAAACTGCAAGGGCCAGAAGGTAAAGCCTGACAATTGGAGTTTAATCCCAGGACAAGGAGAGAACTCACTACCACAAATTGTCCCCCAACCTCCACATGTACGCCACAGCATCTGGTAGGAGAGAGCCAACTTGTCCTGACTGCCACATGTATAATGTGACATGCACAAGCCAACTGCATACACATGCATACAAAAGTAAGTACTTTTTACAATCTCTGCTTCAGAATTTGAAGGACTCTTACAGAGCATCATCTGCACCCTGCTGGATTTGAAGAGGTGGTCATCGGCTGGAGAGAGGCAGGTGAGGCAAACTCCAGAGCCAGTATGTTCAACTTTTGAAAACACTGATTGTACAAGGTCCAGTCAGATGTTGTTGGAGAACTGAGTCCTTTCCGTTGACCAATGCCAGTTGTAGGCACTGCATTTTGGGGTGTTTCTCATGGGTTTAGTGAGCACACTCATCGGATGTAAGGGCTTTGCCAGGACAAAGAACTCAGACAACAAACAGTGACCATGACATTTTTTGGTGCAAGTTCGACTTTGGAAAGTGCTATGGGGCATCTTCTCTCCCAGCCACTGATGTGGCATCACTGGTTGTCACACACAATGCACTTTTCATGGTACATCACAACCCAATGGAGACCTGGTGCATTGTGAAGAACAAAAAAGGAGAACCGTACTATGGCAAGCCCATAATACTATACAACAAAAGGACAGGAGACTGACCACTAAACAACTTCACAAAAAAATATAATATTGAACCAAACTGAAAAAAAAAAACAGAAAAAGAAAAATAATAAAAATTAAAAAATATAATATTGTGAAGAACCCATTTTACAGAGCTGCGGGAACACTTGTCTTTTGGATAAGTCACTGTCAGTTCCATAGAAATCTTGTGGAATCATGACATTTCTCCCTTCTATAGTATCCCAGCAGTGTACAGACCTGACTTTTCCTGTAGGGAAAACCCCGCACACAAACCATGAAGACTTGGTATGAAAGCATTCACTCAGTCAAACCTTTGTTCTCAACATAAAACTAGTCCTGCACAACTTTCTTTACTGACATTACTCATTGATTAGAAAGGAGCCCGAAGCAGGAGGCATTGAATAGACAAACAGTATGTCTACTCTAACAGCAGACTCAGGAAGGTGTAATCTACTGGTCTTCTGCTTAACCTAACAAATTGCTAATACTCTGTATTTACCCTTCACCTTGGTTTCAGTAAACATAAGATCATAGTCCAGGAAATTAACTGTCTATACAGGGAAAAGGCCTGAGTCGCTAAAACTAGCTTCAGAGAGAAAAAAATCTCACTTGGGCACCCTGCTAAAGTCAAAAGCAAATTGCAAAAATCCAAAACTACAATTACTTTTATGGCAAGCTAATAACCTTTTCTATCTCACCAGCAACCATTGCCTCTAATAGCTGTCCAGTAAGAGTCTTCCTGCTATTATGTTTGACATTTTTCATATTAAAAATGGCTTCAAGTCTTTTGATAAGTTTAAGTCATTTTAAAAAGTTTTTTGAATACCTGACCCCGAAAATGAAGTCCTCCATATAAAATAGAAAAGATACGCTCAGAAATGCTTGTTTCTGTATTAAGTATTTCCATAATTTAAATTCAAAACCTGGGTGTCCTATTTCCATCTTCGGACAAGCTGGGTCTAAGGATGATTTTTATTCCCTGGATTTTTCTAGCAAGAATGTTGAGTTTTGTCATTTATATGAACAATTAAAAGATATCTAAGCATTTTCAATTGTGCAAAAGCCATGATAGCCTTTGCACTTTAGGGATCTGTCAACATCAGCAAACCATCTAAGAAACTAGATTCAATGGGATTCTCTTCTCTATATATACCAAATTTACTACCCAAATTTTGTAGCCACATTAACATCCTAAATATAGTGGTTTGAAGGCTATATTACAATATTGAAGGATAATATCAAAAGAAAACAGGAGTTCTTACTAGAGTCGATAGTTCAAGAATTTACACTGGGCCCACTAAGCTACAGTACACTTTCCCTAAGTGTGAGATAAGTAAATAGCTTACACAGACTTCTCTGTACATTGAATGATAAGAAGCTGAAATTCACTCCTGTGCAATTCAAAGTTTATTGATTGTAGCAGCAGGAGAACCTTCTCAAGCTGCTCAGTCACACTGACTTCAATGACATTCTCTTTGCTAGTCCTGTGAGATCTAATGGCGCTGGAGCTGACAGTGGAGCCACCTGAACCAGCTCTGAAGCATCGCTTCTCTTTAAAGCCATCTGTTTTCAGTGTTCACCAGTGAGTTCCATGCATACAGTCAGAAAAAAGGTTGTACTCTAGTCTCTACTGTAGCATTGAGCAAATAATTGCAAATTAGTGCTTCTTGAACTGAAGTCAATTTTTATTACACACACATACACCTATAAAATATAAGTACCAAAGTAATAAAAAATTATTAAAGTGAAATTAAAAGGCTCCAGGGTAATAATAATTCATTGCTGTCTATCTTCTTCCTAAACATACCGAGTTCTCATGAGAAAAGGATCAAGTCAGGCAAAAAAGATCCAGCCGAGTGAAAAGAATCAAGCTGAACATAGTGGACCACACCTTTAAGTCCAGCACTCAGGAGGCAGAAGCAGGTGGATATTTGAGATTTCGAGGCCACCCTGATCTACAAAGTGAGTTTCAGGACAGCAAGGGTTGTTAAACAGAAAAACCCTAGAGAGAAAGAGAGAGAGAGAGAGAGAGAGAGAGAGAGAGAGAGAGACAGACACGGAGGGAGGGATCACTGTTCACCTCACTATCCCATCGTCCAGCCCTTGGTAGTATCACATGTTAAACACTCCATAACTGTAGAGAGCTGCATGGAGCCACACCTGACTCCTATTATGGCTAAGGTCTGATCACGCAATGATTGTCAGCTGCTTGCATATGCGTGGACCTATGGGCAGTGCCCACCTGGCAATCCGGGGTTGGTGGCCCGTGCCTTTTTAAGGGCTGGGAGAGGTTTGCCCGGGGAGAGAGAGAAAGAGAGAGAGAGAAAGATTGCTGTAAAAAAGTCCTGAATAAACTGCTTGCAGGAAGAGCTCTGTGTTGCGTCTTCCTTGCTGGTCGAGGCGGGCGTGACACATAACTATATTAAACCTATAAATAAAGAGCCTCCATTTAAAAAATTAAAATAGACAAGAGTAGTGATGACTCAGTGAGTAAGGCACCTGCCACCAACCATGGCAACCTGAGTTGGAGCCCCAGAACACACACAGTGGGAGGAGAGAACCAATTCCTACAAGATGCCCTCTAATATCCACAGGCATGCTGTGGCATGTTCGTGTGTGTGTGTGTGTGTATGTGTGTGTGTGTGTGTGTACACTGCTTAAATGGGAAAAAAATTTTAAAGTTCCCTCATTAGGTAAATAATTAAAACAAATCTCTAGTTTTCAGAAGTTGGAAAGAGTGAGTCACAAAGTCCACTCTCTCTCAGACAGAAACTTTCCTTTCCTTTTCTGCCCACTTCTAGGAACCCAGAGCTCATAAAACTGAAAGGTAGCCCATTACAACTGTGGCACAGTTCCACACCCTTGCTCTCTATCTCCCTCCACTTCAAGCTCTTCATGAGTCCATGATGTCCAAAGTGAAGTCTCTAGCTTCCTGGTTTCCTTACTGTCAGGTATTTATGAATCGGGTTTAGAGATAGCAGCTTCCACCTGTGCAAAGTAGTAGTACTAACTATGCTAACCACACACATGATATCAAGTAGTGAGGAATATATGCCACCTGGCAGACAGTTTCCAAAACCACACAGCATACTTAATCTAACTTTTCCAAGTAAGGATAATACTTCTAAAATGAGTAAGAAAATATCTACTTTTTAAAGAATATTTGCACTATCTTTTAAAACTACTTGGAAATATTTCCACTGGTCCTTGACTTAAAATAAACACAATAGAGCAAGGGCTTAAAATTGTCTAGTCTTTAAACTCATTAACTATACAGGTTTATAAAAGATTTGAAATACAGATAGATTGTCCCAACCTGTCTAAAAAACATTCTGGACAAAAAAAATTGAAAGAAATGGGTTTAGATGTAATTTCACAGCTGCACACAACAGCACACTACCACCTTCTGATTCATCATTAAGAATAACTGATTACATCTTTGCCAAGTGCAACCAATTCCTCTGTATAACTGCAACTTACGAACTGAACCGCTGCCTGAAGTGATGGCTCAGCAGTTAAGAGCAACTGCTGTTCTTACAGGGGATCCGAGTTCAGTTCCTAACCACCCACAACAGCTTGCAGCCTACCTGTAATCCAGCTATAGGAAATCTGATGTCTCCTGGCTTCCATAAGTGCCCACATGCACATGGACACACACACACACACTGAAAAATAAATTTTTGTTTGAAAAACTGAAATGTCGTCATTCACATAATTCTTCCATTAGCATGTATGGATCTCTGTAGACATCTTGTTTCCAGTCCTGAAAGTCATTAAAGTGAAGTATACAGAGTAACTGAATTCAGGGAACTGGAGAGATGGCTTGGTGGTTTAAGAGCACTGGTTGTTCTTCCTGAGAACCCTGGTTCAATTCCCAGCACTCACATGGCTGATCACAATTGTCTATAATCCCAGTTCCAGGGGACCCAACACCCACAGCAAAAAAAAAAAAAAACAATGTGCATAAAGGAAAAACAAATTTTTTAAAAGTAACTGAATTTGAAAACTGAACTTTGTAAGGCTGCATCCACAAGAAAGCAAGGGTTTAGGAGTCAGAGTTGAATGCTTGTTGTAACACTTGTAGCTGTGACACAGGACAAAGTATTAAAAGCCATTCACAAAACAGTTACAATAATGTCCACCTGCTAGGTCTAGTGTCATCTTTAAAGAGCACATTTCATCAACAACCAGCCCTCCTTCAGAACTCCCTCTTCAGTTCTCAGCAAAGCCAGAGACCAAGGAAATCTATCCAGAGGATGTCAGAACCCAATGCCCTCTTCAGCCCCTGCTCATCTTTAAGCCTCTGAATAAGATGCTTGGTCACAGAAAAGAAAAGGGTAGCCCACTCAAAACGGTACCAGGGAGGCTAAGGCAAGGGCACTGTCATGAATTCTGGGCTGCATAGTTAAGTGCCAGGGCAGCTAGGGCTACATAATAAACCTGTCTCAAAAAAAAAAAAAGTTTCCCACTTGCTGATAAGAAAGAATGGCAGTTATACAGCAGCCTGACACAGTACCTGGCATGCATGCAGCGTACTGTCCTTTCAGGATTACTGAACTTGGTTAATTACTTTGACCACCATTTTTCAGCTGACTGTGACAGCTGGAACTACTCTGGTATAAAACAAGATCTTTTCGTTGCTCAAACTAGAGCTCTTTAAACTAGCACTGAGTACTCTCCCTGATTTAAGTCACCTAGTTTCGATATAATAATAATTAGCACAAACTGCAACGGAGTTTCCACAATTTACGCTTCTTGGTGGCAAAAAGAAGCCACTACAAACCCAAGGCCTTCAAGTAAAATACGAGGCATTTTAACCCATCTATGCGAATACAACTGTAATTGGTGAACTGAAATACACACGAAGCCCAGAAAACAGTGAGTCAACTCACAGCCTCTGGGAGCAAACAGGCTCTTTCAAAAACAGCTGAGCTTGCAGCTTCGGCGTGCTTGCAACATTAGCGTTTACGACCTGTCGATCTATCTCACGTGAAGCAAAAAGGCAAATCTAAACAGCACTCCTGGGGCTGCACAACCACTCACAAGCTGGGAAAACGACCTGGCCTCCGTAAACATATAATCAAGCAAAGCAGGCAAACCGGCAGAAGAGGCCTTCACCTAACTTTCTCCCAGACGTCCAAAGCTATTCGAAGACGACCAGGCAAACCAAACCAGCATCCAACCTTCTCTTCACCTTTAACCTTTCCGAACGTCATCCAATAAGATAGGGTTTGTTTGCCTTGAACCCCCCGCCCTTCTCCCCGCAGACCCTCACAGCCCAAGAGGCAGGACTGGTCACCTCCTTCCTGCTTCACAGACCACCAAGCAATGACTCAATTGTTCACATGGCGTGTGCCTCCATTATATCGTTTAAGTCAGCCAACGTGATATAAGGTCGCAAACTTGCTACACTTGACACTCTTCCCTGAGCTCCTCCACGCTTGAACCCAAACAATTCCCAAGGAGGGACTGAACGTCACCGACCCTGGATGACAATCGCTCAGGTTTTGCCCTAAGGAGAACGAGTCCCCAGCCTGCTGGGTGATGGCAGCTTACCCATTTATCCAAGGGGACCTGGGCGAGGGACCCGGTGCCCTGATACAGGTCCAGGCTCAGCTGCTCCAGGCTCAACTTCTCCTGTAAGAAGTGGCCCAGGTATCTCTGCAGGAGGTACCGACAGGCCCTCTTCTTAATCGACTCCGAAAATGGCCAAGGCATGTTGGTGAGGACTGGCGGCTGGGAGGGCCGGGGCTGCGCGCTGCGGCGACCGGATCCGGCCTGCGTCCCCAGGCTGCTATGGGGTCTAGGTTCGCGGGGACCACTGCATGACAGTTCTGCGCCGCCTTCTCTCAGGGCGACCCCATGGCCCGCGTCGCGTCGTTCGCACTAGGCCCGGCGGGAACAGGTCTGTGAGCGGAACCCGGCGCCCCAGGCCAGAGGTTTCCAAAGTGTTCTGTCGGTCCGGATAGTATGCACGAGAGCCAAAGGGCAGGCGGCGGCGGCAAAGCGGACTCCGACACTGCGCGACAAATTTGTTGTCATCCACGAGGCGCGCTCCCACCTCCCAGACGCTCCTGGCGCGTTCTCGAGACCTAGACTCCAGGCGCGCACTCGAATAACTGGCGCAAGCGGAAGTGACGCCATACTGTGGTGCTGGAAGGCAGGAAAAAAAGAGTCCGGGCGGGATCATTTCCGGTGATGAATGGGCGGGGCGACTGTGGGGGCGGGGATGGTGCAGGCGCCTCAAGTCCAGCTCCAGACGCCTCGGGACGAGGAAGAGGAGGAACATGGGCGCTCGCAGGTGAGTGGGCGGGCAGGCAGGCTGCGGGCCGAGGGCCTTGACGTCGCGGTGGCGGCGGAGTGGTAAGTGCGGGAGTACATCCGCATTCATCCTGACAGACCTGGGGGCGGGTCCGGCCTGGGCTGTCCTCCGGGAAGTGGTTCGCCGGACGCCACGGGTTGCAGGGCGAGGACTGGAGACTTGGCATTTCTGTCCGGGTTTTGACCGGTGCCTATTGTCAGCAAGTTGTTCCCCACCGCATGCTGGTATTGTTTGCAAAGCATCCTCCAGTTCTAGTACTTTGCTGTTTGCAGAGCTCCTGTCTCTCGTAGTATGCCGCGCCGACGACCAGGAAACTTGGGATTCGGGGCGTTTTGGGGCGATACTGTTTTCTCTGTTAAAATCCGGCGCCTTGCAACCCCAGGGGAACCTCATCGAAGACGTTGTGATCTTGGGGAGATCTGCGCAGCCGTATTTTTCCCTTTTATGAGACAATCTTGCAAAAGCACAGCTGGCTCCTTCCTGAGGCTGCCCCTAAAGGCCGGAAAGTCTGCTGTCCTGGGTTCCATTCCAGACACTTGCCACTTAGCCACCTTGAACCTGTTCTGCCCTCTCTGAGCTTCCGTTGCCGCCTGAGCCAGCTGTGAACAGATTAATATTATAAACTTGAGAATTGAGGAAAATGAAATGTGAACAGGGAAGGAACCTAAACAGAGTCCTGGATTGAGGCAGTGCTGCATCTTTAGAATCGGTTCTTTTGGTTTGGTTTGGTTTTTTGAGACAGTCTCTCACTATGTAGCTCAAGCTGACTTTGAACTTGGTATGTAGCCCAGACTGGCTTAGAACTTGGAGTCTTCATGCCTAAGTCTCCCAAATGCTGAAATTTTGGGGTTACACCACCACATAGCACTCAAGCGCTTTTTCCCTGAGTTGTAAGAAAAGGCCTCTCATGGTTAAAAGATAGTATTTTCGTCAGAGACTTGGAGAAATCGAGAAAGTAGGGCACCTGGATGTCTGAGTTCTTTTCGAGACAAGAACCACCTGCAAGGCTCATCACAGGAATTCTTGATAAATTCCAGGAACTTGAGGGAGCAGAGGAAGGAGTGTGTTCTCATGACAGATGTAAGCCATTGCAAGGATTCGATTTGTACACCTGGAAAAAAATACAGAGAAATACAAGATAATCTGGCCTAAGTTTGCTAACTACAGTGCTGAAAACAGTCAGGTGTGAGGCTTAGAAGACTAACGGTGGAAAAAGCCAGACCAGCACCTAAAGGACAGAACAAGTAATCGAGATCCCATGGTTTGAGCCAGACTCTAACACCGAAGATTAGAACAAGTTGGATTCTAGATATATTTG
Organism: Microtus oregoni; assembly: GCF_018167655.1. Classification (NCBI taxonomy): domain Eukaryota; kingdom Metazoa; phylum Chordata; class Mammalia; order Rodentia; family Cricetidae; genus Microtus; species Microtus oregoni. The sequence goes on along the minus strand of NW_024543210.1, from coordinate 7,737,914 downwards.
GACACTAATAAGACGCTTGCTAGGCATGGTGGCACGCACTTAATCTGAGCACTAGAGGGGCAGGTGTGCACAGCTCTCCTTAAATTCAAGGCCAGCTTGGTCTATATGGGAAGACCCTGCTTGAAAGAGAGACTGAGCCTAACAAGTAATAATAACAGTGCTCTTTGTAGTATAAATAAAGCAAAGTGTGGAATAGGCCCTTGCCAAATTCAGGCCTTGGGAATTTTGAACTGGACTTTGGACTTAGTTCTATGACTGTTGTTAACGTGGTTTCCTAACGTAATATAAAATTGCATTCAGGCTGTGTCTGGGATGCCTGCACTTACAGAAACAAAAAAAAAAAGTGAAAATGAAAGATCCCACAATAACAAGCGTACTACGCCCAAATTGCTAAGTGTGTTGCCTTGTACCTTTTATACTTTCTAGGAGAGAGTCATCATAGTTAGGATCTAAGAACTGTTATCACACCTTGAGCTCAAATGGGATGCAGACTCATCCCAGCTCCCAGGGCTGTTTTTAAGTTTAGCTTAGGCAACTTCCTAGTGTAGAATGCTGGCACCATAGCATTGATTGAGGAAGATAAAGATAATTACTCAACCAGATACTGTCAACTTTGTAAAAATTAGTGGCAGGTGCATCAATTCAAATTAATATTCTTAATAGGGATTCACACAGTTCACTGTGATGGTGTTGATTATACTGCAGACCTGCCTGGGAGAGCCCAGTGGAGCATGCCTATCATCCCAGTACCTGGGAAGTAAAGACACAAGGACCAAGAGCACAGTGTCATCCTTGGTTACATACCAGGTTTGAAACCTGCCTGGGTTGATGTGACCCTGTCTCAAACAACAGGGAAAGATCACAGGCCAGTAACATGGTTCAGCAGGCAGTCACTTGGGTTTGGTTCCCCAGGACCCACGAGGTAAAAGTCGAGAACCAGGTTCCCCCAGTTGGCCTCTATCTCCACATGAGCACCATGGCGTGTGCACAACCCACCCATCCACCCCCAACATGCACACGCGTGTGCATGCATGTGCACACACACACAAATAAGTATATAAATGTGAGGAATATTATTTAGAAAAAGGCGTGTACAGAACAAGACTACAGTGTCGAAACTGCCGTGCCCCAGTAGCAGCCATCAGTGTGCATGTGTGAAGAGCACTGACCCTGGACTCAGAAACCTGCAGTTTTCAGATCTGCAGCTGCCTTTTTATTTTTTGAGCATGATGGTGAATGCCTGTAATCACAGCTTTTGGGAAGCAGGGACAGGAGTGTGGCTCATTCAAGGAAGGCTACCCTCAGCTACATAATGACACTTTATCTCAATAAAGAAGACCAGGAGAACTGAAGAGATGGCTAACAGCTCTTGCTGCTCTCCAAAGGACCCAGATTTGTCCCAGCACCGTGTCAGGTGGCTCATAAGACACATACCTACAAATGATTAAGAATAGTAAACTTTGGGGCTGGAGAGAAAGTTAAGAGCACTGGCTGCTTTTCCAGAGGTCCTGAGTTCAATTCCCAGCAACCACATGGTGGCTCACAAGCATCTGTAATGAGATCTCGTGCCCTATTCTGGCCTGCAGGGATACCTGCAGGCAGAGCACTATATACATAATAAATCCTTTACAAATATATTAATTGTCCTATTGTCAAATGATTAATAATAATAAACTTTGAGAACAAGGCCAGGCGTGGTGGTCCACACCTTTCTTCCCAGCACTCCAGAGGCAGAGACTTGCCTGCTTTAAGTAGTAAGTGCCATACCGGTCAGAGATACATAATGAGACTCTGTTTCAAAATAAATAACAACAAAACTGACTGTAGGGCTGGAGAGATGGTTCAGTAGTTAAAAACCACTGGCTACTCTTCTAGAGGCCCCACGTTTCATACACAACACCCATATGCTAACTCCTCAGTCTAACTACAGCCCCAGGGAATCCCGACATCCTCTTCTGGTCTCCTCAGCATCAGGTTCTTACTTGATACACAGACATAGATGCAGGCAAGACACCCATATACATAAATGTATTTTTTAATTTTTACAAAACAAATTTATAATGTGTACTAATAAGCAGGAATGGGGAGCTAGGCATCAAACCTAAGGCCTCACACATACTCAGCAAACTCTACTATTGAGCTCTATCACCAGCCCCAAGAGATATTTTTTTCTTTGGAGACACCATCTCATTGTCACCAAGATTGACCTAGTACTTGCAGATGACACTCTTAATTCACCCTCTTTCTGCCTCATGCCCCTGAATACTGGGTTTACAAGCGTGCCGCCACACCTGACCCCAGCATAATTCTTTTTTTTTTCAGTGTTAATTTTTTTTTTATTGCGAAAAGAAGAAAAAAAACATAAACAAAAAACAAGTTTCACCTCCTCCCAGCCTCCCATTTCCCTTCCCCTCCTCCCACCCTTCTCCCCCTCCCCCAACTCCTCTCCCCCTCCCTCTCCAGTCCACAGAGCAGTCCGGGTTCCCTGCCCTGTGTTAAGTCCTAGGTCCTCTCCGTCCATATCTAGGAAGGTGAACATCCAAACTGGCTAGGCTCCCACAACGCCAGCACATTAAGTAGGATCAAAACCCCCTGCCATTGTCCTTGGTGTCTCATCAGCCCTCATTGTTCGCCATGTTCAGAGAGTCCGGTTTTATCCCATGCTTTTTCGGTCACAGTCCAGCTGGTCTTGGTGAGCTCCCCGTAGATCAGCTCCTCTGTCTCAGTGGGTGGATGCACGCCTCGTGGTCCCGAATTCTTTGCTCATGTTCTCTCTCCTGCTCCTCCTTGGGACCTTGGGAGCTCAGTCCAGTGCTCCTGTGTGGGTCTCTGTCTCGATCTCTATCCATCACCAGATGAAGATTCTATGATGATATGCAAGATATTCGTCAGTATTGCTCTAGGATAGGGTCATTTCAGGTTCCCAATCCTCAGCTGCCCAAGGAACTAACTGGGAACCTCATCTTGGGCACTAGGGAGCCCCTCTAGGGTCAAGTCGCTTGCCCACCCTAAAGTGGCTCCCTTAACTAAGAATTGTGGTTCCGTGCTCCCCTATCCACCTTTCCTTTATCCCAATTCTCCCGTTTCCCAGGTCCCCCCACCTTCCCTTCTACCTTTTCTCTCCCCATCTCCCCTTACCCCCATCCCACCCCCCCCCCAAGATCCCATTTTCTCCCCGGAAATTTGGTCTACTTCCCTTAGCGAAGAGGACAACTATATGTTTTTCCTTCGGTTCACCTTCTTCCTTAGCTTCTTTAGGTTCACCTATTGTAGACTCCGTGGTCCTTATTTATGGCTAGAAACCAATTATGAGTGAGTACATCCCATATTCATCTTTTTGGGTCTGGGACACCTCACTCAGGATAGTGTTTTCTATTTCCATCCATTTGCATGCAAAATTCGCGAAGTCCTTGTTTTTTACCGCAGCGTAGTACTCTGATACCAAAACCACTCAAAGACTCAACCAGGAAAGAGAACTACAGGCCAATCTCACTCATGAATATCGACGCAAAAAACCCCAGCATAATTCTTGAACTTAGCGTGTGCCCGGCACTACTCCAAGCACTTTGTTATGTTCCCCTATCTAGACCTGTCAGCACCATTCAAAGGTCGACTTTAGTGTTAGTTTCACTCCAGAGAGAAGGAATGTGAGATCTCTTGCCTGAGTTCCAGAGCATTCAACAGAGGTTCCTGCCAAGACCAGTCTGCTTGAGAGCCCACCGAGCACAACACCATACTGCCACTGGTCATGTGAAAAGGACTTTCCCAGATTAAAACGTAAGACAAAAATAAAGGGCATAACGTCGGTCATTCCCGCTATCACCTGACGGCTGTGGTAGTACTGGGAAGCCACACCTGCTCTAAAGGATTGGTGATCTCTGCCCTGTCACACACATTGTTGTGAAGAGATATATATCTGTCACTTTGTCTCTTCTGTCATCACAGGTGACTCTCCCAATCTTTGCTGCTCTGAGTTTGCAACGCAACAAAATAAGATCTAATGAAATAAAGTGGAGAATGTAAGATCCAGCAGTCAGTATCTTGATTGTTTATGAATCTTCAAAAACAAAAATGGTAGCACGGCCCAGAAATCACCATCAGATGGAGAAAGCAGAGCCTTGAATCACTTATGTGGGTGTTTTAAAGGATCCTTGCCGGACTCACCAGACAAACAATTTGGTGCCTGAGAATAATACATGGCACTTGTAGAGTTGCAGTCTTTGAAGGTTCTGACCACAGACGGCTGCTCACTGTGGTAGGCAGAGCAGCAGTGTAAGGCTTAAAGGAAAGTGGTGATACTTCCTTAAAATTAGTGTATGTACATTGGGTGTTTAGCCTGCATGTATGAATGTGCACTCTGTGTGTGCCTGATGTCTGAGGAGACCAGAAGAGAATGCTGAATCTCCTGGGATTGGAGTTAAAGGCTGTTATGAGCTGCCATACTGGTGCTGAGACTCTAACCTGGTCTTCTGGAAGAGCAGCCAATATTGTTAACTACTGAGCCATCTCTCCTGTCCTAGGATCTCTCTTCTGAATTATTTTATGTTGGTTAGAATTTTCCCTACTTATATCTCCAAGAATCCAGTTTCCTGGAGAGCTGTGTAGTAAGAATCAGTACTGCCTGGCTTTGAAGTGCTTCCTTCTTTTCTTTCTTTCTTTCTTTCTTTCTTTCTTTCTTTGCATCCAATACTTAAGAATATTTTTTTAGAACCTCAGTCTCTGTTTTTGAGAGTTCTGGGATCATTGCCTATGTTTCCTTTTGAAAACTCAGGTTAGCACCCTGTATACCTCCACCCCAGTTTCTCCTTAGTCAGTGGAACGCAGCGCTATCTGTTGGCGTGGTTTGCTGCACTGTACTGTGTGTGTCTCAGTCAGTCATTGCCGAAGTTGGAGTGCAGAGTAACTATAAACCAGGGTAGAAATAAAATAGACATCTCAAGTGACTCTACTTAAATTCTTCAATTCCAACGATATATGTGTGAGGCTGTAGCAATGACTCAGCAGTTAAAAGAATTTGCAGAGGACTTGAGTTCAATTTCCAGCACCCACTGTAACTCAAGTTCCAGGGAATCTGACACCCTCTTCTGGCCTGTGTGGGCACTGCATGTACTTGGTGTACAGACAAATGCAGGCAAAACACCCATATATATATATAAAAGAATGATTTTAAAAAGTTGAAGTATTTAAAAATTTGAAGAGCCATTGAAAACAAATATAAGAGCCGGATGATGGTGGCACACACCTTTAATCCCAGCACTCAGGAGGTAGAGACAGGTGGATCTCTGTGAGTTCGAGGCCAGCCTGGTCTTTGGTTTACAGAGCGAGTTCCAAGGCAACCAAAGCTGTTAGAGAAACCTGTCTCAAAAAAAAAAAAATGTAAATGATGTTATAGAATATAAAGATTAAAAAAGGCTTGAGCATTTCCCAAATTCTAAACAATGCTAATTAGAATTGTTTTTATTCTGCTTTATTTTTTGAATAGCTGTTTAAAGGTGAAGGCAGTTTGAACGATTCATTTTATGTGGAACAGATGTTACTGGTTCCTTGAGCTACTGTAGCAGTGGCCTGACTTGCGAGGCGCATGCTTCTGCTTCCCCCACCATTGTTTTCCAGTGTCACACGTTTGCTCATTGTTTTCTTACTGCGAACAATGCTTCTTTGTACAGCAGAGAAAGTGGAATATGCCTTAGTTTCTCCTGCTGTGACAAAGCTTCCAACATAAACTGCCTAAGAGGAGTGGAGCTGGATTTGGTCCCAGCCCAGAAGTACTAGCAGAGGAGCTGTGGACTAACTGCCTTGCTTCTCCTGACATGAGGGCATCATTCACAGGGGAGCTGCAGAGCAGGGCTGCTCACCTAGTGACAGCTCAGAAAAGAAAGGCCCAGGAGCAGGTTGTGTATGTATATAAAAGTCCCCAAATTCTAAGCAATGACTTCACGTCATTGTTTCTGTCATCCCCAACAAGGCTCTATCAAGGTTGATCCACTGATAAGGTCAGAGCCTTGTGACTGAGCCACAGCACAGGATTAGCTGTGTCAGGTGAGGACCCAGGTTGCAGATAGGAGCCTGTGTGGGTATATGTCGTTCCAGACCATTACCAAGTACTAAACAACCGGGACTGTCAACACAGACAACAGCTTCTGTGTGGTGCTGAGGATTGAACCCACAACCTTACACGTGCTGGAGAAGAACGCTGCCACGAAGCTATACCCCCAACCACCACTACCCCAACATTCTTTTTTAATTATGTGTGTGTGTGCAGACATATACTCACAAGTACAGGTGCCTGCAGAGGCCAAAAGAAGACATGGAAGCCAGAAGAGGGCCAGATCCCCTGGCACTAGAGTTGTGAGCATAGTAACAAGCTGTTGTGAGCTGCCTGAAGTGAATGATGGGAACTGAACTCCGTTTCTCAGGAAGAGCAGCAAGCACTTTTCATACTTTTGGTTTTTTTTGTCAGCAAACAGTCTTTACTTTTGGTTTTGTTTGTTTGTTCGTTTGTTTTGAAACAGATAGGGCTACGCAGAGAAACGGTGTCTCAGTACTGCAGATTTGCTAATCTGAAAATAGCAATAGAAACTCTCAAAATGGAACAAAGGAAAGGAAAATGAGCGGAGCAAAAGGACAAGGAGACAAGGACACCCTCATCTCCAGATCAAAGGGACAGGGCTCAGGTGGTAGAATGCTTACTTAGCGTACACAAAGCCCTGGATTCATACCCCAGCATCAGCAACACATGAAACCAGAGGTGGTGGAGTGGGTGTGGTGGTGCACACCTTAATCCCAGCTCTTGGGAAGCAGAGGCAGGCAGATCTCTGGGTTCAAGGCCACTCTGATCTGGAGTGAGGCCCAGGACAGCCAGGGTCACAAAGAAAAACCCTGTTACAAAAAGCAAAAACAACAATAACCAAAAAAAACCCACAGACATGGTGTCTCACACCTGTAACCACAGGCCCCCAAGCAGGAGGTCAGAGACTCAGAAGAGTACTTCATTTTTGGCTGTATACTGAGTTCCAAGCCTGTCTTGGCTACATGAGACCTTGACCCAAAAAAAGGCAAAATTAACATGTATTATGATTTTTTAACAAATATGGAAGAGAGCATATGACAAAATAGCCAGGATTGTATGATATACTCTCCTGAAGTTTCCATACGTGAAGAACAACGCAACACCTGTGTCGCAGCTACGTTGTGATTCAGTGTATACCTTATTTCTGAAGCAAGCACCAGAAACAAAACTTATAAGTAATTACATATCTGTAGTCCCAGCACTCTGGAGGGTCAAGAAGTTCAAGGTCATCCTATACTTCATAGCAAGTTTGAGGCCAGCCTAGGCACATAACTTTTTTAAAAAACCACCAAGTAGAAGTTTGATAATTAGCCAGCCCGATCAGACAGAACAACAAGGAAATGGAAATAAAGCATGGGTGAGAAAAAGGGAAACAAGATAGTAAATCCACACTCAGCCATGTCTGATTGTAGTGACCCTCCTCAGTATTCTCACCCCATGCACAACCGACTAATGCTTTCTTCCCCTTCAGAACCCTTTTTGCCATTGGACTCACCCATTCCATGAGTCACGTCACACCATAGATCACATCACACAGTGTCCTCGCTCTGAAGAGCACTGGGAGCCCAGAAAGGTTTTGTGGCCACCCAAATATAGAGATACTTAATGGTGGAGCCTATAGTTGAACCACACATAGGCTTGTTCTCTATATCAGCTATTCACAATTAAGTATATTTCTTCAGTTAAGATTATGATCATATTTGTGGTTTTAATATTTGTATAAATATTCACATGGGTGTTTCATTCCCAAAATTAGACTTTAAACTACTAGTAGATATCTTTGTTAGTCTGATTCTTTTTTTTTTTTTTTTTTTTTTTTTTTTTTTTTTTTTTTTGAGACAGGGTTTCTCTGTAGCTTTGGAGTCTGTCCTGGAACTAGCTCTTGTAGACCAGGCTGGCCTCGAACTCACACTCCTTCTGAGTGCTAGGATTAAAGGTGTGCGCCACCACCGCCTGGCTCTTAGTCTGATTCTTAAAGAACATTCTGGTTAAAGGCAGGCCTAGTGGTGCGTGCCTGGATCCCGACACTTAGAGGAGATGAAGCAGAAGTGCAGGCCCTGTCTAGGTAACATGAAACCCTGTCTCAAAATGAGAAAGAAGAAAAGACATTCTAGATACATGGGTAAATGAAGTTAAGACCCTTAATTAGGAAACGTAGTGTCAGGGCTGGAGAGATGGCTCAGCAGTTATTAGCACTTGTTGCTCTTGCGGGGGCCTGGGTTCAGTTCGCAGCAGCCACATATGGCTCACAACTGTCTGTGACAGGAGGCTGTATGTACTGCCATGACAGTAGATAATGGATTCTATAAATGGAAAGGCAAATCTATATACAGAGTATTATGGACAGAGTGCTGACTTTCCCACAGGGAAACTGGCCCAGTGTAATCATTCTGCCACCAGGTCACTGGCTGGGCTGCTTCCAACAGATTTAGTACTTGGCAGCAGCCATAGCTAGGGCAGCCTTGGAGAGTAGAGGACACAGGAAGGGACTGTAAGCAAAGGAAGTCAAGTGGCCGTGGGAGTTGGAAACCACAAGGAAATGCCCAGCTCTCTGACTCCTTCAGAGGGAACAGGCCATGCCAGTGTCTTCGTTTTATGCTTCACACCTCCAGAACGTTCAGAAAATGAAGGTGCTCCTTCACATGCTATATCGATGGTCATTTGCTGAGCAGCACTAGGAAACTAATAGCAAGCACATATTGATACTCAATTCTACAACAACGTTTTTACCAACCACTTTCTGCATAATAGGCACAAAAAAATTCCTTGTCATTACACTTCCTGTGTTTAAAATCTCCTTACCTCCATAAAGCTGTTGGAGAGCTAGGTCAGCCGCTGCCTTTGACTTTGGATGGACTAATCAGTGAGAATGCTTTCTGTTGCCAGCGGTGTCAGGGGACTTTACTGGCTCCGGTGACTGAAAAGTGCCGAGATTGGGAAACTGGCTTGGCTCTCCTGCTCTTCTGTTTCTTCTGCTGTTCTCTTTCCCTTGTCAGAATTGTCCTTGGAGTCCTGTCCTCATCTCAAGATGGCTGCCAAGCGTGTGCCGTGATAGGGCTAAAAAGACCACAGAGAAGTCCATGCACTATTGGTCGAGAGGGGCTATGGCTGAGTTACGGAGTCAGTCTGAGCCACACCACGTGCTGAGCTCACTCAGGAAGAAGCATCATTCCCCTCAGAAAATCTGGTACAGTAGGCATGGGAAAGGTGGTGCTGTTACGGTCAGCAGTCAGTCAGAGCTGGAGATTGAGGCTTCAGTGATGAAGAGCCCGGCCCTGCCCCTTCACAGCGGGTTCAGGTGCCAGCACCCAGGCAGTGACTCCAGCCGCAGAGGGCCAACACCTTACCTCCGTGGGCACCTGCACACATGCACAAAAACAACATACAGACACATGAGCCTGCACATAAATCATTGTCAGAAGTTCTAAGTTTTCCACATTATTCTCTGAGGGATGCATGAAATCTCCTAAGTGTCTTCTTCTTTTTGGAGCTTGAGGCTTATCGTTGCCTAGGAACCATCTGGTGACCTACTCTGCCAACCTGTAAGGCCCTCTTCCGTGCCAGTGCCAGACTCCTGCTCAGAGAACTTTAGGTACATCTTTTTCATGTAATGATTATCCTGAAGTCTGTAACTGAGATGAGTAGCTACCAAGATAAAGACATGACATGCATGGGGTTTAGAGGCTAAAACCTTCCAATATGATTTTTTTTTTTAATTGAACCAAGGCTGCAGTGATGAGAGCCTGAATCCTAACCATTAGAACACCAGGGACGAAACAGAATCTATAAACTATATTCAATGGTCACATCTATAAAACCAAGTATAATCTTAAACAGTGTGTTAATTGAGTAAGAGAGACATATTTAAAGCACAGTAACCAGTTTTAGATTTTCAGTACATAGCATCATCCATTTTCCTAGGTATGGATGGGAGCTCTGATTTCACACAGATCCTGTGTGACCTTGGCAGCTAAAACTATCCTGTAGGCCTCTCAAAAGGGCATACACATTAAAACAATGAGTCCTTGTCCTTGCCTCTCAGATTGACAAGTTAAAAAAGGAAAGCTTGGATCGAAAGTGCCCCTCCCTCCCGTCTGCCCGTGGAGTGAATCAGCAGGGCTTACCCTTCGGGGACACCTGTTGAACGGTAGCACGTAGGCACGACCTCTGACCTTGCAGTTGCGGTTCTCAACATCTAATTAGAGAAACAATCACACATTTGAACTATGAGCTCACTGGGCCTGGTGGTGTACACCCTTAATCCTGTACCATATGGAGTCCCTATCTCAGAAAAACAAATAAAATCACGTGCTCGTTCACTGAGGCCTTGTGTGAAATAGCTAAAAATGGTGATAAGACCAGTGTTTGCTAAAGTGAGAGTTGATGTTTTAAGGCTGGCAAGATGGCTCAGAGGGTAAAGGTGCTTGCTGCCAAGCCCAGTGGCCTGAGTCCAGTCCCCAGGACACACAGGCTGGAGAGTCCTGCAGCCACATCATGCCATAGCAAGCATGTGTGTCCATACACACACTCACAAATAAATAGTTTGTGGGTTTTTTTTTTAAGTTTTAGGGAAAGAATGAAGAAAGGGAATTTTTTCTCAAAATTCATATCTATTTATAATTTTGCTGTGAAAAAAACTACTAGAAATGGTTTTAGGCAGTATTTTCCCAGAAAAAAATTAGTAGTTTGTGTGTGTGTGTGCATGCGTGTGCGTGTGGTGGTTTATGCTCCCATGGGTAAAGAGATCAGAGGACATCAGTGCTGGTTGGGTACCAGCAAGCTACAGCCTTTGTCCTCTCTCCACTCTCATGGGTGCACTTGCCACCGTGCCAGTGTGGTTACATGAGTGCTGGCATTGAACTTGGGTCCTCGTGCTTGCGCAGTAAGTGACTTACCCACTGAGCCATCTCCCGGCCTGCTGTGTTTTATACTGAGTGTCCATTGTAAGGCTTAATTATTTTAATCAAATATAATTTCAATTATCTTTCTACTTTAAAAAATGTGTTCTAGCTGGACAGTGGTGGTGCACGCCTTTAATCCCAGGACTCGGGAGGCAGAGACAGGTGGATCTCTGAGTTTGAGGCCAGCCTGGTCTACAAGAGCTAGTTGCAGGACAGGCTCCAAAGCTATAGAGAAACCCTGTCTCAAAAAAACAAAAAAAAAAAATGTTTCTACTTTGTTGCAGAATGGAAACAGACTATAACCCGGTGGAGCTGAGCAGTATGTCTGGGTTTGAAGAGGGCTCCGAACTCAATGGGTTTGAAGGAACTGATATGAAGGACATGCGGTTGGAGGCTGAAGCAGTTGTAAATGATGTTCTCTTCGCTGTCAACAGTATGGTTGTCTCAAAAAGCCTGCGCTGTGCGGATGACGTGGCGTACATCAACGTGGAGACAAAGGAGAGGAACAGATACTGCCTGGAGCTCACAGAAGCAGGGCTCAGGGTAACTCGCTTTTATCTTTAAAAGAAGAAGAAAGCATATCTTTACCACTTTATCAGAAAGGATAGAGAAGGGCATTATATAAAAACTAGTCATGGAGTCAGGTGGTGGCACACGCCTTTAATCCCAGCGCTCAGGAGGCAGAGGCAGGTGGATCTCTGAGATCAAGGCCAGCCAGGACAATATATTGAGATCCTGTCTTAGAGAGAGGGAGAGGGAGTGGAGAGTAGAGGAGAGAGTAGAAGATTGGGGAGAGAGGGGAGGGACAGAAGTGGGGAGAGGTGTAAGAAAGAGGGAAGGGTCTTGGTGGTAGAATTTTTGCCTAGAACATATGTGACCCTGGGTTCGATTCTTGGCAGCAGGCTGGAATGGGAAGGCTTTGTCACCAGAATCTTTGTTGGAAGCAGGTACCTTGATGTGGAAGATCATCCGTGTGTATTGAATTCAGCAAGGGTTTGTGCTGGAGAGAACTCTGTGGCTAGGAATGCATACTTCTCTTGCACCAGTTTGATTCCCATCATCCACATGTTATTCAGCTCACAGCCACCTGTGACTGTAGCTCCAGGAGACCCAGACTCTCTTTTGGCCTCCATGAACACCTGCGCTCAGATAAACACAGCCACACATATACATAATTTAAAATCAAAATGGGGGTGGGGGTTGGGTAGAGAGATGGCTCAGTGGTTAAGAGCTTTGACTGCTCTTCCAAAGGTCCTGAGTTCAATTTCCAGCAACCACATGTGTTCACAACCATCTGTAATGAGATTTAGTGCCCTCTTCTGGCCTGCAGGGATACATGCAGACAGAAGACTGAATATATAATAAATAAGTAAATCTTTTTTTAAAAAATCAAAATAAGGATTAAAAATATTTTGAGATAAGAAAAGTGAAGTGCTATTTTATTTTAGCGTTGTTTTTAAGATTTTCAACGCTTGGAAAGGGGGCAGAAGTGAGCAAAGCAAACCTTAAGGAGCCATGGAGAAGCATGTTTCAGGTAGTGGTCTTGTCTGTGTTGTAAACTACCTAGATTGTAACAGCTGTTCTGAAACGCGTGCCCCTCCTGAGAAATAGTGATCACGTGTCAGTACAGAATGAGCCATTCAGACCCCTGGCTCTTGCCTTGTGTGTCGGGATGGGAGCTGATGACCACTCGCTGCTGTCTTCTTTCGCAGGTGGTGGGCTATGCTTTTGACCAGGTGGAGGACCATTTGCAGACCCCTTACCATGAGACAGTCTACTCCTTGTTGGATACGCTCAGCCCTGCCTACCGGGAAGCATTCGGAAATGCACTTCTTCAGAGACTGGAAGCTTTGAAAAGGGATGGGCAGTCATGACTCATTTTCCTCATAGTGGGGCTGCTGCTGGTATAGAACGCTAACATAACCTTTGACATCTTGCATATAATCATTGTAGAAAGTGCATCATCGGCTTTATGTGTTTATCATTCCTTCACATGTAGGCTTTTGACTCAACATAATTGACGCACAAATTGTCTCAGTTCCAGATTCATTTAAGGGAATTTCAAGGCCATTACTCTAACACTGTCATTGCATTCTGATTTCTTCACACAGCCTCTCTACATTTCAATACCTAATCAGCATTTCATTCTCTTACTACAGGGCTTCAATGCTGCCAGCACTCTTTTACATAGAAAATTCTAGATTTGCACAGTGATATAGAAATTAGAATCATCTAACTTCAGACCTGGATTCAGCCTGCTAAATCAGGGGTTTACTACTAGCTTGGACTGACTTATTAGTGGTTATTTTGTTACTGGCCTTACTGGAAACAGACAACTAGCTTCCCCTGCACAAATTCGGGATTTACTGTTCTACTTAATGTACTTACATTACCAGATGGACTGATGAAGATGAATTGCTTCTCTGTTACTCAACGAGGATGAAATGAAAGGCAGGGACAGAAATAGTTCTCTATTCCTTGTTTGCAACAGCCAGCCAACCTAGAGAGGACAGACCATTAGCAAATGAATGTAACAATTACTCATTTCCAAGCTATCTAAGCACATGAGCAAAGAGAGGAACAGGCCCCACTGCATCTCAGCCTGTATAATTTCAAAGGAAGGGGATCCTCGCTTCCTAGGAAACAATATTTTGGCCTGTGTTGATTCTTATTCCGAATGTTTGTTTACAATGTACAGTATATATATATATATATATTCAGAAAGTATTTTTGCTTCAACACTTACTTTCTATAAAGTAGTGCTTTGGTATTCCCGCAGCACCCCTCTTCCCTGCAGTCGGACGGTGTTCTGTCTCATTGCCACGTGTACAGTGTAATATGAGTGCATTGTATGGTTTGAAACCAAAGGATGAATGAAGCATTCAGAAACTTGATATTTAAAAAAGAGATGCTCTGTATTTTATATTTTATTACAGTCCCTGGTGTTTATAAACTTAATAAAACACTTCATGCTGCTGCATGTGTTCCAGTACGTGACGAACAGAAAGGACCTGGGTGTTGTGTTTTAATTGTCACCCAAAGTCGCCGCTGCAGAGATGCATAGCGGCCATCTGCATCTGGGCGCACTCTTCATGCATTTGTCACTGCAGATGTTTTTGTCGTTAGTTTTCACATGGGCATTTTTAGCCTCTGAAGATCATGTGAGAGAAGGTGAGGCAGAGCACTTGGCTGTCATGGGAAAGCACCGGATTCAATCCTGAGGATTAAAACCATTTGAACAACTCAAAATGGCTGGGCGGTGGTAGCACACACCTTTAAATCCCAGCACTCGGGAAGCAGAGGCAGACAGATCTCTGTGAGTGTGAGGCCAGCCTGGACTACAGAGTGAGTTCCAGAACAGCCAAGGCTGTTACACAGAGAAACTCTATCTTGAAAAAAAAAAGAAAGAACCTCAGAATGATTATGTGGACCAGGATGATAGCGTTCCTCTGTATTGCTGACCCCGGCAGAGATCACCGGGTGCTTGAGCCTGGCCTTGTGAGGCACTCATGCTGGCATGATGATTGGGCAGTGAAGCCCAACTTCAGGTTGAATTTTTTCATGCTTAATCTCAGGCTAACAGAAGAAAATGATGTTTGTAGAGTTTGAATAAAATTGTTTACTTGCTTTTGAGTTGCATATAAAGTGATCATGTGTTTAAAAATTAAAATTGTTCATTTTGTGGTAAATGACTGATTCAAGACCTGTTCATCCATGTTATACATTGAGCTGAAGTGAGTGAAGGCTGTCAGTCCTTTCTTTACCTAGAATCAAGGAGGTAGGTAAAAATACAACTAATGAAAGCATGGGCAGACCTCCATCCTAAACTAAGCCAGTTTTAAAATTAAGTCTTGATTTTACTTCTAAAGGGAAAAAAAATCCAGCTGGTCACTGGTAGTGCATGCCTTTAATCCCAACAGGGAGGCAGAGGCAGGTGGATCTCTGTGAGTTCACGGCCAGCCTGGTCTGGGCATGGAGGCACACACTGTCCAAGCACTTGGAAGTTGGAGGCAGGAGAGCCTAATCTAAGGTCATCATCCTCCACTATATAGGGAAGTGGTCCACAGGAGACTGCTAAAACAAACTCTGGACAAATGATTTTTGGCAACTCAAAGGGGGAAAGAAGCTGGCCACTGACCGCTTAAAGGGGGTTCCAAATGAGGGGTAGGGGCAAAAGTAAAAAATGAAAGATAGGAAATTTTTAAATAGCTGGGCCATAGCAGGCCAGATGGCTCATCAACTAAAGGTCCCACCTCCAAACTGATAACCTGGACTGGCTGCCTGAGACCCACGAGGTGGAAGGAGAGCCCCCTCCCGCAAGCTGGCCTCCACGTGGACTCTGTGATGTGTGCACGTGCATACACAGTTTCTTTTAAAGAATTTGCTTTTATTTTGCTTTTTTTCAAAACGGGTTCTCTATGTAGCCCAGCTATCATGGAACTCATTCTGTAGACCAGGCTAGCCTTGAACTGGAAGATCTGCCTGCCTCTGCCTCCCAAGCGCTGGGATTAAAGGCTTGAGTCATCACCACTGAAAAGAATTTAATAATGCATTTCACCGAGTAATTTTGTAGTTCTCTTAACCAGGATTTAGTGGAGAGCTCTTTGACCAGAGAGTGTACTGATGAAATCATTCTGAAAATAAAATACAGCTGCAACACTGACAGCTTCTCGAGTCGGGTGAGGTGGTGCATGCCCACAGTTCCCGCCACAAGAGGATTACAAATTCAAGAGCAACTCGAGAAAGTTGGGAGACCCTTTCACAAAATAAAAAATTAAAAAAAACAAAAACTGGCTGATTGCGAGAGGTGACTCAGCAGTACAGAGCACTGGCCGCTCTTCCAGAAGACTGAGGTTCAATTCCCAGCATCCGCACAGCAGCCACAACTGTAACTCCAGTACCAGGGAATCTGACACCTTCACACCAATGCACATAAAAGTAAATTTAAAAAAAAAAAAAAAACTGGCAAGATTGTAACACCCGATTTGGTGTTACACCCTCGGTACAGTTCGCGCGCCACTGTACCGAACGCGAGTCGGGCAAAGGCCTGGAGGTTGAAAAGAACACACAGAGAGACCAGGGTCATTCGAAAAGAGATCAGCCCCGAATGCCACTTTATTCAGCCTTTGGAAAGTCCTTATCTACCTAACTGCAGCACAAGGATTTCCGCCCAAGCAGGTGGGAAATTACCATATTAACAAAGGAGTGAATGCCCTTCAGCTAACCACCAGGCGGGGCAGGCGTAGCACAGAAACACACCGGAAGCTTAGTTAGTAGATCATAAACTGTCCCCGTGAATGCACCACAGGAATAAGGAAGACCCTACACAAGATGGCTCTGGGGGTGGTCACTTGCCACCAAGCCTGACAACCTGAGTTCCATCCATGGGACACAATATGGAAGGAGAGAACTAACTGCACTAGGCTGTCCTCTGACAATCCCACACATGTCTCATGGCATAGTCACACCTACACACAATGAGTAGCTGCAATTTTTAAAATGGGACGTAGGGGAAATGAGTCAACAAAGGATAAACTGCAAAGATTGCTTTTCCTCTAATGAAAAGTTGGACACGTTCAGAAAAGTGTTTGTGCTGTGTCCTTTTGATGGGAAATACGCGATGTTTAAAACAGGAAGAATGACATGGGGAGTGGGATCATGCTACATAAAATCATGGGCTTTGAAGTGCACTATATTAGACTATATACAGAAGAGGAAGCGAAAATAAGCATTAAAATATTAATCACTAGGTAGTAAGATAGGCATTCCTCTTGCGATGCTCTCACATACTCAATGCAAGGGCTTCAGGTCAGGGGAATTCAGGCCTGGAGTTGGAGCTCGGGTGGAGCTCATACTTAGTCTGCCCGAGATCCCTGCATTGACACTTAGCACACTGAGAAGGGACGGGTAATGGGTGTGGGATGTCTGGTAGCTGAGCAGATTGTACTGGTCTCTCTGCACCGAGGGTGTCCCTGAAAAGAGCACAGGCCCCATCTCCCATAAGGACACACCCACCTTTATCCTCCAGCCCTGATGAACCCTAGGGTTTCCCACACAAGTGAGCTGCTGGCGCTATGCCTACCCTCAGTGTGTAGGATAGGGCCTTCTATACATGAGACACTGTGCTCCCTCCAGTGTTGAGGAGCAAAGCCTGCTGCTGCATGATTCCATATCGGGGGAACAGAGATAGACATTTGGAAGGGGACATTGACTTCAGAACTCTCCCTGCAAGCTCCTTATTTAGGGGTGGCTAAGACTTCACAGATGAGGAACTTGTTTAACCACCCACCCCAACCATGGAGGATGGAGTTGGAGCAGAACCGCCTAGTCTTCTGGCACCTTCCAGTACCTAACAAAAGGCAGCACATACACTAGGCAGTTACACACAGGGGGAAGACTAAAGGAATGCTACAATAATTGCTATAATAAAATCTACTGGCTCAGGAGCTGGCGATAGGGCTCATCGGTCAAGAGCACTGGCTGCTCTTGCAGAGGAGCTGAGTGTGTTCCTGACACCTACACTGTGGCTCACAATCCTCTGTTACTCTAGTTCCAGGGGATCCGACGTTCTCTTCTGGCCTCTGAAAGCATCCGGGAACGCATTTGGTGCAGAGTCACTCATGCACATAAAATAAAAATGAATACTTTTAAGTGTCTATATATGTGTACATATTTATATATAACAAGTTAATATTTAAAACTATTCCAATACAGTCAGACTAACAGCAGGAAGGTTATGTTCATAGCCCACCACAACCTCTGAAGATCAGTAATTATGGTTTATTATATTAACTTACTTCTGGGGAGGGCTGTGCATGCCACGGCACATGTGTGGAGAACATACTGGAGTCTGTTCTCTTTGGGACAGAGGGATGGAACTCATGATGTTAGGCTTGATGGCAGACTCCTTTACCCTCTGAGCAACCTCATCTGCCACAATGTTTTGTTTTGTTTTTTTTTTGCTGTTGTTGTTGTTATTTGGTTGGTTATTTCAGTAACTGCAAGAGTAATCACATTCGGAAAGAAGGCCCAGAGTCTACAGTGCCTTATTTTAAGTCATGTGGTTGTGTGTGAATTTCCAGGCACAAAGTAGTACCTCTAGGCGCCTCCACCAAATCCCCAGAAAAAAAAATTCTGAAAATGCTTTAAGAAACACAATCTGAGAAGAGGAATCTCCGTTCAGAAGATTACCCCATAAGAATAGCCTGCAGACAAGTCGGTGGGGGCATTTTCTTCACTGATAGGGGATGACCCAGGTCACTGTGGGCAGTGGGCAGTGCCTCTCTTCCGTCCCCTGATCCTGAGTTGTAGAAGAAAGCAGGTTGAGCAAGCCAGTAAGCAGCGTCCCTCCATGATCTTTGCTCCAGTTCCTGCCTTCTGCCCTGACTTCCCTGGATGATGGTCTACAAGTTCTAAGCCCTTTCTTCCCCCAAGTTGCTCTTGATCTGGTGTTATTACAGCAATAGAAAGCAAATTAAGACAATCCCCCTAAATCAGTCCAATCCTGGGCACCAAACGGCAACCGGCTGCACAGTGTGTGGTGGTGGGCCCTCACGCTGTGGTTTCACGTGTGCTGGACGCCGAAACTTGTGACAACTGCTTTTCTTTACAGCAGAGAAGTCACCACGAACAGACCGTCCTACAGGAAAGGTGCTAAGGGCACAAGCGCTGGGTGCCTGAACCTGGGAAAAGCGCTCTCCCGTGAACGCAGCCTTGCCCTTTCAGATACGCCCCCATCAAGACCGTAAGCCACGCCCCCAACGGACACGCCCCATAACCACGCCCTTCAAATGCGCCCTAACCAGAGCCCTCCCCACCCGACACGCCCCAGCCAAAAGCGAACCACGCACCACCCAGAGCCTGAGCCACGCCCCAGACAGACGGACCCCCTTAGCCTTCCGGGGACTGGCCTCTCCTCCTTAGAAACCGACGGGACTCTTTCACCTTAGCAACTGCTACAGCTAACACCATGGCTGAAGAGGAAGTTCCTGCGGCCTCTGAGAGAGTCCTGAAGATACAGAGGGTGTTCATAAACCAGCTAGACACCTACAGCAGCGGAAACATAGGAAAGGTGAGCGGCGGCCCCCGAGCCAGTCTGGCCCTCAGCCGTCGATGTGTGCCCCTGGTCCATCCCCACAGCAAAGATCTGCACCACAGGCTGTGGTTAGGAAGGAGCCTCCCCGGGAGAAGATTCCAATCCTAGCAAGTCAGTGCCTCCAGGACCTGCCCCTAACTAGGCTTGACCCATGCACCTTCCTGGAAACCCAGGTGTTTGGAGACTGCAAATCAAACTCCGATTCCTACTTCTTTATATATGGGGAGACCGAGGCTCAAGGAAAGGGTTTGTAAAGATCATATAGCGAATAACGGGTAGGATGTGGAGCAGACAAGTTGTAAGTCCAGCCGTTATGTCACCCCTTTTTAACCGTCTGTTTTGTGATAGGCACAAATTTTGACCAGGTTCCTAGTGGGGAGCCTCCTCACCTCAAGGAGGGTTGGGGGACAGCCCAGTGGGAGATGGCACTTGAGGCACAAGCATGAGGACTTGATCACTTGATGAAGTAAAAGCTGGGCCGGTAGTAGCACTGGGAAGCAGTCAGGGAGATCCTGGAGCTTGCTGCCCAGCAGTCTAGCTGAGATGACAAGCTCCAAGTTCAGCGAGAGACCCTGTCTCGAAAATTCAGTGGAGCCATAAAGAGAAAGATGCTTTGCTACCTCTAGCCTATACACACACTCGCACTCACACACACACAAAGATCCCCAGACAGAACACCTAGGAGCTGTTATCTTAAATTGTTCTTTGCCTAAAGAGAGGCTGGAGAGATGGCTCAGGGTTCAGAGCACCAGCTTCTCTTCCAGATGACTCAGGTTCCATTTTCAGCACTCATATGGCAGCTCACCAAGTAACTCCAGTCCAAGATGATCTGTCGCCCTCTCCTGGCCTCTGTGAGCACTGCATGCACATGGTGCACATATATACACACAGGCAAACATTCCCAGGCATAAAATAAGTAAATCTTGGCACATGAGATTAGAACTCAGGTTTCCTGCCTCCCAAAATTGTTAAAAATGAGTCTGTGGAAGCAAACCCCAGTGACTGGTGAAAACAAATCATGAGATGACCAGTGGTGAAGTTAAATTCTGGCATGGATTATCGAGGGGCCACTGCCTGCCTGGATGGCTACACGAATGTAGCCCTAGAATAGACAGAAGGGCGTGTAAATGGACAGCTAAAGCTTTCCCTTTGACAGGGACGCTCCCACCAGAACAAGCAACTTGCTGTGTGCAAGTGCGCAGCAGCAAAGGCTGGGAAGACACCAAGAAAGCAGCTCTCTTCGAAGTTGGATATATCTTTACGACATGTTTTTCTCCTATTTTCTTTTTTCTTTTGTTCTCTTACAATCTTAGTTGGCCTCTTTTCATAGCGATTAAATGTTTTAACTGACACTGGAATAAGATAGAGGTTTTACATTACAGATTGAATGTTAAAAATTAAACAGATAAATCTTAGCCAACATCATTATTCTGATTTTTTATTCAGTCCCCAAAGAGAAACACTGTAAGCTTAAATGCATATTGAATCTTGAAGATCAACAATAGACAAAAAGGAAACACCCCTGCAACTCCAGCTTTAAGAAGCTGAGGCTAGCCTCTGCTGCATAACGAGATATTGTCTTTGAGAACAGTAAGGAGTAAAACATCTCATCAGTTCTTATAGAGGTTGGAAAATGTAGCAGGGCCCCAGACCTCAGTAGGCCCTGAGACCTTAGCACAGCTGGCTCCGGGATGTACCGTTCAGGCTGTAAAATTCAGTGCACAGGCAGCATCACCTGCCAAAACTAAAACAAAGGCCTAATCTGCCAAAGTCCACATAGTTCTGGGAACATCTCAAAATGTACTAACCTTGCTGTTAAGCTTTCATAGTTCTGCTTCTAATTAACTGTTTTTGTTAACTGAAATATGTTAACCTAGAACATGGCTTTTGTGCTTAAAAGCCCATCCCAAAAAAGGCTCAATGGGATCCTGAACACCCAATGCAGTCGCCAGCCGGCTACTAAAGACTTTCTATTGGTTTAAACCCATAACTGAGTGAGCAGTCTTCTCTGGTGAATAACCCACAATAGAAACATTTCTGTGGTAGAGCATTTGCATAGCATGTGTGAAGTCTTGTGTTTAAAATACATCACAAGCTGGGCAGTGGTGGCACATGCCTTTAATCCCTGCACTCAGGAGACAGAGGCAGGTGGATCTCTGAGAGTTCAAGGCCAGCCTGATCTACAAGAGCTAGTTCCAGGACAGGGTCAAAAGCTACAGAGAAACCCTGTCTTGAAGAAACCCAAATAAATAAATAAATCACAAGCCAGACAGTGGTGGCGCACACGTTTAATCCCAGCACTAGTGAAACAGGGGCAGGTGGATCTCTGAGTTCAAGGCCAGCCTGGTGAGTTCCAGGACAGCCAGAACATCACAGCGAAAACCTGAGTCCAAAAGACAAAAATAAATAAAATACACTACAACCATAATAATTTATACTGGTTATATATTAAACTGATAAAAAGTGCTTTGAGTTTATTAGATTAAGTAAAACATTTAGGACTAAAGGATGAGGCAGTGATCTTGGTCAGCACATGCAAGGACCTGCTTTTGATCCCCAGTACTAAAATAATGTTTTAAATTTAATTTCATCTGTTTTTGTTCATTAACATAACCATCTGACAGTTTTAGACTGGGGATGTAGCGGAACCAGCAGAGTGCTTGCCTGCCGGGCACAAAACAAGTTTGGTGTGCATGACAGTGATAACAGTCTGAAGGCAGAGGCTGGAGCATTCAGGGTTGAGGTCACCTTTGGCTATGTAGCAAGTTCAAGGCCATCCTGAAATACGTGCTACTCTTCTTCTGCTTCAAGAGCAAACAACAAAGAGAGAAGCTGGGGGAGGAGGGAGGAAGGGAGAGAGAGAAGGAAGGGTAAAGGACAGGCAAACTGATCTTTATATGTTTGGTTTTTTAGTGTAGCCCTGGCTGTCCTGGAACTGGCTATGTAGACCAGGCTGGCCTTGAACACAGGGATGCACCTGCCTCCAGAGTGCTGGGATTAAAGGCCTATGCCACCATACTCCTCTGGCAAACTACTATTAAATTTCCTCAGGTGCTCCCATTGCACACTGCTGTACCCCCTGAATAAGGCAGCCGCTTTCACCAGCTCTAAAACCACTTAGTCCAGCTCTGCCTAGTGCTAAAGGAAGCATTGCTGACACTCTGCACCTGTGTCAGCAGCTAGTCAATGTCCTCTCCTATGTGGCCAATGCCCTGTGTTGTGAGCATCATCACATGAGCCTTGCGACCCTGATTCTCAGTCCATGGGGTACCCATTAAAGGCAAGAGTCTAGAACCATCACTCACTGGTTTCCCTGGCTCAAAGCTCTGCTTGGCACCCAGGACATCTCCGTTCTCTTACAGTTCCTCTCTAACTGCGTTGCCGGGGCTTCACTGGAAGAGATTACAGAAGAGGAAGAAGAAGAAGACGAAACAAAGTCAGCAGCCCCAGAAGCTTCCAACGCAAAAGCGAAAGAGGGCACGTTCCAGATCGTGGGCACCTTGGCCAAGCCAGAGAGTTCCAGGCCTGACTATGCTGTGGAGACATACTCAGTAAGCCCCCGGGGCATTCCGTAGGACCTGACAAGGGTAGCCTCCCTTTGGTACCAACCTATTAGCAGTCCGTTACCTCTTCTCTTCAGCCCTTCTGTTCTGCAGACAAGCTTACATGACAGGACATGGGAAATATCTTTGTTTAAATCTTTGCATTTCGTCCATGTGTGTTACTGCAGGCGTGTGTTTTATAATTTTTTTTTAATGCTGCAAGATCCCCGGTGGCAGTAGGCCCTGCGAGCAGCCAGTCCCAGGCAGAGACCACTGCCAGTCCCTGAGCAGTGGCTGGTCCCAGGCAGGGAGACACATGGCAGGCGGGCAGGAGACAGAGACATGGATAGACACGACATGCAGAGTGAGGTTGAATATTTATTCAGGGGGTTATGAAGGGGGAAGGGAGAAGAGGGGACAGAGCGGGGGGAGAGAAAGAGACAGAGAAGGGGGGAAGTGGAGAAGTGTGGAGAGAGGCAGATGGAAAAGAGAGCAAGCTCAGGCCGGAAGCTGAAGATCAGCCTGCCTCAGCGGATGGGGAGGGAGTGGGCATGGCTTGTCTCTTAAAGGGACAGAAAACCATAACAGTGTGCATGGCACAGTGCACATATAGAAGTCAGAGGAGGAAATATTTGCCTTATGCTTTAAGACAAGGTTGCTTGGTTGGACTTTGCTGCCTACACCAGGCTAGCTGGCCCGTGGGCATCCAGTGATCCTTCTGGATCCCATCTCTTCATACTTCTGCATACATCACTCTACTGCATCCAGGTTAACATGGGTGCCGGGGGATCCGAACTCAGGTCCTCATGATTGTGCAGCAATTACTGAACCATCTCCCCAATCCAGGACTCATCTTCCTACTGTGATAGAGAAGACCACAATTTAAAGTCTCCATATTAAATTTGGGACCATAAGCAAAGAATTTAAATGAGATATTCTTGGAAGAGATGTGTCTAGTTTTGACTTCCAAACTCATAAAAAAATCTTCTCTCTGTGAAGCATCAGTCACAAGGCAACATGAACGTACCTTACAGGAAAGAGTGTGGGGTCATGAACTCCTGGGGGCTCACATGCCTTTCATCTGCCAATGAGCAGTTGTACCACCTTCACCTGACAAACTGGACCCTATCCTCACTGGGAGACATTTCTCTACCCCTAGAAGAGCTCCCCTCTTTTCCAGGGTAACTCTTGGTCCACCTGACCCATTACTCTCTAAACCCTCTGTTTACCTCATAAAACCCACTGGGGCTGGAGAGATGGCTAAGCACTTAAGAGCACTGGCTGCTCTTCCGGAGGACCCAGGTAAAATTCCCAGCACCTACAGAGTGGCTCACAACAATCCATAATGAGATATGGTGTCCTCTTCTGGCCTGCAGGCATACATGCAGGCAGAACATGGTATGCATGATAAATAAATAAATATTTAAATCCTTAAAAAAAATTAACCCATTACCTATGACAGTTACTAAGTGAAAGAAATGTATTATTGAGACCTGTATCACAGCTGGTCATGGTGACTCATACCAGCACTTGGGAGATTCAGTACAAATGAGGGCCAGTGTTCAAATGCGTGAGCCCATTGAGTCATCCCAAATTGAAGCCGTAACAAAAACCATGTCTTCACATAAGGTTACAAACTGAAGTACTAGGAATTAGGACATCAACACATCTGGGGTGGTCTGAGTGAGAATGGCCCCCTTGGGCTCTAACGTTTGAATGCTCGATTCCCAGTTGGTGGCTCTGTTTGTGAAGAATTAGGAGGTGTGGCCTTGTTGGAGCAGGTGTGTCCCTGGGGGCGGAATTTTCAGTTTCAAAAGCCTGTACCAGGTCCGGCCTTTTTCCTGCCTGCTGCTTGTGGATCAGATGAGAACTCTTGGCTATTGCTCCAGCACCTTGGCTGCCTTCCTGTTCCCATACTCCCCACCATGATGGATAAGGACTCTAACCCTCTAAAACTGAGTCAAGCCCCCAATTAAATGCTTTATTTTATGAGTTGTCTTGGCCATGGTGTCTCTTCACAGCACTAGAACACTGACTAAGACAGTGTCCTTTCAGGGAGAAGAGACAACTCAACCTATGATATCAGCCTCTTTTTTGTCTGTTTCTTTTGTTGTTTTGTTTTTTTTGAGACAGGGTTTCTCCACATAACAACCCTGGCTATCCTGAAACTTGCTCTGTAGACTAGTCTGGCCCTGAACTCACAGAGATCCACCCGCCTCTGCCTCCTAAGTGCTAGTATTAGAGGCATGCGCCACCACCACCCAGCTGATACAGACATCTTTAAGGCTCTTTGTCTGGACTGACCAGGCAAGGCAGAGCCCACAGTGGGAACATATGGTGAGAGCTTCAAGGCAGATATGGGAGCCGTGTACCTGTGAAGCTCCCCAATAGCAGCCATTGCCGTTCCTCCCTGGGAGCTAAAGGAGAGGGGAAAAGTGGATTCTTCCCTCCACCTGGCTGGAGCCGACTTGCTTGGGACACCTTGGCCTTGGAATTGAGCCTCCAGAGCAGTGGTTCTCGACCTTCCTGATGCTGTGATCCTTTAATTCGGTTCCTCACATTGTGATGACCCCCCCAGTCATAAAATTATTTTCGTTGTGCCGGGTGCTGGTTTCGCATGCCTTTAATCCCAGCACTAGGGAGGCAGAGGCAGGCAGATTTCCATGAGTTTGAGGTCAGCCTGATCTAAAAGAGCTAGTTCTAGGACAGGCACCAAAAACTACAGAGAAACGCTGTCTCGAAAAAAATTTTTTTTTGTTGCTACTTCATAGCTGTGATTTGGCTACTGTTAGAAACTGTAATGTAAATATCTGTTTCCCAGTGGTCTTAGGTGACCCCTGTGAAAGAGTCATTTGATCCCCAGTGGAGTCTCGACCTATAGGTTGAGAATCACTCTCTAGATGGTGGTTGTGCTGGATGGTTTTATGTCAACTTGACACAAGCTAAAGTCATCTGGGAGGAGGAAACCTTAATTAAGAAAAAAGAAGCTCTCTACCCACCCATCAATGCCCAGGGCAGGTGGAAGAGCTGGACAGCTGTTCCAGACCCCCACCAGCTGCAACACTCTGGAGAGCAAGCCCAGCACCTCACCAGGACAGCTCAACAAATCCAGCCCTGTTAGGGGAGGTGCACATGAGCTAGCCCTGAAATCGTGAACATGGGACAGCTATCTCTGTTTCCCATCTGGCTGAAACGACCCTACAGCTTCCCAGGCCCAGACCCAGGGTTATGACTTGGCTCATCCCAACATCCGCCCCATCTATGATCTGCTGGAGCAAGTGAAGAGACCCAAAGCTGCAGAATCTCCACAACACAGGGCACCAGCAGGATGTCCAGGAAGAGTCCTAGTGGGGGCCCAGCATCGAACATGTAGTGGAGACCAGGGACCTCAAACCAGACCAATGACTCTTTGCAGGGAACACTTGCAAGTAGAGATGTATGGACCAGGGAGAATATGCTGTGACTTGTTAGGTCGCATGGCAGCTGCCACCAAGAGATTTTCAATTCCTTGCCCTTTTTCTTTTCTCATTTTGTTTTCTTTACTTTTTTTCTCTTGAATTTCGTTTTCTTTGGGGGAGGGTGCAAGGGTGGAGGGCAGATGCTGAGGGACGGGAAATGAAGGGGATAAGATACATGATGTGAAAAGCACATCGCATGAATGAATTTTATTAATAAAAAAGAAAATGCCTCCATAAAATTGAACAGTACACACACATTTTCCTAATTAGTGATTGATGGGGGAGGGCCCTGCCCATTGTGGGTGGAGCCATTCCTGGACAGATGGTGATCCTGGGTTCTATAAGAAAGCAGGCTGAGCTAGCCATAGGGAACAAGCCAGTAAGCAGCTCCCCTCCGTGGCCTCTGCCCCAGCTCCTGCCTCCAGGTTCCTGCCCTGTGTGAGTTTCTACCCTCACTGCTTTTGATAATGAGCGGTTATATTGAACTGCGAGTGAAATTAACCCTTTCCTCCCCGAGTTGCTTTGCTCAGGGGGTTTCATCCCGGCAACAGTCACCCTAAGACAGTGGTGGTGCATGTCTGTTACCTAAGACACTCGGGGCCTTGCACTTTGTTCTAGTTGCCCAAGCAAATCAGAGCGATGAATTCCAAAGGACCTGAGAGGGGCTGAAGGTACACATGGCCGCCTGTGTGGAAACCGGAAGACAGTGCTGGGTGTCTTCCTCCTCTGAGGCAGTCTCTCACCCAGTAGGCTAGGCTGGGTAGTGGGGAACCCCCAGGGATCCTCCCGCTTCCATCTCCCCAGCATTGCAAGCGGGAACCATCCAAGCCAGCACTCGTTTTTATGCAAGGTCTGAATACCGAACTCAGGTCCTCAGACTTGCGAGGCAGGGGCATTACCGCCTGAGCCATTTCCCCAGCCCATATTCCAGGCTGTTTTCAATGATGCCTTTGTTACTTGTGAATTACACACAAAAGAGAGCCAAGATTTCATTTTAATAGGCACGCCTCTGCAAATGCTCTGTATCTGGCTGTCCTGGGGTGGGGACGGGGACCTAATTTGGAGGCCATCAGTCCATCTAGACGTTCCCTTGTCGACCTGTCGACACAAAGGGACCGTGGCTCTCCTTTTCAGGCTATCTCCCGAGAAGACCTCCTCACACGTCTGCTCGAGTGTGACGTTGTCATCTATAACATCACCGAAAACGTGCAGCAGGTGGAGGAAGCCGTCTGGGCAGTCTCCGGTCAGTGAGCTATGAGGAACTGCATGGGGTGGGAAACACTGTCCTCCCACCTCCCAACTGACACAGCCACTCTGAGTGTCACTGAAGACCTGGTCTGAGAAGTGCCTAAAGTTTGAAGTGTGTGTGCGTGAATTGTACCTGTGGGTGGAGACCCAGGAGTCTGAGAGTGTGCTCTATCATGGCTGCTTCTGTTTGGTGTGTCTTTGGAGGTGGGTCTTACTGTGTAGCTTGGTGTCTTAGTTTCTTTACTGCTGCTGTTACATATATACAAACCCTGGCAAGAGCAGCTCAAGGGAGGAAGGGTTTATTCTGGCTTAGTTTATGGTGGGGTAGTCAAGGTGGCAGGCCCTTAACCACTGAACCTCCTCTCCAGTCCTTCTGGCCTTCTCCCACTGCATATGTATGAAGTGCATGCATCCATACAGAAAAAAAAAAACACTTGCACACATAAAATAAAAGTCAATAATTTTTTAAAAGGAAAGAAGGTTTTTTTGGTTTTTAGTTTTTGGTTTTTCGAGACAGAGATTTCTAGCTTTGGAGCCTGTCCTGGAACTAGTTCTTGTCGACCAGGTTGGCCTCGAACTCACAGAATTGCCTGCCTCTGCCTCCCGAGTGCTGGGATTACAGGCCATAACCCTAGCAGTTTGGAGGTGGAGACAGAATCAGAAGTTCAAGATCATCCTTTGCTACATAGCTAGATGGAGGCCAGACTAGAGAACAGGGAAAGAGATAGAGATAGATAGATAGATAGATAGATAGATAGATAGAGACAGAGAGAGAGAGAAACAGAGAGAGAGACAGAGAGAGGGAGAGGGAGAGAGAGAGAGAGAACCAATCCAAAAGAACCAACCTCCCTCCCTAACAAGTACTAGTTTTTACCAACATTTTGTTATTTTGAGTTGTTTTAGAATTCTTCTGCCTCACCTGTCATGGATACAGTGAAACGAAGGCAAGATGGCACAGGAGAAAAGAACAAACTCCTGGCAGAAAACATTTGCATACAGGAGTGCTTCTGTGGGGGAAGAGGCAGACATGTTCAACCTATTATAAGTGTCAGATGTTATTTTAAAAGGTGACCCAGTTATAGCCCTAGAAACGTGACACATACTCACAAAGCGGGCCAAAGGGAAGCACAGCAGAGAGGAAAAGCTGAGAGCGCAGAGCTAATGTAAGAGGGTGATGTTCTTACTAGAGGTAAAAACAAGCAAAGTGTCAAAGTAATGTTTGGGATTGGGATTAGCATGAAAGCCTGGCACGGTGTCCCCAGGCTGAGTCCAGTCACGCTCTCCCACCTGAGGGTGAGTCCTGCATTTTCCCAGCTAGTACTCCAGCACCTCAGTGTGTAGGGAGCCTCCTACCAGGACTGAGAGTGTGCCTGGGGTTGGCAGGACCTCTGTCCTCAAGCAGTACCTCAGCCTTTACCCCCTCCGCGAGGGGGTAAATCCAGCTCCAGGGAGATTGGATACTTTGAGGTCTGCTGGCCCCTGCAGTCACATGAATATACCCACACCCAAGTAACTCACATATTAAAATAGAGCTGGAATGTTTCAAACAAAGCAAGACCGCTCTTACGTGGATTCAAACGACTGCTCTATGTTTTGGCCCCACAGCAATGAATGAAGAAGTCGCCCATTTTGAGAAGAGAAAGATATTCATCCTGCTGTCAACAGTGATGACGTGGGCGAGATCCAGACCTCTGGACCCTGTGAGTGCACTGCTAGCCTGTCTTCACTGTGTATCCCTACACGCCCGGGCCCCAACTCATCTCCTGCATTCAGTGGAGCTCATCAACTCTAACTCATTCAGACCTAGGGGAGTTTGTCATTTCACACACCACCAAGACTTGGTGGTTTTTAAGTGTGTTTTGTTTTCCGAGTCAGCACCTCATATAGTCCAGGCTGGCCTCAAATTCTCTCTACAGCCAAAGATGGCTCTAATTTCAGATCCTTCTAGCTCTATGCCCAGAGAGCTGGGATTATAGGCATTCGTGGCCATGCTCAGTTTTTAAGTGGTACTAAGACTCAAACCCAGGGTTTAGGTCTAGACAAGCACCCTGCCACAGAGCTACATCCCCAGCCTCAACCACCAAGAATTTGAACATGCCACCCGGGAACTGGTGAGATAGCTCAGTGGTTAAGAGCACTGACTGTTCTTCCATAGGACCTGGGTTCGAGTCCCAGCACTTATGTAGCACCTATACAGCAGCCTGTATGTAACTCCAGTTCCAGAGACTCTGACACAGTTACACTAATGCACATAAAATAAAATAGACACATTTTTAAAAATACTGAAAAAATGCTGCCTGTTAGGCAATGCTGCTATATAGCAATGCTTTGGTCAAGGCTTGACCATATTTATGATAAGGCTCCAAGATGGTTGTTACATTGGTTACTTCTCTCCTTGCTCTGACAGAATATCTATAAAAAAAAAAAGCAGGTTGAGAAAGTTCATTTGTTTTGGTTCTTTTCTTTTCTTTTCTTTTCTTTTCTTTTCTTTTCTTTTCTTTTCTTTTGGAGACAGGATTTCTCTGTGTGGCTCTGGCTATCCAGAAACTCACTCTATAGACCAGGCTGAGCTCGAGCTCACAGAGATCCACCTGCCTCTGCCTCCCTAGTGGGGGGATTAAAGGCATGCACCACCACCACTCGGCTGTTGCTTTGTCTTTTGAGACAGGGTCTCACCATTCACCTTGGCTGGCTTAAAACAGCTATGCAGTTCAGTCTGTCCTTAAACTTACAGGGACCTGTCTGCCTCGGCTTCCCTAGCGCAGAGATTAGGGTGTGTGCCACCACGCCTAGCAGAAGAAGTAGATCTGTTGTGACTCACAGAAGGTCTCTGAACCACCAGGGAGTAGAAGGTATGGCAGAGTCGGAGGCGGCTGGTCACACTGTGTCTGTCATCAGGAAGCAGAGATGACTGACAGCCGCTGCTGAGCCCCTTTTCTCCTCATTCAGTCAGGGACCCCACCCCCCACCCCCGGTGGCTTTTCCCTCTCAGATCATTCTCTGGAAATGCCCTCACGGGTTTGCCCCGCAGTGGCTCTCCCAAATGAGTCCGAATATGGTCAAACTGACAGTGAAGATGGGCCTTCACAGTTGTCATGGAGCCAAAGTTCTAATTGCCCGGTGGCAGGAGCCTTCCCGAGATCACAGCGTGGTGCTCCCCGAGGGTTGGTGTGACATGAGAGGAAGGAAGACTGCTGAGAACCCAACCCAGCAAGCCAAATATGGCCGTACGCATGCCCGCCAATGACAGCTGTTACAGTGTGACCAAAAGCGTGCCTTCTTCCAACACTGCTGCTTCTTGGTTGTCCTTTGCTGTTGTTGCAGAGCCTTTGTGGCTGTGTGATGGCCTCTCACTCCGAGGAGAATCACACTAGCTCCTCAAGGGACATCAGTTGGTGTGAATAGTCCCACCTCAGTCTGAAGGGATGACGATGTTATGGAGTTCGAGACATCCCTCGCCCCTGGAAAAGACCACTGACACAATCTGGATGATAATTAGTTAAATTTATTGATACTGCTAGCAGGACAGCAATCTCTGAGCCAAACTAGAGACTGCCACGTCTCTAAGGGGGATGAAGGAAGGATTTCTAAAGGCAAAAACCACAAGAAGACCTTGATTATCTGCACAAGCAAGCCAAGGCTGTTCTGCTCTGCCAAGATCATGTAGACAAGGCAACCTCAAAATAGTCCTTGAATGTCTGCATAAAAAGTCAAAAACAAACAAACAACAAAAAACAAAAACAAAAACCCAGATAGACAGGCAGTGGTGGCGCATATCTTTAATCCCAGCACTCGGGAGGCAGAAGCAGGTGGATCTTTGCAAATTCAAAGTCAGCCTGGTCTACAGAGTGAGTTCCAAGACAGCCAGGACTGTTACACAAAGAAACCCTGTCTCCAGGAGAAGGAGGAGGAGGAGGAGGAAAGAAAAATAAATAAATAAAACAAAAACAAACAAACAAAAAGCCCAGATTATACTGGGTCATATTACAAGTAGATGGTCAGGGCTGCATATTCCTGGGTTGAGGAGTCACTGTGTCAGGGTTAACGGGAACGGGAACTTACCTTCCAGGGACTTGAAGCCAAGACAAGAGTTATTAGGGACCAAGATGGATGCCTAATACAAAATGGAGTTTCCTCAGCCATCACAACAGTGTGAATGATGCACAGGGTCTCTCACACCAGCACTGACAGTGGTTCTTGGCTTTCCATACTGAAAAGCTATTACTTATAAGACGCATTTGCAGGACTCTGGTCTTCAGGCTTGGCAGAAGGTACCTTCACTTACTAAGCCATCCTGTTGGCCTGTGTTTGTGTATAAGATCTAGCTGTGTTCTGTGGGTGAGTAAAGAAACCAGAGACGATGCAACCTAGTCAAACTGTTGAAACAGGAGTAACTAGCAGATTCTAGTTGTCCCAGACAACTAGCTAGCCAAGAACAGTCAGTCTGTTTAAGATTCAGATAAGTAGGACTAAGTTTAACACAAATATTCTTTCAGTGTACATACTCTAAAAATGCATTCATTTGTTTACCCTGGATGTCCTATTTATTTCTTTATAATCTGACAATCCCGTCTATGGGTTGGACATATGATGCTAAAGGACAGCCAATCATGGAATATGTAATTTGTCCAGGATCTGTAAAGTACACAGAATGATGGAGTAGCTACATTTTTCTTCACAAGATAATTTTCTCTGTCCTCCTAAGAAAATCCCCAGTATTGGGTTTGCTCCAACCCCTCTCCCATCCACCCACCCACCCACCCATCCACCCTTTCTTCCACTCACCCATCCACCCATCCATCCATTTATCCATGCTCTTAATTCATCATTCAAAATGTTATCACTAGCCCATCTAGTTTTCTTTGTATCCATGGCAACTTTCTAGCCCAAGGCTCAGCTGTCAGTTTCCCCGACTATGAAAATTGCTGGATGGCTGTTTCTTCCTGTGGTGATGTCATCAGGGGTACAGGAATGGGTTTATTTTCTCTGTCCATCAAAGCATTAAAGTGAAGGAAAGAAGTATTGCTGGAAATCTTGGAGAGTCCCAACAGAGCCACCAAATGACCCTTGGAAGATGGGGTTCCCTGGTGAGGTTCATTAATAAAAGAATTTCTTTTTTTAAAATATTTATTTATTTATTATGTACACAATATTCTGTCTGTGTGTATACCTGCAGGCCAGAAGAGGGCACCAGACCCAATTATAGATGGTTGTGAGCCACCATGTGGTTGCTGGGAATTGAACTCAGGACCTTTGGAAGAGCAGGCAATGCTCTTAACCTCTGAGCCATCTCTCCAGCCCCAAAAGAATTTCTGAGATGACACAAAGAGAAGAAGCATTGAGGACAGGGAATTCATTTAAGAGGAAAACCTCAGGACAGGCAAACCGCTGCCCGGAAGGGAGGAGGAAAATGGTAAAGAAAAGGAACAAAGCCAGGCTGCTTGAGATGAGGCAGAATGGAGGGCAGCTGCCTGGTGGCAGGTGCCAAGTGAGAAGGAGAACTTGGAAGATCAACACAGAGGCCTAAGTGTTGGTTAGCGAGCTAAGAAAGCATCCAAGGTTCTGTCCGGTATCTGAAAGAAGAGCAGAAAAGCAATTAGCAGTCACACCCGGCCAAACCTCAGGGTGGCCTGGGCTCATCAGGCTGCAATGGAGAGGAAAGACTCTAAAAAGGAAAAGCACAGCATCTTAAGGTGAAGCCACCTTTTTTGGGGTGTCCCCTAGTCAGGTTCTTGACCTGCCCCATTGTATTAATCCTTGGGGGGCAGGACAAAGGTTTATCTCTATTTAGTGGTAGATTCTATTCTTTGCATTATGAGTTCCTTCCAATCTGTGGTCCATGACAGTCTTGCTAAAATATAATTCAGATCATGCTGTTGGCCTGCTTCTGAAGCGTCAGTCCTGGCTCAGAGCACGGTGCACTGAACAAAGGTGCCTGCAGTGGTGCCAAGTTTGAATCTTCAGAACCCTATTAAAGCCAAGCATATAGTGGGAAGGTCAGTCATCTCAGAGGTCCTGTGTAGATGAGAAGGTCCCCGGAAGCTTGAGGACCCACTAGCATGGAGGCTCATTAACGACGACAACAACAACAACAAAGAGACCCTTTCTCAAACCAGGTGGACAGTGAGAACTGACACCCAGGGCTGAGTTTTCACCTGCGCGTGCAGGCCGTGGCACCTGTCTGCCCATGTTCACATGTGAATATTTACACACATTGCGGTTGTGTGCACACACATACAGACGCACAACTCTACCCTTCCAGTGACCTTTAGCTGTCGGGATCATCTACAGTCCTCAGCATGGCCCACAGCCCTGACCATCTGACTCCTACCTTCTTCATCTTCTTCCAGTTCCCGCCTTGACTCCAGTCAAGGGAACACGATCCCGTGTAGCCCAGTGCAACTCAAACTCAGTCAGCAGCCGAGGATGACTCTGAATTCCTGATCCTCCTGCCTCCACCTCTCGAGTCCTGGGATTTCCACACCTGGCCCACAGAGCCAGACTGTGTCGTGACTTTATGCTTTTAGCTGCATCCTGTAGATTTCTCACAGAGTCCATTTTCAAGTCAAGAGCGTATCCTCCATTCTGCTGGGAGCTGTCTGTGAGAATCTCTTCTCAACTGAACAAGCTTGCAGATGTGATATACTGACATAGAAAACGTCCTTCGTCGCTCAGGAGAGGACTCAGCTGTTAAAGTGCCTGGGCAACAGAAGATACCACACACACGTTAACCCAAACACCTGCCAAAACACATATGCACACACAAAGGGGGAGCACCTTGCCGTTCATGTTTAATAGGTTTTCTGCACCACAATAATAGAGCAGTAAGCCAGATCAAGTTGATTTGAATAAGTAAAAGAACAGGTTTATTTGAGCAAAGCAATTCCTGGGTGAGTTCTCCAGTCCCAGAGATCGAGGCTGGAGAAGTCACACTCCCTAGATAAGGCAGGGAGCTTATATAGCTTGTCGGCGAGGGGTGATGATGTGCCCTCCACAAGCTGGGTTTGTGCCCAAGTATGGTCAAAAAACTAAACACTTTAGGCAGGGACTAAGACTGCTGGAAACTTCAGAGAAAGAGCTGTGACACCTGCCAAGAATGCAGAACTGGGCTTTTTGATACCTTTTCTTTGATGGAAATTCTCTGAGAAGACCGAGTTTACAGAGAGATGGGGCTTCTCAGACCATGCAGGCGTGAGCTGGAGGTTCCAACCAAACAATATTTACATGCCACACAACTCTTCCATTGTTAATGTTTATTTATTTGTTTGTTTGCTTATTTATTTTTGGTTTTTAGAGACAGGGTTTCTCTGTGTATTCATGGCCATCATGGAACTTGCTCTGTAAACCAGACTGGCCTCAATCTCAGAAGTCCACCTGCCTCTGCCTGCCAAGTCCTGAGGCTAAAAGCAGTCACCACTATGCCTGTTGTGGGTTTTTTGTTTGTTTGTTTTCAAGTTCCTGAATGTCCTCGATCACTGCGTAAATGTCAGCCTCCATTGACTGTACCATATACGTATATATTTCATATTTTGAGATCGGGACTCATCATGTAGCCCCTGCTGGCCTGGAGCTCCCAGGGATCTGCCTGCCTCTTCCTCCTGAGCGCTGAGAACGAAGGCCTGTGCCACCACCCTTGGCTCAGGTCCTCTGCTCATCATCCATTTCTTATCCTGAATTAGCACTCTCCTCAGCTTGGAGGTTTCATATGCTTAGGTTACAGCAGCCACAGAAGAAAAGGTCTAAGGCTTCCGGGAACCAGATTTGTAAATATAAGCCCAAAGCAGCTAGCATTAAATTTGTTAGTGTGAACTGGGCATAGTGGTCCAGGCCTGTAACCCCAGGACTGAGGAGGTAGAGGTGTTAAACCTGAAAACCGTGAGGAGAAATTGTCCACAAGCTTTATTGAATACTGACCGGGAAGATGGACACAGGCCAGGTCCATACCCAGACTCTCAGAGAATGGCACTGAATTTTCAGTCAGGTGCTCAGAAAGGCAGCCCCACCAGGCTTCCTTGGATGTCTTTCCTTCCCGTCATCGTCCAGTAGGAGGCAAGCATACATTCTGTTGTATATCCTGGCTGTGCACCTCCTACCTACACGTACGTGAACAAGCACATCCTGTACCGCTGGGACAACCAACCTTGCTTACTGAAGTGAAAACGCGTGACTTGTTATCCTACATGACCAACAGCCCCCAGCATTCCAGGACGTTGTCTGTCCTGGCAAGTGTGGCTTACAGGTTAACTTTAGCTCTTATTAGAGGCAGGAGGATCAGAAGTTCAGGGTAAACTCCCTTTGGGTACTTATCAAATATAAGGCCAGCCTGGGCAACCTGAGACCCTGTGTCCAAAACAAACACACAAACACAAGGTTTCTGTTTTATTATACACAGAGCTTCAGTTTGGCCTTGTGGTTTACAACAGTCTTAGTAACATTCAATTTGCAGCTGTTACCAATAGAAAGACTGATTTCTGGGTAATGTCCCAAAGTTAGATCACATCTGGTATGAGAGCTTACTGCCACAACCATGATTTCCTTGGGAGTCTGCAGTCAGACCTGAACAATCGAACAATCCAGAAGGACCCCTGCGGGTCTCGTTTCCAATTGTTTTGAGGTCACACCAAGGTGACTTTGCTACTTGTCCCAAAACACAACCCACACGAGAGGAGCAAGGCCCACCCCACACAGGCCTGGAGGCCCAGCATTGTGTTTCCTTAAAGAATATTTTTTGTTTCAGTTGGCACATAATAATCGCATGTGTCCATGGAATACATTTTGGTGGGTCTTATAGAGTCCTTGCTATGGTATGTCCATCACAGAAAACGTCTATCACTTTCGTATGTGGGGGCTGCAGGGGTCCTCTGTGTTAGCCATCTGGAGATGTGGGTTTTATTCTTGGGAACCAGGTAGTGTTGAGCATCCACTGAGCAGTGCAGCCTCCCTTGGGCAGTGCAGCCTCCCTTGGCTCTGGAGCACTAAATTTGCACCTGTGTCTCCCTTAGGAGGACACTGAGGTTCCCTTCACAGAAGAGGATTATCGAAGAAGAAAACATCACCCCAACTTCCTGGACCACATCAATGCTGAGAAGATAGTTCTTAAGCTTGGGAAAGCTGTAAGTGGGACACACAGAACATTGTGGGGTGGGAGGGGTTCCTTGTGAGGCGGGGCACCTGGGCCACTTTCTCCTCTGTGCACTCAGCCCCGCTGCCTTTCCAGGGCTGTTTCATGGGGCCGGAACACATCACAACACTGTAAACACCATGGGTCTCCACTTCTGCTGCCACCAATGTATTCCATCCGTAGAGATGCTCTGGCCCTGTCTTGGTCCCCCAGCTAAACTAAGGCTCTCCTAAAGCAAGGGGTCTGGGCAAAGAACTCAGTTTTAATGGGAAGGAAGGGATCACTTGTTCTTGGTTCCTAGATTCGGTCTCAATGTTTTCTTTCAAATAGCTCTGAAGTTCAAGGCCTGTTTGGGCTACAATAAGAAATTGAAGACCAGTTTTCTAACTTAGCAAGACGCTGTCTTGGGGGTAGGGACTGATGTGGTGGGGTGGGCCTGGAGAAATGACTCAGTGGTTAAGAGCACATACCGCCCTTCCAGAGGACCCACATTTAGCTCGGAGCACCTACATGGAGGCTCCAGCCCCAGGGAATCTGATGCCTCTAATCATCTTAAGGAACCTGGACTCATATGAACCCCTCTGAATCATATAATTAAAAATAAATCTTCTAAACAAGGGAAAAAAATATAGGTCTGGGATAGAATTCAATGGCAGAGTGCTTGCCTGGTATGGGCGAGGACCCAGGTTCATTCCCCAGGACCACTACCACCATAAAAAAAAAAAAAACTATTGCAGCAAAATATGTCGTTTGGCATGTGTTGTATGTGCTATAATTTTATCTTTTACTAAAGTGCCCTGTAATGAGTAAATAGTAACTGAAAAGCAATTCAAGATTTGCCTAACTGCCTGTACTGCAAGGTGCTGAACATCTTGCCTACGGTGTCCAATGCTAGCTTCCAGACTTTCGTGTGTCCTCTTTAGAAGCTGGGAGTCTGGGGCTGCTGTCATTATCCCTATTCAATTTACACAGATTCCCAAACCCAAGGTGCCAACATGATGAGCGCCGACAGCTCTGAGGCGCCACCTTGTGGTGTCATAAGATATAACAACCAGGGATTTCCAAAATTCAGTTCTGTCCCTGAAGAATCCCATTGGTTTGACGAATGCAGTACAAACACCTTAAGCAGGAGATAGTCATAAAAACAACAGACAGCCGGGGTGGTGGCTCGTGCCTACCATTCCAGCACTGAGGAAACTGAGGCAGGAGAATGGTGCATTCAAGACAAATCTGAGCTACAAAGTAAGAATTCCTACTCAAAAACAAACAAGCTCAAGGTGGCCGGTGACACATGCTTTTAATCCCAGCACTCAGGAGGCAGAGGCAGGTGGAAAGGTGGAATTCTTTTTTTTTTAAAAACAGGGTTTTTCTGTTGCTTTGGAGCCTGTCCTGGAACTCGCTCTGTAGCCCAGGCTTGCCTCGAACTCACAGATATCCACCTGCCTCTGCCTCCCGAGTGCTGGGATTAAAGGCATGCGCCACCACCGCCCGGCTGAGGCAGGTGGAATTCTTTGAGTCTGAGGCCAGCCTGGTCTCCATAACAAGTTCCAGGCAAGCCAGGTATACACACTGGGACCCAATCTCAAAACAACAACTACAACAAAACAAACAGACTGGAAAAGGATTAGAAATCCTAGTTCAGTGAGTGGTGGTGGTGCACGCCTTTAATCTCAGCACTCAGGAGTCGGAGGCGGGGGATCTCTGTGAGTTTGAGGCCAGCCTGGTCTACAAGAGCTAGTTCCAGGACAGATAGGACTGCTAAACAGAGAAAACCCCGACTCAAAGAACAAAAACAAACAAAAAAAAAAGGGGGGGGGAGAAAGGAAAAAGAAATCCTGATCAGCTTCAACTTTGGTGGCAGGACAGACACTGGGGATTATTGAGCCGTGCCCTCATACACACTGGGCAGTGAACGCTGTCAATGAGGCAAATCCTCAGACTGCAAAATAAAAGGAATATACCAGATTATCTAAATGTCTAAATTCTGTTATTTTGTTAAAATGTACACCAAGGTCAGACAGTGTGGCAGAGTGAGTTCAAGGACAGGCTCCAAAGCAATAGAGAAACCCTGTCTCAAAAACAACAACAAAGCCAGGCGGTGGTGGCACACGCCTTTAATCCCAGCACTCAGGAGGCAGAGGCAGGCGGATCTCTGTGAATTCGAGGCCAGCCTGGTCTACAGAGCGAGTTCTAGGATAGGCTCCAAAGCTACAGAGAAACCCTGTCTCAAAAAAACCAATAATAATAATATAAAAAAATAAAATAAAAAAATATCTGTTGATCCACCCTGTTGATCACTCACATGCCTCATTCACTAAATGGGAATGTTTAATAACAAAAAATGAGGCCTGGTAGCCTGAAGGGGAGCAATAGTGTCTTCCTCACACTCTTGTGTAAATAGATCTTTTAAAATCAATATTGATTGATTGATTGGTTTTTCGAGACAGGGTATCTCTGTGTAACAGCCCTACTTACTGTCCCAGATCTAGCTTTGTAGACCAGGCTGGTCTCAAACTCACAGAGATCCTCCTGCCTCTGCCTCCCAAGTGCTGGGATTAAAAGCGTGTACCACTGTGCCTGGCAGCTTTTTATTTTTAAAACAATACCTTTATTATATAAATATATTAACTCACCCCTAACTCTAAATGATAAAAATTCATTGTGATATCTGTTTTTTTTAGTTTATGCACATATGTTTTACCTGCATATTTGTGTGTGTGTGTGTGTGTGTGTGTGTGTGTGTGTGTGTGCCTGTTGCCTTGGTCTCCAGAAGAGGGCACTAGATTTCCTGGAGCTGGAGTTACAGATTGTTGTGAGAGCTGCCATGCGTGTGCTGGGAAACCCCACCTAGGTTCTCTGGAAGAGCAACAAGTGTTCTTAACTTAGCCATCTCTCTAGCCCCATAAAATCTGTTTTTTGTTTTTCTATTTGAAACAGTGTCTCACTAGGTAGCTCTGACTGTCCTGAAACTCAATGTATAGTCCAGGCTAGCCTTGAACTCAGAGATCTGCCTGTGCTAGTATTAAAGGTGTTTTCCATGGTGCTTGGCCCCAATTTGATTTTTTTTGGGGGGGGGGTTGTTGTTGTTGTTGTTTTGGGTTTTTGATTGTTTGTTTTTTGTTTTTCGCTACAGGGTTTCTCTGTGGCTTTTGGAGCCTGTCCTGTTCTTGTAGACCAGGCTGGCCTCAAACTCACAGAGATCCACCCGCCTCTGCCTCCTGAGTGCTGGAAATAAAGGCGTGTGTCACCAGAGTTTTACCAAGACCTGTTGGCTTGAATTTGCCTCAGCCTTCTAAATCCTTCCATTACATGCCTGTACACTAGGCCCAGTTTAAAGGGGGGGGGATAAAAGCTATCCTTTTGTCTGTAGACCTTTCTTAGTCAGTGTTCCGTTTCTGTGTAGTTCTCTAGTTTCTGCCTGGAAAGCCTCTGCCCATCTAGTAGAGGCTGGGCAGGTCTGCAGGATGACCTTTAGGAAGTCTTCTGGAGTTACCTTACCTGCTGCGGTTATGAGAAGCCAGAGAACTGAGCCTCCGTGCCTTGTTTAACCCACTGGTCCCCATACAGAGGAATGTGGGTCAATTACATGGGTGTCAGCCAGCATTCCATTGCCGCAACAAAATGCCCAGGATTAGAAGCTCATGAAGAGGAAAAGTTTATTGTGTCTCATTGTTCGGAGGTTCCAGTCCGTGACCAATCGGCTCTGTCGCTCTGAGCCTGTGGCAGCATGGTGCTGTAGGATGTCTTGGTGGGCGCACATAGCAAAAGAGGCTTGTTCACCTCCTGGCTGAGGACCAAAGAGAAAGAGAGAGAGAGAGACCAGGCCTCCAATACCCCCTTCAAGGGCAAGCTTCAAAGACCTAAGACCTGCTACTGTGCCCTCCTTATAAAGTCTCCAGCCTCTCCCCTTGGTTCCACCCTGCTACCAAGCCTTAGAAGGACATTCTGGAACTATCCCCGGAGCACAATGCTACAAGTCCTCCTCAGAACTCTCCCTTGGTGGGCTGTTGAGATGGCTCAGCAGGAAAAAGTGCTTCTGTGCAAACCTGGCAACTGAGATTGATCCCTGGAACCCGCATAAAAAGTGGGATGTGGTGGTACCTATCTGTAACTCCGGCACTTTGACTGAGAGATGGAAGGAAAGACGAGAGACTCTCCTGGGACTTTCAGGACAGCTAGTCTGGAGTACAAGCCAGCTAGCCTGGAATATGAGCCAGCTAGTCTTAAAGTACAAACCAGCTAGCCTGGAGTATGAACCAGCTAGCCTGGAGTATGAACCAGCTAGTCTGGAGTGTGAACCAGCTAGCCTGGAGTGTGAGCCAGCATGTGGAGTATGAACCAGCTAGCCTGGAGTATGAACCAGCATGTGGAGTATGAACCAGCTAGCCTGGAGTATAAACCAGCATGTGGAGTATGAACCAGCTAGCCTGGAGTATGAACCAGCTAGCCTGGAGTATGAACCAGCTAGTCTGGAGTGTGAACCAGCTAGCCTGGAGTGTGAACCAGCATGTGGAGTATGAACCAGCTAGCCTGGAGTATGAACCAGCATGTGGAGTGTGAACCAGCTAGCCTGGAGTATGAACCAGCTAGCCTGGAGTATGAACCAGCTAGCCTGGAGTATGAACCAGCATGTGGAGTATGAACCAGCTAGCCTGGAGTATGAACCAGCATGTGGAATATGAACCAGCATGTGGAGTATGAACCAGCTAGCCTGGAGTATGAACCAGCATGTGGAGTATGACCCAGCTAGCCTGGAGTATGAACCAGCATGTGGAATATGAACCAGCATGTGGAGTATGAACCAGCTAGCCTGGAGTGTGAGCCAGCATGTGGAGTATGACCCAGCTAGCCTGGAGTATGAACCAGCATGTGGAGTATGAACCAGCTAGCCTGGAATATGAACCAGCATGTGGAGTATGAACCAGCTAGCCTGGAGTATGAACCAGCATGTGGAGTATGAACCAGCTAGCCTGGAGTATGAACCAGCATGTGGAGTATGACCCAGCTAGCCTGGAGTATGAACCAGCATGTGGAGTATGAACCAGCTAGCCTGGAGTATGAACCAGTTAGCCTGGAGTATGAACCAGCATGTGGAGTATGAACCAGCTAGCCTGGAGTATGAACCAGCTAGCCTGGAGTGTGAACCAGCTAGCCTGGAGTATGAACCAGCTAGCCTGGAGTATGAACCAGCTAGCCTGGAGTATGAACCAGCTAGCCTGGAGTGTGAGCCAAGTGAAAACCAACTTCGGAGACCTAACCTCTGCTACCCACATGTGCGCTAAGGTATATGGGTGCCCATTTGGTGGGACATTTGCCTCACACAAACACACAGAGACCTGTGTTACAACCCAGCACAGTAACAACAATAAAACTGTGTCCCAACATCACTTTCAATTGGTGATGGATTACTGGAAGAAAGCGCTCTCTCTGTCTCTGTCTCTGTCTCTCTCTCTCTCTCTCTCTCTCTCTCTCTCTCTCTTATGCATGTGTTTGTAAGTGCACACGAACACACACGAATCTCCCTCAAGTGAGAATAAGTTCCCAATATGATTAAGCAAAGATTTGAGAAATTCTGCTCCAGGCCGGGACCTCCTGGACTGTCTGTAAGTGAAAGTTTCAGTGGGGCTCACAGGGTGGGGTTTGATGCTAGCCCTTGCTAGCATTCTTGACGACCTGGGGATCATCCCCAGCTCTGAAAAGAAATATGTTAGGGAACGGAAACTTCTAGAAGTCACGTATCTTTAGGACTTGGACTTCACCGTCAGTACTCCAGAAAACAACAACATCCTAGCCATTCATGGCACAAGGCTCTCTGGGCTTTGAAAATTTTGTTTTGTCTTGTTTTTCAGTGTTTTGTCAGTTTTTCAGGCTATGTTCACTGCATGGACCCAAGTAATCCTCCCACCTTGGCCTCCAGAAGCTGGAACTTCAGGTACATGCCACCAAGTGGGGCCTGGTTACAACTAGGTATCAAAAAGCCACAATGACTTCTTTGGGCAAAGCAAAGCATCCATACCAATTAAAAGCCTTGTATATTCTAAGAAGAAATGGTCAAGAAAAAAAAGCCTTGTATAGCCAGGTGGTGGCGGCACACACCTTTAATCCCAGCACTTGGGAAGCAGAGGCAAGTGGATCTCTATGGATTCGAGGCCAGCCTGGTCTACAGAGTGAGTTCTAGGACAGTCTCCAAAGCTACACAGAGAAACCCTGTCTTGGAGACCTAGACCTAGTATAGGGTCTGGGCCAGCTTGTACAAAGTTTCTGGTTTGATACTCAGCACTGCATAAACTTCTTGGTAGCCCTGGCCCCCAAGAAGACATCATCTTCCACTATGTAATGAGTTCAAGACCAGCCTGGGTTGCTTGAGAACCCGCCTCAAAACAAAACAAACAAAAACCCCACCTGGTCCTGAGCTGTACAGTGATAGATATTGAAGATCCTTCTAGAAGGATCTGTTTTCATAGCTCCCCTTCCTCTTGCTGCCAGCATGGAGTTCGTAGATGTTGATTCACTTTAGTTATTCATTCGCATTCAGTGTCGAGGGTGTTTGGAAACACTTCTGAATTGTTTGTTCCCCTGCAGAGACCCCGGTTCTGTCCCAACAGCACCTACGGAGCCCAGAAGACTTGAAAGAACCTGCAATCGTGCCTGTTTGGGTTACAAAGTCTAGTTCTAGCTCAGGATGACTAATAGTATATCAATTCTGTCTTTTTTTTTTTAATCCATTTTAGGGCAAAAAGTTTTCAACTTACGTAGTCGCCACAGGACTTCAGTATGGAGTGGAAGGAGGGATCTTACACGCCTTTTTTAAGGTCTGGCTTTTCAACGAACATGCGAACTCTTCTTTTTTAGTTATTCATTTAATTTTACTTTCAGTTAGCTTACAAAGTAGCAGTTTCCTCACCCCATATCCCTGCCCTCACCCTCACTTAAGACCTAAAGCTATGTGGGTTTTTGTTGTCATTTATTTGATTTATGATTGTTATACTTGTGTATATAACATGTGTGTTGGGGCCTGCACATGCCTCAGCTCCAGTGTAGAGGTCAGAGGACAGCTTTGTGGGGTGACTGTATGCCAAGTGTTTACCTGAAGAGCCATCTTGTCAGCCCACTATGTATATCTCAGAAAGTGTTTTACAGGGCAGATGTGGTGCAGAATACTCATCACCATAGGACTCAGCAGGCAGAGGCAGGAGGATGGAGAGTTTGAGGCCAACCCAGGATATAATGCAAAATCCTATCTCAGGGAAGGGAGAGAAAGGAAGAGAGGGTAAAGGAGGGGAGAGAGGAGGGAGGTGAAGAAAAGGGGGGGTTCAATTTCCAGTATATGGTGGAGGATATGTAGAGATGGATGAAGATGGGAGAGAGGCCAAGGAGAGACCCAGGAGGGAAGAAAAGAACCAACAGTGTCATCGATTGTAGGAGGAGTTTTCCTGTCCTGACCACCTGCTCCCAGATAGACAGCAGCAGAGACTTGATAGTACTTTTAAATGTTTGGCCGATAGTTTAGGCTTATTACTAACTAGCTCTTGCATTTCACGTTAACCCATATTTCTTATTTATGCTCTGCCATGTGGTGGTACCTTACTAGCATGGCATGTTCATCTCCTACACCCTCTGAATCTGGCTGGAGACTCCTGATGCTGCCCTTCCTCATCCTGTCATTCTCAGTTCAGCTTTCCCACCTAACTTGATCCTGTTCAGCTATTGGCCAGTCAGCTTGTTTATTAAGCCAGTCATAGCAACATATGTTCACACAGTGTACAGAAGGGTCATCCCACAGCAGTCAATGTCAAATGGGAACAGAGTCTACATGGTGAAGATCCATCAGGAAAGGGTCTCCTATTGGGTCACGTATCGCAGATGATTAAGTAAGATGAGATCTTACAGCGAACAAGTAGACTTTTATGGGGCCAGTAGGATGAAAGTTTGAGAGAAAAGGATTCAAGAAGAGCTGGTGGCACTTCTGGAGCCCTCTAAGTGATGTAGATGTTGGCTGGGAGGGAGAAACATGTCCAGAGCAAACTCTCTCTAATTGTCCTTCTCTCATTCAGATGGCTTGGCTGGGCGACATTCCTGCACTACCTGTTTTTGGAGATGGATCCAATGTCATTCCAGCCATTCATGTCCTTGATCTAGCAGGGTAAGAGGTCTCCTGGAAATGTGGCTGTTCTGGGTGATGAATATG
This sequence comes from Microtus oregoni, assembly GCF_018167655.1. Taxonomy (NCBI): domain Eukaryota; kingdom Metazoa; phylum Chordata; class Mammalia; order Rodentia; family Cricetidae; genus Microtus; species Microtus oregoni. Next base: position 7,693,291 of record NW_024543210.1, on the reverse strand, counting down.
TGTAATTCATCTTCAAAGTTATAGAACTGAGACTCTCACATACATTGCTGTATTCGTTTTTCATGGCCTCACACAGAAGGCACTTAGCACCACCATTTTGTGCTTGATAAGACATTGTCCACCCAAAGTCTCCACACTTCTGGTGACAAGTGTAGCTTCATCTCTTAGGGACTCTGTCAGTAGAAAAACAGCTCTGGAGAAGGGTTTGGGGTAGACATTCTGGGTAACCCATTTCTTCTTCCCTTTGTCTCAGATGAGATGGGTGTCACCGTCACACCTATTGCCAAAGTTCCAGAAACCAGTCAGCTGTGAGCCTGAAGCCCCCAACCTTCTTTGAGACAGGGTCTTACTCTGTAGCTCCTCCTCCTGCCTCAGCCTCTCCACTGTGAGGAATTCAAATCTTATACAAAGCTCACAAGGAAATAAAATAGTTTATCCTAAGGCATGGCCTGTGAATACAGATTCCAGTTTCCCTCAATGAAGGTTTGGGCAAGGTAAGAGGCCACAATGGACTTTCCTGCCTCAGAACAAAGGAAATCATAAATCAGCATATTCAGGAAGTATACTGTTCCTGAATTAAACAGGTAACAGGAATATCAAAAACTCTTTCTTAGTCGGGTGATGGTGGCACCCAATCCCAGCAGTCAAGAGGCAGAGACTGTGGGATCTCTGTGAGTTCAAGGCTAGCCTGGTCTCCAGAAGGAGTTCCAGGACAGGCACCAAAGCTACACAGAGAAACCCTATCTCAAAAATACAAAACTGAACTCCTTCCTACAGTGAGCAGATGTTGTCTTCTCGTTGCCTTTGCTCTGGGTCTGAAGCAGGCTAGAGATCAGTCAAGTCCAACCACGCATTCCACTTCCGGAGGTTTATCTGATAGACATGAGAATCTTAGGATCTGGAGGTTAAAGGGGGAAGGCTGTGTCTCTCCCAAGGGCCCAAAGAAACTTTGGCTCTTGATGTGTGACATCCCAGTCCACTACAGGCCCACATGATGCTCACTGCCCAGGGGGACAATCCATAGGCTTTCAACACAAAGGTGGCCCCTTCTGAGCAGAACACTTCAGCCTCAGGCTTGACCTGAATTTCCCACATTCTCCAAGCCTTCCTGCCCCGTCCAGGTGATGCTGACCCGAGCAACAGGGTGGTGGCTGGTTCACTGTCCTTGGAGTACCAGCCTTGTGTGTTTTCAACAGCCAGGGTTGTTGGCTAGTCCTCCAGGGGCTGGTTCCAGAGGCCCAGATTTTCCCTCTCTCACAGTGGATCATTCTGGATCCCAGAGAAAGTCACACAGTTTGAACTTCAGGGCCATAGGTGTGTGGGTCCCTCCAAGACCTGAACGTAAATGATTTCTATTATTGTTCTGAAAGCAGGGTCCCTGAAATGGTATAAATTCCAGACTTGGCAGCACATACATTAAGCCCATCTGGTGGTGCGTTCCTGTGATCCCAGGACGAAGCATTCAAGACCAGCCTGAGCTACATAGCGAGTTCCAGGCTAACCTGGGCTAGACAGCCAAATCATCTCTTATTCCAGTCCCTAGCCCCCTCCCCCCAAACCACCCAGATTTGCCGCAGTTAACAAGAACTTGAAGAAAGAAGTATGCAAATGTGTCTTCTCCGCACAGACCTGGCCGTTCTGTCAGCAGGTTTTAACGGTGGAAGACATTTCCCCTTTGACTAGAGGTCATAGGCTGGTCTAGAAAGGACGAGCTCCCTGCCTCAGCCTCCCTGAGGCTGTCACCACGCCCAGTCCAATCTTTTACATTCTTAAGACCAAACACTCCACGGGAGTCCTTAATATCTTTTTTCTTTCTAAAGCTGGAGGACAGTTTGACCTGAGTTGAAAAGAAAAATAAATAAATACTCCAGGACAGGTGAGCTGCAGAGATCCAGCTCCGCAGCCGCCCAGAGGGGGGAACAGAGAAGGGAGAAGGGACAGCCAGACACTTGAGTCACCAGCCCTAAATAGCTTACCTTTTTATTTTGTTAGGTTGTTTGGTTTTTAGACAGGGTTTCCCAGTGTAACAGCCCTGGATATCCTAGAACTCTTGCAGACCAGGCTGGCCTTGAAATCACAGAGATCCACCTGCCTCTGCCTCCCGAGTGCTGGGTTTAAAGGTGTGAGCTACCACCATCTAGTTAATATCTTCCTTACCAGCAGATAAGTTACAGGATGAGTTTTCTTCCTTCTTTTGGCATTGTGGAAGGACTTTGAACCCTTCCCAGTAACATTTTCTTTCTTCCTGCTTCTTTATTTGAGCCTTATAAGTTATTTAGGAGAGGACAGAAAGCTAAATGCTAAAATTCTCGGAGATGTTAATATAAAATAGGTGTGAAATGAACATTCATTATTATTGCTTCTTTTTTCATCTCCAGGGCCAGGGGTAGAACCCAGGACCAGGCCTGGGCTAGACATGCGCTCTACCATGAGCTAATTGAGCGTGTAGGCGCGCACATTTGTACCTCATTATAGCGAAGAGGAAGCTAACGAGGAGGGGGGAAGGAATGGCGCGCCTCGGCAGTAGACTTCCAGAAATCACACTGCTCACCACAACAGCTCTCCTTATAAAATGGGGACAGTCACAGCAGCCATCTGACAGGGGTGTTGTGAGGATTCGATGGTGGAGTCTAGCAGCAGCCAGAAGCACTGACAGTCACCGATTTAGATCATTTCCGCGTCACTTCCTTAAGACTGCCGCCATATCTTGACTCTGTGTCTCACTGTGCAGATCACTGACCCCAAACACAGCTGTGAGACTCGCAGGAGTTGGTGGGTGGACGAGCCTTTCTGACGAGAGTCGGGGTCAGGTCTTCTTAGAGTTGGGGTGGTATACTTAGAAGAGACCAGATTATAACTGGGTTAATGGTCCTATAATGTCAGTTACTAGGGAGGCTGGGACATGAGGATCAAATGTTCAGGGCCTGCCTGTGCTACAAAGCAAGTATAAGACTAGCCTGGGCGGGCTGGAGAGATGGCTCAGAGGTTAAGCGCATTGCCTGCTCTTCCAAAGGTCCTGAGTTCAATTCCCAGCAACCACATGGTGGCTCACAACTATCTGTAATGAGGTCTGGTGCCCTCTTCTGGCCTGCCGGCATACACACAGACAGAACATTGTATACATAATAAATAAATAAATATTTAAAAAAAAAAAAGACTAGCCTGGGCAATTTAGTGAGATTCTGTCTCAAAATACATAAAAAGTAGAAACAGAGTACTAGGGAATTAGTAGGTCAGTGATAGCATGCCTGCTGGCATGTGAAAGACCTTGAGTTCAACCCCTCATGTCAGAATAATAATAATAATAAACATGAAACAAAGAAATAGAAAAATATGCAAAAAAGAAAACAGGTTTGGGATCCAGATGTATTTCTTTGCAGACCGGCTCTGTCCCAGGAATTCTTTAGTCTGGGAAATACTACCTAACATCTTAATCCTCCCTTCATCTGTAGACTGCAGACAGTGGCTCTGCTCCTGATGTTGGTGAACATTAAGCGAGGCCCCTTAGCTAAGGACCAAACACCTGCCTGGCCCGTGAGGGTTGAGCTCCGTTTCTCTCATTGTCTTTCCTGTCCGATTGTTGTGCTTGTTGCTCAACAGAGTGATCCAGAACGTCATAGACCACCTGCCAAAGCTGCACTACCTGGTGGCTGTGGACGAGTCTGTCCACACCCTGGAAGACCTGGTCAAGGTACAGTGGTCTGTGTGCTCATGCCCCTGTGACTTAGCTTGGATATCTGTACCTCGTAAATGATAGTTACCAACTTCTTTGTGCTAATAGGGGTTCGGGACACATAAAACAGGATGTCCTTAAACCTCAAACTGAGTATCTGGGGGGGGGGGGGCTGGAGAGATGATGACTCAGCGATTAAGAGCATCGGTTGTTCTTCCAGAGGACCCAGGTTTAAGTCCTAGCACCCACATGGCAGTTTGTAGCTGTCTGTAACTCCAGTTCCAGGGGATTTGGCACAGACATACATGAAATGGATAAAGAAATAAATCTTTTTAAAAACTGATTATCTATAGCTTCAGGCTAAGTGATGGGAAATCACTACCCAAATGCCCTTTGTCTAGTACATGCACGCAAGAGAGCAAGAAAGACCACCACTGGGTCCAGGCAGAGGGAACGGAGATCATCAGGGATACACAAAGACGTACTGAAATCCGTGGGCACTGGGCCTACAGGACTGATAGAGACCAGATCACCAAAGCCTCAGGCACTTCTAGGCTCTCTAGACAAGGGTCAGGGAGCTCCCTATTGCACAGCTGCCTTACAGCCCAGCTGACTGAACTGCTGCAGCCTCCTCTGGCCCTTGCTTGGCTTCTCTGTACTCACCATTAAGATTTAGTTCCAGGATCTTTGTCTTTAGCCTTCCTGCCTTCTTTTCATGTCCCCATCCCTCTTTAAAAGTATTATTACATTATTTATTATGATTATGTAACACTGCTTGGCCAATGACTCTAGTGTATTCCTAGCTAGCTCTTATGCCTTAAATTAACCCATTTCTAGTAGGTGCATCACCATGTGGTTGTGGCCTACCAGTAAGGTTCTGTCTGGCATGCCACATCTGTCTCCAGTGGCAGCTACATGACTTCTTCTTAATTCCACCTATTCTCTCTCTACATCTGCTTGGAATTCCCACCTGGCCCTATTCTGTGCTGCAATAGGCCCAAAGCAGATTCTTTATTAACCAATGGTATTCACAGCATACAGAGGGGAAACCCACATCAGGGCTATGTCCCTTGGGGCATGTGAACAGCATCCTTAGGTTTCATTTGCTTATATGACCCTTAGCCTGAGTCACTCCATTTTGATTTGGTGTGTTGGGGCTCAGTGCAGGAGCTCAGTCTAAAACACTGGGCTCCCATTATGGGTGGAGTTTAATAATAGACAGAAGCATAGACTCCCTTGGCTGAACTGCAAACACCCGCATGACCGTGATCAATGCACGTGTCTGTCTCCTTTCTGGAACTTGGTGAACCCTGCAGGCAAAGACCAAAGCCTCATCTTTGTCCCTGGTGTTTTCAGAACCCAGAAGTGAGTAGATGTTCTATACTATTTTGAAAATACCTCTTAGTGTGCGTGCTTGGTAATATTTATAGTTACTTGAGAAGTTTTATGTAAAACTTTGTAAGCAAACCAAATAATACCTCTGTTTCTCCTGAACAGTGCATCAGCAAAAATACTGGCCCTGGAAAAATCCAGAAAGTACCCAAAGAGAATGCTTTTCTAACAAAGGACTTGCCAGTCAGTATTAAAAAATGCTTTTTTTTCAAAACCTGTTTCCCTAAATAATATTGAAGGGGCAGAATGGGATGGGTGGGGGTTGTGAGCTTGAGAGAATATTTTCCTCTATACTTATTTTTGGGTGGTTAACCATGAGGCCGCATTATTCAAAAAGGTAGATGATAGCTGGTGTGGCACAGAATGCTTGTAATCCCCACATTCAAGAAGTAGAGGCAGGCTGGATGGTGGTGGTGCACCCCTTTAGTCCCAGCACCAGGGAGGCAGAGGCAGGAGGATCTCTGTGTGTTTGAGGTCAGCCTGGTCTACAGAGCAAGTTCCAGGTTAGCTAGAGCTGTTACACAGAGAAACCTTGTCTTGAAAAACCAAAAATAAAAATAGGAAAAAAAAGTCTCAGGGCTGAGGCTGGAGCTCATGGGTAAAAGAGTAGAGGTAAGACACACACACACACACATCCACACACACACACACACATCCACATCCACACATACACATACACACACATACACACACACATACACACACACACACACATACACACACACACACACACACACACACACACACACACACACACACCCGGGACAATGACGCAGGCATAAATAAACAACAGTTATTCTGTAAACAGTGCTGACCGGCTTTCCCGTTCAATGAATGGATATGATTATTTATTTACTTATTGGATGTGATTTTTGTCTGATGATAACAAGACCAACATCTGCTTACCCCTAACCCTCAGCAACCGTATCTTGACCACTTACTGGTCAACCTGAGGATGGAGGCGTTGTTTGTGAAGGAGAATTTCAACATCCGCTGGGTCGCCCAAACAGGGTTTGTAGAGAACATCGGCAGCATCCTCAAAGAGTACAAGCAAAGCCGAGGATTACTGGTAACTACGGCCACTTACTGTTTTAGGTTTCTGATGTAAGCAGTCAATGTAACTCACTGCCAGTATCTCTATACTGGCAGGAGTGTTTCCATTTTAAAACTTCTAAACAAGGCCTGGAGGGATGGCTCAGCCGTTAAAGGCTAGGCTCACAACCAAAAATATAAGAGTTCGGTTCCCAGCACCCACGGCTGTCCCTCCAGGTACCAAAAAAAATAAATTAATTAATTAATTTTTAAAAAGCTTCTGAACAAATTGTTCATGTTCAACATGCTTCTCCAGTCTTATAGTCTGCACATGTATTGCATTAAAACTTATGAGCCAAACTTAGAATAATTCAAAGTGAACATCAACAATAACAAACTGGTCAATATAAAGAATGAGTGGATTGTTATTCTGTTTTAGTCCTGGATAAAGTCAGCCTGCCCCAGGAGGCAGGATTCACTCTTGGTATACTAGCAAAAAGGTGCACAGCAACCTGCTCAGTGGATGACAGGCTCCAGGTGCTAGTGAGTACACCAAAGTGGTCCAGCATTGCCCCTCATCCTGCCTCCATCTCTGTTCGGCATCTTGCTACTTACCAGTCATCCCTCAAAATGTGGGACCAGTCACTTAACTCACTGCACTCAGACCCACTCTAGTGTTCATGCTTATCCCGTTACGGGTGTCCCTGCTGTCAAAGTGTGACTGCAAAGTTATAGTCAAAATTATGTGATCTTAGGCATATGGATACAGCCAATGGAAATTTCCATCCTTGTGGTTCTAAAATATGTCTTGCAAAATGCTCGTCCACAGTTTCACAACTCTTTGGACCATTTTGAAAGAAATGATTATTTGTCCTTGATGTTTTTCTTTCTGTTTGGTGTAAATATTTACTAACTGCTTATGAATGAATACCACAGCATCTTCAACATTCAGGCAAGTCTGCCTCCCTCCTTCCCTCCCTCCCTTTCTCTCTTCCTTCCTCCTTATCCTTATTATTTTGTTTTTAAAACAAGATTTTGTGCTGTAGCCCAGGCATCCTTGAACTCCTCAAACAGCAAGAAGTAGTGGTTTTAACAAAGTGATCAGGAGGCAGAAACAAAATGTTCACAAGTTCAAGGCCAGGCTGGGCTACATAGTGAAAACTTGTCTGAAATAAATAGATGATAGATAGATAGATAGATAGATAGATAGATAGATAGATACATTTTTAAAAAAATAAAAATAAGCCGGGCAGTGGTGGTGCACACCTTCAATCCCAGCACTCGGGAGGAAGAGGCGTGCAGATCTCTGTGAGTTTGAGGCCAGCCTGGTCTACAAGAGCTAGTTCCGGGACAGGGTCCAAAGCCACAGAGAAACCCTGTCTTGAAAAACCAAAATAAATAAATAAATATTAACTTTAAACTTTTGAAGATTAAATTCAGAAAGTGATAATGTAAGGCCCTATTTACTGGACCCTAAATTCTTGTGAACGGTCAAGGACAAATGAAACTGGTGACAGGTAGCCTGAGCACCCTTATGCATTCCTGGGCATGCGTTTTTCTCTCTATATTTCTTTTTTATTTGTTTGTTTTTAGACAGGACCTCATATAACAGAGTCTGGATTCTCACTCACTATGTAGGTGAGCCTGGCCTAGACTTCTCCACTTCCCACGTGCCGGGACGACTGGCATGGACCATCACATCCAGCATCTTGAACATGACTCGTTGAATGTTCTGTTCCCCCCTGGCCCAGCTCAGAGCATAGATACGATTCCATCCTCATGGAGCGAATGGCTGTAGTCAGTCTACAGGGTCCAGAGACATTGGAAAGATCACAGTCCTGAAACAACACCCTTCCAGCTCCACAACCCTAAGACATATATTCCCTGTTCTTTTGTAGCCAATCAAGATCTGCATTCTTGGTCCTCCTGCCGTGGGAAAATCCAGCATCTCTGAAGAATTGGTCAAGTACTACAAACTACATCACATCAAAATAAAGGATGTGATTACGGAAGCCATAGCCAAACTGGTAACACGATCATCCACTTTTATAAGAATCTTTCCAGTTCACAGAATGTGTTCCTGAGTAATAAGCAAGTGACTAATTCAGATGTCAAAGGAATTTATTATTTTAATTGGATTTTGTTGCTGGTCCCGGTTATGACAATGGAGAACCCCACAGGGCTCTCTGTCTTCCGATTGATAGAGGCAGTTGTAGGACTGTCCTTGGAGTTCTGCCTCCAGTCTCTCCCAAAGTACATCTTCTCTTTGCTGGATAAAATATTTTTAGTTCAGTTTTGTTTTGTTTTTAATCTCATTGTATTTTTCTCAGTCTAGTATCAGATTATTTGCTATCTTCTTAAAAATAATTTTATTAGGAATGGTAGAAAACAAGCTATACTTCCATAAGTAGTTATGAAAGGTCATTTTTGGGGGTGCTAGAGATCGAACCCAGGGCTTTGTACATGCACCCACTCAACTAAAGGTCTTGATTTTTATAAAATGTGTTTCCTTCAAGTAAGACACAATTGAGGTGCTGGAGAAATAGCTCAGCACTTCAGAACACTTGCTCCTAACCACTTGTAACTCCAGCTCCAGGGAATCCAATGCCGTCTTCTGGCCTCCATGGGTACTGTACTCAGGTGCACAAACCCACGCACAGACGCACATGTAATTGGAAGTGGTCATGTAAGTCTTTAATACCAGCACTTTGGAGGCAGAGGCAAGAAGATCTCTGAGTTCTAGGAAATTGTGGTCTCTAGAGTGAGATCCAGGACATCCTGATCTACAGAGTGAGTTCCAGGACAGCCGGGACTACACAGAGAAACCCTGTCTTGAAAAAATATATATAAATAACCACGCCCCCCCCCCAAATGGTGGTGCGTGCCTTAATACCAAATGATGGGGAAGCAAAGGCAGGTAGGTCTCTGTGAGTTCAAAGCCAGCTAGGGAATTCCAGGTCAGCTAGGACTGGATAGTGAGGCCCTGACTTAAATAAAATTTTTGAGAGAGAGAGAGAGAGAGAGAGAGAGAGAGAGAGAGAGAGAGACAGAGAAGGCATAATCTAGTACCTTAGAGAATTGCTGGCTCCTAGGCAGTCGTGGTGTTAACACTGACTATACTACTATCTTCCTAAAAGTAGAGCTAAGGAAAGCCTTAAGGCCCTTATCCGTCTTGGTAGATACACACATCCTGCAGACTTTTGCATGATGTCTATTACTAGGTACACTCCCCACTGAGACTTTTTCCAGGCTCACTGGTCAGACTGTTAGTGACACCCTCACTGTTGGGTACAGTCAGCTTGGTTATCCGTGTGGCATACAGGAGGCGATTGTCGCACCCAAGGATGCCGGGGAAGGAGAAGAGGAAGGTGAAGAGGAGGAAGAAGAGGAGAATGTGGAGGATGCCCAGGAGCTCCTGGATGGCATCAAGGAAAGCATGGAGCAGAATGCAGGTGACGCACAGAGCCGCCGGGGCAAGAGCTGTGCCAGGCTGGCACGGCAGCTGCTGTGGGTTCTGTCTGGTTAGAAAATGCTGCCTGTGAGCTGGGAAGATGGTTCAGTGGTCAGGAGCTTTGGCTGCTTTTCCAGAGGACCCCGGTTTGGTTCACAGCACCCACACATAAGTATCAGTTCCAGGGCACCTGATAGCTCCTTCTGGACTCCACACGTACTACCCTCACAGGCCCAAATGCACACTCAGTTGCACACATATAAATAAAAGAAAGCAAACTCTTCCCTTTAAGCTGCCTGCTTGCAAAAATAAAGTGCTATCGAAAATACAGTAATAATAAGAAGTTTAATTCATAGTCTCATCTCTCAGGAAAAAAACTTATTGTTAATATTTTGGCGACTATATGATAATTTCCTAATTTTAAAAAAAATCAGGAGTTGGCAGCATAGCTCTGGGAAAGAGTACTTTCTTAGTATTCATAAAGCCTTTGGTGTGAGCTGCAACATCACCAAAACATGATCCTTCTTTAACACGGGGATTCCAGCATTGTACACAAACCCTCTAAGTGCAGTCAGTGGTTGGGGCTCCCACCCTGTCAGGCTCTCAAGTGGCTTTCTTGTTGTCCTCCATCTTCTGCTCTTGCTCGTGGCTCTTTCTGGTGCTCCAGGGTTGGGTGGTGCTAAGTGAAGTCTGGGTGAGAGGGACATGGCAGCCCCAGATGGCAGAATGTACTGGAAGCATACTGCTCTTCTCCCTGTGGCCTTCCAGGAGCCAAGACCCATCCCCTGTGTATCCCAGGGCACAGGACCCGACTGCCCTCCTTGGTCCTCTAGGGCAGTGGTTCTCAACCGCCCTGTGGTGCACCCCTTTAATACAGTTCCTCATGTTGTGGTCACTCACAACCATAAAACTATTTTCATTGCTACTTCATAACTGTGATTTTGCTACTGAAATGAATCGTAATGTACATATCTGATATGAGGGATATCTGATATGTGACCCCTGTGAAAGGGTCTTTCAACCTCCAAAGGGGTCACGACCCACAAGTTGAGAACCATCGCTGTAGAGATTTTCTCTGGAATACCACGCCTTTGGCACCAAGATGGGCATGGGTGTCCTATCCTCAACCTACAGAATGAGTCAAAATGATTTTTGTACTGCTTTGCTTTGATGTTTTGCTATAGGGTCTCTCTGCATAGCCCAGGCTATCCTCAAATATGTGATTCTTCTGCCATGGCCTCCCTCTGTTGGCACCCAATACACACCCCCACTTCTATGAAGTTAGAATTATTTATCTTGTCTTCTCTCACTCTAGGAAGATCTTTGTTAATTTCTCAAACATAATGATGGGTTTTTAATGTCAACATGGCACAGCCTAGAGTTACCTAGGACAAGAGTCCTGATGAAGGATTCCCTCCATCAGGTTGGACTGTGGGTGAAGGTACCCTAGCACTTCAGGGTGCTCCCCTCTGGACCCTGGATTACACGCAGACCACACCCAAACACCGATTTCCAAGCAGGAACCAAATGCAAAGGGATATTTTATGAAGCAAGGCAAAGAGACAAGGTGATCGAGTCTGAGCCGGGCAGAAACAGCAGCAAATAGATTTGCAAGTGTTAAATTTAAGAGCAAAAGCAGGGAGATTCCTGTAAGAATGAGGTAGGATGAGTTGGTAAATTCTGATTAGGGATGCTGATTAAGTTAGTCAAAATAATGTATTTTGGTTGCTGGACCTTGATATTTTGTTAGTTGGGCCATGGTGATCAGTCTCAGGAATGTGTCAGTGGCTAAATAAGGGAACAGACCTTGGTGGCTAGCTTTAGGAATGTAATCTAACAGTTTAGCAAGGGGGAGAAAGGTAAACAGCAAAACCTGCAGACACCATGTTTGCTCTGCTCGGGCCTGCTAGAGCCCTTCAGTGGGTATGTCTGGGGAAGATTGTCTTGATTACTAAATGATATGGGGAGATTCAGTGGTCCGTAGTGGCATCAGTCACTTAGGCAAGGGATTCAGGACTGTATAAGCATAGAGAGAGCTAGGTACTAGCATGCCTGCATTCACTTCTCTCTGCTCCTGACGGTGGATGTTCTTCCCACTTTGGTTTCCCTGCAATGATGGACCGTAAACCTGGAACCATAAACCATATCCCCCTAAGTTGCTTTGGCTTGTATAGTCTATCACAGCAACAGAAACGAAACCAGAATGTCAAGTTTGTCCAACAGTCCCTCTTGTCTGTGTTTACTTGAACTGAGAACATGAACCTTGAGTATGTTTGAACAAAACAAAACCTTTGAACCCTCTGCAGAGACAGGTGTCCAGAACACCTGGGAGCTCACATGACCTGTCTCAGCCCCAAGATCTCCAGCAACACAAGTTTCACAGCCCCACAGGGGGGTACCTCAAGGCCCTGGACATAGCTCCCACTTCATCTGCCCTCAGCCGGAGTGCCTTAGTTATGGATTCTTTTCTGTTTGTTTTGGTTTTTGAGACAGGGTTTCCCTGTGTAGCCCTGTCTGTCCTGAAACTTACTATGTAGAACAGGCTGACCTCGAACTCAGAGATCCACCTGTCTCTACCTCCCAAATGCTGGGATTAAAGTTGTGCACCACCACTGCAGGCTCCAAAGCTATACAGAGAAACCCCCTCTTGAAAGAAAACCAAAAGGACAAATGTTCACACTTGTGTCCATTGCGTATCTTCCCTGTACACAGGATACTGGAGAATCATATCTGGCATCTACTTTTAAAGCCCATTTTAGTAATTATGAATGTGGATTAATAGTAACATTTTAATTACTACTAATATTGAAAAAGAGACTGAAAATTAAAAAGAAGAAACCCAGGGTAGTAATTTAAAAGCTGTGCCCAGTAGTTGGGCCTCACTCCTACTTCTTTCCTTTCTTTTTTGAGACAGGGTTTATTTGTGTAGCCCTGGAACTCTCTCTGTAGACCAGGCTGGCCTTGAACTCAGATCCATCTGCCTCTGCCTTTGGAGTGCTAGGATTAAAGACGTGCGCTACCACCGCCCAACTTCATTTGTTCATTTTAAAGTAGACAGGTCCAGCTATTATGAAAAGCAGTCTGGGAATTCCTAACATAGTGAAGAATACATGGGCAGGTATGGTGGCTCACACCTGCAGTGTAGCACTGGAAAGGCTGAAGAAGGAGAGTCGTGAGTTCCAGGTCAGCCTGGGATGAATAAAAAGACCCTGCCTAAAAAAACAAGAGGGGGTGGGATGGGGTGGCTGGTGAGATGACTCAGTTGGTAGAACTGCCTGCTGTATAAACATGAGGTCTGAATTCTGATGCCTGGCACACATCCCTAACCCAGCACTGGGGAGCTGGTGACAGGTGGGTCCTTCAAGCTGAATGGCCAGCCAGCTCCCCAAATCAGAGACCTCCAGGTTCCGCGAGAGACCCTGTCTTAAAATATAAGGTGGAATGTGGGGTGTGATAGTGTATATCTTTAATCCCAGCACTCAGGAGGCAGAGATAGACAGATCTCTGTGAATTCAAGGTCAGCCTGGTCTACATAGTGAGTTTCAGGACAGCCAGAGCTGTTACACAGAGAAACCTTGTCTTGAAAAACCCAAAATAAAAATGACTAAATAATAAATAAATAAAGTCAAATACAGAGAGAAAAATATTAAAGAGAGGAGAGGATAGAGGTAGGCGGGATAGTTGGATCAAAAGACACAAAATGAGGGGAACTAGAGTGGTGGTTCTGTGGTTAAGAGCATTAACTGTTCCCGCAGAGGACCTGGGTTCAATTCCCAACACTTGCATGGTGACTCACAACCATCCATAGCTCTGGCCCCAGGATATCTGACACCTTCTTCCGACCTCCATAGGCACCGAACACATATGTGGTACACACACAAGAAAGAAACACCCATATACATGAAATAAAAATAAATGTTAAAAAAAAAACCTTAAATGTGAGTTACAGATGATTGTGCATTGCTATGTAGCTGCCGGAAATCAAAAACCAGAATTCTCTGAAGAGCAGCCAGCACTCTTAACTAATGAGCGTCTCTCCAACCCCAAAATAAATGTTATTTTTGGTTTTGTTTTAAAATACAAAATGTAGATATGTAGGGAGGCAATACAATATGCAAATTAATGTTCTATTTAAATTGTGTGTGTGTGTGTGTGTGTGTGTGTGTGTGTGTGTGTGTGTGGTTTTTCAAGACAAGTCTTCTCTGTAGCTTTGGAGCCTGTCTTGGAACTAGCTCTACTAGACCAGGCTGACCTCGAACTCACAGAGATCCACCTACTTCTGCCTCCTGAGTGCCACCACCTCCCAGCCTTGAATTGTTTGTTAAGCAGATTTTGACTACTCTCCTCACAAGTAACTGAGATGAGAGACGGTTCATCGGCTCCTCTATGGTAACTATCCTGTTTCCTGCCTGCTTCCCGTGTACTGTGCTGTGCCCCGCATGTCTACACGGTGACATTTATCCATGAACAAATAAACATAAAGGGACAGCCCCGGGTCTCAGATAGAGCTCAACATTGGCCAAAGGTCGTGGTTTATCTCTAGGGAGGTCACAATTGTCTAGAGAAAGCGTCTTAGTGTACCTTTCTGTGTCACTTTTCTATTGCTCTGATGAAACACCATGACCAAGGCAACTTGTAATTTACTTGGATTTATGGTTCCAGAAGAATAAGAGTCCATCGTGGCAGGGGGCATGGCAGCAAGCAGGAAGCGGAGGGCTTCCATCTTCCATTCCAAGTCTGAAGCAGAACACGAGCGGGAAGTGGGGTGAGACTATAAATACTCAAAGTCCGTGCTCCAATCATGTACACCCTCCCAACAAAGCTGCGCCCCCGAAAGCTGCCACACACCCCAAACAGCACCACCAGCTGGGGAGCAAGGTCTTAAACATCCACACCTGTGGGTGACATTCGCTGCTCAAACCACTGCACCCGCCATGGTTCTCTTACTCACAATGACCCAAACCTGCTATAGGAACCACATTCTCCCTCACTGAACACACCTCTGCCGACTCAGCAGAGGGCAATGGCAACCTGCAGTGTTTAAAACAAACCAGGCAAGTAGGTGAGATTCTCAGCTAGGTTTCTGTAACCCCAGCACTGGTGGAGGGGGTAGAAGGTAGAGACAGGAGGGTAGCTGGAGCTTGCTGACCATCTGCCTTACTCCAGGTCCAGTGAGAGAACCTGTCTCAAGGGAATAAGGTGGAGAGGGACAGAGCAGGACACCTATGTCCGCCTCTGGACTCTATGTATGTACAGGTGTGCCCACCAGTGCACATATGCTCTCACACGCACATGCATACATGCACACACACACGCATGCACTTTCATACATACCAAAGAGAAATAAGTAAATAAATGTACCCTCCCCAGGTGGGAGGGGCACACGACTTTAATTCCCGTACATCGGAGGCAGAGGCAAGTGGATCTCTGTGAGTTCAAGGCCAGCCTGGTCTACAGAGAGAGTTCCAGGACAGCCAGGGCTACACAAAGAAACCCTGTCTCGAAAAAAACCAATCAATAAATAAATAAACCCTCTAGAAAATGAAAACTGCTTAAATAAACTCTGTGTTCAAATATTAGTAAGTCCTTTCACTTTTGAAGTTTGAGCCTATTTCTTTACTTATTTCTTTGTACCACTAGAGACCACACAGGGCAGTTGTGTTGACCATTAGTTGGAATTTGGCTATGCTAACCAATACCTTTGACTTCTTTTGTTTATCTCAGCATGGCACTCTGAAGCACAAGATTTTCTGAATCTTTACAACGTAGTGACCTGTGTAACACAGAGAAGTAGAAGAAAGGAGAGTGTTTGGCTTTCTTTTGGTTTGCTTTACTTTTACATATTTTGTTTGTTTGTTCATGATGACACAGGGTCTCATGTACCAGACAAGACTGGCCTCAAACTGGCTACATAGCAAAAAATGTCCTTAAACTCCTGATCCTCCTGTCCCTCGCTCCTGAGTGCTGGGATAGCCATCATGTTCTGTATCGTGGTTCTGGGGATCAAACGTGGAGTCTAGTGTATGCTGGGCAAACACGTTATCAAATGGACTATAGCCTCATTCTTAATTAGAATTGTTGACACATGGGTTTTTGAGACATGTGGGGGGGGGTGCAGGTTGGCCTGGAACTCACTATGCAACCCAGATTGGACTCAAACTCATGATTCTCCTGCCTCAGCTTCTTCCCACCCCCAGAGACCTGTCAGAGGCCTCTGACACCACACTCAGTTTGAGAGATAGTTTTGTTTTGTTTTTCGAGACAGGGTTTCTCTGGGGCTTTGGAGCCTGTCCTGGAACTAACTCTGGTAGACCAGACTGGCCTCGAACTCACAGAGATCCTCCTGCCTCTGCCTCTGCCTCTGCCTCTGCCTCTGCCTCTCCCCAGTGTTGGGATTAAAGGCGTGAGCCACCACCACCTGGCCATGTCCTTCCTTTTTTATTTCTTTTTTTTCATTCAGTTATCGACAATAAAATGATCTCAGCGGTTGTGCACACCTTTAATTCCAGCACTGGGGAGGAGGGAGGCAGAGGCAGCAGGATCTCTGTGAGTTCGAGGCCAGCCTGGTCTACAGAGAGAGTTCCAGGACAGGATCCAAAGCTACAACAGAGAAACCCTGTCTCAAAAAAAAAAAAAAAAAAAAAAAAAGGGAGGACAAGACTGCTCCTAGGTGTGGTGGAGAAGGCTTATTGTAGGTAAAAAGGAGAGCACAGCCAGAGTCAGGGACATTTGGGAGAGCCCAGAATGAACAGACTGTGGACCTAGCCATGTAAGAAAATGGAGGAGGGAGGGGAGAGCCAGGAGACCAGGATGGTAAACGGCTCTGGAATCAGTATAAACCAAAATGGCTGAATTATACAGGGAAGGGCAACTGAGGGAAGAGCAGCTCAGCCCTGGGCTAGAGAGTTTAAGGTAGAGGGTGGGGTACGCCAGCCAAACCCTGTAACAGGTAGGGCCTGAGGGATGTCAGTTGTCAGGTCTGCTTTGATATATATATATATATATATATATATATATATATATATATATATATATTATTGTTATTGTTGTTGTTGTTTGTTTTTTGAGACAGAGTTTCTCAGTAGCTATGGAGCCAGTCCAGGCTGACCTCGTACTCACAGAGATCCGCCTGCCTCTACCTCCCGAGTACTGGCATTATAAAGGCGTGCACCATCACTGCCCGGCCTGCTTTGATATATTAAATAGGCACATCAGTTAGTTTGTCCTGGGTCTGAGATATAACAGTAGCAAGTGGCCCCAAACTATTTATTTTACAATATAGACTCCTTGATAAGTCAGTCGAAGGTGCCATATGTGCCCTGGGAAAGTCTCTGGGGGCTTGCCAGACTGGCGCTGCCGTAAGTCCTCGTCAAGCCGTGGACAGACAGACGGACTGTGCCTGTGAGCACTGCTGATGGTAGCTGACTGGAGAAGAGCTGCAGCACACTGTCGCTTAACCGCCAAGCCTTCTGTAGAGCAAAGACTCCGTCACTCTTTGATACCTAGCAGTTCCAGGAACTCTGGGCTGGGACTAAAGACAGAACTGACCAAAGGGCATAGGTCAGAAATGGGGCCTAGAGAAGAGGATGTGGGGGTTGGGGTGACAAGTTCTGACTTCAGCTCTATTTTGCTTTAAATACTAACTGTATTATTACTCAGGGTTCTGGGGCTAAATCCAGGCTCTTCCGCACGTTAGGCCAGGCAGGCCCTATAAAGCTCCAGCCCCAGCCCTTTCCAAAGCCTTTGAAAGTCAGCTTGAGTTTGCTGTTCAGATCTAGCAAATATTTATTGCGCACCTACTTTTGCTGAAGAGGGGTAGGGTGAGGGCGTTGTAAAGCCCAGGGCCTTGCTGCGCTAACACATATCCTACCACTGTTACAGCCTAAGCACATTCTTTCCTTTTCTTTTCTTTTCTTTCCTTCCTTCCTTCCTTCCTTCCTTTGGTGCGGGAGGAGGGGCTTCAAGACAGGGTTTCTTTCTGTAGCTTTGGCTGTCCTGGAACCCTGTAGACCAGGCTGGCCTTGAATTCACAGAGGTCCACCTGTCTTCCGAGTGCTGGGATTAAAGGCATGTGCCACCACTGCTTGGCTAGTAAAATCCCTGAATACTGTCTCACTCAGCTCGCACAAAGGAAGCATTTATTACTATGTATTAAGGTATAAATTTGAAAACAGAACTGAGGGGCTGTGGAATGGCTCAGGCGGTAAAGGCACCTGCCGCTAAGCCTGGCAGCCTGAGTTCTACCTCCTCTAGGACCCACAGGGTAGTAGGAGAGATCTGACGGCCGCAATTGTTCTCTGACCTCAGCATGCACCACATGGCATGTGTGTATCACACACCCCCACTAAGTAAATAAAACGTAATAATAATGATGATGATGATGATAATAATAATAATAATAATGAGGGGGGGCGGAGAGATGGCTAGGCATTTTAGAGTCATCTTTAAAGAGGTTCCCAGCACATTGGGCAGCTTACAACCACCTGTTTAACTCCAGCTCCGGGAGACCCAACACCTTCTCCTGCCCTCAAAGGACACCTGTATACATTTGACACACGCACTCATACACACACACAGGCACACACATGCTCAGGCACACGCACATGTGCACACATACACACAGGCACATATAATAAATAAAAGTAAACCCAGAGAAAATTCTGCAAGCAGGCAGGACTTGATGCTACTGGACTTGATGCTAGTCCACTCACTCAGCTTGCACAAGTTGTTGCACAGGCTTCCCAAGTGCGTGTGGCACCACCTACACTTGCTCTTTCTTGTAGACCAGTTCACTGCTACTTAAAATATGCACTAAAGCATAGTATGCTCAGAAATCAAACAACAGCGTTTTTTTTAACCTTAAGGGCAAAATGAAAGAGTCTTCAATAACATTTTTGCCTACACAACAGTTCCCAGATGAGTTTAGAGCATTTGCCCTTGTACAGATCGTGTGTTATGGTAACATATACATATGTATTTTTTTTTAAATCAGGTCGGCTAGAAGATCAATATATAATTCGATTTATGAAAGAAAAGCTCAAATCTATGCCTTGTAGGAACCAAGGTTACATTTTGGATGGATTCCCAAAGACCTATGATCAAGCAAAAGACCTGTTCAACCGTAAGTGTGGTGCTTTCTCTGTTCCGCGTGTTCATACTCTCAGAAGTTGGAACCACAGTATTTTGTTTGTTTTCTTGAATCTGTGGGGTTTTGTTTGTTTTTTTGGTTTTTGTTTTGTTTTGTTTTTCAAGAGACGGTTTCTCTGTGTAACAGCTCTGGTTGTCCTGGAACTTGCTTTGTAGACTAGGCTGGCCTCGAACTCACAGATCTGCCTGCCTCCGCAAACCAAGTGCTGGGATTAAAAGCATGCACCACTACCACCTGGGTAAATCTGGGATCTATGTTTTTAATTTACTTTGTTTTTATTTATTTATTTTGCATTTTTTTGTTTGTTTTTTGTAGCAAGTGTAGGGTTTCTCTGTAGCTTTGGAGCCTATCTTGGAACTAGCTCTAGTAGACCAGGCTGGCCTCAAACTCACAAAGATCCTCTTGCCTCTGCCTTATTTTGCATTCTTACTGTTTGGATAAATGCCTTACTTTTTTTGTTGGTTTATTTTGTTTTTGTTTTTGAGGACAGGGTTTCTCCCTGTAGCCCTGGCTGTTCTTGAACTCACAGAGATCCACCTGCCTCTTCTTGCTGAATTCTGGGAATAAAGGTGTGTGCCAACACCTCCTGGCTGTTTTTTTTTTTTTCAACAAGGTCTCATGTAACCCAGACTGGCCTTAAACTCACTGCATAGCAGAGGGTGATCTTGAACTTCTGACCCTCCTGCCTCCACCTTAGGTACTAGGATTATGTCTTGTGTGACTTAAACTCTCCACCCATTAGTTAGAAACCGTTTCTTTCCCTTTACCCCCAGTCCCAGACAACCACCATTCCAGTTTTATTCTGTGAGCTTGAGTGTTCCAGGCTCCACCTAAATGGGAAATCACACACTGCTTGTTCTCCTGTGACTGGCATATTTCATTTAGCACAATAGCCTCAGGGTTCCATGCTGTCAGCCTTCTTTTCAAAAAATAATTAATTTTTTATGTGCATTGATGTGAGGATGTCAGATCCCCTGGAACTGGAGTTACAGACAGCTGTGAGCTGCCATGTGGGTGCTGGGAATTGAACCCAAGTCCTCTGTGAGAGCAGCCAGTGCTCTTAACCACTGAGCCATTGAGCTATCTCTCCAGTCCTTACCAGCCTTCTTTTTTAAAGTCAGAATAGTATGTCATTGTCTATAAGCGCCACAGTTTTTTTTGTTTGTTTTTTGGGTTTTTTTTTTTGTTGTTGTTGTTTTTGGTTTCTTTGGGGGTGGGGGTGGTTTCAAGACAAGGTTTCTCTGTAGCTTTGGAGCCTGTCCTGGAACTAGCTCTTGTAGACCAGGCTGGCCTCGAACTCATAGAGATCCGCTGCCATGGTTTTATTTTTAATTGATTTGCCTATCAGTAAGTATTTGAGTTATGGGATTACTTCTAAGCTCAATATTCTGTTTATGGCTGGTGTCCATTAATTAATTTGCTAGTTAAAATATGCCAGCTGGGGAGACAGCTCAGTCCTAAAGTGCCTGCCATGCCACATAAGCGTGAGGACCTAGGGTTAATGCCCAACACCCAACTGGGCATGTTGACCTGTGCCTAAAACCCTGCCACCAGGGTATAGACACCCCTGGAGCCTGATGACCAGCCAGTCTAGCCAAATCAGTGATTACTACACTCCTTGAAAGTCCCTGTCCCCCCAAAAAGGTAAGGAGTAACTGAATAATTACCACATACGTAAACACACAGCAGCACACATGTATACACACATATAAACATATGCACATACTATGACATCTGAAGCCAGGTCTGCGTGTATATGCCTGTAATCTCAGTACTGGAGAGAATAGGCAGGAAGTTTGCAAGTTTAAGGCTAGCTGAGCTACATCACAAGAGGTTGAGGCAGGAGAATTTCTGTGAACTCAAGTCAAGCCTGTGCTACAAAGTGAACCTTGTCTCAACAAGCCAAAAATGTTTTTCTAATTAAAAAACAATATTTGGATTTTTACTATGACCCTAGTAATATGTTAAAAAGCATAACTGCATATTTTTGTTTTCTTAGAGGAAGATGAAGAGGAAGAAGAAGAAGTCAGAGGCAAAATGTTTCCCTATGATAGATTAATTACACCTGGTAAGTTGAAAATATTTCTTATTTCTTCAAGGTCACATTTGTGTGTGTGTTTGTGTGTGTGTGTGTGTGTGTGTGTGTGTGTGTGTGTGAGAGAGAGAGAGAGAGAGAGAGAGAGAGAGAGAGAGAGAACAGGCATACACATGGACACACATGCCTGTGAGAACAGAGGTCAACTTTAGGTAACATTTTCAGGAACTATCGCCTTGTTTTATAAGATAGAGTCTCTCATCAAACCTGGCACTTGCCTATTGAGCTAGGCTGTCTGACCAGTGACCCGAGGGATCCACCTGCCTCTACCTCCCCAGTACTTCCAAGTACTGATGGCCCCATATCAGTGGGTACTGGGGACTGAACTCAGGTCCTCGTGCCTGTCCGCAAGCACTTCACCTACAGAGCCATCTCTTCAGCCTCTCCAAGGACACATTGAGGGAATGTTATTCAATCTCTTTATGCTGTACAACCTTTTACTTTTATTTTTATCTTTTTGTTTTTTGAGACAGGGTTTCTATATATGACAGCCCTGGCTGTCCTGGAACTTGCTTTGTAGACCAGGCTGGTCTTGAACTCATAGAGATCCACCTGCCTCTGATTTCCACGTGCTGGAATTAAAGATGTGTGCCACCACCACCTGGCAAGAATTTTTTTTTAAGATTTACTTTCTTTTTCATGATACCTATGTATGTATGGGGGGGATGCACATGTGTTTAGGGACCGTTGGAGTCCAGCAGTGTGGATCCCTGGGAGCTGGAGATAGGAGCAGTTCTGAGCGGCCCAGTGTAGATGCTGAGAACCAAAGTCTGTACCTGGAACCACAGTCCTCTGGAAGAGCAGCAAGTGCTTCTGCTTTTTGGGAGGGAGGTATTGGTTTGTTTCTTGAGACAGGGTCTCTCTATGACATGTAGAGTCTATGTATCCCTTGTTGTCATGGAACTTAAAATGTAGACCAGACTGGCCTTGAACTCAGAGAGATCTGCCTCTGCCTCCCAAGCACTGGGATTATAGGGGTGAGCCAGCACACCTGACCCAACTAGCATTCTTGATTGCCGAGAAATCAGTCCTCCTCAGGGATGGGTATTTGGGACTCTGAAACCAGTGGCAGAAACATGAAATGCCTAAAAGATGGGTTTTCTCAATTATCTCCTTCGTGTAGACATATTTCTGTAGAAAAAAAAGAAGTACGGGCAGTCGTGGCACACGCCTTTAATCCCAGCACTCGGGAGGCAGAGGCAGGCAGATCTCTGTGAGTTCGAAGCTGGCCTGGTCTACAGAGCTAGTTCCACGACAGGCTCCAAAGCTACAGAGAAACGCTGTTTCGGAAAACAAAACAAAACAAAATTTAAAAAAAGTGAAACAATAACAACAACAAATAAAACAACTGCCTGATTTAGGATTGGGAAACGCTTCAAGGAGTTTATTTTGCAAATTCCACGGTAGATCCTATGCTGTCACCAAGGCAACTGGACAAAATTCAGCTCAAAATGTGTGGAGCACTGAGCATGCAAAAACCTCATTGAGGGCTGGGAGTGGGGAGGCTCAGCAGTTAAGAACTGGTTTGAATGAGAACGCCGCCCATAGATTAATGCATTTGAACACTTGGCCCCAAGTTGGTGGCACTATTTGGGGAAGGTAGGAGGTGTGACTTTTTTTGGAGAAAACACGTCACTAGAGTCAGTCTTTAATAATCTGGGGGAGGCAGTCTGAGGTTTGGTGGAGAGAGTTATAGTCTGAGGATGAAGTCAGAGCAGACAGTCTGAGACAGGATCACCCCTTCAGTCTGAGCATTGGTAGAGGTGAAGACTCTAACCCTTAAAAGAAGTCATGAAGAAGTAGTTTGCTATGCACTGGGGAAAGAACATCTATGAGACAGGTCTCGATGAATCAAAGCAAAACGTTGTATAAAAAGAGGACAAGAGGAGAGGGCTGAGTGACTGCCAGGAGCACCAGCAACAGCGGCTTCCAGCAGTGGCTTCCAGCAGTGGCTCCCAGAAACTATCATAAGAAGTTCCTCTGGGAAAGGGCACCTGTGTCCCAGCCAGCATCCACTATCATTCAGTACAGTGACCACTGAAACCTGAGCCTCGTCGGCACTTAGAGGAGTGAGCACCTGAACTGTGGCTCCACCTGCACCTGAAGGAGCCACCATCTGAGCAATGGGATTGCCTGTGTCTGAAGAAGCCATTGTCAGAGGCTCTGCTCTGACTGCACCTGAAGTAGCATTCAATGGAGCCATAGTTCCCAAGTACACCAACTGGAGAAAGAGGGACCCCTTTAAGCACAGGCCCCACCTCTATTGATTGGAGGAAGAGATGGGTAGACAACAAGGTAAGAATATACTCAACAACATAAAGAGCAACATGGCACCACCAGAAACTACTGGTTCTACAACAGCAAGACCTGAACATCCCAACACAGATGAAGCAGAAGAAACTGACCTTAAAAAGAACTTTATGATTGAGGCCCTTAAAGAGGAAATGAAAAATTCTCTTAAAGAAGTGGAGGAAAAGACAAACAAAAATTGGAAGAAATCAACAAATCCCGTAAAGAAAGCCAAGAAAAAGCAATAAAACAGGTGAAGGAAATAGTTCAAGAATTGAAAATTGAAATAGAGGTGAAAAAGAAAATACAAACCAAGGGAATTTTGGAAATGGAAAATTTGGTTAAATGATAAGGAACCACAAATGCAAGCATAAACAACCGAATACAAGTAAACTGTTTGGTCTATTAGCTCAGGCTTATTATTAACTAGCTCTTACAACTTAAATTAACCCATAATTCTTGTATAAACATAATTTAGCCACATGGCTTTGTACCTTTTCTCAGTAAGGCAGTCTCATATTGCTTCCTCTGCATCTGGCTGGTGACTGCAGATTGAGCCCTTCCTCTTCCCAGAATTCTCCTAGTCTCCTTGCCCCACCTATACTTCCTGCCTGGCTACTGGCCAATCAGCATTTTATTAAACCAATATGAGTGACAAATCTTTACAGTATACAGAAGCATTCTACAACAGCAGATGTTATGGCCAAAATGGACTTAACACACATCTAATAGAATATTTGACCCAAACACAAAAGAATATACCTTCTTTTCAGCAACTCATGGAACCTTTTCAAAAATTGACCACATGCTTGATAACAAAGTAAACCTTAACAGATACAAAAAAAATGGAATAATGCCTTGTATCTTATTGGGTCAACACAGCTTAAAGTTAGAATTTAGCAATAACACTAATTTCAGACATCCCACAAATACATGGAAATTGAGCAAAGCTCAACTGAACTAGCACTGGGTCAAGGAAGAAATAAAGAAATTAAAGACTTCCTAAAATTCAGTGAAAATGATTGGACAGCATACCCAAACCTATGGGACACAATGTACCAGTGTTAAGAGGAAAGTTCATAGCACTAAATGCCTACATAAAGAAACTGGAAAAATCCCACACTAGGAAAGCCCTAGAACAAAAAGAAGCAAACTCACCCAGGAGGAGTAGAAAAAGGAAATAATCAAATTGAGGGCTTAAATAAATAAAATAGAAACAAAAAAAGCAATACAAAGAATCAATGATACAAAGAGTTGGTGTTTTTTTTTTTTGAGAAAATCAACAAGAGTGACAAACCTTTATCCAAACTAACTGAAAGGCAGAGAGAGAATATCCAAATTAACCAAATCACAAATGAAAAGGGAGACATAACAACAGACACTGCGGAAATTCAAAGAATAATCAGGTCATACATACTAAAATCTTTCAGGGGCTGGAGAGAGGGCTTAGTGGTTAAGAGCACTGGCTGTTCTTCCAGAGGTCCTGAGTTCAATTCCCAGCAACCACATAGTGGCTCACAACCATCTGTAATGAGATCTGGCGCCCTCTTCTGGCATGTGGGCATACATGGAGGCAGAATGTTGTATGAATAATAAATCGATCTTTTAAAAAAAATCTTTCAATGTAATCCACATATAAACAAACTGAAAGATGTTTATATGATCATCTCATTAGATGCTGAAAAAGACTTTGACAAAATCTAACACCCCTTCATGATAAAGGTTTTGGAGAGATAAGGGATACAAGGAACATTCCTAATCATAATAAAGACGAGATACAGCAAGCCAACAGCCAACAGCCAACACCAAACTAAATGGAGAGAAACTCAAAACGATTCCACTAAAATCAGGAACAAAACAAGGCTGTCCATTCTCTCCATACCTATTTCACACAGTACTCAAAAGTTCTGGCTAGAGCAATAAGACACCAAAAGGAGATCAAGGGGATACAAATTGGAAAGGAAGAAGTCAAACTTTCACTGTTTGCTGATGTTATGTTAGTATATATAAATGATGCCAAAAATTCTACTAGGGAACTCCTACAACTGATAAACACCTACTGTAACATGGCAGGACTCAAGAGTAACTGAAAAATTAGTAACCCTGAGAAAGAAATCAGAGAAACTTCACCCTTCACAACAGCTACAAAAAACATGAAGTATCTTGGGGGTAACACTAACCAAAGAAGTGAAAGACCTATATGACAAAACTTTAAGTCTTTGAAGAAAGAAATTGAAGAGGATATCAGAAAATGGAAACATCTCTCATGCCCATGGATAGGTAGGATCAACATAGTAAAAATGGCAATCTTACCAAAAGCAATCTACAGATTCAATGCAATGCCCATCAAAATCCCAGCACAATTCTTCACAGACCTCAAAAGAACAATACTAAATTTCATATGGAAAAACAAAAAACCCAGGATAGCCAAAACAGTCCTATACAATAAAGGAACACCTCGAGGCATCACCACTCATGACTTCAAACTCCATTATAAAGCTACAGTAATGAAAACAGCTTGATACTGGCATAAAAACAGCCAAGTGGGCCAGGTGGTGGTAGGGCATGCCTTAAATCCCATCACTTGGGAGGCAGAGGCAAACTCTCTGTGAGTTTGTGGCCAGACTGGTCTACAAAAGCTAGTTCCAGGACAGCTAGGACTGTTCCACAGAGAAACCCTGTCTCGAAATAATCAAAACAGACAGGTGGATTCAAATGGAGTCAAATAAAAGACCTGACTATCAATTCACACACCATTGACAACCTGATATTTGATAAAGAAGCTAAAAAATATATAATGGAAAAAAGAAAGCCTCTTCAGCAAATGATGCTAGTATAACTAGATGTTGACATGTAGAAGAATGCAAATAGACCCATATTTATCGTCATGTACAAAACTCAAATCCGAATGGATCAAAGACCTCAACATAAATCCAACCACAGTGAACTTGTTAGTAGAGAAATTGGGAAGTAGTCTTGAACACATTAGCACAGGAGACCACTTCCTAAATAGAACCCCAGTAGCACAGTCACAGAACAACAATAATAAATGGGACCTCTTGAAACTGAGAAGCTTCTGTAAAGCAAAGGACACAGTCAACAAGACAAAATGACAGCCTATTGAATGGGAAAAGATCTTCACCAACTCCACATCAGACATAGGGTTGATCTCCAAAACAAAAAGAATTCTAGAATCTAGACATCAAAATACCAAACAATCCAATTAAAAAATGGGGTACAAGCCGGGTGGTGATGGTGCATGCCTTTAATCCTAGCACTCAGGAGGTAGAGACAAGAGGATCTCTGTGAGTTCAAGGCCAGCCTGGTCTACAAGAGCTAGCTCCAGGACAGGCTCCAAAGCCACAGAGAAACCCTGTCTCAAAAAAACCAAAAAAAAAAAATGGGGTACAGATCTAAATAGTTATTAACAGAAGAATCTCAAATAGTTGAAAGACATTTAAGGAAATGCCCAATATCCTTAGTCATCAGGGAAATGCAAATCAAAACAACTCTGAGATACTATCTTACACCTATCAGAATGGTTAAGATCAAAAAACATGTATGATAGTTTATGTTGGAGAGATGGTAGAGTAAGGGGAACACTCCTCCATTGCTGGTGGGAGTGCAAACCTGTACAGCTGCTTTGAAAATCAGTATGGCGATTTCTCAGAAAATTAGGAATCAATCTACCTCAAGACCCAACAATATCATTCTTGAGCATATATCCAAAGGAGGCTCAATCATACCACAAGGACCCTTACTCAAATATGTTCATACCAGCACATTATTCATAATATCCAGAACCTGAAAACCACCTAGATGCCCTTCAATTGATGAATGGATAAAGAAAACATGGAACATTCACACAATGGAGTTCTACTCAGCTGTAAAAAGCTATGACATCTTGAAAATTGCAGGTAAATGGACAGCTCTAGAAAAAAAATCCAAATCCAGACCCAGAAAGACAAGTATAGTATGTACTTACTCATAAGTGGATACCAGACATAAAACAAAGGATAACCAGCCTACAGCCCACAACCCCAGAGAAGATAGAACCCTCCTCCAGAAACAATGGAAACAGATGTAGAGATCTACAACTAAGCACTGGGCAGACCTGGAGGCCAAGAGAGGGACGAGTGATAATATGAACATAGGGGTCAAGGTCCTGATGGGGAAACCCACAGAATCAGCTGATCTGAGCTCTGACTCCAGACTAACAACTTAGGAATCTGGATAGGACCAAACTAGGCTTTCTGAATGCAGGTGACAATGATGTGGCTTGGGCAGTATGTGGGGCCAGTGGCAGTGGGGCCAGGATCTAACCTAATGCATGACCTGACTTTGTGGAGCACACTCTCAGTGGAAAGGTACCTTACTGAACCCAGGCACTGGGGTTAGGGGAGGGCCTTGGTCCTGCCTCAACAAGGTAATGGGACAGACTTAATTGACTTTCCAGAGAAGGCCTTACCCTTTCTGAGAAGTGGATGGAGGGTGGGGTGGGAGGAAGGTGGAGGAGTAGGAGCAAAGGAGGGAGGGGGAACTGGAATTGGTATGTAAAAAAAAAAAGAGGGCAAGAGAAAAAGAAGAGGTCATGAATAACTCTTTCATGCTTCCTTCCAACACTCACATTAGCTTGTCCTTGGCACTTGAGCTCGCGATAAATCTATAACTGACTTAGAAAAGAATCATCTGGTGGTGGTAGCACATGCCTTTAATCCCAACACTCAAGAGGCAGAGGCAGACAGATTTCTGTGAGTTCAAAGCCAGCCTGGTCTACAGAGCAAGTTCCAGGGCAGCCTCCAAAGCTACAGAAAAACCCTCTCTTGAAAAACCAAAATGAAAACAAAAAAATCTGTGGGAGAGAGGAGATGGGGGAGAGACTGTAATTGGGATGTAATATATGAGAGGATAATAATAATAGTAATAATAAGATATTTAAAGACTCAGGTCGTGCCCAGTTTGCACTCTCTCTCTCTGCTGCTTGCTTGCAGTTCAGGGTGTGAGCTCTCAGCTTGCTGCTCCAGCCACCATGCTTGCCTCTCCCCTATGGTGGTAATGGACTCTTATCCTGGAACCATAGCCCACATAAACACTTCCTCCCATAAGTTGCCTTGGCCATGGTGTTCATCACAGCAGCAGAACTCTTGTTGCTCCTTCAGAGGATCTGAGTTTGGTTTCTAGCACTTTGGGCTGCTCACTCCGGCTCTAGCGGGTCCAGTCTCTCCTCTGGCTTCTTTGATCACCATACACACATGGCATGTACACATTGATTACCACATACACATGGCATGTACACATTGATTACCACATACACGTGGCATGTACACATTGATTACCACATACACATGGCATGTACACATTGATTACCACATACACATGGCATGTACACATTGATCACCATACACACATGGCATGACACATTGATTACCACGTACACATGGCATGTACACATTGATTACCATGCACACATGGCATGTACACATTGATCGCCA
The DNA here is from genome assembly GCF_018167655.1 of Microtus oregoni. Classification (NCBI taxonomy): domain Eukaryota; kingdom Metazoa; phylum Chordata; class Mammalia; order Rodentia; family Cricetidae; genus Microtus; species Microtus oregoni. The sequence continues at coordinate 7,664,719 of NW_024543210.1, read as the reverse complement.
TGCACACATGGCATGTACACATTGATCACCATGCACACATGGCATGACACATTGATTACCACGTACACATGGCATATATACACACTGGCACATACATAACTCAAAATCAAAAATAATTTTTAAAAAATAACAAAAAAGAAAAACAAACAAAAATCTAGAAAAACAACAACAAAAAACCACTCTGAACCTCCCTATGCTGTGGGGGAGTCCTTACCACGCAGCATGCTGGGTCCAGGGGTGAAAGCCCAGGGATGAAATTGTCACAGTATTAGCAGAGATCTTCTACTTATCAGTCTCTTCTGCTTCTAGAGGAAGAGAGGTAGGAGGGAAGGAAGAGAAAGAAAACAGATACTGCAGACCCTCAAGAGGGCTTCTAGTCTCTGGAACTGTGAGGTCTACACACCATTTTGTCTCCTGGAAAGAGGTCAGGACTTTTGCAGTAACGTGAAGTCCCAGCTGCTGAGCAGACATACTGGTTAGCGGTAGCCATCCATCCCTGCTGTGCCATGCTGATCCCAGACTTTCTCCCTCTCCCCAGAATTTGTGTGTGGTCTGGATGCCTCTGATGACTTTCTGAAGGAGCGGGTCATGAACCTCCCAGAGAGCATTGTGGCGGGAACTCACTACAGTCAGGACCGATTCCTCCGCTCTCTGAGCAACTACCGGGACATCAATACTGATGACGAGACAGTCTTCAACTATTTTGACGAAATTGAAATCCACCCAATACACATTGGTATGAAGTGACCTCCAAGATCCCAGCAAATCCTGATGTACATGGTACAGGGATTGGGGGGCCGAGGGAGGACCCGGGTATAGGATATGCCTGGCAGAGCTCAGGGAGCCAGAGGTTCAGGCGAGCACTCCTCCAGGACAGTCATTTTACCTGGGGGTAGGGTGTTAGGATGTTATTATTATTTTACAGAAATCTATCAGAAGATTAAAGTTGAAAGTCAAAATGGCCTAGTCCTACAAAGGAGTGTGTTTGCAGTTCTGGGGACTTAGAGCATTGTCCCGGCTTCCTTGCACAGGGTTCTGTCCCCATTGCATTGCCAAGCACCGGTGTTCAGCTTCAAACTTCCCCCAGTCTTTAAGTTTGGTCAACTCACCCCATCGGTACCCCTCAGAACTTAGCACACAGAAAGCAACACACTTTACCTTCCTCTTCCTCTTCATGTGGCTCCAGGTCCCAGAGTTCATAGCAATCTGGTGCCCCTTGACTTGGTGAACCCCTGAGTTCCCTCCTGGCTTTCTGGATCTTGACATGTCTTCTGGGTTTGAGGGGTGAGGAAGGAGCGGTTTGTTTTGCCTCCCAGTTTGAGGGAACAGTCTACCCGCCCCTCCTTCCTGTTTTCCACTCTGGGTAGTGACTGGGGTTTCCTCCACTTACATCTCTTTTTGCACACCAGGCGCATTTCACATGGGGAAGCTCAAGGCCCTGTCCTCCACGTGTGGGCATGTGCACTAAATCAGAGAACTACGGAAGTGCGGTGAATTTCAGAAAAGTGGTCATTGTTATCTTTTCTCTAAAGTCCCCAAATAATTCTTAGAAAGATGAGGAAGACCCGAGGGAGAGACTCTAACAGCAGAAAGGACAGGAGGAATGAATGGGCACCACTGCCTGTCCATCTCCTGCCCTGTTCCTTGGCCACCCATGGCATTTGGCTTCATCTCCACACTGACAACAGGGAGATGACGTAAAAGCAAGGGAGAGATACACCCAGGTGAGGGGTGCCTCAAAGCCAGAAATGTGGGGCCACAGAGGGTCTGAAGAGCCCCTGGGAAGATGCTGGGATCTCTCTCTCCTACTGTTTCCAGATCTGTTCTTTCTTTGGACCTTCAGTCTTTAGACCAGCATGCTATTCCGGCTCTCTGGCCACCCTACTAGGGTCCTGGAGTTTCCAAGTTCCCCTGGAAGTCACATTTAGAGCTAGACTGGACTCTGTTCCCATCCCACACTTCTAGAAGGGCAGCTCTGCCAGTCTAGGTTGGTTAGGTGCCTACAGCTATTCCCCATGAGCAAGCTTGGTCTCCAAAAAGAGAGCCCTTTGAAAATGTTTTCCAGCACCTGGTGACAAGCAGGTTGCCATTACTCCTGAGACTCAGGGAGAAGTGCAGTGTGTGTACATGCAGCCCTGGGCATCTGGACAAGTAAATGTCAAAGGTCAGGCAGTGAAGAGGTGGTAGATGAAACAGTTTGCTCTTTGGTCTTTCAGTGGCTTTTATTGTTTTCTTTGTATTGAGAATCAAGTCCAGGGCCTCGGTACATTGAGTTACGTTCCTAGTCTTTTTTTTTTTTTTGTTTGTTTTTTCAAGACAAGGTTTCTCTGTAGTTTTGGAACCTATCCTGGAAATTAGCTCTTGTAGACCAGGCTAGCCTCAAACTCACAGGGATCCATCTGCCTCTGCCTCCAAAGTGCTGGGATTAAAGGCGTGCGCCACCACCGCCTGACTGAAAAAAATGTTTTATTCAGAAACTACAGTGTTCACATTTGGGTCAACCTGGTCCAGGACAGGCTCCAAAGTTTCAAAGAAACCCTGTCTCAAAAAACAAAACAAAAAAATCAAACTAACCAAAAAAAGGGGGGAAAAGCCCATATGATAGCAGCAGATAGCATGTATATAAACTGTGGATGGGCATGGTGGTCCACCTGTAATTCTTAGCTGTGGAAGGGAGGTTACCCAAGCAAGCAGCTTGGCTGACCTGGCTCTTACCGGTGGGTTCTAGGTGAAATTGAAAGACCATGCCTTGATTAATACGGTGGCAAACAATTAAGGAAACCTCCTGAGGTCAAGCTCAGGCTTTGACATGCATGTGCACACATGTATTTGTGCACCTACAACGTATCTGTGCCCACACACATGGAACATGCATACCTACGCACATGCCGTCCATGTACACAGACAAAAATAAACACAAATGCAGACTATAGTATAGTCCATTCGCTCAGATCGATAACTTCCAAACTTAGGAAGGGCATATGTGTTGTGTGCCTGTGATCCCAGCATGAAGAACAGAGGCCTAGCAGCCATCTACACAGTGAATTCCAGTCTATTTAAGGCCACTTAGTGAGATCTTGTTGTAAGGAAAAAAAAAAAAACTAGTTGGGCGGTGGTGGAGCATACCTTTAATCCCAACACTTGAGAGGCAGAGGCAGGCAGATATCTGTGAGTTCGAGGCCAGCCTGGTCTACAAGAGCTAGTTCAAAGCTACAGAGAAACCTTGTCTCGAAAAAGAAAGAAAGAAAGAAAGAAAGAAAGAAAGAAAGAAGAAAGGGAAAAATCCTGTAAGAGCCAAACCCAAATCCTCCTACTCTCAGACTCCATTGTAATTGCCCTTGAGAAAGGAAACTTGGAATGCAACTTCAATGTCACCATTTCTCACACACACATGTAGAGTGTCTTTTCTAGTGACAGACACATCTGGAATCTATGTGTAGATCTTCTTTCTTCTGGCATTTAAAGATGTAGGGAAACTCGAAGATGCCCAGAACAGACTGGCTATTAAGCAGCTCATCAAAGAGATTGGGGAGCCTCGGAATTATGGTTTAACAGATGAAGAAAAGGCAGAAGTAGAAAAGAAGGCTGCAGAGGAACGCCTGGCCAAGGAGGCTGCTGAGACAGCAGAGCGTGAACACAAGGAGGCCATGGAGATGGCAGAGAAGATAGCCCGCTGGGAGGAGTGGGTGAGTGTGAGAATGTGAATTATTGGGGTTGGGGCCGCAAAGACACTTAGGTCAGTAGAGAAATGCTCCAGACAGTTTTACTTTTTATCATGTGCATCATTTAAAGAACGCATCCATTGTGTTTTACTTGGTACCAATAAACAGCTGTTGCCATTAGAAGTCATAATATGGGCTACAGTTGGCTCAGGGGGTAAGATCACCAGCTACTCTTCCAGAGTAGTCACGTTTGAGTTCCGGCACCCACATGTCAGCTTACATCTGTCTGTAACTCTGGTCCCAGGGGATCTGACGCCCTCTTCTGGCCTCTGTGGGCATTGCACACATGTGGTGCACAGACCTTCATGTAGGCAAACACTCATACATATATAATAATAAATAAAATGTTTATAAGCATTATTACTATACATATGAATATATAACACGTTGTGAGGTAACCTTGTGATTCTGCTTCCAAACTCAAATCTGTCTCTCCACTCTGGTCAGGACCAATTTTTGTTTGTTTGAATACAGGGTTTTACTCTTTGTTCCATGCTGGCCTCTCACTCATGACATAGTCCAGACTGGCCTCAAAATCATGGCAATCCTCCTGCCTGACTCTTCCAATTGTTTGGCATTACAGTTGTGAGCCACCACGTCTAGCTCTGGTTAGGGCTTCTTGGTACATTTCCATGGCCAATCCTTGTTGTCTCCAGTCTATTTCCACACTGGTAACACATTTTCTCCATACTGCCAGCTCCCAAATAACAACCCAGAGACTTATTAATTTTGAAATCCCAGCAGTTGGGAGGCAGAGGCAGGCGGATCTCTGTGAGTTTGAGGCCAGCCTAGTCTATAAGAGCTAGTTCCAGGGCAGACTCCAAAGCTACAGAAAAATCTTGTCTTGGAAAAACCAAAAAAAAAAAAAAGAAAGGATTTTCTTTTCCTCACGTTGTGCATTTTCTCTGTGGATGTTGGTACTGCACCTTGCTCTTATTTTTTAAGAACTCTAATAAAGAGCTGCAGTCTTCCTAAACAGAGAAATGGGACCCTGAGGCTTCTTTACAGGACATGGTGGACTGTGTACTAACCAGCACCATCTCTGGGGATTTTTTTTTCAAAGGCAGAGTGACTGATATCATGGGAACAGAGCCTTTTACATATTCTTGGCTTCTTTGTCTCCCACGTGGGGTGATTTACACTCTGACTGGGTGCTTTAATGTATTAGTGAAGCTGGGGGGAAAAGCTGACATGGGAGGGGAAGGAACAAGAGTTGCAAGAGAGGCAATGAAGTTACACACAGAGAGAAGTTGCACACACACTCAAGGACACAGACGAGCCCCTGGGGCTGTTTCTTGTTTTTCTTCTTGGCTCTTTGGGGCTCCTTCCACAAAAGCTGTGTAACAGAAACTGGAAATAGCTTCTAATGGTCTCTCGAGTTTTGCTGCTAAGAGTTCAAATCCTGTTCTATTCTCTACAGGTATGTGTCCCCCTTGGGTTCCTCTTTGTTTCACATATTCCCTATCTGTAAATTGAAGGCCAAGGCAGAACCTACTTTATAGAGTTTCTATGGTGATTTTACATAGCACATGTAGACATAGGAGGAGGAAGAGAAATGCTAGTGATAGCCAACCAATCAACTATCATGGGGGTGGGAACCACCAAAATCCTCTCAATAAAGATTCTTTTTTTTAATTAATTAATTTATTTATTATGTATACAATATTCTGTCTGTGTGTATGCCTGCTGGCCAGAAGAGGGCACCAGACCCCATTACAGATGGTTGTGAGCCACCATGTGGTTGCTGGGAATTGAACTCAGGACCTTTGGTAGAGCAGGCAATGCTCTTAACCTTTGAGCCATCTCTCCAGCCCCCTCAATAAAGATTCTTAAATTCAAACGGCCTCAGCTCACCCAAAAAGGATGCAGGCTAAGTGGCTAGGGTGAAAAGCAAGTTCCAACTATCTGTTGTCTCCAAGAAACTCACTTAGCAAGCAAAAACACCCAAGCCGGGCAGTGGTGGCGCACGCCTTTAATCCCAGCACTTGGGAGGCAGAGGCAGGTGGATCTCTGTGAGTTCGAGGCCAGCCTGGTCTACAAGAGCTAGTTCCAGGACAGGAACCAAAAAGCTGTCTCGAAAATCAAAAAGAAAACAAAACAACAACAACAACAACAAAAAACCCCACCCAAAACAGAGTGGGGCTGGTGGGAGGGCTCAGTGAGCCAAAGGTACTGCTGCCAGGCCTGATGATCTGAGTTTGATCATGAGACCACATGGGAGGAGAAGGTGACTCTCACATCCCAAATGCATCATGGCCGGTGCGCACACGTGTTGGGTCCAGGGGGGTCACGCAAAGATGGGGACAGACCACCAAAGTCTAATAAACCAGAATCCAGGAAAAAATAAAAAAATAAAATAAAAAAAATCTCTATGGGGCACGGAGAGCTTATCAGCTAGCGGAGACCACATCCAGAGATGGATTTTGTAAGTCTATGGCAGAGGCCGGTTTCTTTTTTCTTTTCTTTTCTTTTCTTTTCTTTTTTTTTTTTTGATTTTTCAAGACAGGGTTTCTCTGTAGCTTTTGGTTCCTGTCCTGGAACTAGCTCTTGTAGACCAGGCTGGCTTCGAACTCACAGAGATCCGCCTGCCTCTGCCTCCCGAGTGCTGGGATTAAAGGCGTGCGCCACCAACGCCCGGCTGAAGGCCGGTTTCTGAACCCACCTTTTTATAGCAGGGGCACAAAGCATTAGGTCTAAACAAAGGAATTTTTACAATCTCAAGGTAAAACTCAGATACGGATTGCCTTACTTTACAATCTCCATTTAATAGAGTTTCTCAGATAAACTAGTGTTTGTACTTAATCTATTGTCTTCCTTGGTACTTCCAGATGGTGTTTACTGAAGTCTTTTGCTCTCCCCTTTGATGCTGCCAGTTTCACATAGCAGGGATAATGCATAACCCAGAGGTCATTTATCTGTTTCCTAAAAGTTGACTCAGTTCATATCCTTAGTCTAGCTCTCAGTTTACAGAGAGATGCCTTGGACTAGTAAATAGAGCTCTGGGTTGTAAAGTAGAGTAACCCACTGCTAATAGTTAATCGTTAAGCTACTAAGAAAGCTGCTAACAGTCTGTTCTCATTCTCCTAGGCTTACAACTTTATACTTCTTTATTTCTACATTCCTATTTCTGGAATCTACATGTTTATATTCTTATTCTTGGACCCTTCAGTAGTGAGAGACTTCAATATCCCAGTCTCATATTTAGAGAAGTCTTCCAAACAAAAACTCACCAAGAAAGCATCATTGCTAAGCTCTAACACCGCTCAGCCAGATCTAACATGTATCTACAGACTATTCCATCCGGCTGATAGGGAGCACACGTTGTCCTCAGCAGCATGTGAAACTTTCTCTAACATCGCCTGCCCCACAGTACCCCTTAACAAATGCAAAATTTTCAAAAAATTCCTTGTGTCAGACTGCAGTGGAGTTCTGATTAGAAAACACAAGCAAGAGAAACTTCAGAAACTGCATACATATGTGGAGAGGGCACAGCACAATTTTGAATGAATAGTCATTGAAGAACTCAAGGAGGAAATTGAGGAAAGCCTCAGGCGACGAGAGCACAGCCTATTTGAACCTCTGGGACACCAGCCAGGCAGTCCTAGGAGGACGGGTTAGAGCTAAAAGTGCTCAAATAAGAAAAAGAAAACACTAAAACCCTGTACACCCAGGCACGAGGGCACATGCCTTTAATCCCAGCATTCAGAAGGACAAATTTCCATAAATTCAAGGTCATTGTGGTCAACATAGTGGGGTCCAGGACAGCTGGGGTTACACAGTGAGACCCTATGTCCAAAAAATCCTAATGACGGACCTCAGAGCACTGTAGAAACAACAAGCCAAACCAACGCCTACATCTACAGATGGCGAGAAACAGAGATGGGTAGAATAATGACCTAGTGAAAGAACGACTGGATGCACAGGATGCACAAAGTATCCTTGGGAAAGATTAAGATCCACAACGTTTAACAAAAAGAGAGGGACAGCGACCCAAATGAGTAACATTGAGATAAAAAAGGAGCTGTAGCCACAGACTTCGGGGGAGTCTGGATGCACATGAAGGAATATTTTGAAAATTTATATTCCAAAAATCTGGAAACTCTAGAATAAGTGGATAAATTTCTAAACTCATATGACCTACCAAAATTGACCTACTAAAATTAAATCAAGAAGCTATAAATAATTTAAACATTCCAACCACAACTGGTGGTATTGAAGCAATAACTAAAACTCTCCCACAAAAAGAGCTCAGGAGCACGTGGATTCACTCCTGAATCATACCGAGCCACTGTGCACAAAGTGTGTGTATTGTGTGTGTCTCCGTGTGTATTGTGTGTCTGTCTCTCTGTGTATCTATGTCTCTGTGTGTATGTGTGTCTGTGTGTGTATCTGTATATCTGTGTGTCTATGTGTATGTGTGTGTCTGTGTGTCTGTGTCTCTGTGTGTGTCTCTCTCTGTGAATATGTGTGTCTGCATGTGTGTGTCTATTTTTTTTTTCATACCTTTTTTTTTTTTTTGGTTTTTCGAGACAGGGTTTCTCTGTAGCTTTGGAGCCTGTCCTGTAACTAGCTCTGTAGACCAGGCTGGTCTCGAACTCACAGAGATCTGCCTGCCTCTGCCTCCTGAGTGCTGGGATTAAAGGCGTGCGCCACCATCGCCGGGCTGTGTGTGTCTATTTTTGTGATTGTATGTGTTTTATGTACATGTGTGAGCATGCAGAGACCAGAGGTGTTTGTAAGGTGTCCTGCATATCACTCTTCATTTTATTCTTTTTTTTTTATTTTTATTTTTCGAGACAGGGTTTCTCCGTAGCTTTTGGTTCCTGTCCTGGAACTAGCTCTTGTAGACCAGGCTGGCCTCGAACTCACAGAGATCCACCTGTCTCTGCCTCCCGAGTGCTGGGATTAAAGGCATGCGCCACCACCGCCTGGCTCATTTTATTCTTTTGAGACAAGGTCTCTCACTGAACCTAAAGTTAGGCTGGTGGCCAGCTAACCCAGTGCCTCTCTTTTCTCTGTACCCCATTACTCCTAGCTCTAGGGTTAGAGCACATATGACTATGTGTATTGATGGTTATTTTGTCTGCATGGATGTCTATGTGTTCACAGAGGACATTGGATTCCCTGACATGGAGTTACAGGCAGTTGTAAGCTGCCATATGGGTGCTGGGAATCATAACTGGGCCCTCTGGGAACGTAGCTAGTGCTCTTAACCACTGAGCCATCTCTCCAGCTCCCATGCCTGATGTTTTATGTGGAATCTGGGAGATCTGAACTGTCTTCTTGCTTTTGTAACAAGCACCCTTACTTACTGAGCCATCTTGTCAGCCCCTACTAAACTTATCAGAAAGACTCTAATACTTCTCAAGTTGATCCACAAACTAGTATGGGAAAGAACTCTACCAAATACATTCTGTGAAGCCATTATTACTGTGATATTAAAACCAGATAAAGACACAAAGGAGAAAAAAACAGCAGTTTCCTTGATGAACACAGATGCAAAAACTCTCAACAAAATACTTGCAAACAGAATTCAAGAGCACAATGAGAACTCCAGGCATGGTGGAGTACAAGTCCAACGTCTGTGAGGCAGAGGCAGGGGGGCACACACTGAGAAAATCTTAGCCCAGCCCCGGCTCCATGAGACCCTGCTTCAAAAACACTACAAATAAAGAGAAGAAAAAGACAAGGATAAGAAGATGGGAGACAGGGCAAGGGACGGGAGGACAGGGATTACTTGGCCAGTGGCATGCTTGTGTGGGAAGCTCCGGGTCCTGCACTGTATTGTCACGAGGCAGAGTAGAAGGACTCCAAGGGAAAACCTTGGAGAAATGAGGCAGGAGAGGAGCTGCTCACTACAAAGTCTGGCTTTCACCAGCAAATAAACAAAAGCCCCGCACAGTTAACAACTGCTTCAGGCCGGTCTCCTTTCCCTGGTATGAATATAAACTTTTCTAGAACCAAGGAAAGGATGTGTGTTCCTCGTGCAATCCTCACGGCCTCTGGAGCCACCCTATAAATTCACCCATCAAAAAAAGAAGAGACAAAAAAAAAAGTTTCTTAGCAACCTTTTGAGTTATAACTCAAGAGCTACTAAAATGTTGGTGATGGGCTCTGACAATTGCTACTAACACTCCTGTGACTCCTCTTTGAAGAATCTGTAGGATGCTGCCTGGGTATGCCTTACTCCTCCACATTCCCTTGGGAAGCACACACCCACACTTGGCCATGCCCTTCTTTCTGAAATCTCTGGTTCTCTGTGACTCCCTTGTTTGATTCTTGATATCTTTGATTAACAAAAACCTCCCCCAAGAACTGGCTGAGCCTGACATTCTTTTCTGTGTCAAAGCCACGATTCCTGGTTTGGCCTTATTCAAGGTCCCTAAAAGATTAGGGATTGGGGCTGGAGAGGTTTCTGAGTAGTTAACATCACTTGCTGCTCTTCTGGCCACCTTGGTTTGGGTCCTAGGATCCAGGACAGGCAGCTGGTCACCACCCATAACTCCAGGTCTAGGAGATCCAATGTCCTCTTCTGGTCTCTTTAGATACCTGCACTCATATGGCATACACACACATACACATAACTAAAAATAAAAAAATAAATCTTTTATTAGGGAACGCCTCCTGCTCCTGAGGATGGCAGTATGAAAGCCGTCTCTTTCTCTTTACTGCGGCCACACAGAACCGGTATCAAACACCAGACATAATGGCATGCTTGTGTAATACCAGCGCTGGGGAGGCAGAGGAAAGAGGATCTCTGGGCCTTGGTAGTCAGCCAGTCTATCCTAACTGATGAGCCCCAGGTCAATGAGATCCTGTCCCTGCTTCAAAGTCAGTAGACAGCATTCCTGATGATGACACCTGAGATTGTCCTCTGGTCAACACACGCACACACACGCACACACACACGCACATGCACGCACACGCACACACACGCACACACGCGCACACACACACACGCGCACACACACGCACACACACACACATGCACACACACACGCACACACGAACGCACATACACAAATGCAGATGAGCAGTGAGGAGGTGAAAGAAGGGTTTGGAAAGAGGATAAACAAAAACAAATTATGTTTCAAAGTGCCCCAGTAAAACCCAATACTTTGTACATGAACAACAACAAAAGGCTTCTTCTAAGTTTTTAAAGGGCACAGGAATAAAAAACACAGAGCAATAAAGAAAGAAAGTTGGTTAGCACATGGTTGGGTTTCTCAGTACACCATTGCATCCTTTTCTGCTGATGGAAAGGCCAGAGTGACATTGTTCAGCAGGGTCTAGTCTTACTGTCCTGTGGGGACAGCAGTGTCAAATGCTCTCGTTGCTCTTCTGACTCTGCATCTCCCCATGCCCATGTGCTCTATGTACTCAGAATAAACGGCTAGAGGAAGTGAAGAGAGAAGAGAGGGAGCTGCTGGAGGCGCAGTCCATCCCCCTGAGAAACTACCTGATGACCTACGTGATGCCCACGCTCATGCAGGGGCTCAATGAGTGTTGCAAGGTGAGACCTGAGGACCCCGTGGATTTTCTGGTAAGATTTCTTTAAAGCAAAATTTTAAAGGTTTATCTATTTTATGTATATGGTTGTTTTGCCTGCATGTATCTATGTACGCTACGTGTGTGTAGTTCCTACAGCGGCCCGAAGAGGGCATTACACTCCATGGAACTGGAGTTATAGGAGGTTATGGGTGCTGGGAATCAAACCCAGGTCCTCTGCAAGAGCAGCAAGTGCTCTTAACTGCTGAGCCATCTCTCTAGCCCCAAGATTTAATTTTCAAAATATCAAATTGAAGCATGACTGAAATTTAATAGAAATCTATGTGAGTTTGAGAGAATACACATCTCATTGCTCAGGAAATCACTTCTAATATAGTCATGGTTAACAGTAAGATTTCTTCTTTCTCCTCCTCTGAGTATTCCTTTGTAAAAATAAATATATAGTTTAAATATATTGAGAACTTCATATACACATAACATATTCTGATCCTATTTTCTCCTCTTAGCCTCAAGTTCCTCCTAGATCCTACATCTTCCCACACCCCCTTCCAACTTCATGGCCTTTTGTGTTTGTTTCTTTTTTTTTTTTTAAATAAACCACTGAGTCTGATTAGTGTTTCCCTAGGGACATGGGCAACCCACCATGGACTACATCCCTAAAGAAAACTGACTCCCCCTCCTTTTGCAGTATCACCTGTCAATAGCTTTTCTGCTAGGAGTGAGGGTTCCTGTGCCATTGTCCCATCCATGTTCTTTTATCTATTGTTATATAAGTTCTTTAATCTCTTATTGGGAAGGAAGGAATTTATATACCCTTAAACTCGTAAACACTGATAGCACAAACATGTGGCAATAAATGCCTTGTAATTTGTTAACTTCTGCCTGGGAAAATGACTTATTGTGTAGAGCACTTACTACTCAAAGTGTGAGGACTTGAGTTCAGATGCCCAGAAACTATATAAAGCTGGGTGCTATGGCCTGTGTTTGCAATTCCAGTACTCCTATGGTGAGATGAGAGGCAGAGACAGGAGAGTCCCCCAGAAGCCCACAGCCCAGCTAGTTTGATGAACACAGAGGGCCTGTCTCAAGCAATTTGTGGAAGGTTAGAACTGATACCCGAGGTTGTCTTCTGATTGCCACATGGATACCTGTATCTCGGTGGGCATGCAGGCCCCCCCCCCCCCCCAAGACTTGAAACATGAAAAATCAATTGTTTCCTCTCTGTTCCAGGCAGAATATCTCTTCAAGAACAACCCTGACATGCAGTAACTATTCATCAGTGCTGGGCCATGGGGCTTCAAAAGAAGAGCTCAAGTTAAACTTGTAATTTGAAAAAGCACTTTTCCAGGGGCTTGGGGGGTGAGGGGTTATGGGGAATCCTAAAGTAGAATCATTAAAAAGCTATATTACAATGAATGACCAATGCTTCATTGAAATAATATTTGAAATTTAACAGATAAGACATACATATGTAACCCAGGGATTAACGTTTTAATATGTTCCCTTTTTTTTTTCTTTTGAGGCAGGGTCTCTCTGTATAACAACTCTGGTTGTCCTGGAACTCACTTTGTAGACCAGGCTGGCCTCAAACTCACAACAATCTGCCTGCCTCTACCTCCCAAGTGCTGGGATTAAAGGCTTGTGCTACTACCGCCCAACTAGCTTCAGATCTTGCTCACGTGGTAGAGTGCTTGATTGACACACACAAAACCCTGGTGGGGCACACCTTTAATCCCAGCACTCAGGAGGAAGAGGCAGGCGGATCTCTATGAAGTTGAGATAAGTCTGGTCTACAAAGTGAGTTCCAGGACAGCCAGGGCTACACAAAGAAACTCTGTCTCGAAAAACCAAACCAAACTAACCAACCCCAAAACCTGAGTGCCATCACTAGTGATGGCATCTAAAGGTGCAGGATAGGGTTAGTTTTCTCAGCCAATTATTAATAAAAAGGCAAGAAAGAAATGAGTGGAAAACTATGGGGAGTTGCCATAGGATATCGGGATATGGGGGGACCTTCTTGGGGTTCTTAGTCTCATTGATAAAAGACTTTAAGAAAAAGCTCAAATGGAAGCTCAAGGATAGAGTTTAAAAAGAAAATCTCCAAGGCAGGCAAGCTGTAAATCTCACAACTGCCAGGAGAAGGGGGAAAGCCCTGCCATTTGAGATAAGCCTGCAGGGAGGTCAGCTGGCTGGAAGCAGACAGACACGTGGTGGGGAAGAAGTTCTGGTGAAGGAATAAGGAAACCCTACGTACCAGGGACCTCAAAAGCTTCATCCTTAAGTTTTTACACTTTGGCTGGAAAGAAAGACAGAAGAAAAAGGAATAGTTGGGCATTGCTAATATGACTCACAATGGTGAGAATACTCTACCCAATCCCATGTTAGAGTCCGCTCATAAGGAGCGTGCCGGGGGGTAGAGATTTTAGGAAGGAAAAATACGGTTATTTTAAGATGAACCCACTTTACAAGGGACAGGTCCTCCTTCCCGGGGGTAGTCCTATAATCAGGACCTTGAACTACCCACGCAACTGGATTAACTTTTTTTTTTTTTGAGACAGGGTTTCTCTGTGGTACAGCCCAGGCTGTCTTGGAGCTCACTTTGTAGACCAGGCTGACCTTGAACTCACAGAGTTCTGCCTGCCTCAGCCTTCTAAACACTGGGATTAAAGGTGTGTACCACCGTGGCTAATTTTTCTTAAACGGGGAGACAAGGGACATATCTGCACCTAGAAGTATACACCAATCTATCACATAAAAGCTGTGGTGTTACAGCACACTTGTAATCCCCAGCACGCAGGAGGTGGAAGCGGCAGTTTATATGGGACCTTCTCTTACTAAAAAACAAAAGCCGGGAGGTGGTGGTGCACGCCTTTAATCCCAGCACTCAGGAGGCAGAGGCAGGCGGATCTCTGTGAGCTCGAGGCCAGCTTAGTCTACCAGAGCTAGTTCCAGGACAGGCTCCAAAACCATAGAGAAACCCTGTCTCGAAAAACAAACAAAAGCAAAAAAAAAAAACCCAAAAAAACAAAACAAAAACATAAAAAAAAGATAACGAGTAAACAAACAAACAAATAAAAAAAAATCCAAAACTAGACCCACCAAAATTCTAATGGTTACTGTCAACCTTTATCTAACTAATCCCATGGTCTAGAATCCTGCATATTTGTTCGTTTGGCATCAGAAACACATTGCTGGGCAACCCAGACACAAGGGCCGTCGCTAAGAAAGGGGACCCACTGTCACACTTATGGGCCAGGCTCTATGCTGGGCACCTTCGCATTTAAGTCTTCGCAACGCTGTCCAGTAGGCAATGCTCCCACGAAGCGGCGAGGCAGCAGCTGGCAACCAACAGCCCAGTCCCAAGCATCCCCGGCGCCTGCTTGGACCGCGCCCCCTTCTCATTGCTGTCCCGGCTGCGTCACCCTTATCTGCCACGACAGCGTCACCGCGCTAAGGAACTACTGCTTGTCGCTCGGAGCCTCCCGCACCAATCCCACGCACCACCACAACAACGTGAGATTACCGAGGACCCGTCCTGGCCACCTTAAGAACTACATTTCCCGTGAGGCCATGCTTCTTCGCAAGGCGAGTACGCAGGCGCGCGCTCCGTGTGCGTGGCGGCGTCAGCGGTTCTAGAACGTTGCTGTGGTAGCGCTCGGGCGCCATGTTAGGACGAAGGGGAAGGAGGAGAATCGCTTAAAGCGGCGGGGCGCGGGTGCGGGACTGGGTTGGCCCTGGGGCTGAGGCAGGCCACCGTCCCTCCCGCCTCGGTGGATCATGCCCAGGACGGCGGCGGCGGTCGCGGGGGGGAAGTGACTGGGCGGTGCCGGCGCCGGAGACGATGCCGTTGTAAGTGATTGGCGTGCTGAGTGAGGCGCACGCCGGCCGGGCCCCGGGGGCGGCGAAGGGGGAGGGGAGGCGCACGGGCGGCCTGGGCCGCCGCTTCCGGCTTCTTGGACGAGAGTCCCTCGCTAAGACCCAGGAACAGAACGGCGCCCGGTGCGGACTGGCGGTCCGAGTCACCCCGGTCCCTTCCTGTCTCTTTTTCACCATGGCGCCGTCCTGCCCCCGAGTCCCACACTTCCGCTTCCCCCCCATGGAGCGGGTGAGGAGCGGGATCGGGGTGCCGGCCGCGCTGGTGGGCCGGGGATCGCTCCCGAACGCCGGGCTGCGGGCGGCGCCTTCCCGGCTTTGTTTTGACTGGGCGACCCAGCTTGGGCGCACTTCCTGATCCCTCTGGTCCGCGGGTCACTCACGTTGTGATTCCGAGTGTAGGCTTTGAGCGAATTCACCCAGGCCTTCTAATCCCACTAGGTCTACTTTACAGACTTTACCTTGATTCTTTTTCTCTTAATTTTCTTCCTCTCCCTTTTTTCTCCTAAGAGATTGGCCATCCCATTGTTGGAATCTAGAAGTAGATAAGAGCGTGTGTTCTGCTTCCGTGTGAAGGCTTAGGTTGTGCGACTACTTTTCTTTCATAACAGGAGAGGCAGTTAATTTTGACAGAGCATCAATATGGGATCCCTCGGATTGTACTTAATACTTTAAAAATGGATCCTTTGGCCTGTTCGTTTTTGTTGAGAGACCCTGATGTTTTGTTCAGAGACCCTTTGGATGTATTTTATTTCTGTAAGGATAACATTTGTTAGACTTACTAGCTACTATATCGATGTAAAACCCGCGAAGTTCCCGTTGAGTCATTCTTCACTGAGCGAGGGTGAAGTAAAGCACGAGTCTATAAACTTTGGTGTTTTTTTCATTGGGATTCAAATAAATGTGAATGGTTGGAGTGTTGTCACGTGGTAACCTTGTCTTAACTCCTGTTGACTGCTCCTGATACATCAGTAGTAAAAAAGATGGACGCACATCCTAAAGGGAAAGACTTCAGATTAGAAATAACGTTAAGTAATTTATGTGTGGGGGTGCAGATAGGAAGGAGAGTCTGCATTTCCGTCTCAGCACGCTTGAGAAGATGAGCAGGGGCACTTCAGAGTTACAGAAACTTCCAGTTCCAGGCTCTAAGCGCTTTAATCTTTGCGATTTATTTCAAATGTATAAAATGAAGGTTTGTTTCATGGGATTTGAACTCTACAGCCAATTTCTCACAAGCTGTCCTATCTTAACCCAGAGAGTACTGGTACTCTTACTAATACAAGGCAACGGAAGACTGCCTAGTTGAGAAGGCCAGGCCTTCCTTCTCATTACTTTGCTTTCTGAGAGCCTCTGACACTGCTAACCTCATTTCTCCATGGAAGGCTTGCCTTGCTTCTTCTTGTCTTCTGGTGTCACTTGACATTAATTTGGTGCCTTTGATGTACTGAGTTGTGATTTCCTAGATATTTTGTGTTCGACATACAGTGTGGTTTTGGTGTGCCTGTTAAATTTGGGCATGTAAATTGGGATTGAAGTGTAGACATCTCAGGAGAAAGGTCGGGGTCAGAGTGGATTGAATCATTGCACTCACAGGTGCATGTTTTGTCTAAATTTTGAATATAATTACAAACAATTTGAAAAATGCTGCTGTAGTGGTGATACTTTGAAAAATTATGGAGAAAACAAAGACGCTTTTAAAAAACACTTGAAAGTTCTGGAAGTCCATTAAGAAAGTTTCTCACCTAATGCTGTTGACATTAAGCCACATAATTCCTTTCAGGGAGGTCTTCCTGTGTCTTCTAGGGTCTTTCTTTAGTAGTGCCTCTGACCTCAGCTTAGTAGATGTTGGCAGCCTTACCCCAGTGATTTCCTCGAAGTGGCAACAACACAGATGCCTCCAGACTTTTTCAGATGTACTTTAAAGTACATAGTTTGTTGGTTCAAGAACCACTATGTTAGTCAGGAGGTGATGGCATATGCCTTTAATCCTAGACAGAACAGAATCTCTTGAGTTCAAGTCTGGCCTGGTCTACAGAGTGACCAGGACAGCCAGGGCTACACAGAGAAACCCTCTCTTTGAAAACCAAAATAAATAAATAATAAAATAAAAAAATAGGAACTGCATTAATGAAAAGTATGTATCATACATTTTATTCTTGCCTTACACTAATGGCCAAATCATTTGTACCAGCATCAGTGTTCGCATCCATGCCACACCCAGAATGTTGCTGAAGTTGTTGGAACTATTTAGTGAGACTTGGAGAAGACAGTAGTTCCCTTGTATGTTTATGAGGGCATTTACTAGAAGAGAATGGGAGGGCTTGCCTGATCAAACGTAGAGCTGGGTCCAGTTGGTGGACACAATGTGGCTGTGACTTAGTGTGATCTCCTGGTGCAGGATGGTTGTGGGCCATCACTGAGGGCCTTTTAACAGGGTTGAAAGCTTGATTTTGCTCTTGGTATTTGCAGTCATGTGTAAGGCAGTGATGAGGAATGCTCTTTGAGCCTTAGGAATCCCATGGTGCATGCACTTCTTGAAGTGTACTGGTGATGCATACCTATAATCTCAGCGCTGGAAGTGGAGGAGAGAGGTTTGAGTCGAGCTTAAGCTACATAATAAGGCCCTGTCTCAAAACAGCAGAGAGCAGTTTGTTACTAGCATATATTGTAAGGTTTTTTTTTAATGTTTTTACAAAATAGTTTCATTGTGACATTTTCACACATGTATGATGTACTCTCATGGACATAATGTGTAGAACAGTTTTTTGGTAAAAAGTGATTTTTTTTTTTAAGTCTGCAACTTTAGGGCACTGCATTTGAAGCCTTTATAAAAAACCACACAATTTAATAACAAGACAGTATTAACAAACAAGAGCAAGCTAACGGAAGAAGAGAGGGACAGGAAAAGGTATTCTAATAATAAATCTTTGGAAAAATAATTTTCTAATTGGAGAACACATGTATGTGTGGATGAAGGTGCACACATCTGTGCATGTTCTTGTGGAGGCCAGGGATGTCATCAGATGTCTTCTGTTGCTTTCTATTTTCATTTTGAGATGGATCTTTCTGAACCTGGAGACCACTGATTCAGCTATACTGGTTGACCAGTGAGTTCCAAGGATCCACCTCAACTTTCTCCCTTCTCCTCAAAGGCTCGGGTTATAGACACTTGGAGCTAGGAATCTGAACTCAGATCTTTACGGTGTGTGGGTGTGTGTATAGGTAGTATTTGACTGAGACTGGGAAGTCAGCTTTAAGATTGGAGGTTAATGTGTAAGAGAGTTGTTTGCTGTTCAGTAAGTGATTATGGTTTTTGAAATGCTGTTTTCTATTAAACATGTTAATGAACATGTTTGATTCCTAGTCCATGAACACCTTCATCGTTTTTACTTGAGGCAAAAATGATGTCTTCTGGCTTGATTACTTGGTAAGTCAATTTTATGTTAGTAGTACACCTAAATTTAGCCTTCATTTGTCTCTAGACAAGTATTTTAAAATTTTGCTTCCCCCTCTCCCCAGGCTGCGGTGGCACATGCCTTTAATTCCAGCAGGCTGCTCTCTGTGAGTTCAAGGCCAGCCTGGTCTACCAGAACTAGTTCCTGGACAGGCCCCAAAGCTACAGAGAAACCCTGTCTTGGGGTGAGGGGGCAGGGGAAAACCATTATTTGCCGGGCGATGGTGGTGCACGCCTTTAATCCCAGCACTCGGGAGGCAGAGGTAGGCGGATCTCTGTGAGTTCGAGACCAGCCTGGTCTACAGAGCTAGTTCCAGGACAGGCTCCAAAGCCACAGAGAAACCCTGTCTCGAAAAACCAAAAAAAAAAAAAAAAAAGAAAAAGACCATTAGGATGCTTAGCTAGTTCTCATTTCTTTTTGCCTTTAATTCTGTATCTTTAATGTCCACAACAGCTTTTTAAACTTTTTAAAATATTGTACAGCATTGGGTTATGTTCAAGACAGTGATGAAGGTGATAACGGCTTCTGTTCTGGTTAGGTTTTTTTTCTGTTTGACGTAAGCAGAAGTGATCAGGGAAAACAACCTCAACTGAGAAAATGAATCAGATTGTAGGCACCTCTGTAGGGC
This sequence comes from Microtus oregoni, assembly GCF_018167655.1. Lineage (NCBI taxonomy): Eukaryota > Metazoa > Chordata > Mammalia > Rodentia > Cricetidae > Microtus > Microtus oregoni. The sequence continues at coordinate 7,645,532 of NW_024543210.1, read as the reverse complement.
ATTTTCTTGGCTTAATGATTGATAAGGGAGGGGAGGACCCAGGGCCCAGCCCACTGTGGGCGGTACCACGTCTGTGCAGGTGGTTCTCAATTATGTAAGAAAGGCAAACTAAGCAAGGTGTGAAGACCAAACTAGGAAGCAGTGTTCCTTCACGGCCTCTGCTCGAGTTTCTGCCGTGACTTCTTCATGATGGACTCTAAACTGTAAGCAGAAATAAACCCTTCCTCCTAGTTACTTTGATCATGATATTTATTTATTTATTTATTTATTTATTTATTGTTTTCGAGACAGGGTTTCTCAGTAGTTTTGGAGCTTGCCCTGGAACTAGCACTTGCAGACCAGGCTGGCCTCAACTCACAGAGTTGCTGGGATTAAAGGCGTGCACCACCACTCCCTGGCTATTTTTTTATTGATATTTATTGAGTTCTACATTTTTCTCTGCTCCCCTCCCTGCCTCTACCCTTCCCCCTTCAACCCTCTGCCAAGGTTCCCATGCTCCCAATTTACTCAGGAGATCTTGTCTTTTTCTACTTCCCATGTAGATTTGATCTATGTAAGTCTCTCTTAGTGTCCTTATTGTTGTGTAGTGGTTTGTAGGCTGACTTTCTTTGCTTTATGTTTAAAAACCACCTATGAGTGAGTACATGTGATATTTGTCTTTCTGTGTCTGGGTTACCTCACTCAAAATAATGTTTTCTTGCTCCATCAATTTTCCTGCAAAATCCAAGATGTCGTTATTTTTTCTGCTGTGTAATACTCCATCATGTAAATGTACCACATTTTTTTTTATCCATTCTTCGATTGAGGGGCATTTAGGTTGTTTCCAGGCTCTGACTATGACAAACAAAGCTGCTATGAACATAGTTGAGCACATGTCCTTGTGGCACGATTGAGCATCCTTTGGATATATACCCAAAAGTGGTATTACTGGGTCTTGAGGAAGGTTGTTTCCTAATTTTCGGAGAAATTGCCACACTGACATCCACAGGGGTTGTACCAGCTTGTACTCCCACCAGCAATGCAGAAGTGTTCCCTTTTTCCCACAACCTCTCCAGCATAAGTTGTCGTCAGCGTTTTTGATCTTGGCCATTCTTACAGATATAAGATGGGATCTCAGAGTTGTTTTTGCTTTGCATTTCTCTGATGACTAAGGATGTTGAACATTTCCTTAAGTGTCTTTCAGCCATTTTAGATTCCTCTGTTGAGAGTTCTCTGTTTAGGTCTGTACTCCATTTTTTTTAATTGGATTATGTGATCTTTTGGTGTTCGATTTTTTTGAGTTCTTTGTATATTTTGGAGATCAGACCTCTAATGTGGGGATCATGGTATTTTATAACAGCCAAAAGAAACCTAACTAAGACTTTAAATTGGTTAGATTGATGCACATAGTAGTGCATGATAGTTTTTTAACTTGCATTTATGTGTGTGGATGTGTTGACTTGTGTGTATGTGTAAAGTGTATGCCACGGTGCTCATGCAGAGGCCAGAGAACTTTTGAGTTCTTTCCCCTTGTGTCCTGGAGATCGAACTTAGGTTATTAGGCTTTGGTGATAGGTGCCTTTACCTATCGTGCCAGCCTGATACTTGATAATTTTAAAGGTACTAATTTGTAGATTGGTATATAAACAGACTCTGGATTCCATACCATATTCTTATTCTAGTGTTGTTTTCCATTTTATATTGGGAGCCATATTTGATTTCCCAATTTCGGGGGTGGGGTTGATTGAGATAGGCACTTGTGTTACAAGTGCAGGCTGGCTACAAACTGGCATTTCTCCTGTCTGTCTTAGCTTTTCCCTTCTGAGATTACAGATACACACCATTCCAAACTTGTCTATGTATTTTTTTTTTTTCGAGACAGGGTTTCTTGGGCAGGTGAGTGAAATGGCTCAACAGATAAAGTGCATTCAGGTTCAATCCAGAGACCCCAAGTAAAGATGGAAGAAGCCAATCAACTCCAGGGTTTTCTGCTCTCCACACATGAGCCTGTGGCATGATCTCTCACACCACGTAAATAAAACATAATAAAAATTAATAGGAAAAAGCTTAAATCATGTCTGTTTTTATTTTTCCCAGTGTTTTGTGACTGGTCCAGGCTATTCTGGGGAAGTTGATGCAGGAGTGCCCCCCCTTCCCTTAGAGTCTGTAGCAAAGGAACAGTTAGAAACACCCATAGGAACTGGATGATGGTGGCGCACGCCTTTAATCCCCACATTCAGGAGGCAGAGGCAGGCGGATCTCTGAGTTTGAGGCCAGCCTGGTCTACAAGAGCTAGTTCCAGGACAGGTTCCAAAACTACAAAGAAACCCTGTCTCGAAAAACCAAAAAAAGAGGAGGGGGGAGCAAAACACAAAATCAAATAAATACGTTTTTATTAAATAACAAAATAATATCCTTTGGAAGAACAGGAAAGTGACCTAGCTTTTGACTGAATGACTGTGTCCTTTTCCTGCACAGTCAACCTGGAATTGACAGTTTGGCCTTAGGTTTCATCATACTTTATTCATTCCCCTTGGGTAAAACCTGTTTAATGTTAAATTCCTTGTGACAACCTGGAATTCCAGGTTGTCCAGGTTGTCGCCTAGACTGGCATCAAATTCTTTTAAATCCTTCTGTGCCAGCCTGTGAGTGCTCAGATTACAGGGCAAGCCACTATACCTGACTGGGAATGAATGCTTAAAATAGTTATTTTTAGTTATTCTGTCTCTGTGTTTGCACATAAGTGTGACCATGTAGGTCAGAGAGCACATCAGATCCCCTGCACTAGAGAGTTAGAGGTGGTTGTGAGCCATCCAGTATGGGTACACTACTGGGAACTGAACTCTTGTGGTCCTCTGTAAGCATCAAGTGCTCTTAACTGCTGAGTCATCTCTCCAGCCGCCAGAATTAATATTAAATACATATTGCAGTACCTTTGAGAGGTTCCTTATTTTTTTTCTGCCCAGATTTCTTTTTACTGCTTATACAGTGTTTGCAAACATTGTAAATTTGTAGAGATTTGGTAAAACAGCACTAGGGCATGTCTTTGTGTGTTATTCATCTACTACCTCCCCCACCCCTTTCCCTTCTGCATGGCCATTCTCTCTCCTCCTTCCCCCTTCCTCCTCATCAGTTCTTTAGGGGATTGAGACCAGGTCTCATTGTAGCCCTGGCTGGTCTAGAATTCACATTTTTACATTTATTTTTTTTTGTGTGGGGGAGAACAAGGACAATTTGTGGGAGTTGTTTTTCTCAGACCCTCAGACCATGTGGTTCTGAACTCATCTGGTCAGGCTTGGCAGCAAGCAAGTGCCTTTACTCATTGAGCCATATTAGCCCAATTAAAAACTTTTTTTTTAAAGATTTTTTTTAAGTATGAGTACTCTATCTGCACACATGTACACTTGAATGCTGAAAGAGAGCATATAAAATCCCATTATAGATGGTTGAGAGCCACCATGTGGTTGCTGGAAATTGAATGCAGGACCTCTAGAAGAGTAGGCAGTGATCTTAACTGTTGAGCCATCTCACCAGTCCCCCAATTAAAAAGTTTTAAAATTAGATTTATTTATGTGTTTGCACACACGTGTCTGATACATAGCTTTCGTTGACAATTTGTGAGAGTTGATCCAGGGGTTTGGGGAGTTGGTTTAGACTCCTCAGGATGTCAGGCTTGGTGGCAAGTAACCTTTAGTTTCTTACTCTGTAGCCTAGGTTGGCCCTCAGCTCCAGATCCTCCTGCCTCAGCCTCTTAAGTACCAGAATTACAGTTTTGTGTCACTTTCTTTACCCTTCTATTCTTTTAATCTTCTCATTATCTATATTAGCTACAATTATGGTACATTCCATCATGTTCTGAAACATAAGGGTACACATTGTGAAAGATGTAAGGAGGTACCATAGGGTAGAGTACATGGAGACTCAGTGAACTTAGGGAGTTGTTTTCTGTCTTTATTTGCAGTAGAAAAGATAATTGGTGCTTATGTGAAGTGCTTTGACTCACTGTGTGGACTGAGTTCTCAGCATCATAATTGCACAGCCTTTTCACACTGACATTGTGAACATTTTCCCTTGCTACCCCATGAATTACTATTATATTATTTTATACATATATGTGTAACATATATACATTTATATTACACACAAATATATATTAGGGTTTCCAGGCAGAGTTTCTCTTTGTAGCCCTGGATGGTCTTAAATAGAGATCCACTTACCTCTGTCCCCAAGTGCTGGGATTAAAGGTGTGTGCCACCACACCAGGTGAATTACTGTTATGTGGCATGTTATTTCCTAAACATTTACTAAAGTCTTTCACCGATGGGCCATGAATGGTTTCTAGTCTTTCCTATGGTGTCACATATAGGGCTCCAGTAGAGTCAGATAATCTTGCATGTTCCTTGTATGAGAAGGGTCAGATTTTAGTATGTGGAAAGTCAAAAGAAACAATTAAAAGTGAATGGAATAGATGTCAGGCATGCCCACATTCTGGAATAGCACTGGAGTACATGATGTTCCTGTCAGTCGTATATCTGTATAAGAATTTGGGGCCATATTTTGGACAATCTTATGGTTGTTGTTGTTTTGTTTTGCCACCCTAGGCTTAGGTACTACTACGTCCCCATCCCCCGAGATAGCTTCTCTCTGTAGTAGAGCCAGACTTCAAGCTCATGACCACTGTCCTGCCTCAGCCTCCAGACTGTTAGAATTCTAAGCCTAGAATTCTATGCCCAGTTTGTTGTTTTAAAACGTGATGAAGTTTAGGTTAGACTTGTCTACCTTGTCTTAAAAAAATGTTGGAGAGGCTATATCTTTCATTGTCGGAACTTTGAACTTCATAGATGGCTAGAGTTAAAGTTCTAGCACTAGAGAGCCGGAGGCAGTTGGATCTCTGTGAGTTCTGGGCCAGCCTAGTCTACAGAGTGAGTTCAGGACAGCAAGTACCGTTTCACAGAGAAACCCTGTCTAAAGACTAAACTGGCCCCTACACCTTTTCTTTTTTGAGATGTCTCTCTAGCCTTTGTTGACCTGGAACTTTGTAGTGGAGACCATGCTTTGAGCTTGCCACTATCCTCCTGCCTCTAATCTCCTCAGTGCTGGGATTAAAGTATATATTTTCATATTCATGACTCTTGTTAGTTTTCTGTCTGTGATATATACTTAAGAAAAATTAAGAGAAAGGCCAGGCAGTGTGCCACACGCTGCCTTAATCCCAGCAGCGGATTAAGCAGGTGGATCTCTGTGAGTTCAAGGCCAGTCTGGTCTAAAAGAGCTAGTTCCAGGACAGGCTCCCAAGCTACAGAGAAACCCTGTCTCGAAAAAAAAAAAAAAAGATAGATAGAAAGATTTTTTTTTAAAAAGTCTTTTATTTTGGCTCTGTGTGTCAGGTTCCACACCATGCTCAGCTGGCTGCATTGCTGTGGCCTAAGGTAAGGCTGAGCATCATGCTGGGGGCCACGTACATTAATTAGGGAGAGCATGAAACAGAGTTTGTTCTTTTATGTTTGGGGGACAGTTTTATATAGACAGGCTGATCTTGAGCTTACACAGAGCTACTGTTGATCTTCCTGCCTGCACTCAAAGTATTGGGACCAGAAGCATTCGCTACTAGGCCTAACAAAGTAGAATAATGTCTGGAAAAGTGGTAGATGTGGCCTGATGTTTTCAGGCATAGAAGAGGGGCTCTGCTGTGCACAGTGCAGGCGATATCTGTGAGGTGAGCTAGAGCTTCATCCTTAGGGTTTTGGTCTAGTTTGTTTAAATTGAGTGGTATACTTTGTTTTGTTAGAAACTGAACAGTTGCTGGGTAGTGTACACCTTTAATCCCAGCACTTGGGAGGTAGAGGCAGGCAGATCTCTGAGTTTCAAGACAGCTACACAGGGAAACCCTGTCTTGAAAAAAAACAAGAAGACTGAACAATTGCAAAAAGACATCTTAATTTGCTTTTAGCACTGTATTTGATTTCTCTCTTCCTCATGCTTTTCTTTCCTCTTTTCAGTGTGTCTTTCATACTGTTCAAGTGTTCTCTCAACTCACATCCTCAGCCCTGTTACTCTGTTTAATTTCTAGTGTTAAATGGGAAAATGTGAGTTTTCTATTTAAAATAGAATAACTGTGTTTCTCCTTGGAACATTTTGGACTCTGAAAACAAGTACCACAGTGTTTAGAATGTGTATTTGTTTTTATTTAATTGTGTGAGAGAGTCGTACCTACCTACACATACACCATTCTCAGTGCATGTGCTTTCTCCATGGCACAGAAATCACAACTCTTTTTTAATATTTATTTATTATGTATACAGTATACAATATTTTGTCTGTGTATGTCTGCAAACCAGAAGAAGGCAGCAGACCTCATTACAGATGGTTGTGAGCCACCATGCGGTTGCCGGAAATTGAACTCAGGACCTTTGGAAGGGCAGGCAATGAATGCTCTTAACCACTGAGCCATCTCTCCAGCCCAGAAATCACAACTTTTAAGAGTTCTTAACCTTCTTTCTGTGTTCATTCTGAAGAATGTCATGTTCTTGCCACTGCCCAGTGTACTTCTTCTGGTCAGTCCTAAGGTCTTCACCTCTCACATTCCCATAGAAATGCTAGGATTAGATATTACCTGCTGAGCCATCTCCCCAGTCCGTAGTTTTACCTGTCTTACTATGCATGTTTTACTTGAATTGGATGATATGTGTGTGCTTATATGTACACATGTGAAAGTGTACATAACCTGATATAAGTTGTATATGCTTTTGAATTAGATGAGGTGTGTGCTTGCTTGTGTGTACACATGTGTATGTATAACAGATGTTCTATGCTTTTTGAATATGAAACAAAGTAACTAGATGATTACATTTTGAGTCAAAGTAAATTTTTTTTTTTTAAAAAAAAACCACCTGCATATGATTTATCTCCGCATCATTTTAGCATGGAAACTAATATGGACATAAAGGAGTTTTTCCCTCAAAATGTTACCCTCTTTGAATTTTCTTTTTTTTTTTTTCCTTTGGTTTTTCGAGACAGGGTTTCTCTGTAGCTTTGGTGCCTGTCCTGGAACTAACTCTTGTAGACCAGGCTGGCCTCGAACTCCCAGAGATCCGCCTGCCTCTGCCTCCTGAGTGCTGGGATTAAAGGTGTGCGCCACCACTGCCCGGATTTTTTTTTTTTTTTTGAGACATGGGCTTTTGTAGCTCAGGCTGGTCTTTTAACTTGCTATATAATGGAGGAATAACCTTGATTTACCTCTGCTTCAATTCTGAGACTACAGATGTGCACCACCATGCCTGGCCCTAGATGGAACAGTTTTATGTGAATTTATAAATCTGAACCAAGCCAGGCGGTGGTGGTGCACACCTTTAATCCCAGCACTCAAGATGAAGGACAGCCAGCATTGTTACATAGAGAAATCCTGTCACGAAAAATAAACAGCCAATAAATAAATAAATAAATAACAATCTGAACCTGCCTCCTGGTTCACTTGTAAAGTGACCTTGACAAGAGCATTCCAAGTTTTTGTAGGTCTGAAAATAAGAAACCTGAAGACTGGGCAGTGGTGGATTTTATGCCTAGTTCTAGGAGGCAGAGGCTTGTGAGTCTCTCTGAGTTTGAGGCCAGCCTAGTCTACAGAGTGAGTTTTAGGACAGCCAAGGCTACACAGAGCAACCCTGTCTCGAAAAACAAAAATAAAAAAAAAGCGGGGTGGGTGGTAATGATGAGGGCTGGAAAATGCACAAGTGGGTGTTCATATTTTACTAATAATCCAAACTGAACTGAGTGGTGATAGCCAAGGTGAAGAAAGCAAAGAAACAACACAGATGGACTGTGTTTTAAAGTCACTAAAACATGATTTTAGCATGCACTTATGAAAGCTCCATACTTGAATTTCTAGCTTAAAGTTAAAACCATTTAGGAAAGCTGGGCACGGTAGCACGTTCTCGTCCTAGCATTCCCAGTCTGTAGCAGGAGGGTGACAAGTTTCAGTTTAGCATGGGTTAAATGACAAAGTCTTGTTTCATAACTGAAACAAAGCAAACATTTATGGTTGAATGTATAGTCCTGGCACAGTCTGGAGGACTGTAGTTGGAGAATCTCAGTGCAGCAGTGAATAACAAACTGGTCTAGTTGTGTGGGCCGTGGCTAAGTGTGTATGGTTGAGGTATTAGAGGTGGGGAGGGCGGTGAGACAGCATCTTACTAAGTAGTTATCTCAGCCTGTCTGCAGCTCATTATCCTCCTGCCTCTGCTCCTGAGTTCTTGAGTTACATGTGTTTGCTACCATTCCTGTTGTAAACACATGTCATGTTTAAGACATGAATTCAGTTAGATTAGCTATATCTTAATCATAGATTCTATATAATTTTGGAAAATAAAATCTTCTGTTTCTTAACTTTAAGAAAATGCTTGGTGTTTGTGTGACTTTTAGAAGGAACACTGCAGCCCAGCAAGCAGCACACCTGAGAAGAATAGGTTGAAGAGACCAGAGGGGAGTTCCTTAATGTAGGAGATAAAATCACATTCTTATTTATTCAATAATGGTGACTGCAGTCTGAATGGAAGCTGACACAACACATAAGTAGGTCAGGGCACAGTGATTAGAAGACACAGCATACAGCTGAGTGGTCAGCAACAGGACCACTTGTATCTGTCTGTCAGTATCAGAAGACAAAAACAGAGCTCAGTAGGTCTGAACATAAAAGTGTCCTGGCACTCAGTGCATAATATTCATCAAGTATATAACTTTCTAAAAGTATCAGAAACTTAGTGTGACTACAGCTCTTTCCTTTTAAGTTGGATTTGTATGCTATTTGCCCCATTACATGTGTCATCCAGTGAGTGTCTTATGTCAAAAAGAGTGTTTTCTTTTCCTTTATTGAGACAGGTCTCATTGTGTAGGCCGGATTATTTATTGGCAGTCTTGTCTCTGCCTTCTGAGTGCTGGAACTACAGTATATCAGATGCTCAGTTGAAACAGCCCTACCCCCACCCCAGTTGTTTATTAGGGCTTTAGAAATGCAAAAGGACTTCTTGTTACATTTTTAAAGGTTTATTTTTTGTATTGCACTCTATCTAGCAGTGTGTTCTATATTACTGTATTGCTTGCTCTCTGGCAGTGTGTCGGTATGGATTTTTCCATTTAGTTTGGTGTTTCAGTGACGTTAATTCCTGGGGGAAGAGAAATTTATTGATATATTTTACTTCAAAGTATACAGAGATATATTTTGTTGTGAAGCAAAATGTCTTCGAAAGTAAAAATTTGGAGTTGAGCATGGTGATACATGCCTGTAGTTCTAGCAATCTGGGGCTAAGGCAAGTAGGTTCATGGCCAGCCTGGGTTGCCCTGCATTTCCTGTCTGAAAAAAAATACAAGTTTGGGAAACATGGCAAGGATCAACTGTAGAAGTACATTTTTACTAAAGTACTTGTTCCAGTCATATTGATTAATTTCAAATTGTAGAATTTTTTGGCAGTAAAGAAAGTTTATCCAATTCCATTTTTAGTCCAGTTACAACGCAGGGATCACAACAAACGCAGCCACCACAGAGGCACTATGGCATTACCTCTCCTATCAGCTTAGCGGCCCCCAAGGAGACTGACTGCCTGCTAACACAGAAACTCATCGAGACTCTGAAGCCCTTTGGGGTTTTTGAAGAAGAGGAGGAGCTGCAGCGCAGGTAAGATGTATGTGTGAACTTTAAGATGTTTATACTCAGTAAATTCGGAGTCATTCTTCACTTACTTTGTAGATAAGGTTACTCTGAATCTTATTTGCTTGTTTCATACAAGTTGATATTCCCTAGAGAGAACTTGTTCCATACAGAGTTCTATTGCCTTAATTATGATTTTTTTTTGGGGGGGGGGTGTAGGGGAGCAGAACAGTTTTGGTTAGGGTTTAAACATTGTACATTGGGCAAGGCTCTACTGCTAAGCTACCCTTAGCTCAGTTGAAATTTTTGAAGGGGACTGGAGATTGACTCAGATGTTAAGAACACTCTTACAGAGGACCTGGGTTGAATTTCCAGTTCCACATGGTAGTTTTCACCCATCTGTAACTCCAGTTTTAGGGGATTCAGTGCCCTCTTCTGACCTGGCCTTTGTAGGCACAAGGCACATGTGTGGTATACTGACATAAAATGCAGGTAAAAAACCTATACACATAAAATTAAAAAAAAAAAATTCCAATGGCTCTTGGTTATAATGCAGGATTGTCAGGAGAAAAGGAAATACTTTTTTTTTTTTTTTTTAAGTTTTTCGAGACAGGGTTTCTCTGTGGTTTTGGAGCCTGTCATGGAACTAGCTCTTGTAGACCAGGCTGGTCTCGAACTCACAAAGATCCGCCTAATTTTTTTTTTTTTTTTTTTTTGGTTTTTCGGAAAAGGAAATACTTTAACCAGTGTTATCAGTGCCATTGTTTAACCTCTTAAGTTTCTGATCTCTTACAAAATGTGAGTTTTGAGGCCAGGCCCACACCATTACATTAATCCCAGCTCTGAGGAGGCAATGGTGGGCATCTGGGTTATATAGTAAAACCTTATCCATAAACAACAAGTAAGTAAATAAATAGAAATAAAACCTAGAATAGTAGCAAATAACTATAATTCTCGCACCTGGGAGTCAGGATTGTGAGTTCTAAGTTAGCCTGGGCTATGTGGTAAGAGCATGTCTCAAAAACAAGAACAAAAGTAAAACCTTGTGGCCCATTTATTTATAATTTAATCTGTAATAGTGAATAACTTGTTAATTGCTTTATCAACAGGATTTTAATTTTGGGAAAATTAAATAACCTGGTGAAAGAATGGATACGAGAAATCAGCGAGAGTAAGGTAAGGTGATGCCACAGACCCAACTGTCCTACATCAGTTGGCCCTACTTGAATGAATTAAGTCTTTTGTGGTTTGTTTGTTTGTTTGTTTGCTTGTAAGGTAAGAGTTAGCTGTATGTTTCTCTGGGGCTCACTATATAGACCAGATGGACCTAAAACTCACATAGGTTCACTTGCCTCTGCCTCCTAAGTGCTAGGACTAGGTGTGCCACCATACCAGAATTTTTATTCCTAAAACAGTTACCAAGTTTCTTGTTATTTTGAAAGAAATAAACTAAAAACAGTGACTTTAAAAAAAAAGTGCTTTCCAGTTGCAGCATTTCAGAGTCAGACCCAGTAATTGTGAACTACTGCCCATTTTTCCAAGAATCACTTTTAAGGAAGGGTTCTCCTGATGGAAGTGGCCATGGCACTGGGCTGCAGTCCCGCCATTTGGAAGGTGGGTAGGCAGGAGAATTGAAAGTTTGAGGTTAGCCTGGGCTGTGTTATGAGGCCATGTCTCTTAATAAAGCAATGAAAGCAGTTTTTAAAAGTTTACTACTATTGCACACTTTTAATCTCATTACAGACAGAGATACCTATGAGTTCGAGGCCAACTTGGTCTATAAAACAACTTCCAGGACAGTTAGGACTGTTATACAGAGAAACCCTGTCTTGAAAAACAAAAGAAGCATACTAACAAAAGAAAGGTTTACTTTAGTTTTAGAATGTTCCAGGTCTGGATTCAGTCCCTACCATACTTGAGAATCTTAACTGTTTTTTTAAAAGTCCTGGAATAGCTTTGTTTTTTGTTTGTTTTTAATGAATTAATTTTTTTATGTGTATGGGTGTTTTGGCTTATTAGGCATCAGATCCTCTGGACCATCTTTTTTGTGAGCTGTCACTGGGTACTAGGAACTGAACCTGGGTCTTCTAGAAGAGCAAATAGTGTTCTTAACCACTAAGTCATCTCTAGCCCCCACTTGTGGATTTTTTTTTTTTTAGTGTTGTTTTGTTTTAGATACTCAAAAAGAACATCATTGTTTAGTTATGACATTTCCCTGAATTCATGGTACTTTGACTGTACTAATTCGCACAGTTAAGGAGTTCATTGGTATGCTTAATGTTAAAGTAAAATTATTGTTAGAGCTGTGTGGAATGTATTTGACAGATTCTTAATGTTCCATAAGTAGCAGTAATTTTTCTGCTGTAATAGAAAATGCATGTCTAATTTTTACACAGCTGAAAGGCTGATAGATAACCAAGGGAAGACTCATAGGACAGGAGAGGGTATTAAGGGAAAATAAGTTACATGGTTTTAGGTAAGTTGATAGTGTTCTTAAAATACATGTTTATATATTTAAACTGATTAAAAATTGATCAGCTGGAACATTTAAATGGTGATTTTTTTATGTCCCACATTTCTTACTAACAAAGTTTTCAATAGAAAATTTGGAAAAATAAGTTTTATGAGCTGAGCAAGAAGTGTCCAAGCTTGTGTTTTTCTTCATTGAAGTTGGTACTATCCTTGTGTAGGAAGCATGGATTTATTGAAGAGCTTTTTTCTTAGATGCTAGTCAAGTAGACAAAGCCACAACTGGTTTGTATTTTGAGATGGTTTTAGTATGTAGCCCGGGTGGGCCTTGAACTTGATTACCTAAGTAGTGTGCTGACTTTGACTTAGCTTTTACCTTCCTAATACTGGGAGTACAGTTATTTGCCACCATTCCTGGTCAGAACTGAATTTTTTTATTTTATTTTTTTTGAGATATGCCTGCTTGTCTATTGAGAACAGGCTTCATGAAGACTGCCCTGGACCTCTATGCCTCTCCTTCATAGTGTTGGGTGATAGGCAGTGCTAGGATTGCAGGGATGTGCACCACATCTGCCATCATGGGTACTTTTGTTCTTCCCTCCCAGGGACTGGAGGACCTGATGAGTTTCTTGAACCAGTGCTTTATTTACTTGTATTTAGTAAGCACATAGAGCAGAGGCTTTGCATTTAATGTTTCCATCTGTGTGCAGTGTTAGGCTTGATCACCTTCCACTGTCTTCCTCTTCCCTGACCCCCATTTGTTAGTCATCTTCACCACAGAAGGTCCCCCATTTGCCTTTGTGTCATCTGTCTCTGTCTAGATTCACAAATGAGATGATATGCAATATGGTTAGCCTGCATTTGGCTGATTTTGCTTAAAGTGATCTTTGGTTCCATCCGTTTTCATCTAAAAGATATTTAATTAATGCATAAATTTTAAGATTTATTTTTGTGTATGTTTTGCCTGTGTGTATGTCTGTGCTAGTGGAGGAGTAGGGTAAGATCTTCTAGAAACAGATGGTTGTAAGCCACCATGTTGAATGCTGGGAACAGTAATCCCTGACTCTCTGCAAGAGCAATCATTGCTCTTTATTTCTGAGGCATTAATCTACTAACCCTCTAATTTTATTCTTTTTCTTTTTTCCATTTTTTAAGACAGGGTTTCTCTGTACCTCTGGCTGTCTTGGAATGCACTCTGTAGACCAGGTTGGCCTTGAACTCACAAAGATCCCACTGCCTCTGCCTCCTGAGTGCTTGGATTAAAGGTGTGCAACACAACCACCCGGCCCTAATTTTATTCTTTATGACTGAATAAATTCTACATACAAGATCTTAATCTTGTGGGAAGAGTAGTTGGGAAAGCTGTTTCTTCCGTCTGTAGACTGACTTTTTCACTCTGGTTGTCTCGCACAGTTTTTTAATTTCATGAAATCTTATTTGCCAGTATTATTTCCTGATATCTTGGAGTCTTTCAGAAAATCTTTGCCTGCGTCTGTATTTGGAGGCATTCCATTTTTCTGTAGTAGTTGCAGAATTTCAGGTCATATTAAGGCGTTCACAGTTTTTTGTTTTTTAAACACAGTGTGAAAAGGGATCCAACTACTACTATAGTATGTTTTTGATACCTTTGTCAAAAATTTGTGGATGATCATAGATGGGTTTGGATTTATGGTGCTCCATCATCTGCCTCTAATAGTATCCCGTGCTAATAATGCAAAATCTTGTTCCTGTCACTCAGTCTTTCTGCCTTAGGCTGCTAGCACTGAAACAGGTTGCACAGTAAAAAAAGAAGAGAGCCCAACTTGGTAGAAATATCAGAAGCTTAAAGCTAATAATTTTTAGAACTTATTTGCCAATGTTCCATTTCATAAAGATAGGACTAGTAGCTTTTGTGTTAACCTGCGTAGTTTTTTGTTTTTTGTTTTTTTTTGTTTTTTTTTTTTTTGCTTATTTTGTTTTTCAGAAAGCTAGCCAAAAATGTCCTTCCGTATGGTTACTAACCATAATTAAACTGATAGTAGAGAACCTGTGAGGACAGTTACAGAACTACTCATTTGGGTACAACACTGGTTCAAGAATATGAATTTGTGCTGAAAGAAAGCTGTAGCTGTGGGTTTACTTCTAAGGTCTTCTGTTGGTCCTCTGTGTGTTTTGAGGCAGTTCCATTCTGTTTTTGCAGTTGGCTCTTTAATATAAATTGAAATTGGGATTCACGGTTCTTTTGTCATTGTTCTTCCAGTGTAGGATTGCCTAGGCTAGTATGTATGCATTTTATGTCTCCTGATGAATTTAGAATTTTTCTTTTGTTTTGTGAAGAGTATTACTGGAATTTCATGGTGATTGCTATTGATCTTTAGGTTACTTTCAATAATATTTACAGTATTCTGTCCAGTTCGTGAGCTTGAGAAATCTTTAGTGTTGTATTGAACCAGTGATTCTTTTGTTTCTTGAGGCATGATCTCCCTCCATAGACAGCCCAAAGTGCCCTGAAATTTATAGTGATCCTCTTCTCAGCCTGCCAAGTACAAGGAGTACAGTTGCATGATACCATACCCTATTTGAACTAACAACTCTTATTTATTTAAATGTTGGTGGTCTTTATAGTTTTATTTTTAATTGATTTTTGAGTTAATCTGTGTAGCCTTAGCTATCCTATAACTCTATAGATCATGAGGCTGGCTCGAACTCATAGAGCTCTCCCTGCCTCTGTCTCCCAAATACTGGCTCTTTATTCTTTCAGGGAAGATCTTGCTGTGTAGTTTAGATTAGCCTTGCTTAGCTTCTGGACAGCTGGAGCAGAAAGAAGCGTTGATAGTTTTTCTGTGTGTCTTCCTAGGACGAGCCCGAGGATTAAGAAAAATTGTTTGGCTTAATAGAATGAGTTTCATTCCTTTCTGGTTTGGTTTGTGTTCTGTGAATAGCTTGGCTCTTTGACAAGTGTTGCAAGTTGATGAAAATGGGGCGTCATAAGGCGAGGCCTGTGCATGATTTTTCATCCATTGGTAAGGTCTCTCTGTGATGACTTGGTACCTGACTCAGTTTTCCTATGAATATTTTTGGATATCATAATTTTGGGAGGGGGAATCTCAATTATTATTTTTATTTCAAATTTTTATTACATTGATTTATTGTGCATGTGGTATGTGTGGAAGTCAGAGGACAATTTGCCTGAGTTGGGTGGGTCCTTCTACCATATGGGCCTCTGGGATTAGTTACCCACGTTGTCAGGCTTAGTGGCAAGTGCCTTTATGCACTGAGTGGTCTTGATGAACCTATTTTTATGTATTTATTCTTTGAGATGGGGTATCTTCTAGGCAGGCTGGCCCAAAGGGACTTGTGTGCGTGTGTGTGTGTGTGTGTGTGTGTGTGTGTGTGTGTGTGTGAGAGAGAGGGGGGGGGGGGAGAGAGACAGAGACACCTTGAATTTTGACCCTTCTTTTACTTCCTCCCCAGTTCTGAGGATTACAGGTACGTGCCACCATCCCAGTTTTGTGTAGTTAAAGTATAGCAATTTTATAGTTTCAGGGCTTGCGATTCTGAGGCAGGTAGATTGAATTGAGACTTTGAGATCAGCCTGGCTACACAGTTAAGAACGTGTCTCAAAACAACCAGAAACCTCACACACACTTAATTGACAAAACTCAGAAATCAGCTGTTACATCATTTGAAGTGGTGTCCCCCAGGCTTTGCTGACAACCATTGTTTTGTTCTACAGAATCTTCCACAATCTGTAATTGAAAATGTTGGAGGAAAAATTTTTACGTTTGGATCTTACAGACTAGGAGTACATACCAAAGGTAGGTAATTACTTATTTTGAGTTAATAAACTTTTATTTCTTAAGATTATGACAGTTTTTTATGAGTCATACACAAGATTGAATTAGCAAGGAAGTGAGAATCCTTAAGGAATTTTAAATTCAGATAGAGCCTTCTATGCCTGATGGTCGTGATGCAGTGAAGTAATAACTCAGTTCACCATTGGAGTAAGCCACATTTTCTGTATTGAACAGCATGTGGCTGGCTGCTATATTGGGAAGTGTAGGTGCAGGGCAGCTCCTATTTGGACAGTTTTCTGTAGATTCCTTCTTCCTTTCTGAAGAGTAACACTGGCTATGAGAAAAGTCAAGCTCCAAGAAAGTTGTCGTTTTCTTGTCCTCATTTCTTTATTGCTGGTAAGATTGTAAAATACAGCTTAGCAAAAACTGAGCTAATGGGTCTGTAGCTACTGGTGATCACATTGAATATTAACTTTTTTTTGAAAAGGGTAACTTTTTTAAGAAATACTTTTTTATTGTCTATGTATGACTTTTCTTAAGCATGCGAGCATGTGTACCACATGTGTGACAGGTACTTGCAGAAGCCAGAAAGGGACATTGACTCCCTGGATCTGGGGTTTAGAGGGCTGGTGTGAGCTACCATGTAGGCTGGGAACTAATGTTTGGTGCTCTGCACTACTGATCCACCTCACCAGCCTCCAGAAACTAAATTCTTAATCTTCATTGTCTTATTTATTCCTTAAAGTAATTTCACTCTCAAAAATACGAGTCAGAGTCTTAGGAGACAGAACCAGTGTATACAACTCAAGTGGAAGAGGTCACACTGTTAAACCGTGTGAATGCCTTGGCACTCTATTTTCTTTTGTCTTATTGCTCTGTCTAGCTATAGTATGTTTACTTTTGATACGTCCTGTGCGCCTTGTAGGATGCACTTCAGGTGACTTTTTGAGTATAATATCTAGTCTTGAGAATTGACCTGATTCCATGGAGATCTCTCTGTTTGATCAAGTTTAGTTTTACTGCTTTTCAGCAGAGCGCTCTATGTACCAGTAAAACTGTGGAGTTTTTTTTTGTTTGTTTGAGACAGGGTTTCTCTGTGTAGCCTGGCTGTCTTGGAACTCTCTTTGTAGACCAGGCTGCCCTCAAACTCACAGAGATCCTCCTGCCTCTGGCTTCTGAGTGCTGATATCAAAGATTTGCCAACACTGCTCAGCTTGTGGTTTGTTTTAAGAATGACATCAAGACCATGGATAAGTGCACTCAAGGAAAGTTCTGACTTGTTTATGAATTCTAATTTGAATACAGTGTGTCTGAAGAAAAGCATACAAATTAGTTAGCATTGCCTTTCTCCACTGACTGATTATGTTTGTCAGGGGTAAAGTTCTAGAGCTTGCTGATGTTGTGTCAACTAATATCAAATACCATTATTGTTAAGATACAAGGCAATTTCTTTGTACTACTGTGTAATGGTTGAATTTTTATTTTTTAAGGTGCTGATATTGATGCATTGTGTGTTGCACCAAGACATGTTGATCGGAGTGACTTTTTCACCTCATTCTATGATAAATTGAAATTACAAGAAGAAGTAAAAGACTTAAGAGTATGTAAATATTGGGGCAAGAGAGGAAGGGTTAAAAAGATACCACTTAGTCCTTTGAGAGAAATTTATGTTAGAGGTAGAGGAATCACTAATTGAGCTATTCCAGTTTTCCAGGCCATTTTGAGTACTCAACATGCATTTGCCTTGTGTATTTTATAACAAAACTAGAATGATAAACCTATACTTAGAAATTAGTAAATAGCTGGGGAGGGGGGATTAGGAAATAGAAGCAGATAAGTAATGAAAAAGCTGACATACTATGACAGATATGAAGGATTTTGAGTGTTAAATTTCATTGCTAAGAACTTATTTTTTGTTGGGATTCTGCTAAATTATCTTTCATTTATTTAATTTTAAATTTTACCTTCATTTTATATACTCACCATAATTCCCCTTTCCTCCTCTCTTCCTGCTGCCCACTCCCTACTCCCAGCTAAATTATCCTGAAACAATTTCAAGTTCCTTATTTTAACAAGTGCCAATAATAGCCACATGTAGCACACCTGTAATGTGGACCCTTGGGGATTAGAGGCAGGAGGATCAGAAGTTCAGGATATTTTCAACTGAGTGACTGTTTTGAGTCCAGGTTGTTCTAAATAAGACCCTGGCCCAGACAGACTAAGGGAAAACGTAGCGGAAGCATGTCATGGACTTAAAAAGCTTCAGGAACTAAACTTGTTTACTTTCTCACAGGCTGTTGAAGAGGCATTTGTACCAGTCATCAAACTCTGTTTTGATGGAATAGAGGTAAGGTCCTAGCAGGCAGCTTTTTGTATGGACTGTCCTGGATTTTGGTCAGTGTAGATAAACATTTGATTGCCAGTAAGAATTTGTAAGTTGGTTGGTACGAACAATTTTTTGTCGTGGAAGTGCGTGCCTGTTTTTGTAGAATATGTCTGTTAGGGTCTTTTTTTTTTTTTTTTTTAATTTATTTATTTATTATGTACACGGTGTTCAGCCTCCATGTATGCCCTCAGGCCAGAAGAGGGCACCAGATCTCATTACAGATGGTTGTCAGCCACCATGTGGTTGCTGGGAATCGAACTCAGGACCTCCGGAATAGCAGTCAGTGCTCTTAACCTCTGAGCCATCTCGTCAGCCCTGTTAGGGTCTTTTTCCAGCAGCAAGTGTAAGTGTGGACTGGACTGAAGGGTCTAGGGCTGGAGCTGCTGCAGAGCAGCTTTTTGATATTTTGTTCACATGTGAATTTTGTGTTCTGATTCAGGCAATAAGTACATGGTCTGTGTTTGAAGGAGCTTTTCTCTCTATGTCAGTTTGCATAGGTATTTTAAAAGACGGGGTAGTGTGAGCTAGCAGGACTTTAAGTACTTTGGCAGCAGATTTAGTGCGTGTTCTGGTGTTTGCCTCTACTGCTGCTTCTGGGGAGCACAGAGGGCTGTCTGCAGAGTTATTTCTATTGTTAAGTTAATAGTTACTTGATGATAATGTTGCTGATTATAAAATTGAGACACGGAAAGAATTACTTGCTGGTATTTTTCTGTAGTTGGGGTTAGTTTTAGAATTGTTATAGGATGCCTAACTTTTATGAAAGGTTAAACTATTGATTCTAATAAGTAGACAAAATGTTACGAATTTGGTTACAAATTAAATTTGTATAAATATTTATAGCCAGTATTTAAATATAAAACTATAATTAAAATATAAGCTGACATCCAATTTACCTACTGGTTTTGCTTTCTTTTTATGTGAAAATAAATGATTATGTGAGCTCCTTTCTGAGCTAATATCTGCTCCACCCTAGACAGGCCTTTGTGCTCCCCAGAAGCAGCAGGAGAGGCAGACACCAGAGCAAGGGACTACCTTTCCTATCAAAGTACTTATACCCCATTTTTGCCCCTTTAAATATGCAGCTAGCTTACAGCTCCTACAGATGATAAACCAGAAGTTAATTCAAGTGTATGCATTTAGCAAAATTAGTAGACTTCTTATAGTTGAAATGACATGTAGTATATGTTAATTCTAGTTCTTATCTCCATTTGCATGCTTTAGCCTCTGATTAATGCCTGTGTGTGCAGTTTGGGCTTCTTATGAGGCCATTGTAGCCATTGCAGTGTTCATGGTTATGAAAGGGCTTTAAGAATTTTTTTTAATATAGAAATACCTTAAAATTAGTTTGACAGATATGGAATATAGATTTTATTTTTTTGTTTTAGATTGATATTTTGTTTGCAAGATTAGCACTGCAGACTATTCCAGAAGATTTGGACCTACGAGATGACAGTCTGCTTAAAAACCTAGATATAAGATGCATAAGAAGCCTTAATGGTATGTAAAAAGCCTGCTTCCCTTTGTGGTGTTGGAGGGAGTTTTTCTTTTTTTTTTTTTTTAAATAGTAAATAACAGCTTTTAAAATGTATGCTTTGTAATGAAGGTGTTTGTAGCCTGCTGTTAATGTATTATGAATACAATAAAACATTCTTTTCGTGGTAGACTACAGAGCAGTGTCTGGTAGTTTATTTGCTCACTGATGATCTTAATAGTTTTTCCTGTTATTAATGGTATCCTCGTGATACTGACATTTGTAATGTTGCTAGTAATTGAGGTTTTACTGTGTAGCCTTCATTAATTTGCACTTGATATTTGCTTCATAATGTTATCAGATGAGAGAGAGGTGTTTTCTCTTAAATGCTAGAATAGCTCATTACCAGTACTTTGGGACAACCAGATGCTCGGGGCATCTGGACAGGAAAAAGTTTCAGTTACTAGTTGCAAGATTAACTACCACTGTATGTTAGTTTTGGTTTAGGATGATGCTTGGGACAGGAAATAACTACTTGATTTACTACTGAATCACATTCTGCCAAATAAGGTTTTAATTTGAGGATAGTCTTAGAAAATTATCACTATCATAATTCCTTTGATGGCTTAATGTTCTGTTTCTCTCACTCCTGTTAATCAGGTTGCAGGGTAACCGATGAGATTTTACATCTAGTACCAAACATTGACAACTTCAGGTTAACTCTGAGAGCCATCAAACTGTGGGCCAAACGTGAGTTCAGAATTTGTTGGCTAGCTTATTAAAAACATTTAAGCTCTTCTTAACACTAACTTATATTTTTGCTTTTCCCTTATCAACAGGGCACAACATCTATTCCAATATATTAGGTTTCCTCGGTGGTGTTTCCTGGGCTATGCTAGTAGCAAGAACTTGCCAGCTTTATCCAAATGCAATAGCATCCACTCTTGTACATAAATTTTTCTTGGTATTTTCTAAATGGTATGTTTTTAGATTATATTACAATAAAATTGATTGTAGACACTGAAGTTTAGTCTTATTTCTATGACATTTCTACAGCTGGTTTCAGATTCCAATTTTAGTTTGTGGGCTGAGGGTGTAGTTCAGTGGTAGAGTGCTTGCCTGGCATATGCAAGGCCTTGTGTTCAGTCACCAGTCCCGCCAAAAAACAAAACAAAACAAAAAAACAAACAAACCAGTTTTAGCTCAAGATACAGCTACCATTTGGGAAGAGACATTGAATATGAAAAGGCAGACCTAAACTCCATTGCTTTAACCTAGTTCTTCCAGGATCATAAGGCAGATAATACCTGTTCTACTTGTGTGAGCCTATCCTCCTAATAAACTCTGAACTTTAGCTACTGTAATGTGTGCTGATCTCATGCGTTGATAGGTTGGTTAGAACTTACACACATTTCTATTCTACTTTCATTTTGAATGCTTCTAAATGCTTGGACATTGTTTTTGTGGTTGCGTTTTGCTTACTTCCAGCTGTTCATTGTCTTGGCAAAACCTTAAAAGTATCACTTTTTATAAGAATTAAAAAAAATACATTAAGTGATTGAAAAAATAATGTAGTTGCTGAATCCTTTGAGACTTAGTCCAGGAAAAATTCGTTATATTTTCCTAATGAAGATGTGCATGTTGAATTTTGATTTAGGAAAAGTTCAAGACATTGCCAATTTGTGTTGGTTACCTTGACCCATAAAGTTAGGGTTTTAATCAGATTATCTTAAAGAGATTTGTCTTCTAT
This sequence comes from Microtus oregoni, assembly GCF_018167655.1. Lineage (NCBI taxonomy): Eukaryota > Metazoa > Chordata > Mammalia > Rodentia > Cricetidae > Microtus > Microtus oregoni. The sequence continues at coordinate 7,624,061 of NW_024543210.1, read as the reverse complement.
ATTTTCAACTCCTTCGTTTCTTCCATGTGAAACAAGAATTGTTCCTTTGTAGTCGCTTTGTAACAGCTAGACTCATGGATATAATTTATAATTACAGTGGCTACTTCCCACTTTAGTTCTGTTGCTTTGCCTTTGTCACAAAGAGTGAGGTGTGATAAGATCAAAGACTTAAAACTTCTCCAAAGGTGATACACAAACATTTTTCATCTTTGATCTCTTTAAAGTGAAAGAAATAGCATTTCACTGTATTATATAGTAATATATGGGGAGCAACGTCCTTGACTTTTACAGTTATTCCTATCACTTTGACTGTAGTCAGAAGTAACTTCTCATATGTCTGTGGATGGAATTAGTGTGAAGACAGGATTCTTTTTTCTCTAAATGGGATTAATCTTGCTAAAGGTTGAGGTGAACATATTAGATGTTTTGAGATTGACGCTTTTTTATTTGCATAGTGCTTTATCAGTTCTCTGACAGAGCAGGTGTTTGCCATGAGTTTGAGAAAACATCAAATGGTTAATTTTGTAGAGAGATACTATGTCAACAGAAAGGATTGAGAGACTGGTGTATATGCCAAGTGAGTAAAATAGGGTCACATTCACAAATGCTGTATGTTTAACAAAGTACGTTTAGATGCTAATGTCCAGTAGTCTTATCAAGTGCTACAATCTTTTTGAACAGGGAATGGCCAAATCCAGTGCTATTGAAACAGCCTGAAGAATGCAATCTTAATTTGCCTGTGTGGGACCCAAGGGTTAGTGTATTATTTTTTCCCCTACAAATTCACACTGTTCAATAACAAAAGTCACCTGCATAAACTTCAAGGAAGCCGCCCAGTCCTTACAAATGAGTGGATACACTCATAGTACCCTTGTTCTAGATGACCTGCTCTCTAGTGTCCCCTGGTGTGAGAAGTGTAATGATGTACCCTGTAAACCACGTCTAATGTACACAGTTGGCACAGATTTTACTAACAACGCTTTCCATAGAGAACTATTTTGTAAGTCAAAGTTGTGGGTGTTTGTGCTTTAAAAAAAATAATAAAAGGATACTAAAAATCCCTGTATATTTTTTATTTAATCTAAGTACTTTGTTAAGATTGACTTGTAGAAAGCTCTTGCGTAGTGTTTCTATGTAGCAGATGGCTCCTAAGCACTATTGCAGTGCCTGTGCTATAATTGTAAAAAGATGTTTAGATGCTTCAGAGCTGCAGAAGTGTGTTGGCTAAGGAAGAGCATCCGTTTTGTTGAGAAGTGTCACATAGCATTTACTGCCTATACTTTCTAGATGTTAGTAACATGAGCTTTATTGATTAATTAATAAAAGGAATTAATTTAAATCAAACTTTCTAGGTTTTTGAGATTACAAGTTTTTAAAAATTAGTTATTTATTACAGTATCAAAGCCTTTTAATTTCAGTCAGGCTCAGCCCCAAACTGTGCGCTTTCATGTTGCCTAAGCTTGAAGGCGTTTAAGGGAGAGTGAGTTGTAGTTGCTTCTGTGGTGATGAACTCTTTAGTGTACAGATATCAGCCTGTTGTCTCAACAGCCCAGAGCTGTTCTGCCCTGTGCTAATAAGCGTAAGCTTTTGGTAGCTGAAAGTTTGGAGGGTCAGTCCAATCTTATTTAAACTGAGTTTTATAAGTAAGAACACTTAAAAGTGTAATTCTGCAGGCATCCTCATTTATGCTGCTGAATAAGGAAAAGCAATAGATTTACAACTACATCTTTCTGTTTTGCTTTGTTTTTGCCCAGCAGGTGCACGCAGTCAGGTTTCAAGGTAGTCATGCCTCCAGCATGGGAACAGACTATTGGCTAGATCTCTCATTCTGTAAAAAGTTTCTATAAAACAGTCTCCTGACATGGTTTTTATTTCTCAACTCCAGCTATGAATGAAGTAAAATGTAATCATTGGTTCAGTTTAACAAGGGGTAAAAGTCCAAGTGTCTGTTGTATATATACTTGAAGAAACTGATTGGCTGTTGTTGTATGTAGGTAAACCCCAGTGATAGGTACCATCTTATGCCTATAATTACACCAGCATACCCACAGCAGAACTCCACGTACAATGTGTCCGTTTCAACACGGATGGTCATGGTTGAGGAGTTTAAACAAGGTAAGTGTTTCTGATTCTGCTCTACTTTATACACGAAGGGTCTGCCTACTGTTACAAACCCAACAGTTAGCTAGTTGTGTGATTTAACTGAATTGCCAAACTGGATTTGTGCATTTATTTTTGATCACTTATTGCAGAGTAACAATTTTTATAAGCAGAATTGTTGGAAAATGAAGGCACACTTAAGATGTGTACTTCTGGCTTCTTTGAAGGCTGTGTCATCAGAGTTGATGCCATATAGCCTTTATGAGTGACACAAGGGATGGATGGGATTTACATTTTCAGGAAAGAACTTGGAGGGTAGTTGGGACCCAAAACCCTGCCTTTGAGAAGACTCTTGACTTTGGGCCCCAGTTTATTTTAAATTTAAAGCTATTACTAATTGCTATCTTAATTCCTCAAAGAATCAAGGTGGCTGAAGGCATCGGGTAGAAAAGGCCGTGTACAGTATTCAGCCTTAAGTTGACTAACTCTTGACTTCACGTAAGAAAGCTTTTTAACAGGAAAGGCTTCTTGCCTATTAGAGATAGCAATAACTTGTTTGAAAAAGTCAGGAACATTATGTGGGTGACTTTTCTTTCAGGTAACTACTGTGCTTCTGTTTGAGAAAGCCTTCCTGTGAGCATGACATTTTATTAATAATGGCACTTTACTGGGAATGTGGTTCTCAGAAAATTTTCCAGTGTTTTTGAAAAACGTGTAAAATGTGCTCTAAGGACGTGAAATAAACCTTCCATTGCTAATGTTTAAGATTATAGTGAATGCATGTAGTATGTTTAAAATATATTTAAAATTCTATATTGCTAGGTTGAAACATACAAATATTCTAATATGTTTTTAATTTAGGTCTTGCTATCACAGATGAAATTTTGCTGAGTAAGGCAGAGTGGTCCAAACTTTTTGAAGCTCCAAACTTCTTTCAGAAGTACAAGTATGTATTTTAAGGCATGTCAGCCATGTTGCTCTTAAGTAGTGGTTAACAGTGGCATATGTGGTATCTCTTGCCAGGTTAGTGAACTCTGGAGTCTCTTCAATGTCTGTAGTTTTCCTTACTGTCACAAAGGACTCAGCCTTTTTAGTAACTCTGGTTTTGGGCTTTTTTTTTCTTTTATCAATAAAATGTGTCAGTCTTAGAGTTTTGTTGCTTGATTGGCCTGACATTTCTACTGTGTGTCAGCAGCATCAGTTCTAGGAGTGTCACTTGTCACCGTGACAGTCTCTATTTAGCAAGCAGATAAGTTCTTAACTATCTATTTTCAGTTCTTTCTCAAGAAACTTCTTATATTTAATTCTGACAACTTAGCCAGGATATTTAGAACATGCACAGACCCAATGAAATGTCAATGTGTTTGGCTGATTTAATGTTTTCAGTAATTAGCAGCACACCATTGGCCTACTATTTCCCCTTTCAAAAATATGTCTGCAAACAGTTTTCTAACAATTTAAGTGGGTATAATTTTTATTAATGTCTTTAATATAATACTTTAACACCTTAGAAATTAAAAGCCTTATGAATTGTGTTGTGTTGAAAAATGTAAGTTACAATAAATCGTAAAGAAATAACAAAAACCAAATATGGACTCGAACTTTTATTTGCCCTGGGCTGAAAAATTAGCAAAGTCCCACTTAAATTTTTGCTTTAATGCTTGAGATTTTCCTGACCATTTGATTTTGTGTTTAATTGTGTTTTGTTAAATACTTTAAGCGAGATTATTTTATATTTTTCCCAAATTAAAAGTAAGAATGATGACCTTGATGACGTCTCTGTGTTTTGTTTCTGTATTTGCATGAAAAAGCAGTGATGGAGCCAGTTTAACTGTTGTGTCCGGGAGCACTGTGTTGTCAGTGAGAGTGGCAGAAGTAGCATAGTATCAAAGTGCTTGTGTCTCCTTGCTCATTCTCTAGATTACTTTCCGTTGGCAGATAATTGTTTTTTAATGTCGAGGAGATGACCAATGAGTATTTAACAATATGCCAACACTTGAAAACTACCATACATGAGACATAGTTGCATCAAGAAAAATAAGACCTCAAAGACCAGTGTTCCTCAGTTGCTAAGTCTCAAATATGAACACTTCCTTTCCCTGTCTCATCTGTAGTTATAAGAGCTGGAGAAAGAGGGGAACTTGTGCTTTAGTAGCTTCAACTTTAGGAAAGATAAATGCTAGCATGGAATAGACCTCACTCCAGGTTTTTTTTTTTTGTTTTGTTTTGTTTTGTTTTTTTCAAGACAGGGTTTCTCTGTAGCTTTGGAGCCCGTCCTGGAACTAGCTCTTGTAGAACAGGCTGGCCTCGAACTCACAGAGATCCATCCATGTGCTGGGATTAAAGGCGTGCGCCACTACCACCCGGCTCTCACTCCAGTTTTTATCCACAGATACTGCTAGAGCTGCGTGAAAGGCACTGGCAGTTTTTCAACACCTCTGAGTCTTTGCTGGAGTGCCTGTAAGGTTTTTATCTGGCAAAGGGTTATTCATATTTTTTTCTGGACACCTGAGGCAGTCAAACTTTTATTTAAAAATACTTTAAAAAAAAAGAAAGATGTAGCAACATGCTTATTTCATAAAATTTTAAATTCTGAGTGTCAAAGAATATAAGATTTAATTCCTCTGCACAAATGCCCTCAAGGCACGCTGGGGGCTGTCTTAGACTCATGGAACTCACAGATTCTAGTAGTTTTAAGTGTCTTCATATGAAACACCAGTTATGCTGTAACCTGAAGTGGAGTTGTTAGTTTGCAGTAAATTGAAAGTTGGTTGAGTTTGTGTGAAGCATGCCTTGAAAGTACTACCTTTATTTAGGATTTTATTTATTTATTTATTTTTGGTTTTTCGAGACAGGGTTTCTCTGTGGTTTTGGAGCCTGTCCTGGAACTAGCTCTTGTAGACCAGGCTGGTCTCGAACTCACAGAGATCCGCCTGCCTCTGCCTCCCAAGTGCTGGGATTAAAGGCATGCACCACCACCGCCCAGCTCTTTATTTAGGATTTTAAATTGTATGAAATAGCCCTGTTATTCTTGAAAGGGAGGGGCACCATAGAGATTGTGTTTGTCATAAATGTATCATCCACTTTCAAGGGGGGGGGTGATCATCCTGGAGAAAGGAATGGCATTGTTCTGTAAATTTTCAAAGTTTTAAGTAATATTTTTCTCTTGTAAGATTCTTAACCTGTTAAGTAAAAACAAATCCTGGACATTAGGAAATAGCCATTTTAAGGATTATGTTTCACTAGAAATGGAGAAAGTGTAAGGATGTATTTAAAAATTTATCCATGCAATTGGTTGTAAAATCTGAGTTTGGAGCACGTGTGTAATTTCAGTACTTGGGAGGTAAAGGCAGGAGGACCAAGATTCAAGGCAGCCTGAGCTTCATAGCAAGTTCATAATCAGTTTGTAATACATGAGCTCACCTCAATCCCCAGCAAAATCAGCACCACACCTTAAAATTAGTGAGCTTTAATTCTTGGTTATGGGTTAAAGAGAACAATAAGGATTTTAACTAAAAGATAGGTTTTCCTTTCAGTGCATGGTATCTGAATCATGATCTATCCAGGTAAAGTATTGAGATGCAATGTCCAAGAAACATGCTTACAAAATCCTTTTTTTGGTAAATAGCTTTTGTAATATAATAACTAAAGCATTCTTAGAACTTTATCTGGCTGAAGTATATTCTTGGCCCCAGGACATTTTTACATAAGTTAGAGAGAGAGAGAACGAACTGAAAATTTTAGGGGAAAGTTAATGACAATTAACCTTGGATTTTCTTTTCCTTGGAGACATTTGAGCTAGCTCACACGAAGAGTATCACATCTTGGGGGACAACAAAATAGTCGTAGAAATCCATCTGGTCCAGAGGGATCTTGGGAATTAAATATGAATTTGTTTTTTTTAAAAATAGCAAGTTTGGAACTAGAAAGATACTCATCAGTTAAGAGTTCTGGCTGCTTTTCCTGAAGACCTGAGTTCAATTTCCAGAACCTATATGACTTTTCGCAGCTGTCGGTAATAACAGTTCCAGGGGATCCGATGCCCTCTTCTGGTCTCTGTGGGAACTGCATACACATTGTGCAAGGATATACATGTAGATAAAGTACCCATGTGCAAATAAAAATTAGTAAAAATGAGCCGGGCGGTGGTGGCGCACGCCTTTAATCCCAGCACTCGGGAGGCAGAGGCAGGTGGATCTCTGTGAGTTCGAGACCAGCCTGGTCTACGAGAGCTAGTTCCAGGACAGGCTCCAAAACCACAGAGAAACCCTGTCTCGAAAAACCAAAAAAAAAAAATTAGTAAAAATGTAAATTTTTAGAAAATTGGAGATAATTTAGTTTCTTGGCAAAGTCTTGCATTTCTAATGAACCATGTAATATATTTGCAGCTTACTTTAAATTTAATTATTTTATATTGTTTAAATGTAGCTGCATATAAGTTTACCCACATAAATCTCATATTTATCTATAGGAAACTAAATAATATACAGAGAAGAGACTTTTAACACCCCCATTGGAGTTCCTGAATAGTCAAAGTATAAGTTAAAAAATTGTTATTAAATGAATTATATATTTTATATTTATAAATAGAAAGCATTATGCTTTATTTAATCTTTTGTTGAAGACTCAGATGATGAATAAGAATATTAATTTTCAGGGGAGTGAGGGAAAACTTGTTGGGTATGGTGATGCTGGCACTTAGGAGTTGGAGGTGAGAGGATCAAGTACCTGTCCAGCCGGGGTAATAAGTCCAAGTTACTGTGCTAAGATTGAGATAGAAAAGCTGTGCTGTATAAAACTTAGGCAGCTTGATGCTTGTGATGCTGTGTGTGCGTCTGGGATTTATACTTGGTTGTCTGCTCTGACTGCTGCTACACCTTGAGAGCACTTGCATCTTCTCTTTTCCTGTGATGAAGTTATCCTTTTTAATGTCTTAGTAACCCAGAAATGGGATTAAGCATATCAGGATTTTGTTGGTTTGTATGATTCCTAGTTCAAGTTCCCCTATACACAAAATGCATGTGCTTTTAGTGCTTTTACATGACTCCTGACTATTTGTATTTGACTTAGTTTGAACTAATGCTGACCAATTGGGAAAGGAATTACTCATATTTCTGTATGTGGACTACATGGCTCCATAGCAGTGTATTCTATAGACACCTCATTTCTGTGTGTTCTGGGCTGTTGTATGTTTTTCTGTACTTTGAGTTCATAAAATTCTGTTAATTTAGTTAAATTTGACAACAAATGCCATTCTGTTGTCCAGCTGGTACATAACTCCTCGTGTTTAGAGTTGCAAAGTTAAGAATTTGAACCCCTTTTTTCTTTAATGACTTCTTCAAAAACATATGGCTTAAGAAAAAAAAATGCTTTAATTCATCAGAGTGTAGCATTCATGATGTATATAGCTGTGGGGTAGCTGGTTGGTAGTTTTGTTTTGAGCAGCGACATTACTTGTAAAAATGTGAACAAGTACCAGAAGGAAAGCTCTCAGACTTTTTGAAGACTAGCCCATACTGGTATTTTTTTCCTGTCTAGTAGCCACTAGGTAATGATGGCAGTTTGCTTTGGGGGTAAAGTTTTGGGTTTCCTTGTGGGTTTTTTGTTTGTTTGTGTTTTTGTTTTTGAAGACAGGATTTCTCAGGCCTGACTGTCCTAGAACTGTCTTTGTAGACCAGGCTGGCCTTGAACTCACAGATACACCTACCTCTGCCTCCCAAGTGCTGGGATTAAAGGCTTGAGCCACCACCGCCTGGCTGAGGTAAAGTTTTGTGGAAAACTCAGCCTATAATACTTCTAAGAGGAATATGCAGAGTAATTTATTCTGCTATTAGTGCAAGAAAAAAGGAATTTTCTACTAGTTTAGTTGTAATAGCTTTTAAAAGGCATAAGAATAAGCCTGGCGATGGTGGCGCACGCCTTTAATCCCAGCACTTGAGAGGCAGAGGCAGGCGGATCTCTGTGAGTTCGAGACCAGCCTGGTCTACAGAGCTAGTTCCAGGACAGGCTCCAAAGCCACAGAGAAACCCTGTCTCGAAAAACCAAAAAAAAAAAAGAAAAAAGGCATAAGAATAGATACTTGGCCTTGGTATCTTTTGAAATAAAAATTTGGCATTTCTACATTTTAAATAAGACTTTTAAGTTCTGAGTAAAAATATCACTTTCTTTCTCGTAGGATAGCCACATCTCTGTTGCGGGAGTTTATTTATACCATTGGTTTGGATGGGTGGAGGGCCTGACTCCAGATGCAGTTTGGTTGATAAAAACCATTTGATATTACCTGAAGCCTGATGGTCATAATGTTATTTTTTAAGTTACGTTTTGTAAAAGCTATACTAGTGATTGCTTTTTTGTCAAGAGCCCTGTTTTTGTTGTTGTTGGCTGTTGTTTCCACGAAAATGTTTTCTTTCAATCGTTTTCCGTGAGTGTTTTTGTTAATTTTGTAGGTAGAACACTCTGCTGAAGTGTTGAGCAAAATTACCTCGTAATGTTTTCTAAGCCTTGAAAATTCAACTACTCTTTTGATAATTATTCAGTTTGTTCTAGAAAATCCAGCTTGCTAATAGTGAAAACATGGAATTTAGTTTACATGATTTTATGTGCACACTGATTACAAACTCCCTTGCTGAATGAATGTTGGTCTATAAATGTGAGAAGCTTATTACATTTTGGCTGTAAGATCCAGCACAAAGCACATAAATACAATAAATAGCATGTTGTCTTTATCTTCAAAGGCATTATATTGTACTTCTAGCAAGTGCGCCCACGGAAAAGCAACGTCTGGAATGGTGAGTAGTAAGAGGAGGCTTTCCCCGAACAAGTCTGATAGATAGTTCAGTGCACAAGCGTGGGGGGCATCTGTTCATAAAGAAGCGTGCACCTTGTCAGAAAGACCCACAGCTCACTTCTTGACTGTACTTTGTTGTTTGACTCAGCTTGCTGATATTTAGATCCTGGGTTAGTGTAACTTTCTATTTGGATGAAGTTGCCCGGTTCTCTTTTCATCCAATTTGGCATTTTTTGGTAGATCCTCTTAGTTTTATCTTTAGGGGAATAGTTCAATCATTTGAACTGCCTTGGTATGTGTATTGTATACAATATCTGTATTGCCGTGTTACATGAAAACTTGATTTGCATATGAATTTTTTAATAGAATCGGTCATTAATATTAGTGACGTTTGTCCAGGGTGGGCTTGGTGGAATCAAAAATCCGCATCCTGGTTGGAAGCTTGGAGAAGAATGAGTTTATTACACTGGCTCATGTGAACCCCCAGTCATTTCCAGCCCCCAAAGAAAATCCTGACAAGTAAGCCTGTTTCTGATTGAATCCCATTTCCCTATCCTTTCAGGTTAGTTGTAGATGCTTTTATAGGCATTTTGATTTTGGAAACGGTCTTGTAGATCAGACCGGCCTGGAAGTTTTGATTTTCATGTTTCAGCCTGCACCTTTCTGTGCTTACAGGTATATGCCACCATTTTCTGCTATAGGGAGACTGTAGCTGGTTTTGCTATTTGCTTACAATGTGCTTACTTTTTTTTTTTTTTTGTAAGAATCCATAGATAACCTTGACTATATCTAAAGTTGTTTGATCTTTAATTTGTTGACCCTCTTTGCTTCTGGGTATAACTTTTGTAAAGATGTGTGTATTGGTTGTCTTCCTCATCCCTGGTTCATTCTTTTTGGGTAGAATATAAGTCTTTTGCTGATTATTAACTTGCTATTTTTATCAGAGTTTTTCCTGATCAGAAACATTGAAGACTTTCTTGAAAAGAATTACCATTGAAATAAATTTGTTTTTTTCTAGTAATAGTCTCTGATGATAAAGTATCTGTTATCTAATTGTACAAACATCTACTCTGTAAACTGGGAGGTGGTGGTGTACACCTTAAATCCCAGCAATTGGGAGGCAGAGGCAGGTGGATCTCTGTGAGTTCAAGGCCAGCCTGGCCTACAAGAGCTAGTTCCGGGACAGGCTCCAAAGCTACAGAGAAAGCCTGTCTCAACCCACCCCCCTCAATCTATTCTGTAGATCTGTCCTAATTTTGAGTATTTTTTTTTAACATTTCTTCAGTTTTATACAGTAGTTTTAGGCTATTCTATCATCTATCTTTGCTTTTTATTTGAAGGGAATATATTTTGATTTAAACTTGTAAATAACTGATATGTGGTGGAATGTGGACCATTGCAGAGATGGGTAAATATTTGAAAGCGGGCTCACCTTTTTGTTCAGGGCCTTACAAGTCAGGTGACGCTTTCATTGTTCCTCTTTTACATTTGGAAGTTAGAACAATTGAGAAACTTTGAAGAAAGGATGATCAGAAAGCAGAGGTTAAGGCTTACTTACTTGAGTTTGGTCTTATTTTTAGACTATTATGAAATACATTTGATTTTTCTACTTTAGATTCATATAAAGGAATTATTTGAATTTGGTTTTTGAGATAGGGTCTTGTATATAGCCCAATCTGACCTCAATCTGGTGATCCTCCTGCCTCAGCCTCCAAAGTGCTAGCGTTACAGATATGTGTGAACCACACAGAACTGTTTAGAAAGTATGGACTGGGGATTGGTGGGCATAATATTTTTGGGACAGGGTCTCGCTGTATAGCTCTACTCTGTATACCAGACTGGCCTCAGACTCACCAAAATCTGCCTGTTTTCTGCCTCTTAAGTGCTATAATTAAAGGTGTGTGCCACCATGTCTGGTAAAAGGACAGATTTTTATATGTAGAAAAATCCAGGTTGTTTTTGTTGTTGTTGGTGTTTTGCTTTTTAGTTCTTTTTTTTTTTTTTGTCCTAGACTTTCCCAAAAAGCATGCTTTCTCCCCTGTACTATATTGAGCACATTTAACAAATACTAGTGTCTTTAATACTCTAGGCTCATTACAAACAAAAAAGTAAGAGTGTAGTCTGGGAAGTTCGTTTGTATAGTAACAGCCTAGATGACAGGTAAGGGGGTAGGCACATTTTGATTGGGTTTTGACTTAGAATTTCCCATGCACTCACCTAGGTTGTCAATCCTTATGCTCTGCTGTTTCTAATGCCCTGTGATAATGTTCTTTGCAGGGAGGAATTTCGCACAATGTGGGTGATTGGGTTAGTGTTTAAAAAAACTGAAAATTCTGAAAATCTCAGTGTCGACCTCACCTATGATATTCAGTCTTTCACAGATACAGGTATGTCTACTTGAATAATGAATTTTTAAATGTTTCTTGATGTACATAGTAGTGCTCTTTGTAGTGAGTGATTATTGAACAATTATCAATAACATAATCTTAGTGGATACAGTAATGAGTAGTGTTGAGGGAGGCCTTAAAGGTAGGTAAGGCCATTTTAAATTGATTTGGCCACAGTTCATTTTGACAAGAAACAACCTATATCAGTCATCTTGGAATTTTGGAATTGATGAAGCTGAAACTTTGGTAACTTTTTTAACTAAATTAGATAAAGTGAGTATTAACTCATGGAAAGGGAACAGGGTAATTATGTCTATCAGTCAGGTGAACTGGATTCTTAGATAAAGATGGGATGTTTTAATTCAAAGCCCTTAAGTGATGGGTAGTGTTGTCAAAATCTGTGTGATTTGTGTGTAGATGTGCACAGCATTTCAAGGAATTTGTGAGCCATATAAGGACACCAGTGCATCTTCCTGAAGGACTAATTCTTTTCTTTTTCAAACATCTCCCAGCACACACTATTAGCATTTTCACTTTTCCTACTGTTTGTTTTATGAAAACTGATTTAACATTTTTTTTCATTAAGAAAAGAAGAAAAAAAAACAAACAAAAAACAAGTTTCCACCTCCTCCCAGCCTCCCATTTCCCTCCCCCTCCTCCCAACCTTCTCCCCCTCCTCCCACCCTTCTCCCCCTCCCCCCACTCCTCTCCCCCTCCCTCTCCAGTCCACAGAGCAGTCCGGGTTCCCTGCCCTGTGGTAAGTCCTAGGTCCTCCCCCCTCCGTCCATATCTAGGAAGGTGAACATCCAAACTGGCTAGGCTTCCACAAAGCCAGCACATTAAGTAGGATCAAAACCCCGTGCCATTGTCCTTGGTGTCTCATCAGCCCTCATTGTTCGCCATGTTCAGAGAGTCCGGTTTTATCCCATGCTTTTTCGGTCACAGTCCAGCTGGCCTTGGTGAGCTCCCAGTAGATCAGCTCCACTGTCTCAGTGGGTGGGTGCACGCCTCGTGGACTTTGCTCATGTTCTCCCTCCTTCTGCTCCTCATTGGGACCTTGGGAGTTCAGTCCAGTGCTCATGTGTGGGTCTCTGTCTCTATCTCTATCCATCACCAGATGAAGGTTCTATGATGATATGCAAGATATTCGTCAGTATTGCTCTAGGATAGGGTCATTTCAGGTTCCCAATCCTCAGCTGCCCAAGGAACTAAAAGGGAGAAAGAAACTAACGGAAACAATTTGTTAAAGAGTCATTTGACGCCAGTTAATTCTAGTGAGAAGAGAGGTATTCTCTTATACTGTCTACTTTCTGGGTTACTTGTGGTCAGCTACAGCCTATGCACAGGACAGTGAAAACTTGTTGAAACCCAGTGCTCTCTTGCTCTGACTTGCCTGGGAAGTGATGAGCCCTGTTTGCAGCAGAGCCGCTGTCTACACGTTCCTCTCTATTATTTACTTAGTCTGTATGTGTGAAGCCGTGGATGGAAGGGTGAATGTTTCAAGGCATTAACAGACAGAACTGATAGGTGCACATACTAAGAAAGCAGTGAGCAAGTTCCTAGAGAGTGAACTGTGCTACTGAGAGGCTGCTGTCTTTTTATTAGTGTTAAGTTACTTGATCTTGTCCTGGGAGTCAAGTCAAGGCCCTTATCTGAGATGCATGCATACCTCTTATCTAATAAAGTTTACAGTGTAAGTTGCTTCTGAGACTGGCTGTTTGTGTAAGACACCATGGGTTCAATTCAAAGTGGCCATGCTCAGCTTGTGCAGAAGGAAAGATCGTCTCCATTTACACTACTTTCCTCTGAATGAATTAAACCTGCTCTTAATTAAAATGTTCCTTTTTTTTAAACTTTTTTTTTTACATATCAATCTCAGTTACCCCTCCCTCCTCTCCTCCTGCTCCTTCCCATTCCCCCAACCCCACCTGCTATCCTCCCCTCAGAGAGGTTAAGGCCTCCTGGGGAGTCAACTAAATCTGTCCCTTCACCTTGGTGAGGCAGGACCACCACCACTACTACTACCCCATCCCAGCTCCTGTGCCTAGGTATCTCTCCATAGAGAATGAGCTCCACAGTCAGTTCATGCATTAGGGTTAGATCCTGGTCTCATTGTCAGTGGCCCCATATACTGCCCAAGGCACACCATTGTCACCTGTATTCCTTTGGTCCTATGCAGGTTCCCAGTTGTCAATCCAGAGTCAATGATCTTCCACTAATTTGGATCAGCTATTCTGTGGCTTATTAATGCTCCTCCCTCTCTTCTTTTGTACTCTGGGAGCTCCGCCTAGTGGTTAGTTGTGGATCTCTGCATCTGCTTCCATCCATTTCTAGAAAAGGGTTCTAGCTTCTCTGTGGTTTTGGACTGTAGGTTGGTTATCTTTTGGTTTACTTTTGGAATGCATTTATGAGTGAGTACATACTCTGTCTTTCTGGGTCTGGGTTACCTCACTCAGGAAGTAGTTTTTTTGTTTTTGTTTTTTTTTTTCCATCCATTTGCCTCCAAATTTAAAGATGTCTAAATGTTTCTGTTCTTCATAACATTGTCTGGTTGTGTAGTTTATAGGCAAGCAATAAACAGCAAGATGTTTGAGTTGGATATGAAGATTGCAGCAATGCATGTGAAAAGAAAACAACTCCATCAACTGCTGCCTAGTCACGTGCTTCAGAAGAAGAAAAAGGTGAGGTAGAAAGGAAGTTGGCAGCACCAGCAATACCGTGCTTTGTGCACTTGGCCTGCTTGTGGCCATTCACTGAGGACAACATTATACACACTTGTCAGTGAAATCTCACTCCCACCACTGTGCCCTTTATTTGTCTCATGCTTATAAAGTGGTTATGTCCTAGGTTTATGTGTGTCCATATTCTCTAACCATTTAAAGTTCCATGAATGTCTCAGAGAAGGGTTTTTATTTTTCCCCATAGTTTTTCGAGACAGGGTCTCAGCCCATGGTTTGGGAACTGCTGTGCTAGCTTCTGTTCTTACAAGATCACTTACAACTTAGGGTAGGTACATTGATATATGGAAATGCCACATAAAGTGCTGGCCTCAGATTTGCAGACTTCTTGCCTCGTTCCCCTGAGTGTTGGATTAATTACATATGTTCATCCCCACATCTGGCCCAATAAGGAAATGCCCATTGGAAGCTGCTTAAATATGAATTAGGTTTTCTTTACTGGAGCTCAGCAGTGCTGAGGACCAAATTCAGGATCTCCACTAAACATGTATAACCCTTTGAACCTCACCACAGTCCTGATAGTAATATGTTAAAACACATGCTTTGCGGTGGAAGTTTACTGTAGAGTAAACCTGGAAACATTGTCTTTTCAGAAGTGAATGCAAATGGGGTATGTTCTTTTATTTTTGGCTATGTGCATTTTTTAAAAGAGGTAATTACATTTTCTAGAACCATGGATTCCTATTACCTTTTAAAGTCTTACTATTAAATGACTGTTGAGCTAACTAGTATACAGCTTTAATTGAGTTTTTTGGTTGAGGTTTTTTTTGTACTTCAGTCTGTATTGCCCTAAAAATAGACTGTGTGGCAAGGTGTCCTCTCCACTGTTTGATCTTCCAGGAGAATATCTGATGGAATCTGTATATTTATACAGACTGCTGTCACTCATGCTCAGATGTTTCCAATAAAACACCAGTTTGTGACCTGGATTGCTTTGTGCCTACTATATTTGTATGGCGTGGTTTGAGCCCATCTACCCGTTTGAAATCTTTTTACATTGATCATTTTCTGGTGTGAAAGTAGAACTCTGAAGCTGGTATGAACACTAGAAGCATGAAGCTGTTTTGCAGTCTGTATCTGTACTCACTGTCTGTGGTGGGAAACCTGAATTAATGTCTAGCCTGAACTATAGACTGGTCATGTCCATATGTCCTGTGCCCCCTCCAAAAAAAGGACAGTGATCATTACAGATCTTTTGCTTTCAAAGATCTTTGTTTATTATTTTAAAATAGTAATGAATAGCAACAAATGATTTTTGTTTGTGGCCTAGGTTTGTATTCCAAACTGGCCTAAAAGTCAATATGTAACCCTGGCTGGACTTTATTCCTAATCATCCTGTCTCAAGCTGCTGAATGTTGGAAGTAAATGTGGGTGCCACTATATGTAATAAAGCTCTTTAGTTATATAATTTTTATGTTGATTGTGGAGTAACTAGAATTTTGTACATTATGCTGGGTTTGGTGTATACTTGTAATTCCAGCTACTTTAGAGAAAATTGAGAGGTTGAGACAGGAGAATTGCCTGAGCCCAGGGTCTAACACGAACATGGGCAACATGTAACTTTTTTTAAGATAAGGTAGCTCTCACTGACATGAAGCTTGTTCTTTAGACCATAGTGGCCTCTGAGTAAGAGATCCTCTCACCTCTGCCCGTTGTCTTTGGAGCCCTGAGATTAAAGGTGTGCTCTACCATGCCGCTTTCTTTAATAAGAATACTGAAAACAGAAAAACCTTGTGGTCCTGACAGATTGTTAGTGTCCTGCTTATAGAGACCTAATAATTATGCATCTGTGTTAATAGTCCTGCTATAAGTTTCACGTACTTTCTTGTTCTAGTTTTAAATTTATACTGTGTAAAAGTGTGCATAAGTAGAGTTCACTTCTTTTTTTCTATCAGACCTGTAGTTAAGTAAAGAGGTACATGACTTATGGAGTGCTTTTTAGTAGAAGTCATATGTAAGTTTGATTACATAAAGACATTTAAATTAAACTTTTCTTGGCTACAGCATTCAACAGAAGGAGTCAAGTTAACAGCTCTGAATGACAGCAGCCTTGACTTGTCTATGGACAGTGATAACAGCATGTCTGTGCCTTCACCCACTAGTGCTATGAAGACCAGTCCATTGAACAGTTCTGGCAGCTCTCAGGGGTAAGACAAGAGTGCTGGGAGGGGATGAAGTAAGTACTTGTTTGCTAAACATAATGGCAGATTCCCTGCTTATAGTCTTTTTATTCTAACTTGTGATTTCTCTAATTTTATTTTTATTAGTATGTATTAGTTACACAATATGGTAAGCTTCCTTGAAGTACTTTCATATGTGCATATTAAGTATTTTTGTCTTACTCTGCCTTGTCCCCAGTTCCCTCTTTCATCTCCTTTGACCTTTTGTTTTTAATGTGACAGTTAAAAATTTTTATTTTGAGGGCTGCAACTTTTAATTTTGTCTCTACTGTTTATACTTGTGTCTCACTTTGTGGGCCGGTGAACCTTTATGAATGACTGAGTGCCTTCATCTCTCTAGGGTTGTTGTTACCTCTTTAGAAAGCCAACAGTAGGGCTGTGCCATGATAGAGTTCATCTGAAATCATTGTTGCTGTTAGGGAAGGTTAAATGCTTGCTCTTAGTAGTTTTAGGTAAAGGAAGCATTTCTTCCCTTTGGAGAATTTAATATGCTTGTAAACATACAAAGTAGTTTTAAATCGCAAAGAAGGATATATCTGTGTTTTAAGATTGAGAACACAGTAGAGCTGCATTTGTATTCAGTGTTCACAGGTCAGTGCTGTCTGGCATTCTCTTTCAGTCAGGTCTTAACCATATAACCTGTTTCCAGGGGACCTTTTTGGCAATTGTGATGGTTATGTTGATTGCTACTAATAAGTCAGCATGAAAACATTGACTTTTAAGATTTTTTTTTTACATATTTTAATCTTTGAAAATAGTTTTAAAATTGGGATTTTCTACTACCATCTAATCAGGGTCATGGGCGCTTTTCTGGAGAAGTATAGAGAATGCTGAGGTTCTGTGAAGAGTCCACTGTTTCCTTTCCCAGTTCTTGTACATGGTGTTTTCTAACTAACCATGCTCTATTGGAAGACTCCAGGCCTCGCTATATATAATATTCTCATCAGAGATCTATATCTATATATATTATATTATATATATAGGTTATATATATCCTGTGAGTCACACTTAACAGTTTCTGATTTGTAGTGTTAGCTTCCACATTTTTTATATTCACGTATGTATGTTATTTACAGGGTTAGAAATTAATGTAGGGCCTACAAACTATAAAATAGGCGTGTACTTAGTAATTTAACAAATTTATTTTTGTTGAACACTACAAGGCTTTTTTTGAGGCAGGTTCTTACTGCATAATTCTAGCTACCTCCAAACAGATCTGTCATCTTCATTGTGTACTTGTCTTTCATCCTATATTGATCTTTTCTTGAGTGTCATCACCTATTCTGTTGACTCCGCTATTTCTATGTTCTAATGGTCTCCATGACTTTAAAGCTAACATCCTGTTCTGTGTGAACATATGGCAACAGAAATCAAAAAAGTATTGCTGCCATTGCCCTGGCTTTACTGTCTGTCCAGCTTCAGGTATGAATGTGTGCTGCGGGGTGGGTAACCTGATGACTTTGTGCCTTTTTCTTTCAGAAGATTAAAACAAAAAACAAAACTTAAACTTTAAAAAAAATGGTAATGGTAATATGCTCAGTGGTGGTGGCACATGCCTTTAATCCCATCACTTGAATGGCAGAGGTATGCTGATCTCTTGAGTTTGAGGCCAGTCTGGTCTACAGAACTAGATCCAGAACAGCTAGGGCTGTTTTACACAGAGAAACCTTGTCTTAAATAAAAATAAAAAATGGTAATATAATGCTGGGCGGTGGTGGCACATGCCTTTAATCCCAGTGCTTGGGACGCAGAAGTGGTTAAAACTCTGTGAGTTATAGAGACCAGCCTGGTCTACATAGTGAGTTCCAGGGCAGCCAGGACTACACAGAGAACCTCTGTCTTGAAAAACAAACATACAAACAAAATGGTAATGGAATAATTGCTTGAGCAGAAAAGTTGAGATGGAAGAGTAGAAGAATGATTTTTCTGAGATGAAGATGTACTGGCATATAAAGACATGGGGGCTTGTGTGGGATAGCATGAATAGGCAGGCCTAATACTCATCTTCCCAGAGTCCTTTGATTATTCCTGACTAGTGACTGTTTGTCAAGTTCTAAGTAAGATCATTTGCTGAGATGAGAGGACACTGCAGAGAGACCAGGGGCTTAAAAGGGGTTTAAAATAAAATAGTAAAATAGCCTCTTGTCCCTTGAGTCTCTGCTGTATACTCAAGCCAGTAGATGAGCTTTGAGATTTCTTTATATCTCTATAGGTTTCTGTTTGCAGACATTTCTCAGACTTCTTAGTCTTATAGCAATTGTCACACTCAAAGAGCAGGTACTTTAGAACCAAGATTGTCGTTAATCATGTTAGACAGGTTTCAGATTAATACTTAGTCAAGATAGATATGTGTATTCTATTCTCACTGGCAGATTAAATACTCATTTTACTGTCCATATTTAAAGTGAAGAATAGCATCATATTTTTATTTTTAGGCGATACTTTCTTTTGGTTTTTGGATTTCTTTTGTTATTTTGAGACAAGGTTTCTCTGTAGCTTTGGATCTTGTCCTTGAACTCACAGAGATCCGCCTGCCTCTACCTCCCAAGTGCTGGGACTAAAAGCGTGTGCCACTACCGCGCAGCTAGTAGCTACTGTTTTGTGTGAAGCGTACATCATAGGTTGTTTATGTTTATACTGATGTATGCATTTTACATGCTTTTTAATTGTTACAAAAGCATGAGAACCTAAAATCAAAGAAATAAAATCTGTAGCATATGTTAACATTTATAATTGTTGTTAAAAATACTCTAATTGACCCCTTCCTCTCCTTCCCTTCTGTTTCCTATTTTAGCAGAAACAGTCCTGCTCCAGCTGTGACCGCAGCATCTGTGACCAGCATCCAGGCTTCTGAGGTTTCTGTGCCACAAGCAAATTCCAGTGAAAGCTCAGGGGGTAAGAAAAAGGTTATAGATTTTGTTTATGTATCTGTGTGTGTCCCTGTTTGTCTATATGTATAATATGGAGGTGTAGTGTTTTCAGAGGTCAGAAGAAGGCATCCCAAACAGCCTCTGGAATTAGAATTAACACATGGTAGTGAGCCTTTTAATGTAGATGCTGGGAATCAAACTCTGGTCCTCTGCAATAGCAGTGTACGTTCTTAACCTCTGAGCCATCTCTCTAGCGCCCTCTCCCCCCTTTGAGGCATAGTTTCCTAATGCTCTTGATGTCACCCCTTGTATGTGAGGTTATAGGTGTTGCTTGGTACCTGGCTTTTAATAGCACATCTAAAGTTACTCATAAACAAGTTAGAGACAAACTTTCTGTGTAACTTGATGTTTAATGATTTTAGTTTGTATGCTTGTATCTTTACTGTTTAGGTCCATCGAGTGAAAGCATTCCTCAAACTGCCACACAGCCAGCCATTTCTCCACCACCAAAGCCTACGGTCTCCAGAGTTGTCTCCTCAACACGTCTGGTAAACCCATCGCCTAGACCTTCAGGAAATGCAGCAACAAAAGTACCTAATCCTATAGCAGGAGTCAAGAGAACATCCTCACCCCATAAAGAAGAAAGTCCTAAGAAAACCAAAACAGAAGAGGTATATGTGCATACATACATACACGAAAAGATAGAGTGGTGGCAGTCCTGCTCGCCTGCTCTTGAATTTAGTGGGGAGCACTCTCAGAAAGACCTGCATCTGCAGTGTTTGCTGCAGTTGTGCAGTGCTGCAGCTCGGCTCCACTGCAGCAGGGCTCCCTACCACTCCCGCTCTGGGAGCTGCCGCAAATAATACAGTTAATACCCTAATTTATTATTCTCCAGTGACTGTATATTTGTACCATTTTTTATGGCTCTTTTGACAATGTTTTGCCTTTATCTCAGATATAGAATTTTATATTCTAATTGGTTGCAGAGGGTAACTGAGCTCTAGCTGACTACTAGGGATTCCTGCAAAGGAAACTTAAATCCACAGTTCCCAGTCCTCAGGGTTTAGTCTAATAACTGAACAAGTTGCAAAGGCAGGTTAGTTTAGGGTTACCAGCTCTCCAGGAAGCTTTCATCAGTGTTTTAACAGTCCTGTCAAAACAGCGCTGAGATGCAAGTAGTGCTGGGAAACTACTGGACATTGTGTTGACTGCTTGAGTCTTTCTGAATGGTTTGTAGTCCTGGAAAATCTGTGCCCAGGTCATTGGGGATGCCATACTAGCACTGTACTAATGAACTGCCCTGCACTCCTTTAGTATTAGTCTTAATATAGTGACAGTCGGATCTCTGGACTTACTCCTATATTGTTTACTTTTTAGTAGGACATCACCATTTCCTAGAGGTATCAGTCCCAGTCACCTGTTCGATGATGAATTCTGCCCTAGAATTTGTTATTCAGGAACGTTCTTTAGAATAGGAAAAAGAACCTCAGTTTCTCTTGGGTATCCATTACACTTTGAGCAGTATTGGTAAAAAGTTTCTAATCCAGTGCCTTTGTTTTAGATAGAATATTTACAGTTAATGGAGTAACTTAGATGTTGTTACTTATGTTCCTAAAGTAGAATGAAATGGTTAGACTGTATAAGATAGTTTCTGAAAACTGGTGTGTTTGTGTGTGGGGGTGGGGTTAATTAATGTTCTTGTGGTGCTGGGATATAATCCAGGGCCTTACAGTATGCTAGGTGGAGGCCCTACTACAGAATTACATTCATAAGCCCCTTATGGTAGCTTATTCTTTTAGGATGTTTTTATTTGACTCCTGCCTTAAGTCTCTTGAGTGCTGAGTCTTTTTATTTGTTTGTTTTAGGTAGCCATATTAAAGACTTGCTGATATTCTGTGTCAGAGCACTTCTAGGAGGTGGGTTTGGAAATTGGTCTTTGAGGTAGTCTCAAAAGCCGTACTAGGCGGTGGTAGCACACACCTCCAGTCTCAGCACTCGGGAGGAAAAGGCAGGTGAATCTGAGTTTGAGGCCAGCCTGGAAGCAAGTTCCAAGACAACCAGGGCTGTTATACAAAGAAACCCTGTCTCGAAAAACAAAACATCAACAACAAAATCCTAGTACTTCAAGCTGTCCTCAAATTTAGGGCGATCCTCCTGCCTCTTCTTCCTTAGTACTGGGATTACAGATGTGAACCACTGCCTGACAGAATCTTTTTAACCTTCATAATAGACTCTGAGTTCTACACCTGATCTCTTTGTGATAGGCAACACTATGAGCTTTGTGGCAAATGAGGGTCCACAAACATGGCTTGCCACTCTGTAATTGCATTGATACTTGTGCTCCCTGGCCTAGAGCGGCAGTGGGGTATAAAGTTACATTTGGTGTGGATAACACACACACATAGTCATTTGATGCTCCTGCATTTCTCATGAGCTCAGCACTCACTGCCTTCAAGTCAGCCTTACATTTACTCTTTTTTTTTTTTAACTTTATCCGTGGTTGTCCTGTGTGGTACAGAACAACTTCAGACTTGTAGCATTCTCCCTCCCTCTCTCTCTCTCTCTCTCTCTCTCTCTCTCTCTCTCTCTCTCTCTCTCCCCCCCCCCTCCCTCCCTCCCTCCATCCCTCTCTCCCTCCCTCCCCCTCCCTCCCTCCCTCCACCTTCTGAGTGCTGGCTTAGTAGGCGTGATCTTCATGCCTGGCCTCCTTTTACCTCTCCCCCAAGTTCTTCTATAACAGAATCCACACAGTGTTATTGTTACTCACTAGAATTGTATATTAAAATTTTTAGAATCATATCTGTAGTGGAGCAGCGGTGGTGCACACCTTTAACACTTTGGAGGCAGAAGCAGGTGTATCCCTGTAAGTTCAAGGCCAGTGTGGTCTACACAGTGAGTTCCAGGACACCCAGAGCTCCACAGAGAAACCCTGTCTCCCAACCAAACAAACAAATCCCATCTGTAAGAGAGTACGAGCACAGTCAGATTGGCTTGCTTGGTAATAGGATGTCTCTGATCTCACTGTTTTAAAAATAGCCTCTTGTTTAAACATGGGGCCAAAAAAAGGTAAGATATTACTTCTTGGTGTCTCTTAAATGTCCTTTAAAATACAGGCTTCCTCCTTTTTTCGTAATTTTTTTTTACTTTATAAATTTTCTCAAAATTTCATTAGTTCCTTAGAACCAGTTAACATAGTCATAGAACTTTCTAAAGTACAAGAGGGTGTTGCTCACTTTGTGGGCTGGTTTTATTTCCCAGTGGAAGCACTCGAGGCTCAATGTCTCACGGTTACAAAACTAATTTTAATTTTAGTTTAGGCATCTCATGTTAATAATTGAGTAAGTATATTATATAGTATAACCCTCCTTAACTGGGTCATTTGTTTTCTGTTGATGTATTGGGCATGATCGCACATGCTGTAGTTTCACCAATCAGTGTAGAGAAATAGGAGGCCAGCATGGACTTAATAATAGTGACGCCATCTCATAGACGAAATCTCAGGTGGGAATAGGGAATTGTCTTCATCCATCTGTATATAGGAGGGTTTTAGAGATGCTTAAGTGTGTTCATGTATCCCAATAAAGTAAGCATGGTAAGTTTCTTCTATTACATTTTATGCCTAAATTAAGATGTAGTGTATTTTAAAAGTTTTTTAAAGATTTTTATGTATGTGGTATTGGGAATTTGCAAACTTGGACTCATCTTCCATCATGTTATACCTCCAAGCCCTTTATGCATGTAAAAAAGTTACATTATTGTCACCCAGTCTCAACAGTTAATTACTCACCAGCCTTGTTTCGTACATAGCCTTTCTTCATTCAGGTATCTGATTTCAATCATTAAGTATTTGAATGTGTGTTTACAATTTAGGGCAAGTAACAGTCATAGAAGTATATGTGTCACAGCAAGATCAATAATTATGTTGAAGTATGTCATGTAGTCAGTATTTGTATATTAAGCAAGTGTGTGTTTTTAATTTGTTTGTAAGAAACAAGACCATTATTAAATTTAGTTTTCACTGTATTATTTTTTATTTAAGTTACCTGTGGTTTCTGCTTTTTTAAAAAAACTTCTTTAAAACATTAGGAACTAAGGAGATATAGCCTTTTCTATGAAATACAAGGACTCACTACCATGTAAAAAGCCAGGCGTGATAGCACATGCTTGACCTCCCATTATCAGGGTACAGATGGTCCCCCAAGAAGGTGGATGCCTCATGAGGAACCGCACGTCTGGCCTCCGTGTGCACACTCAATGCACATGCACTGCGCAGATGCACAAATGAACTCCTTAGTTAGCAAAGCTAGGAAAATACAGTGTTAGTATAGTTTGTAAGACCCAAGGAGGACCTCAGGCCCTGCATTCTTTTCCATTATTGATGCTTACTGAGACAGGGTGTGTGTTTCTGTGTGCACGGGTGTTTCTAGAGTGGTTATGCTTGGGCAAGTTAAAGAATGTTCTGTATAAAGTTTTCTAGTCATTTGGTGCACTAATGGGCACAGTGAGCTTCCTTCACTGGGGATCCTGCTATTCTCATTCTCAGGGTTGTTTGATCAGTGAACTATGTTTTCCTTAGAAAAAAATATTTCATGAGCTTTGTGGTTTGGGTAATGTACTTTATGTGATGGGATTGACAAAAACAGTTTTTATCATGTTTAAAAATTTTGGTGCTTATTAAAGCTAAGTTAAATTACTCACTCTCAGAAGCCCCCTTAGAAAGAGTCTATGATCTATTTTAAAAATATTTTATCTTTATAGCTTTGAAACTTTATAAAATTAAAGCGTTAATTGGCAAATAATCTAAATTTTTCATTTTGGAGAATAAAGCTCTTTTTTTTAAAAACAGGATGAAACAAGCGAAGAGGCTAACTGTCTTGATTTGAGTGGACATGATAAAACAGAAACAAAGGTATACTAACTTAGCCTTTTGGGTAGAAGTGCAGATACGGTGCAGGTGCCTGTTGGTGGTGCGCTGTTTGTTCACTGGAGTGTGGGGTTTTCTTACTACTGTTTTTAGAGACCTCTTGGTTTCTTTTTAATATCACTTAATGCTTAAAACTGGGAATAGCACAGTCTGTAAGACAGGAACTTAGATAAGATGGTGCAAGTGTTTTTTGAGTTACTAGTGACAGCACAAGTGAGTGAGGGTTGGGCTGTGTGGGGCAAGAAGGGAAGTGTTGCTTTTGACTGAGAAGATGGTAACTTTCTTTTGAAGCAGTATTTGCCTGATGGCTTGTAATTCAAGGTAGTCTGAGACTCTGGGCTCTACTATTGGGTCTAACAGTGGGGTTTGTTGAGAAGACTCATTTTCAGCAGTTTTCTACTTGAATGCGGTAGATAAGTGAGGAAGAGATTGGTTGTGTTCAAACTGAAAAACTGAGAGAGACATAGTTTTAGAAATTGAATTACACCAAAGACTAAATTTTCTCAATTTAGCCAAATTCCCATGAATTTTACTTCCATGAATTAATCAGTATCCTTTTGGTGTTTTTCAAGCTTTGTGTGTATGCATATGTACCAGTGCCTTTTCCTTACTATTTTTAATGCACTTTGCAAATCAAGAAAATATGATGTTACATAATCTGCATAATGACAGCACTGGAATTTTTTTTAATCACACCTTACCCGACTAGTTGCTTATTGTTGGCAGTTGTTCCCATTGAAAACAAGTTTGCACCTTCCCACTGCAGTATTGTCTTACTGTAAATATCTGCCATTCAGTTATACTTATTTAATAAATTTTTAAGAACTTGATACATATTCCATATAGTCCCCTTGAAAGGCACCGCTTCCATTCTTGGTGTTTATTTCTTGTTTGCCCTTTTCAGTTTCATAGGTAAAGCAATGTTGTTTCCTGTTTTCACATTTTAAAAATTTGTTTTTATCTGTGTTTCCATTTGTGTGTGTGTTTTATACACGATGAGAGTGAAGGTGCCATGAGATGACAGAGTTTGCCAGGGGTTGACTGATGGCACTCACAGTAGAACTGGGGAATTGATTGTTAGGCAGAGGAGGGTAGGAGAGACCGTAAGGAAAGAACAGTTTACAGGCATGCTTGCTACTTTAATTACAGATGTGGGGCAAATTTTGTGCCTCTCAGTAATTTTATATACTAACATTATGCATTTTCTCCCCACATAGTTAAGAACTTTCTTTGGATTTATGTTCTGTTAACTATTGTCTGGGTAACATTTTCTAAAGTGCCTGTGCATACCTTTAATTAGTACTTGTTAAAATGTCCAAGGTAGAGCTATTTGGGAACTATGAGCTATTTTGACCACACCTTATAATATCTGAAATGGGGAAATGACCTATAACAGGGCTTGATGACATACTGTCATATAATGTAAGTACATCTCTCTTCATCTTCCTTTTGCTAATTTGTCTTTTTTATTAGCCACCATGCCCATTTATACTCTTTGATTTATTATTATTTTTTTAACGTCCTTGTTCCCTTCTCCCATCCTTTGTCTCCCAGGAACAAGTTGATATGGAGACAAATGCGATTCAATCAGAAACTGTTCCTGCATCAACTTCTCTGTTGGCCTCTCAGGTACCAAATGCAAAAGCAAGGAGAGTTTTGTTAGTGACTTTGCTATTAGAGTGGTATATTGATTTGAACTGAGTGTTCATGTTAGACTATTAAAATTTTGTTTGGGAAGTAATTACTTGAAGCCTGTAAATTTTCTGGAGTTTAAAAGCTAGCAAATGCTAGGATTTGGAGCTGCTGCTCTGAGCTGTTAGAATGCGCTATCTAGCCTGGAGTTGTGACGTACACTGGCATCCCAGCTGCTGGGATGTGGAGGCACGGTTCTGGGGCTGAAACTGCTGAGCTGGGTAGTGAGGACCCATCAGAGGAAAAGGAGGCAGCTGGAGCTGCTCTGTTAAACTGGAAGTCCTTCAGCTCCTCAGCTGTCATGTTTTGATGATGTATGTTATTTATAGGTCAAGTCCTGACAGTAAAACCAAGAACAAAAAAATTGTTACAGAACCGTTGACAAGGCTTACAGAGATTTTCATTTTACTTCACTTAGTCAGTACTTAAACATAGATATTTTTTTGAAACAAGGTCTCACTATGTAGCATAGGCTCTCCTGATCTACCTTTGGCTCACTGATCTTTTAAAGTGTGTTTCTGTTTCAGTTTAGTTTTAGTAATGGTTTTATTTATTCATTATACAGTATATGACACCTTAGTTAATTAATGCTAGTGTTTTGCTGTGATATTTCCTGGTATACTAGTGATCTTGCCTTGTCTTCATTTTGCTTCTGAAACAGTTGTTTTCTTCCTGAATCCTTTTAAAGGGATTTAAAATCCTTAGAAAACAAAGGAAAAAACTAGAATCTAGGTCAAACTTGGGCACAAAAAAAAAATCTGTTTTCTCAAAGTACTACTAACTGGATTAACTGAACAGTATCCTTGAGCAAGGTGCCACCCGTGATGCTCTGCTCTGACTCCAGAGTTCATGTGGTCATGGAAAACATACTCTTCATGATTGTTAACATCCACAGTCTCCAATATCAGTGTTCTATCCAATTTCTGAAATAATTTTAACTCTGTACCTTTCATCAACCAAAATTATGAGAGGTAGCTAAAATAACATGGTAAGTGTGCCTTGTATTGATCCTTGGACACATTTACAATTCAGATGCCTGTTTTGCTGTTTGTCTTACCGAGTATATCCTCAAGCCATGGCAAGCTCTTGGTGTTGCCTTTTAAAGGTTTTTTTTTTTATGAGAAAGCTTTTCATTTAAATGG
Source organism: Microtus oregoni (assembly GCF_018167655.1). Classification (NCBI taxonomy): domain Eukaryota; kingdom Metazoa; phylum Chordata; class Mammalia; order Rodentia; family Cricetidae; genus Microtus; species Microtus oregoni. The sequence continues at coordinate 7,597,241 of NW_024543210.1, read as the reverse complement.
AAAGATTTATAAAGCAGCCAAAGAAAACCCACCTCGATTATTCTGCTTTTAAAGAATGCATCTTATATCCTGTGATTATGTGGAAGGACTTATTTCTGAGAAAGTGGTAGTATCTAAACACAGCATTGCTACATCTCGAGATAATTACAGATGAACTGGTAGCATTTCCATTGCTTCGGAATAATCCAAGGTTAAAGGTCAAAGGAAGGTAGATTGGCTTTGAATTACCTGTTACTGACACTAGGTGAGGAGGAGAACATGAGACTCATTGTCTAATGTTTCAACCTCTGTGTCTCTTGGGAAATTTTTCATAAAACATTTATGATTTATCTCTGTATTTTTGAATGTTAAAGATGCCTTGCAATATAATCTGTGTAATGCAGATTCCCCAAAAGTTAATTAAAAGTTAATTAAAGTATTGTTCAGTTATACAGTCAGTTTTATAATTTATAGTGTGAGAAGATAACTGCAAATTGCTGCTTCTGTGTATCAGGTGAATTTAAACGTTCTTCCACATGAGGGCACTCCAACACCTCTTCTTGTTGGAGCTGCTAGTCTCATAACTACACATTGTCGAATATTATTTTATAGATGATTTTTAGTGAAACATTCTGAGAGCTGCTTTTGAAATTATTAGAAGAGTTTTTGATATATCTTAAATACTGTTAATATTTTTGCTTTTGAAATTTTCTGCAAGTTTAGACTATGTGATTGTACTAGTTATTCACACATTACATTTTATACCATTTAGAATTGCTTTTTTTCTTTTAATTTGAATACTTGCCTCTCATAATAAAGCTCCATCCATTCCTAGATAATAAAGCAGCAGGAAATACATCCCATTGTAAGTCACAGTGCTTTAAATCATGATGTGTTCTTTTGCTTTTCTTCTCAGAAAACATCCAGTACAGACCTTTCTGATATCCCTGCTCTCCCTGCAAATCCTATTCCTGTTATAAAGAATTCAATAAAACTGAGACTGAATCGGTAAAAACCACCTCAGGGTCCATAAAAAGTATCTGCCAACTCAACCTGTTGTCTTCAGATGCTTAAAAAAAAAAAAAAAAGGAAGAAGAAAAAGAAAAAAAAAACAAAACAAGGAGAATGGAGGGTACAAGACTAGACATGACTGACAGTGGATTTAGGTTTTTGGTGACCTCCCTTACTTGGGCTCATCAGCACTTGATCAGAAGTCCAGGTTAGTATGCGAAGCCAGGAGTACTATTATTATTGTGTTAGCAACAGTTGCATTAACTATTTCAGAAAAATTACGGCCTTTAAGAAGAAAAAAGAAACAAAGCCCTCAAACTATGTTTGTATCCATAATTGACATCCAGATTGGATTTATGTGTGATGCATTGTTTGGAAAATTTGCAATACAAACTGGCATAAGAATTCCTTATTCTGATGATGCACTTTTATGTATTTTTTATTAGAAGGTAGAACTAATTTTAGAATTTTCAGCTTAATGGATTTTCAATTTTTTTCCCCCAAAGAATTTTCTTTACAATTAGTCTTTAAATTGGATACCTTGTGCTGTGGTGTACTGCTCTGCCTCAGAGAGGACGAGAGGACACCTAGCTCCGTCCTTAAGAGCAGTTGTGACCCTTAGGGTAAATTGTCAATGCTAAGGTATACTTTGGACACTGAAAGAAGAATTAAGAGATACTTGGTTTGGATAGGGTTATGATTAAGAAATATATATTTCTTTTTTATTTATAGAGTTGTTTTATAGTGCATACAAATCAGCAGTCAGCCAACAGTGCGGTCCTTGAGCTTTCTGAAGCTCTCTGTTCTTTTGCCTTCAGTCTATTATCTTCAAAACAACAAAAGCTCTTCCTCTTCCCCTTTTTGCTATTCTTTTCCCCTTTTGCCTGTATGCTCAAGGTAAGGCTTACTACACAGAAACCAGAATGCCAGTATTTTCCTAAGCCATGACATGAAATCGGTGACCCTGTGCTACATGGCACAGAACACTTAATTTTGGTCCCATGGCTGGAACTTGAGAATGACTGAAAGCCATACCTATGAAGCATCTCCCAAGGATTGCCATTTGATCTTTAAGAGGACTTTTGTACACTCCACAGAACTCTGTCTTAGACAAATTGATTTTCAATTTTAAAGGTGGGCAAAAGGCGTTTTCTTCCAGATTTTTAAACTAATTTTTATTTTTAACCAGTTTATCAAAATTTGTCAGTGAATTTTACATACAGAAACATTTTAAAATCATTTCTAGCAAGCACTTGACATTCAGCTCTCCACTTTTGAATCTTTTGTTCTATCAAAAAATTAGAAACCTCCTTTAAAGACAATAATTTCTCATAATTAAGTAGCAGAATTCTCGTCCATCTTTGTGACGTCTGAGGGATGCCAGATTTTGATAAACTTATTCTTTCTTAATCTGGATAAAGCAAACCCGTAGCAGCAGATCTTAGTGTGAGCATGGTTTTTGAATCCTCCATTTCGCTGCATTCTGTCTCATATTTGTGCATTCTCATGTTAAACTGCAATTACTTAAACTCTTCCCTGTCCTTCTAAATTAATTTCCAAAGTTGGAGTAGAGTCTTTCCCCTTAAGCTATGCATTAATTAAGGCTTTCTTTTTACCACTTACATTGTTTATATACAGTATTTCTACTCTCCACCTCTTGCTCTGCAGTCACCTTGCCCTTCCTCCACCACTTGAGTAAAGAAGACGGTCTGCTAACAGGTGACGTGTAATGGTGTCCGTGTGTGTAGCTTCAGAGTTAGATTGACATCACCAGACACAGATTTAGTCTTGTCGTTTTGTTTACACATTGGGAAAAATTCAGTTTAATAAACGTTCCATGTAACTGCATCCAAGTTTCACCAGGCTGGAGACGTGGATCTTTTCTGTATAGTGACTTTTAATTCTAGTTTTCATAACCTGGAGATCAGACTGTTGCTTTCGCATGATGTAAGTAGTGTCTCATGACTGGAGTTTGCTTTGTTTTATAGTATCTGTACTCCTTGTATTTTTCAAGAGCTATTTTGTAAACAGATGATGTATTTCTCCATTGAAAACACAATAAAAAAAAAAAACAGCACAATCCCACAGTTGGCTGATTTCTTTTGCCCGTGTCTCCTCACCCCTCCAGTGACCCAATTGGTTTACCTATAACATGTGGTGGGATCCTAAGTGAAGATTTGGAATTTAGTGTGGTTTTTTTTCTTAGGTTAACTTATTGGCAACTCAGTACTAATTTGTCTCACATGGTTGCAGGTGTTTGTCTTTCTCATAGTTGTGTTTTGGAGAGGGAAGCATGGATGTAGCTACCACTGATTTCCATCTTCTGCAGCGGTGCACCGCCTGGATCGCTCACTGTTTCCCGTGTACTGGTGCAGTTTGCATTTCCCTTTACGCCAGCAGGTGGCACTGCTGGTTTCAGTCCATTTTTAATTGTATTCCAGTCATCTTAAATCTTGTTTCTTTTACTGAATCAAATTCTGTTGTTTTAAACTCTCATATTGCATGAATAGAAGTGGACTAACCTTTGGATTTGTGATGATCAACCTTTAGATAGTTACCTTAGTGTCTTAGTAAAGAGACTTTTTATATAAAAGCCATTTTCCAGAGGGTTTGCTCCTGTGCTTTCATCCCATCTCCAAAAATCCAAATTCTTAAGACACTTCATCAAGTATATGACTTCAGGGGTGTTTCTTACTGACACAGAATGTCAGTTTGGGGCTTATTCAGCAAAAGTGAAAATATGGTAAAAAAAAAAATCAGGACTCCATTGCTACAGAATTGAGCTTGCCTTGCTCCTACCCTGGTAGACAGCTAGCCCCGGACTGGACCTAGCTTCCTGAACTTTGTCACACATGTAGCCCATAGGCATTTTGTTAAATTAGTAAAATGATAATTGAAAATGTTTTGTGGCTCATGTAAATTCTGAAATAAAACTTTTATATTTTCTAATTAGTGCCTCTTTTTTTTCTCTACACAGAAAAAATATTTTAAAGCTCTGCATAATGTTAATTCTGGCTGCATTCAAGATGGCAGCAAATCAGCAGCTCCAAGTAGTAACTGACACATGAAAGGACCAATCACTGTAGCACACACTGTAGGCTGAATCGTGCGACCTTAGTGTGCTTACGTGCATTTGAACAGAATGGTGAATTGTTTTCTAAAAGCATACACATTGGGATCTCTTGCCTATTTTAATTCTAATAAAAATGAATAGTACAATGAAAATAAGTTGCCTTTTGGCCTGAATTCTATCCTTTGTTTTTAGTTCACATTTCTGTTAGCTTTCTTAAACCAAAATCACGAATAGATGCTGTCTTGACTCAGATCTGAGCTTGGTAAATGATTCATGACCTTCAGGTATACAGAAACAAACGGTCTAAGTCTTTGTGATATTTCTCATGTTTGTAGAACCAGTCTCTTCCCCCACGCCTTACCAATTTAAAAGTTGTTGCCAAAATTTCCTCCCTGGGTTTAACGGTAGAAAAGAGAAATGTAAAGGATTCTTAGGTTTTTGAACACATTGTGAGCTTATTGATTTCATTTCCTCTTCTATTTGGTGAGCTTGGGGCAGAACCTAGGTCTTCCTGTAGCAGGCAAACACTTCCAGCTACACTCACAGCCCAGGATGCTCTGTGACCTTGAGAGAAGGTACAGACAGCACCACCATTATATATGATTAACAGTGATGGAGACTAATAACAGAATGTGTGCTCAATCCCAAACCTTCGGGGGTTTTGTTTGTTTGTTTTTTTAAGTTGTTGTACAGTTCATATAATTTTACTGGCTCCAAGCGTTTGTATTTTTTTTCTGGACATAAGTCACTTTTTTCCTTTGGAGATGCTAAAAGAAAATCTCTGTTTTGATAACATCCTAGTTGCTTATCAAATGATACTGTTGGTCGAAAGGAATTAAAATACATTTTGATTTTTCTTGTCTCTGTCCTAGGTGCTCTCTTTTCTTTTGTTTTGGTTATGTCATTGTTTATTGAACTTCCTCGGGTGGCTTCAAGCCACCAGGACACAGGTACCTCCAACACCCCTTCCTCTTCTCTTCACCTCTTCTGCAGAAGAATTTGGCCTTCCTAATAACAGGCTCCAGTCTTGATGTTTGCAGCGGAGACCCTTGTCTGCTCACTGACCAGTGCACAGTTTATCCAGGTTGACAAGTTGGGCAGGAGCTCTGGTTCCTCGTCAAGTGGTACACAGACCAGCTTTCCCACCTGGGTGGTCTTTGTCTAAGTCTTGTGGGGAAACATAACTCCAGCATTCTCATGACCTCCTGGATGCCTGCAGTGCTTACTGATGTGTGACTTCAGACTTTGTGGGTCTTCAGCCTGTATGGCATGGTGGCAGCTGAAAAGAAGGGGAGGCATCCTGGAGGTGTCTCAAGGTACAGGTGTGAGGGGTGAGTCACTATGCCTTTTGAAAGGAGGGTTACAGCTGTGCTTGAGTTCAGATCAAAATTCCCATGTGTAAGTCAAGATTGTATCTCTCCTCTCCTTATTTGTGAATGCATATGCATGGGACAGAGTATCTAGAGAGGTCAGAAAAGTGTTTTGGAGTCCCTTCTTTCATAGTCTCCTCTTTCATGAGTTCCAGGGATTAAACCCAGCTATCACACTTCCATGACAGTCACCTTACTTCCTGAGCCATTTGTCCACCCCTGACTTAGGGTGGGGAATATATTTAAATAATGTCCCATACAGCAGTGTGTCTGAAAGCATATTTTTAACTTCTCTGTTTTGCTCTACCACTGCAGAGTCTGTTTTTAAGTCGTAAGGATGACTTTATTAGATCCCAGAATTGATGAGACAAAGCTCAAAAGATACATTGGTTTTTATTTTACTGAGTGCTGTCTGAAAGGAAACAAACTGTTTCGTCTGGGCTCAGGCTTTCTGTCATCACTTTGGTCTTCTAGTATCCTCTTTTACTGGTCACAGGCAGGCAACAATAAAACAAACACATAGCATGATCTCAGAACATAAAAACATACTGTGAGGTTATCTGGAGTCATTGAGTCATTACCAGTAAACCTGACCTTTATGGTAAGTAGGTCTTCATATGGCACTAGTGTTGTGAGCATGCACTGCTAGACCAAAGATCAGCTCTTGATATTTGGGACTTTTTAGAAAGTGTGTTCTACTTTAAGATACAGCAGGGATAGATTTATCAATTAAATAGTTGTGTGGATGTGACCCGATTTTTATTTATATGTGTGTGTCTCTTAAAATATTTTGCAATCCTCTTAGAAGCATTTCTCTTAATTAATTTATGAGATAAGTTACTTTTGATCTAGCTGATTTCATGCTGAAAATAAGTAGCTTGAATAATTCAAACATTCCTGTTTGTGGGGCTCTTAGAATTCAAACATTCCTGTTTGTGGGGCTCTTAGAATTCAAACATTCCTGTTTGTGGGGCTCTTAGAATTCTTGCAGACATCCATCTCAGTCTTGTGTGTTCCAAAGTAGTGTCATGTAGTCCTAGGACAGTTTAGATTTCGGGGCGGAGGCACTTAGTAGTTTTTGCTTCAAGGACATCTGGAAATGGAAGTAGCAAAGGTGTGTCTGGGTTTCAGTGTGTTTCTTGACACATACATGGTGTGGATATTTGGGGTTTGTCTCCAATTTTAGGCATAAGCAAGCTGATGTATGTATCTTGGTGTTATGAAGTAGATGTCCTGGCTTTGTGCTTGTCTTGTAGCTACTGTATCTCTTGGCACAACACCCTCTTCACAAACTTTCACACTGTGTAGTTCCTGGTGCTGTGTGATTTCCAGAAATCTGGCACGAGAATGGGTCCTTGTTTGCGTTTTCTAACTGCAGTGGAGCTCTTAATAAAGAGATTGATGATAAAGTTGTCAAAAAGAGACAGTTGGGCAGAACTACTCCCCATGAGTGACAGAGGGCATGATCTGCCTTCACAGCCAAGAATGCCGCCCCCAGCAGAGAACCGACCGTGCTTGGACATGGTGCCAAGACTGTTGGAGCTTTTACTGCACTGTTAGGCTCCTGTGTTTCTCTTGCATATTTCCTGCCTTTTCATTTTTAAGTCTCAGGTTCATGAGATGGTCAGAAAAGATATGCATTGTGACCCTTCCACTGTGAATATTTGTCATTTCTTATGAATACACATTAATTCACCCTGATTTGACTTAGTGAATATTAGGTTTTACTCTGAAAACAAAAGCTGTAGTTTTTATTATAGAAAGCCTGCATTTTTTTTTCCCTAGACTGTCCTTCGAGTCCTGATGAGGATGTACTGGCTGAACCAAGGGTATTGAATGTCATAGCAGTGCCAGTGTGACTCAGCTTCCCATGCTGCTGGCATTCGGTCTGTCTGCAAAGGCGTTTTAGCAACTATAATTTTGGCTTGGGTGGGCTTTTCTTTTCCTTTTTGTTTTTTTTTTTGTTGTTGTTTGTTTGTTTGTTTGTTTGAGTCTAGTACCCATGAGCCCATTGCCTCAAACTTGGTAATCTGCACCAGTCAGGATACTATATACTACTATGCACAAATTTTTGGCTGTTTTAGTATTGACTTTAAGGGTATGGTTATTTCCTGTAGCCTTTTTTATTTCTTTTTCTTTGTTGTTTTGTTTGACTTAACTATAACTAGCCTGGAACTCCTGGTGTAGATTAGGCTGGCCTCTTAACTCATAGATGCTCCTGCCTCTGTTTTCTAAGTGTTGGAGTAAACATGTATGTCACCATTCTGGTCTACATTTTTTTTTAAATTGTGTGCAGGACACCATCTCCTTTGGTTTTGTTGAATGTAACAGTTTACTGAATTTTTCTTTTAAGGAGACGTTGAAGAAATCATTGTGACTTTTGTATTGTTATATGACCCAAATGTGAACACTGTAGTTTCTGAATAAAAATTCTTTTTTAGCCGGGTAGTAGCGGCACATGTCTTTAATCCCAGCACTCAGAGGCAGAGGCAGGTGGATCTCTCTGACTTCAAGGACAGCTTGGTCTACAGAGCAAGTTCAGCACAGGCTCCAAAGCTACACAGAGAAACACTATCTCAAAAAAACAACAAAATCATTTTTCTTTTTGAGATGTCACTAACCAAAACTCCCCTGAAACTCAAAGGCCACAAAGTCAACTTTGAAGGACACTAAGAAAACATTTTCAGTACTTGCCTAGCATATCTGAAACTGCCCGGCTCTGACCCCTAGTCACTGCCCAGTGTGCAACTGCCCATTTACTTCAGTGAAGCTCCGTGGTTCTTCTCAAATCTGAGCAGGAAGGTTGTAGTTAGTTGGCAGCTTTGCCCCAAACTTTGACTCTCAGAGGCATCCATCCATATTGTGTAATTTCCATCTCTGGGCCATAGTCTACACTCCAGGTTGAGCCAAGATTTCTATGTTCTAGCACTCACCTTCTAAAGGAAGTTCTCGCCCAACTGTAGTGGGAGACATTTCTCTGGTTGTGTAGCATCACAGGTTTTGTGGGTTTTTGTTTGGTCTGGTTTGGTTTGGTTTTGGTGTTTTAAGACAAAATTTCTCTGCTTGGCTGTCCTGGAACTCTGTTTTTTGTTTTTTTCTTCTTGAAGACAGTCTTGATATGTAACCCAGACTGGCTTCTGATGCCTGATGATCCTAGCCCAGTGTTTGAGTGCTGGGGTGGTAGGCACACACCACTGTGCATTCCTTGGACTTGTATCGTGGCTTTCTAACCGTATATTTTCCAGGAGCCTGAAAGGGTGTACGAACAAGCAAACTTTGTCTTTTAGGTGTCAGCCCTGCAATGGCTAGTGCTTTGTGATGGAAGTAGAGTAGCTTGTGTGTGGTTTTTGTTGTTTGAGACAGGGTCCTTTCATGTAGCCCTAGCTGTCCTGGAACTCTGTGTAGACTGGGCTAGCCTCAAACTCACGGAGTTCCTTCTGCCTCTGGGATTAAAGGTGTCCACTGCTATGGCTGACTGTCAGGCTAATCGGGGAGTCCAGTCTGGTAGGGCGATAGGAAAGGAGCCTGGCCTGCAGTAGTCATTTGTAAGCAGTGGTGATTAACGGTCTGACTGAAGTAGGTCCTTCCTGCTGTTCTGTTTGCTGTCTTGACTGACTCCTGCTAGGAAAAGTAAAGTGGAAGGTCTTGAGGCTTGGCCTATGGGAGGCTCTTGCAACCATAATGTGTAAGAGGGTACATCTTAGGCCTAGTAACAGATTTGTGTTGGGCAGAAAGGCTGCACTGAGCACATAGTATGCATGTATGTTAGTGTTGCTGGAGTGAGCCCAGGACCTCAGATATGGATGAGAACCTGCTGCATAGCTAGCTGCTCTGTGTAAGGCTTGACAAATTACCAAGGTTTGTGGAAAGATGGGCACCTCATAAAAGAGAACTGTAAGTTCTGTTGCGTGCAAGGCCTGAAATGCCAGTGGCACTGTGGCCAGGGTACCTGATGTCATGTGTGAGAACTGAATTGCACAGGAGACTCCTTTATCCGTGACAAGTTTGGGATATGATGGAAACCCAGAGCCACTCTTGAAGCCCACTTAATACATTATCCAGATTAAAGCAAGCCAGCCGGCAGCCTTGCCTTTGCCATAGGAAGAATGTCCATTTCCAAGCCCCAGAATGTTTGTGTTTCCGGTGTTAGCAGTTGCTTGCTGTGGGGCCAGAGTTCCCTGTTGCTTTCCAGTGGAGATGGATGAGGTTACTGTCCCCGATGATCTCCCAGTGCTCATTGACCTCAGCAGCTGAAAGGTTTTGTTATTTTCTCAGTTGCAGTAGCTAAATGATGATGGTGATTTTTAACCTGGGTTCAAGGTAAGATTCGGAAAGGTGGGATGCTTGAGATTCTGTTGAAGATAAAAGTCTAAATAAATAAACCTTTAAAAGGGGGGGGGGGGCGCTGAAGAGATGGCTCAGTGGTTAAGAGCATTGACTACTCTTCCAGAGGTCCTGAGTTCAATTCCCAGCACCCACATGGTGGCTCACAACCACCGGTAATAAGATCTGGTGCCAACTTCTGTCTGCAAGGATACATGCAGGCAGACCATTGTGTACATAAATAAATCTTTAAAAAAAAAAGTTGTCAAGATTCATCCAAATGCTGTAACCAATTTCAGGTGTATGTGTTGTGGTGTGAGTTGTCCCACTAAAGGCTTCCCAGGTAAAACTGGGAGGGGGGAAGGAAAGCGCAGTGGATGCATCAAATATGAAGTAGTGTCTGTAAGCCTCTTCCCTACAGGCTGCTAGAAAGAAATGGAGGGGGGCGACCTGAGTTAGCTGCCTGGGAGCGGGTCTCAAACAAAAGAGATGGCAAATATATAAGGCCAGACTACACAGCCGCTGTAGGACTCTGGTATTGTTCAGTAACTGGCAAACTGCGTTTTTAAGGAATTCTCTCCCAGCTCTCCAGTGCACTGTGTGCTGGGAAAACCTCCACCAGTTTGAGAAAAAGCCCCGGCCTTCCAGGAAAGGAACATTCTGACCACAGCAACGTGTTTAATACCTTCTTAGTGAGTAGCAGAGAAATCAGAAAGAACATGTTCTTTCTAGGTTTGTTCTTTGAACTTTACATGGAATGGCATGTAGACAGGATGTGTTTAAAGGATCGTAGTAGTTATTTTCTTTTTGAGGGGGTGAGTTGTGGTATAAACCTAATTTGGACTCCTTAGAGGGCAGGCGCAACGGCAGACTGCAAGCAGCAGAGCAGTGCCAGCCTCTCCCACCCTGTTCCCCAAGATGCCTTCCTGCTGTGAGACTGGGACAGGACCAGAGTAAGGAAGGCATCTGGGGGCAGGCAAAGCCGTCTTTAATTATGGTGGGCTGGGCACATGGAAGTCTCCATCATGAGGCTTTCTCCCTTTAATGCCAAGACAAGTGCTGTGTGCCACTTGTGAAGAGACATGGCCTGCCCGCCTGCCTGCCTCTGCTGAGGGCTGGCACTAGGAACAGTCCTCCAAAATTACCGGTGGTAGCTTCGTTTTGTGAACTGTGTCTGTTAGGTGTAATGAAGTAGGTCTGATGACAGGAAAACGGTGGTGTTGGGGGTGTGATCACTTAGAATTGAGAAAACATACTTAGTTTGCTAAAACATCTTGCTTGGGACCTCACAGTAAATTAGATTTTACTTTGGGGTGTCTGACTCCTATAAACTTGGGCTTGAACAGGAACTTTCACTTGGAAAGCTGCACTAGCTCTTATGTATTTAGCCTTCCTGTATACAAATGTGTGGATGCTCGTAAAGCTGTTGTGTTTTGGGTGCTGGGTTGTGGGTGAGGAATTGTGAGGGCAGATCTAAAACGGCTGTGGAGAGACCTCAATAGGACTATATTCAGGACAGTTGAGACCTTGGCCAGTCTGGAGTAAGTCAGATTGGAGAAGTTCACTTGGAGAAGACTTGGCATCTTCTGGGAGGTGGGTAAAGTGCTCACCAACATCTAAAAGTGAAGTTATGGGTGTGGCTTCAGCATGCTGCATATAAAGTACTATCCAAGTGGTCATTATGGATTGTCATCTGGCAAACTGGTTATTAGGTAAGTTATTTATAAACAAATTTGATGCTCTTGAGTTGTTAGTACCAGTTTTTGTCCTGACTGTGGAAGTAGGTACGCACTCAGCACTTTAACACTAGGGAAGCAAAGCTCTTGTCGGGTGTGATAGTGCACACTCAGGAGCCAGAGACTGGTCAGAGTCAGCTTTGTGGCCAGCCTGGGTTACATAGTAAAACTGTCTCAACAATCCCAGGAAAACAAGAAACCCAGGTCCATGAGGTGGTACAGAGGGAAAGTCACTTGCCTTCCAGCCTGACAACCAGAGATCAAGACCCACACGGAGGGTAGAAAGAATGACTATTGATGGTTTTCCTGATGTTCATATCTCTGAGGCACACATCCCTACCTACACAAAACACAGGTGCCCCTACACATGTTTTTTTGTTTTTTAACCAGAAAAATAGAACCACCCATAAATCCTGTTTCTGGGATGGTTCTCCTTGTTTGTACTTTCCCCAAACACAATCAAAGTCATACTTTGTAAGTTTTATGTTTGTTTTTCCTGATGTCAGATGTTGACTAGTAGCAGCCAGAGGATACCCTGGGTGTGCCTCCTTAGTTTAGGACAGCCATCTGGAGACTAGCTGTCGGCCATGGAGAAAGATGGTGGGGCCTGTGTGGACTGCCCAGGATGCAGAGCAGACAGTCATGGTGAGAGTCATGCATTGTGGAGGATATTGAGCTCTGAAGCTAACAGCAGTGACCGACAAGGCTGAAACTTGTAATTTCAGTGAGCACAGTTGTGTTTCCTGCGAGGAGTCCTCTATCCCCCACAATGGTTCCCTCCCCCATGCTGGCATTTCTACAGAAAGAAAAGGAATTGCTGGTGCTGGGCACTGGGACCATTCGAGATAACACCACGTTAGCTGCTATGACAACTCTGTGGGCAGAAGTAGTGGGTCTAAAACTAGATTGCTGTCCCACAGGGCAGGTTTCTCACGTGGGAGAGGCTGCTTTGTTTGTGGACACTAGTTGTGGAATACTGGTTCTCCATGCTTGAGTTCGTGAGAAGGATGATCAACATGAACTAACTGTCCAAGAAGGCACTGATGGGAAGGGCACTTCACTTGTAGAGGGCTCTCAAGACTTGAGAGTGGGGCACCATTTTCCGGGAGCAGGCGGGAACTTTGTGTCTGTAGAGGGGCAGGGATGTCCAGTGTCTAGAAGCTGTGCTTGCATCAGGTGTCAGTGCTCAGTTTGACGGTGTGATACGAGGAGTCCAGGGCAGCTTGGACGCCAGGCTTGCCCTCACCCGGCTTGCAGCTTCCTGGTAGCCTTGGGAAGCTGCAGGAAGTCAGGGGCCATTTAGCTCAAGTGGTTTTGTGCCTCAAACAGCCAGGCCATCATGGAAGTATCTTTCAAACAGTGATGGGTGCTCGCTGCCGACTGTTACAAAGCAAATAGGAGCTGGAGTATGGGACTTGGGGGTCTTAGGCGGGGGGTGTTGCAATGTGTGAAGAAGGAGCTGTAGGATCAAAACACTTCAATCCGGATCTCAGTGCTCTTAGAAGCCAAGAAGGGAAGGGCACACACAGTCCCCAAGTGTATATAGATGCCCAGAGCCCAAGGTCCAGATGGGAGGGCAAGCAGGAGCACCAGCCTGACTGGAGAGTGAACATTGCTCCACTCCCCCACTCCCTTTCTGGGCCACCTGGCCGTACCCTACTCTGGAAATGTGTTGCTGGCATCTCTGTCCTGACCGACATAGCTAGGTGATTGGCATGAGGGGATAGTGTGTTATACTTGTGCAGACTGAGGACATGGCCTGTTTAGGTAGGACCCACATCTACAGAGTTCTCTTGGGGGAAGCCTATTTAAAAAAAAAAAAAAACACAAAACAAAAAAACTTCTGTGTATGAGAGATAGTACACATGGAGGTCAAAGAATATCTCATGGGAATTAGTTCTTGCCACCATGTGGGTCCTGAGGATTGAACTCAGGCCATTAGTTTTGATGACAAATGCCTTCAAGCTGAACCATCTCACTGGCCCCTGGGAAGCCTTTTAGTCCTTAGCATCCCTCGCTGAATCTAGTTAAGGCTAGAGACAGCTGTTAGTGTTTCATTGATAATGCTGGTACTTCTGCCCCCACCCAGCCCACCCCTATATAGTCTCCATTCATCATTCGTGGCCTCTTCTCACTCGGGGCTGTTTCTTGCTCACTTCTCACCTGCTTAAGAGGTTTCCATTTCGCAGACCCACATTCCTCTCAGCAGCCCCCCAAAATCTTTGTGGTCCAAAGATGGCTGAAGGTGCAGGAGCTTGGCCAAATGCCAGTGCCCATCCCCATTCTGAGTGTGGCAGCTCAGCCCAAACAAGACACTAGACATCAACCCAATGGGAGAGGAGGAAGCACAGGTTCCTGTGTTGCTTGTCTGTTGGTTCTAATTACAGCTTTTACTGAAGGCTGAAGGGGAGGGTACACAGTGAACAATTTTCAGCTCTGTTGGGAGGGGGAGTGGGCTGGAGGCGGGGCCAGAGCAGGGCTGTTGGGGAGAGGAGAAATAAGGACAGGTCCTTGAGAACCTTTGTTAGAGAAGCATCGTGCATGTCCACCTCCATACCCAGTGTCCTCAGCTCCAGCAGCCGTGTGCCTTCTGCCTTTTCCCCTGTCCCCATGTGACCATGCTGCTCAGCCGTCATGGGGCCTTGACCTGTGCCTCTGGCTAACAGTGGGTGCCCAGGAGTGACGAGGCTTTGCTAAGGAGTCTGACCTGACAGACCCTGTGCTACATGCTTCCCAGGCTGCTCACTGCACTCAGCTTCTGCCCCAGAAGGGCCAGCAGTAGGCAGGGAGAAGAGAGCCTGTGTTAGCAGAGACTGGCTCCTGCTTGTGCTCATCAGATCCGAGTCCAGGTGCCTGGCGTGAGTGGAGTGTGTAGGCTGAGTACCCCTAGGCCATGCCCACTTTATGCCCTGTGTACACAGAGGCTCTTGTCCCCATCCTCTCTGTCCACCACTGTCCCGCAGGCTCCACCTTAGAGACCATGGTTTATTTTGAGATGGTTGAGAGCTCGCAGGCTGGGTTAGGCCCTCTGCCCTCACAGCATTCTGGCTGAGTTTTAGCATTTGCTGTGGATGTGTGCCTGCTCCAGGGGGAGACAGTTCTTGAGTACTGGGGAGCTGTTTTTGCATGTCTGTAGCAACCACATGGTGAATGGGAAAAAGAACTGGCCAGGTTCCGCCTCTGCCATTAAGAGCTTCCTGTTGTACCAGGAGTGTGCCAGCATCTAAGACTTCATATCCTAGCCATGATGGTGTGTTATATAGATGATCTCATTGCATTCTCCTAAGCCTTCAAAACTGCTGTGAAAAATCTAAACAGGCAGGTCCTGAAGTCTTTGAGTACCAAAAAGACCTCAAAGCAGAAGCAATGTACTGTTGTTCTGTCCACACTCCTGGGAAGAGGTTCTGACGTGAAGCTTCTTATTGCTGTGTACTGAACAGCTCATGAGAGGAACCCCAGCCTGTGGGGATGCACTTGGCAGCTGGAAGGGCTTTAGAGTTGGGAGAGGGGCGGTGAGCCACTTCCTCATTGTCTCCCAGTCCATCCTTACCTGTCTAGGCCCTTTCTGACTGAGAAAAGCAAGTTTGCAAAGGAAACTTCACGGCCAAAAGAAACACAGCATAGGCTGCCCCACAGCTGGCCCTGGAAAGTGGCTTCCAGGTGTCAACAAACCAGTTTTGGCCTAGAACCCATTTCAGTCAAAACCCAACATGGTATTGCTGCCCTAATACTTCCTTAGCTGGTTGCTAAAAGCACCAAGGGGGATGGATGCCAAATTCACATTTGGCATTAGCAATGTATCCTCCTGAGGAGCGAGCAGACTGACTTCAGAGTAACGCCCATGTTCCTCAAAAAGGTGTTCCTGCCCTACTGGGTGGAGGGAAGACTCTGGAAGGAAGACAGGAAGGCAGAAGCCAATCTGTCAGGAGTCTGGCTATCAAAGAAGTCCATCTCTGGAACCCAGCACTGAATCTCAGAACCAAGCAAGAATGGAATAGCATCTAGGGTTGAGGGGACATCATGGTAGTCTGTGCACCAAGGTCACCCTCTGGGGGTAGAACGGTACGAGCTCTCCTGAGTACCAGAGCAGGAGGGCTCTGAGCTTGTGTTCCTGCTTTCATGGTTCACAGCCCCTGTCCTGCACACCTGTCACAAACCCAGGCCACAGTTGATAGGGTGTGTTGTTTGTTTGTTTTTCTTTAAGACTAAATCTCACTATAAAGCCTTGGCTAGCCCGGAACTTGTGTAGACCAGGCTGACCCTAAACACACAGAGATCTTCCTACCTCTGCCTTTCAGTACTGGGGTTAAAGGTGTGCACCGCCATGCCTGGACCATTAACTGACTTAATTTGTTAGTCTTGGGGATATGGGGCAGATGCACCACATGTGGAGATCCGGAGACAACCCTTCAGGAGCTGGTTCTCTTTGCACCATGGCTTCAGGGGACCAAACTCGGGTCATTAGGCCGGTGCAGCCAGTGCGGTAAGTGCCTTTGCATACTGAGCCATCCTTGGCAACTCGCTTGCAAACCTTTTGTTTGTTTGTTTGGTTAGTTGGTTAGGTTTTTTCAAAAGAGCGTTTTTCTGTGTGTAGCCCTGGCTGTCCTGGAACTCACTCTGTAGATCAGGCCAGCCTCGTGAACTCAGAGTGCTGGAATTAAAGGCATGCATCTTCACCGCCTGCCTTAAGATTTAATTCCGTGTGTGTGAGTGCAGGTGCTCTCGAAGGTCAGACACGTTGGAGCTCCCTGGAGAGGAGCTTGTAGGTGTGAGGTTGTAGCCCAGTGTAGGTGCTGGGAACCAAGCCAAGGTGGAGGGAGGAGCATTTCTCCAACCCTGCCCCTTGCCCACTTTAAGAGCAGCACACCTTGAACCACTGGGGGTGTATCCAGTCATATAGACTAGCAAGCAGACTGCACCAAGTTCTCCAGGAACAGCCTGGAGAAGGGATTGAAGAGCAGGGCTCAGAGCTGAAAGGCAGGAGTAAGAAGTTGGAGGGGCACTCTGGAATAGAGCTGACTTTGTCCCCAAGCCTGGCATACAACATGTTTTCATGGCATTGGCTTTCCCTTCCCCATACCACTGGAGGAGAGTATTGAGTGCTACCCAGACATCTTACATGCATGAACATTGTCTTCAGGATCCCTTGACGGCACTGTGCACACTGCATGGCCAGGCCTCACACTTATTTAGTTAACATGTTTGGCCTCCATATGAGGGGCCTTTTAAGGATACTCTGGGTCTTGACCTACGCGAGTAAAAATCGAATTAGACACGTCTGTTTTCAGATAGGATCAAAAAAGTTACAACTAGAATGTGTGGCTTCCAGCCAGTTCTTTCCCTCAGAGCCTCAGTTTTTTCATCACTAAAATGAGGCCCTTAAGTGGGGGTTCTTGGAGGACATTCTGGTTCCGAGTCACTTGGGTTCTAAGAGTCTACTGGTAATGCTCTCCCCTAGGAAACCCTTCTAAGAAAAACTCAGGTCTCCCCTCGCTAGTGGCCGTGACCCCTTTTTCCAACCTGCCCTGGCCCACCAACCTGGCCCTGGTGTGCCCCGTTCCTGTCTTTGTTTGCTGGTTCTAGAAGAGAAGGGCCCTGGTCCCTCCTGGCTTCTTGGGGGAGTCCTGATGAATACAGATACAGCCTCATTTGCATATCAGCACTGGTGCCAGTCTGAACTCAGCTGTGTGCAGCGTTAGGTGAAATCCAGATTCCCCCAGCCTGGCCACGGCTTCTCCACGCTGCTAATGGAAAAAGCCTTCCGAGTGGGTCCACATCACATATGCATAAGCTGGCCCTTGGCTCCAGTGGGTGGAGAATGGGCACCGCCTTGCCGTCCTTCCTCTGACTGCTTCCTTGAGTTTCCAGTGAGATTCACAGGCCACCTGGGCTACATGGCTATTTAAAATGACTTGATCAGGCCCTGGGTTGGCCTCTCGAGGGGTCTGTGAATACTGAATCCAAACCCAAGCCTCCTGGTCACTCTCAGCATGTCAGCAGGAGCCCTTGGGTGAGGGTCATCTTCACTTGCTGGGGAGGGGGGAGGTGAAGGTCAGCTCCTCTTCCAGGCCATCAGCTTGCCTTCCTCAGTGCCCCCTGACCTGAGCCATTGGCCTTGCTAACCCTTCTCCCCTCTCTGCTGTCTTCCTGGAGGGGTGGTAGAGACATCGGGGTGCTCCTGATGTCTGGGGTGCCCACCACTGGTGTGATTCAGCGTTTGGATCTCACACCTGAGCTTCCCTTACACACAGGGAAACCCTTTGTCACCACATCAGGCTTCAAGCCTTGCTGAATCTTGCCCACATGTGTGCAAGCTGAGCCTAGGAGGAAAGGGCAGTGTAGGGGGGTCACTGAAGCCTTTGAGGGGAGACCAGGAAAGAGCAGGTATGAACTTGTGCATCCGTGGCCACTGCACGCTTAGGACCCATCTTTTCAGGTGCTATGGTGGAGACGTGGGGTAGAGTGCTTGTGGGTATGTGGGTGGTGGGTGCTGTGGTGGGCTAGCCTGTGGCTTCTTCCGTTTTCTCTTAGCCCCACTGGGTCTCCTGGACACCCAGCTCTCCTTCCACTCCTCAATGGGGAAGCTGGATGAGCGGAGAGCTAAATTGAGTTTATATAGCTTCCCCTTTATATATTTAGCGATAAGAAGTTCATTTAGGGATTAGGGACTGCTTCTTGTCTATGCATCATTAAGCATAGCACATCTGCTACCGAGCTGGCAATCAGCAGAATATTGAGAAAAGTTCTAAAGAAATCTTTGCCTCGCTTCATTTTCCTGCGCTCTGGCTCTCAGACTGGCAGGCAGGGGACAGAGGGAAACAGCCAGGACCGCCAAAGCCCCACCTCAGGAGCTCTGATTGGTTCAGCGTGGTAAAGGCAGCTCACCTCTGACCCGCCTTTCCGGGTGTGTTGGCCTGTGTGTGTGTGTGTGTGTGTGTGTGTGTGTGTGTGTGTGTATGTGTATGTGTGTGTGTGTGTGCGCGCGCGCATATGTATGTGTATACAGGCAAAGCAGAGGACTGTGTCAAGCACACAATCTGTAGAGAAGCTGTGTGCCGGCCCCCATAGTGGCCTTGAAAGGAAGGTGGACACCTGGTCAAGAGCCGAGTGACCTACCAACCAGTCTTGTACCCTGTTCTATGGCCAGAAGCTAGGGCAGGGACCAGGCTTAGGAACCATGGCTGTGGGCAACCTTGACCATAATGCTTTCCCTCAGTGCTCCTCCATCCGTAGTCTGTAAAAACAGTGTTTGACATGGTCCAGTCTGCTGAGTGAGAGAGGACTAAAAAGAAGGGGAGGCTGCCGATGATGGTTGTCTCATACTGCAGCCATGGCAACTGGCAGTCTGAATCTCTGCTCTTCCCACTTAGCTGAAACCCTTGGCAGAGGTTTCTGTCCCACCTGGTCCTGCAGTAGTTCAGTCCCTAAGAAACACACAGAGGTCTGCATTAATTATAAACTGGTTGGTCTAGTAGCTCAGGCTTCTTGTTAACTAATTTCTTTAACCCATGATTCTTGTCCGTGTTAGCCACATGGCTTGGTACCTTTATTAGCGGGGCATTCTCATCTTGCTTCCGCTGTGTCTGGATGACGACTGCAGACTGAGCTTTTTCTCTTCCCAGAATTCTCCTGTTCTCATCACCTTGCCTCTACTTCCTGCCTGGTCCTCCCACCTATACTTCCTGCCTGGCTAAAGGCCAATCAGCATTTTATTAAATTAAATTATATTACAACAATACAACTGACAAATTTTTAAAGGGTATGAGATTATTGTTCCACAGCATGAAGCTCCAGCTTGGTGGCTGCATGGGGGCGGCAGCAGGTGCAGGCCAGTATTTTTGAAAACTCTGGACACACCCAGGGAACTGGTGACAGAGTTTCTGACTTCTGCGGCAAGGCCCAAGATCTGAGTCTCTTCCCACATCTCTGGGACCAATGGCAAGAAGGCTCCAGTTGGCTCCAGGGAGTTCATAGCTGGCCTGAGACTTGACCATCACCTCCTAGGCTCCTGTCCTGCAATGTGACATGTGGCTAGTTAAACTGCAGGTGTCGCTGTTAGCCCTGGAATGGGGGCTCAGGGTGCTCGCCTAATGAACAGCCTACAAAGGAGGCTGCCCTGCCCACCAGGTGGCTGCAGCTGGCACTGTGCCCCTCTTTTCCTGCTGTCCCCTCCTCAGCCGCAGGGACAGGCAGATGTGACCCATACCTAAATAAAGTGGAGAGATTAGAGAGACACTGCAGCTTGCTTGCCCTGAAGAGGGGTGCTCACCAGGGGATACCTGGAGCATCTCCCCTGCCTCCCCTTGCCTGCTTAGGGAAGCAGAGCGCTTCCCAATCTGGGGGACCCACAGCCAAGTCACCATGGTAGGAGAGGGGTCCAGTGGCCTCAGGACTCAGGGCAAGGGCAGAGAAACCACGAACGAGAACTAGTGCACCAAGGGTCTGTGCGCTACTTGGAGGCTCCAGAGCTGAGGATGAGACAAGTGTCTTGCATGAAAGTGTTTTTTAAAGCAACTGGCTGGAGTCGTTTATTTTTATACTGTGTAGCACAGGCTGGCTTCCAGCTTGGGAACTTCTTGTCTCAGGCTCCCCTGTGTTGGGATTCCAGGGTGGGATGTTTGTTTTTAATTCCCAAAGTTTAGCTCCCCGAGCTTCTTGTCCTCCTACTTCTCCCCGCTCTGAGAGACAACCCTAGGACCCAGGACAGTGTCTTCTGTATTTCATTTTTGAGATAGGGTCTCATGTATTCTAGGCTAGCCTCAAAACTTGTAACTGAGGGGACAGTGAACTTCTGACCCTCCTGCCTGTGCTTCCTGGGTGCTGGGATTACAGATATGTGCAGGCACGCCTGGTTTATGCAAGGCTGGAGATTAAGCCCAGAGTTTATGTGTGTTAGGCAAGCACTCTACCTACTGAGCCACATCCTAACCCCACCCCCTCCCTTTAATTCTCCATTTCATTCTGGACCAAGGCCTCTTGGATGTGGAAAGAAAATGTGCAGAGAGTAGAGTTTGATGGGGTCTCTGTCTAGAATCTTGTCCATGTCCCAAATCTGCAGATGGAGAAGCTGCCTGGATCATGGGTTTCCTTAATTTCTATTTAAAGAGAAGAAAGACATATGTGTGTGTTCATATATGTATACCTACGTGTACATGTGTGGATGCATATGAATATACATGTATGTGTATGGATATGGGTGTGCATATGTGAGCTCCTATATGCATATCCATGTGTGTGAGAGCACCTGTGTACGTATCCATGTTATGTGTGTGCATGCGTGAGCACTGGTATATATCCATGTGTATGTGAGTGTGCATGCATTTGTGTTTATATGTGAGTATGGATGCATATCTAAGTGGATATGTGTGAGCATGTATGTGCATATCCACAGTGTTAGCATATTTACATATCTATGTGTATGTATAAGCATGTGTGTACATAGTCCTATGTGAACACAAGTGCACAGCCATGTGTATGTATGTGTGCATATGTGAACGTGTGTATGAATATCCATGTATGTACATACCCATATTGTGTCATATGTACATATCCGCAGGTATGTGTGTGTATACATGCACACATGCACATGTGGATGTTGGGGAGCAGAGGCAGGAAATATTTTCAGACCTTAAGGAAAAAGAAAAATTTCTGAGGAAGAAGTGTTCATGGGCTGTGACCCAAGGACAAATGAAAATCCCTGTTTTCCAGCTGGGGCTTCATGTTCATAGTAGGAGCTGGTGGTGGAGCCTCAGAGCGGGATGTCCCGTAATCATGAGGACAGGACCGTGGCTGCCCAGCTAGGTGGGGTCTTCCCAGCACCCACGTCAGAGTCATCTCGAGGCCGAGAGGAGAGAAAGCCAGGATCGGCTGATCTTGGTTTGCTTCCTTCAGTTGCTAAAGCGTTAAAGGCCGAGGAGAAAAAAAGATGCAGAGGCGTAGCAGCGGCACAAGCCTCCACAAAGATCTTTTTAGTGTCAACTTAAATGTACACAAGCAGCCGATGATGATCTCTTTTATTGGACTAACGTTTATCCAGTAATATCCACACACTTTTAAAACCATCGAGGCCTCCTCTTCAGGTGTTCATTTGAATAGAAACAGCTGAATGAGTGCTTTTATAATTGATCCCCTGAGAACTGAATGTCTGTGCTGCATAACCAACATTTTCCCATTGCTGAGGATTTTTTCCCCCCAAATTGCCACTCTGCAAAATTAGGATTTTGTATAGTTTTGATAAGAGAATTAACCTCCCACGTGCCAAACTCCCTGAGCTTAAGGGGTTCCCTAAGAGCTGGCCTGGGCAGGTTGTCTGAGACACCTTGCTGCTTCTGGGGCCTTTGCTCTGTCTCGTGCTCAGTCACAGAACCCCAGAGATCTTAGAGAGAAGTGAGGCAGAGGAGGAAGTGGGGGGCTCCTGCTGGCCCTGAGCTTGGGGGCTGGCCCCCTGACTGACTTTTCCTTCTGCACTGGACAGAGACCGCTCTAGTAGGCAAGCACTGCTAACTGGGCCACCTCCATGGTGGCTGTCAGCTTTCCTTCTCCCTCTCTTCCAATGCTTCCTGGTGCCTGCTAAGGGTTTCTTAGGGAGTCATTGTTTTAGTTCGGGGGTGATACATTTTCTTCTTTGTACATTTAAAAAATGTATTAAATATAAAGTTGAAAATAAATATTAAGCTTATATTGTTCATTCTTCCATTGTTTACATTATTTATTGCACATGCATGCTTGCATGTGTGTGTACACGTGCACGTACAGACACAGCACACATAACACGCACACAGGCAGGGGTGGGGAGAGAACTGGGATCCCGTTTCTCTAGTTTGTTAGCCATCAGGTCTCATCTGGGCACATACACAGCCTCTCTGGTCCTCGGGCTCTCTTCATTACCACCAGTTCAGCATCAATAACGCAGCCACTGTGAACTCCGCCATCCTACACTCAGGTTGGGTGGGTATGTTCTCTTCTGACTGTGCAAAAAGAAAAGATGGTTTCTGGCCGTGCGAGCGTTAGACGTATTTATTTATTATTTATTTATTTATTTTTAATTAAAGCAAGCTTTTTTTATTTGTGTATACCACTGCCTCCCCCCTAAAGGCAGGGTTTGAGAGCTCGGCACTGGAACTGAGGAAGACAGGTCTTTAGAGTTCACGGGCGGTGGGTCACCAACTGGGGATTGGGGCAGACAAAGCAGGTGGTGCTGCAGGAGCAGAACAGAAGGATAACCAGTTAGCACTGGACTGATTTAAAGCAGGCCCCAACGGTATTTACAGGAAAGGTTTCCTTTGTATCCTGGAGGTGATGGATTTGCCTTGTGCTCCAGGGACTACATACAAGCCGTGGCTCTGAAAATCAAGTGCAACCCCTGGCCTAGGCATCCAGGGTCCCCAAATCCTGCCAGGTCTTTGCTGCTCTGGACTCCCCTGAGACGTCAGGTAGGCAGCTTCCAGCTATAGATAAAGGAAACCTCAAAGGTTGATGGTCAACTGACAAAAACAGGCCCAGGGTGGTTAGTTCAGCACCTCCTCAACATTTCTGAGGCCCCTGGCGTCTTGATGGTCCCTGACCACTCTTAGCATAGGAGGCCCTAGTCAGTCATAGTGGCAGAGGGGCAGCCCCAGTTCAGACATGTCGTTCAGATACCACGAACAGTGAAGGTAGAAAGGAATGGGTTTTGTTTCTTCTTCCTTCTTCCCTTCCCATCCCAGGAAGTAGCCTTTCCCAACAGTCCAGGCTTTTCCCCTTTTGGCTCCCAGGCCTTGTGTTGTCTAGAGCCAGGCCACACACATTTCTAAGACAGTCACTGAAGGAGGCCCCAGGCTGGGTCCCATGTGCATGGGAGGGGCCTTCCTGCCCATCTGCCCTGGAACCCTGAACCCTTGCCCCCTCCACCCTGAGGCCCTCCAGGGGCCTCTCTTAAGCTACAGCTTCCAGCAGATCAAGACAAAGTGACCAGAACACCATCCGTCCCGGAACCGTCAGCTCACAGAGGCACATGGGTCTCCCTGAGTCCTTTGAGAGCCCAGGAGCATGGAGATGACCCTGGTTTTCTGGATCTCAGGTGGTCCTCCTTGTCCCTCCTTCCCCATGCTTCCCTGCTGTGTTCCCTCTCAGTAGCCCCCCAACTTTGTACAAGCAGGGGTGGCATTGCGATGGCCACCCTTTCCCATCCCAAGGGAAAACCTGCCTGAAAGCGAAGCTAGCCCAGATAAAAACAGAGCTAGGAGATGCTGAGACAGGCCCCGAGGAAGGACATCGGCGGGATGCCTGGATCCAGCCGTGCCTGAATCAGTGCTGCCCCCAGCACAATCATTTATGGAAGGTGTCTTAGCTTCTTTGCCTTGTTGCTGTGAAAAAATAAAAGTAACCTGGTAAGAGCAACTCGAAGCAGAGAGGGTTTATTCTGGCTCACAGTTCGAGGGTACAGTTCATCATGGTGGGGTAGCCGAGGCAACAGGAGTGGGAAGCAGCTGGTTACGTCACATCTACATCAGGAAGCAGAGCTGAATGACGGCTGCCCTGCCGTTCAGCTCCCTTGCCCCATGTGTATAGTCCAGGATTCCAGCCAGGGAATCATGCCGCCCACAGCGGACACATCTTCCCACCTCACAGCAATCAAGATAACCCCACAGGCATGCTCAGATGATTCTAGATCCTTCCAACAGTTTCCACAGTCATCACAGCTGCAGACCTACTTCCTTTGGCACAGTCTGAGCTAGGTTTCTGTGGGGTCTGCAGATCCTGACCAGAACGTTCTTGCTGTAGCCCTGCTCCTCCAAACCAGGATCCTGTGGCCACTAATACTGCCCCCGTACTCCGCAGCCTCGCCTTCTCCTGGACTGGACCTGCCCCCACGCTGTTTTCCCGTTCCTGACTTTATAGTGTGTAGCTCTGGAGCCTGCATTTCCCATGCCTTCACTGGACCCTGAAAACTGGGCAGCTGGTGGCTTCTGGGCAGCAACACAGAGTCCACACCAGAGGCTGCTACTGGTGCTCACTGAGGACACCTGGTGCTCGCCTTTGAGAAGTCCCAAGCAGGAGCAGAAAGGGTCTCCTGCTCCGGGTGTAGGTTTCAAGGCAGTTGCTGTTCAGCTCAAAGAGTTTAGGGCTTTTGGCTCTGTTTGTCTGAGGAGTCCCTTGGGCTTCTTCCCCAGGCCCTTACCAGTGTGTCCCTGTCCACGGCAGTGTTTAGCCTGACAGAGGGCTGAGTCTTCCTCATGAACCATGCTGCAGCCTGCTTGTACGCCACAGTTTCCGGGGACACTTCTAGAGACTCAAAGGTCTGGAAACTAGAGCCACACCCCCTCCCTTCAAGAGTGGCTTTTTTTTTTTTAAATTTATGTGTGTGTCTCTGAATGTATGCCACATATATGTGGGGTGCCTGTGGAGGCTGGAAGAGGGCATCAGATCCCCCTGAGTTACGGGCAGCTGTGAATCAACCAGCGTGGCTGCTGGGAACTGCTGAACCATCACCCCAGCCCTCCCAAGAGTCATTCTTCTTCGATGCTGAAGATCAAAGCCAGGAGGAGAAAGCACAGTTTGAGTGATAGAGTTGGTCTCCCTGGAGGTTCCCTCTTACACTCTGGGCTCTGTTTCCCCCGTCTCCAAGGAAGGAGAGAGAAGGAACAGGAGAGCCAGGGCCACAGGACACCAATCGGCCATCTACAGGTAACTGGACTACAGTCACATTTTAATCATTGCTCACTTTGAATGCCCAGGATACACGGCCTGAGAAGCTGCAAGTACTGGCACAAGTTAGAGTCATCAGAGAGGAAGGAGTCTCTGTTGAGGAAATGCCACCATGAGGCATTTTCTTAATTAGTGATCAATGGGGGAGGGTCCAGCCCATGGCGGGTGGTGCCATCTCTGGGCTGCTGGGTCCTGGGTTCTATAAGAAAGCAGGCTGAACAAGTTAGAGGGAGCGAGCCAGTGAGCAGCACCCCTGCATGGCCTCTGCAGCAGCTCCTGCCTCCGGGATCCTGCCCTGTCTGAGTTCCTGTCCTGACTGCTCGGTGGTGAAGGGTGATGAACGGTGATGTGGGAGTGTGAGCTGGATAAACCCTTTCCTCCCCAGCTCGCTCTTTGGTCACGGTGTTTTGTAGCAGCAGTAGACACCCTAACTAGGACACTGCATCTCAGCCTTTTTCCTTAGACAGGATTTGTTTCATGTTGTTTACTCTGTGCACATGTGCAGGCATGCAGAACAAACTCGGTCATGCAGTCATCCGAGGAGGTCAGAGGACAGTTTCTAAGTGTCTGTCTCTCCTTCCACCATGTGTGGAAGGTCTCTGGGTTTGGTGGCAACTGCCTTTCCCATGCTGCCAGCCTTGGCTTTTCTGGAACTGTGAGACGCCTGACTCCTGTTCCTCCCCACCCACAAGGTAGAGGTGGGTGTTTCCACTTGCCTCCACCCCTCCCATCCCATGCCCGTTCACTGGGGTCTCATTCCCTACAACCACCAACAAGCAGTTTCTGCTGTTTGTTTTCCCCCCAAGGACGGGTATGTGATATCTTAAGGACACACGAGGCATGATTGCTGTTGTGGAAATTTAACCGTTTACTGGGAAGGAGCCAGGGTCATCTGAGGAACCCGGAGCCATCGCTCATTTCCAAGCAGACACAGCTGAGGACCAGTCCCAGGGGCAGATCCTGGGCTGAGGCCACATTAACTAGGGCAGTGTGCTGATGCCGGCTCCTTAACAGCCCAGGTACAACCCTTGTCTCCAGCCTCCCTGGGTGCCTGTCATCCACAGCTCTGTTTGCTCCAGCCAGCAAGGTACTCCAGGACCCCGGGGATGACAGAATTTCTACTGCTTTGCAGCTAAGGGCTGAGTCTTATTATAGCCCCACCCGGTCACCTTTATCTGCCAGGAGCCAACCAACCCTTCCCCCAGCCACAGCTTCTCTGAGCCCAGGCAGAGGCCCCTTCATTAAAGACTTGAGGAAGTCACTCCTGGATTGCCATTCTCTCTCTTTTCTCTTTGATCATGGTGGTTGGTTCTAGAAGTCCCTAAAGAGAGAACTGCCGGGGACTGGAGAGATGGATCAGCGGTTAAGAATACATGCTTCTCTTGCAGAGAACCCGAATTCAGTTCCCAGCACCCATATTACTCATCTCATTACCCCAACCCCAGGGGCTCTGGTGCCCTCTTCTGACCTCTACACTCATATGAACACACCCATTTGCACGCATGTGGACAGGCTCAAACACACACACACACACACACACACACACACACACGTATACACATAAAGTAAATAAAAAAGAAGGATTGGTAGTTGAGGAAAGTTCAAGATGAAGGTGCCTTTGTTTCTCTCCCTGCTTCTGTGATAAAATACCCTGACATTAGCAACCAAGGGGAGATTGGCTCACAGTTCAAGGATACAGTCCAGCATGGCCAGGAAGTCAAAGGAGCAGGGACTTGAAACAGCCACAGTCAGGAACAGAGAAGATGATGAAGGCCGGTTCAGCTCCCCCTCTCCCCTTACACAGCCCAGTATCCCAACCAGGGAATGGGGCCGCCCACAGTGGGCTTTGTTTCATCCCTCAATTATACAGTCAAGATAACCACCCTGCGGCATGCCAGAGGCCCATCTCCCAGGTGATTCTAGATTCTGTCAAGCTGACAAATTAACACTAACGATAACAGAAAGCTTGCAAGATTACCTGTGTATTTGGATTTCAGGATATATGTCTTAGTTTGGATTTCTATTTCAGTGAAGAGATACCATGACCATAGCAACTCTTATAAAGGAAGACATTTAGTTAGGGCTGGCTGACAGTTTCAGAGGTTCAGTCCGTTATTGTCGTGGTGGGACATGACGGTGTGCAGGCAGACATGGGACCGAAGAAGGAGCTGAGAGTTCTATGTCTTGATTGGACTGCAGAAGACTGTGCCACACTGGACATAGCTTGAGCCTGTATTAGACCTCAATGCCTATCCCCACAGTGACACCTTTCCTTTAACAAGGCCACACCTCCTCCACAAGGCCACAGCCCCTCCACAAGGCCACACCTCCTCCACAAGGCCACACCTCCTCCACAAGGCCACAGCCCCTCCACAAGGCCACACCTCCTCCACAAGGCCACACCTCCTCCACAAGGCCACACCTCCTCCACAAGGCCACACCTCCTCCACAAGGCCACACCCCCTCCACAAGGCCACACCTCCTTATAGTGCCACTCTTTACAGGTCAAGCGTTCCAATACATGAGTCTAGGGGGCCAGATCTATTCAAACCACCACAATATAAATACACTTCTATGAAGTCACCCCAAAATTATAACATCTAACATGAGCTAAAGAGACTTTTGTAATCACTTTACATGTTGCAAAAACGCGGTGAAAATATGATTGACACGTGTGTCCTTGCCACTTGGGAATGCCCAACACAATTCAGCCAGACCTTTGGACAGCCGCTCCTCTGGTTGCTGTGGGTGTTGTCCCCACAACAAACCTTGTAGACTGGAGGTGTGTGGAGCACTGCCAGCCACGGAGCACAGTAGGCAGCACAGAACGTCGCTTGTTCTCCCTACTGATTCTGGGGCTGACAGTGAGCTATAGTCACATAGCAGGCATCAACCAAGCTCAAAGCTGCAAGCAAGGTTTCTTCTGAAGGGGCCAAGAATCACTTTTGCCCCATGACAAAGTTCAAAAGGTTACAAATTGACCCATGGTGGAGGGTATCTGTATGGTCACTCCCGGGTCCCAAGTTCGGAGCCCACTGGTGTCTACCCTGAGCAGGCCGAAGGTGGCCCAGGAAGCCTATGGAGCTGAGTGTGAATCCCAACCGCACTAGGGCACTGGTACCTTCTCTGAGTTCCTGTCTCACTGCAGAATGGGAGAATGCTTTCTCCATTGTGTCTCTGTGGTTGAGCACGCTTACGTAGTAGCACTGAAAATGGCCTTCCTGCCTTTCCTCCCAGCATCCTTTCCTTTGGACCCTCCATCCGCAACATGGTCCCTTTTCAACTGGGATGTGTCCTCTAGAGCCTCACAACGGCAAGGCTCCCAGTCGCAATGTACTCATCTTGAACCTCAATGCAGACAGAGAAGACAGGCGAGCGCATGTGCCAGGGGCACATCCAGGCATCCAGATTTGGGGCCTGGAACTTAGACAACCCAGAGCATCGTCCTACAAAACTATCAGCACCTGGTTTTGCTTGGGGCCTCAGAAGAGGCCTGCTGGGACTGCAAGGCAGGGAGCGTGGGCTGCGCCAGCTTCCCGCAGGACTTTGTTGATCTGCATGTTAGAAGGTCGCCCGCCACCGCTGGGTCCAGAGCCTTTGTGTTTGTGACCTCACAGCACTGTCTGCTCCTCCTGAAGCCTCTCCAGCAACACAGACCGAGGAGGTCAGAGTGTAAAGAAAGGGTACCAGAAACACGGTGCCTGTGCGCAGTCCCTCTGCCGAAACCAAGGTCAAGGCCGCTCTGGTCGTCCGTCCCTCAGAAGCTTTTTCTAGTAGCCTTTGCCGTGGGATTCAGGCTGCCTGGCCATTTACTCCAGGCTATGGTCTGCCAGGCCCAGCTCCCGGGTGAGGCCAGTTCCTGGTTGCCTTCGCTTCCGACTGCCATGGCGCCCCGGGCCCTAGTCCTCCTTCCCTCCTTATCGCCCCCCCTCCCCCCAGTTTCTCTCTCCCTCTCCCCTGCACACTTCCTTCCCTCCTTTCTACCAACTCTAGTTTGTCCCCCCTTCCCCCACCTTTTTCTCTTAGCACCTCCCCCCCCCCTGCCCCCAGCCCAGGATAGCTGGGTTCTGGACACCTCTCAGTGTCCATCCGTTCCTGGGCTCATGATGACACCCCCCCATTCTTACTCAGGCCATCCTTCAGAACCACGTACACCCCCCAACCCATACAGTCCACCCCCCTGAGCTCATGAAGTGCCCCCAAGCTCACACAGGCCCACAGAGGCATTCTGGTGATGAGGAGCCATCCAGTCGCCTGGAAAGGGCTGACAGCAGACACAGCCCTGGTCGGCAGAGCAGGTCCCCGGCCAGCTGGTGCGGATGGGCCCGAGCCAGGCCATTATTGCCTGGTGCAGAGGTCGAGAGCCGCAGAGCGGCCGAGGCGCTAATGAAACACAAATGGGACATCTGTGTTCCGGAGTTCAGCAAACCGTGGAGAGCCAACTTTGCCAAGAGTTTATGTACTGCCGCACGCAGAATGCGCCTCCAGACAGACTGCAGAGAGCGCCGGAGACCATTGCTCTGCTCCCCGACGCTATCTGGGGGCACGGTCCCTTGTGTATCAGGGTATAGGCATGGGACGTGCATGAGCTTCCCCAGACTCCTGGGTATGTCAAGAGAGGACGTGTGTGCGTGTGTGTATGTGTGTGTCTACGTGTCTATATGCGTGGCATGTGTGTGCATGTGTATGTATATATACAGGCCTCCATCTCTCCCCACATTGCCCTAAGTACATCACCTTGGTGTCCTTCTCCAGCACCATCCTGTTGGTTGCCACGATCTATTCCAAGTCAGAGCACGGGACTGTGGAAGGGTGGGGTCCTGCACACTGATTTGGAACTACAACTGGGCTTGTCAGACAGGGTGAATAGCAATGTCAGAAAGCCTGAGTTTCCTTGGACCTGCTGATCTTGGGACTGAGTTTTCTGGGGCTTGGATACACTTAGCAGCCGCATTGCTTCCTAGGCCCTTGGGTTAGGAGTTGGGGGTGATTATGCTTGGTATCTGACCAGCGTGGAGGCCTGCTCTTTCTGAAGTTGGCTTTCTCCCGCTGCCCACATTTTTTTTTGTGTGTGTGTAGTTATAGCCCTGGTTTGGAGAAGGAGGAACCAAAAGCTTCTCCTAGACATCATCCAGGACATGTGTTTTGCCAGACCAAGAGTTTGGATGAGTTAATGGGTCGTGAACCTGACAGCGGCTACTGCTGACAATGTCAGTACAGCCATGAGCCAATGGCCCCTGGTGAAGTCCAAATTTGGCACCGGCATCTTTCCTCATTGCCATCCCACCAGGTCCCTTCTTCCTCATCATCCATATGAAGACTCAGGATGAGTTTGTAGGGATGCCACACTGAAGGCTCTTGAGTGACACACAGGGAGAGGATCCACCCTGGGTGTGCCTGTGAGTCAGATTCTGGCATTCTCAGAGCCGTCTTCGTCTCGCTGTTGAGACTCCAGAGTCAATTGCAGTTGCTCTAAGCTTCCCATTCCCCTTGCTGATGAGCAGCCCACCTACTGGCCTCATGGTCGATGTGGAGAAACTTACGAATACTCTCTCCTTTATCCCCTTGCGTGCAGCTCAAAGCATCGAGGACCAGTCTGCCTGTGGAGAAAGACTTTACACACTCACGAGAGACTAACTCCATTCCCAGAAAAGCTCACAGGCCACAGACAAGTGCTGTCCAACTCAGTCCCCACAGCAGCTCTGGAGTTGGGAGTTATGTGCACAGCTCTGTGTCTCTGGTGGCAGCAACAAGGCCAAGGACAGAAAGCAACCTAGTGACTGAGCCGGTGCTCACCTCAGGGGGAGGGCTGGAGGGTAGTAGATGACAGGAGGGTGTCCTGTGACTTGAGGGTTCAGGGACTACAAATGACTCTTACTCATAATCCCTTGGTCACCTACGTGACCAACCACGTGCCTACCACCTCCAGTGCACCGCTAGAAGGAAGCGTCTTGCTGCATCCTCAGAGGAGGGAGCTCATCCGAATTCCGTGCTCTCACAGGCTTTAGTCTTTGCACCAAACTAAAAAAGTCTTGCTCTTTTTGAAAGTTAAGGAGCAGAGATCTGTCTAGTGCTGGAGTGAGGGGGCAGCACTGGCTTCTACTGGATGGGTGCTTTCTTTGGGGGTACTCCAGCCTCTGGAGGGGTACCTGTTCCTGGTACCCCTGAGTCTGGCACACACCTGGCTCTCTGGCAGGCTGCCTCTGGCGTTTGTTGAGTGACTGAATGAGCACGTGCCTTTGTGGCACGCTCTCCTGAACATCTGTTTAAAGGAGGAAGTCTACCGTGGTTCAGGCTTAACTAGGAGCTGGGCATGCTCTCAGTAGGCCTAGAGAAGGTATCGGGTCATGCAGTGAGTTGGGAAGGTCGGGGCTAGCACAGGGCTTATAACAGCCAGCACACTGCCAGGAGTATCCTGTGTGTGTCTCCCAGTCTTATGGAGGGGGCTCACGTCTGAGTGGAAGGAGAGAAAAAGCTGGTAAGGATCTGAGGGATGGCTCTCAGGGACTGTTGTTTCTCTCAGGGGCAGGTCATTGGGCTCTCAAGCTGTGCCCAGTTCCCTCTCTGGGCCAAGGAGAGCAGCCGTGCAGATAAGGAGCTACCGTGAACAATTTCTCCAGCTCGGGTGCTGAGGGGAAGAGCTGTCACTCAACTTGGAACTCCATCGGGTCTTGGAGGTTCATCTGGGGCCCAGAGGTGCCCGTCCGGTTCATCTGGGGCCCAGAGGTGCCCGTCCATCTTTCCCTGGAGTTGACCACGGGCTGGGATAATAGTCCTTGGTCTCTCCAGCCCCAGAGCCCTGGCTCTGTCTGAGGAAGGCTCGGGTCCTTGCTTTGTACTGCCGGACCTGAACTCTGCTCAAAAGTGCTCGGTAGGCAGAATGGCAAGCAGGGGAAAGGCTTTCCTGCACTATTTTGGGCCCGCTGGCCTGAGCATGTATCGCTTACTGAAGCAGAGAATTGCCTGATGACTCATTTTCGTATATTTTCGTTTCCAAACATAAACAGTTTTTGCATATTTCCTGCAGATGGGGGGTTATATTTAATAATCTCTGTGTAAGAAGGCTGGAAGCAGCGGATAGGAAGTAGGAGGTGGCAGAGGAGTCGGGCAGCGTGACCACAGAGGTTGGGGGGGGGGGGGATCTGACGTGGGCTTTGAATGTAGGTGTGGATTTTAGCCTGAGGGAGCTTTGGGAAGGGAGAGGCGCAGAGCCGGATGGGACTGACTTGGGAGGTGGCTGAACATGGCCAGAGAGGCTTTAGCACCTGTTTCTGATTTCTAGGAGGAATGTTGGAGCATGTGTGACCCTAGGATAAAGTGATCCTCCTGCCTCTGCCTTCCTTCTGTCCTCGCTCTAGCTTTGGCCCTAGGTGCCTACACACCATCCCCACCTACAAATAGCTCAGGTCAAGAGCAGGGCTGTGTATCCACTGTCCTTCCCAACGAAGACAGTCACGGCAGCACAGTTGTTCAGGCCTTGGCCACCCAGGTTGGATTTGGGATCCTGTCCTAGGTACATTGCTGTTTTACCTTCCTTACAGTGGCTGAGATTTAGGCAGCTGATAATGCTGTAACCTGGGGGGATTCTGTTCCCCCAGACAATGGCCCCATTGCGTTGCTGCAGCTAAAGGTAGTTCTTACCAAACCACTATCTTTCAACTAAAACTCTTCAAAGGCTGGGGTGAAAACCTGTGAGCTCAAAGAATAGCAACTGGTTTTCACTCTTTGCTGGTGTCCTGGAAGTCACCCCCTTCCAGGATGCCTCAACTCAAAACCAAACCCACTTAAACTCCTCCCTGTTACTTCCGATCAACCAGTTACTAACCCTACCTCTCTGAGCCCTGGTTAATTTTATTTAATTAATGCAAATGTAACACATCTTTGCACAGTTAGCAAGTGCAGCACAAACAAATGTAGCACATCTTTACCCAGTTAAAGCTGTATTCTGCAGCATAAACAAACGTAACACATCTTTGCCCAGTTAAAATAATATTCCACAACAATTCAGTGGGTTTTTTTTGGGGGGGGTTCTTAAAGGCAACAAAACAAACAATAAAAATACAGTCCCAGGGGCTGGAGAGATGGCTCTGTGGTTAAGAGCACTGGCTATTCTTCCAGAGGACCTGGGTTCAATTCTCAGCACCCACTTGGCAGTTCACA
This sequence comes from Microtus oregoni, assembly GCF_018167655.1. Taxonomy (NCBI): domain Eukaryota; kingdom Metazoa; phylum Chordata; class Mammalia; order Rodentia; family Cricetidae; genus Microtus; species Microtus oregoni. The sequence goes on along the minus strand of NW_024543210.1, from coordinate 7,563,903 downwards.
GCTGTCTGTAACTCCAGTTTCAGAGGATCTGACACCTTCACACCAATGCACATAAGATAAATAAACTGTTAAAAAAAATACAGTCCCAGTCCTGTGACTTCCTTGCGTGGAAGCCCTGTAAGTCTCCACAGCCCCAGGATGAGATCCAGAACTCTGAGCATGTCGCTCAGGGCCTGTCTTAATTACTGTTCTCTTGCTGTGAAGAGACACCATGGCCAACAAATTCTTCTAAAAGGAAGCATTTAATTGGGGGCTTGCTTGCAGTTTCAGAGGGTGAGTCCATGATCATCATGGCAGACGAGAAGGCACAGTGGCACTGGAGCAGTAGCTGAGAACTTTCCATCCTAGTCCATAGGTGCTCAGTGGAGAGAGACTGGACCTGGCATGGAGTTTTAAAACTTCAAAGCCCACCCCCAGTGACACACCTCCTCTGACAAGGCCACACCTCCTAGTCCTTCCCAAACAGTTCCACCCGCTGATGGTCAAGCATTCAAACACATGAGCATACAGGGACCACTACTCTCTTTCAAGCCACCACAGGGCCTGTGGTGACCTGTCTGAAGGCTGGGTTATGTGTGTGCTGTTGATCTGCTGAGCACTTCTCAGACTCAATCTGACCCTTGCCCTTGGGTAAGCCCACCATCACCCAAAGCTGTACTGTAGCCTCCTGACTGCTTCACTGGTCCCTCCACACTTTCCACCAGGTACTCGAGACAGCCACTAAAACACCACCAACTCAGATGACCCTTGGAGGCACCCTGCCACACGCATACGCGGAATGAGGTCCAGACTTCTTACCCTAGTAGAGTAGGGTGTACTCACCCTTCCATGCCCCACACCCTCTGTACAGCAGCATCTCAGTGTCTTAGTCACTGCTCTGTTGCTGTGAGGGGACACCATGACCACAGACACTCTTATAAAGGAAAACATCTACTTGAGGCTTGCTCACAGTTCAGAGGTTTAGTCCATTATCACTACGGTGAGGAGCATGGCAGCGTGCAGGTAGACATGGTGCTGGAGGAGGAGCTGAGAGTTCTACATCTGGATTGACAGGCAGCAGGAAGCAAGAGTGAGGCACCGGGCCTGGTTTGAGCTTTGGAACCTCAATCTCCCAGGGACACACTTCCTCCATCGAGGTCACACCTACTCTGACAAGACCACGCTTCCTAATCCTTTCAAATAACACCATTCCCTGTGGGCCCATGGGAGCCATTTTCATTCAGACCACCACCATTAGGCTTGTGACCACGACAGAAAATATCCCTTCTGAGGCTACGTTCTGACAGGCAGCATAGCTTCTACTTGGCCTTCTTGAGACACTTATTCTTGGAACTGGTTGCTAGCTTATAACAGAGCGTAAGCCACCAGTGAAGTGGACCACAGGGCTCTGACTACAGCCAAGGTGAGCCATGTGAGCCAGCCTTCTTAGGAAAGAGCCCTCCATCCTGGGCCAAATGCGCAGCTGGGCAGATGAGTAAGCAGTTCATAGCCAAAGGAGCCTACAGGAGGTAGAAAGAAGGGGAGGGTGGTGGCCTGGGAAATGATATTATCTATGTATTTATTGTGTGCCTGGCAGTTTGAACACACAATGCTTTTCTGATATGGGAAACCAAGGCTCTGATAACAAAGCAAGACATATCTTTTATTCGTGGTCACTCTAGTGCAGAAGGGCCAGAGACAACAGAGACACCCACAGGTCCCCCAGGAGACCTACCCTCTCCTCCTTCCTTCATAGACCACAGGCCAGTGAGCCCTGTCTTGTCTGTCTTGACTGCCCTCCTGAGCTCATGGAGTTTCTTCTTGGGTGTTATGTTGGATGGACCTTGAGGAAGAGGATAATGTGGTGAGCTGGGGTCAGTGGGGACACTGGTCAGGAGCAGGTCAGTTGTCTCCCAGTTTCACTCTGCTGACCTTGGGGGGTCTTGCCTTTGTGAGTTTTTCAAAATCTGCTCTCACCGAAAGATCATCATTAGAGGAGCCAAGGAGCCCCCATCACAGAGCTTTAGGCACGGAGCTGGCACTCTGCAGCCTTGCTGGACGCTGGCTTGGTGTCTGGTCGGCCTGTCTGCAAAGAAGTGTTCCAGTGCCCTACTGACGTGTGGAGGGACCACGCCCTGATCATCTTGTCCCCGCAGCTCCCAAGAGCTAACTGGGCACTTTTCTTGCCTGGTCTTTTCTAGAAACGGTGGAAAGACTTTGTCTAGACCCAAGCTCTTGGCATACCCTCTCAGCTCTTGTCCCAGCTGGGCCCAGAGCCACTGAGAAGCTGACTTAGGGGGCTTCTGGAAGCCCCATTCCCCTTCCGCCCATGGATCTGGTTGCATGTGGAGAACAGGGACCTTGCAGGCTGCTTTCATGCTCAGTCCAGCTCCCAACAGGCTGTCTCTTACACTAGCGCAGGCTTTCAACTATGACATCACTATGAATTTTCTTTCTTCTGACTACAGAATGAGCCTGAGTCCTTACAGAAAATGCACAGATTGACAACGGAGCAAACAGCAGGTAGCTATGGTCACTGTTCTGTTGGATTTGTGCTTTCTGTATCTCTGCTTCTCTGATTTCCTCGACTTGTCTGCCTCATCTGTCTAATATTGTGATGGAAACTCTGGCCTTCTGTTCCTCTTCTCTACCCCCCCCCCCTTTCTTTCCTCTCTCTCTCTCTCTCTCTGTCTCTCTCTCTCTCTCTCTCTTTCTCTCTCTCACACACACACTCTCACATACATCAGGCTGGCTTCAAATTTGCTACGCAGCTGAAGATAACCTTGAATCTCTGATTCAATCACCTGAGTACTGGGCACCATCACACCTGATTCACGTGGTGCTGGGGGATGAACCCAGGGTGTGATGGTTGAGGTTAATGTCAAGTCAAATCCTTCATAGAGAGCATCACCTGATCACCTTGATACCGAAAGGCCCATCATACAGGAGGCACAGTTCGGTAGCAGCCCAGACGAAACGGCATGGCAAAAGGAAGATCGCTCGTCTTTTGCTTGTCTGGCCTTCCTTCTTGTTGCTGAGTTGGTTTACCCCTTTGCTGCTGATACCTACGCCGCTATCAGAACCAGCATTCCAGGCTTCCATCAAGGACAGAGGGTCAGTGACTCTCCAGAAACCTTCCAGGTTTTGGTGCCAAGTTGGGACTTTTGTGGCATCCAGCCTACTGGTTTCTCAGCCTCTTAGGTGTGACCCAGCCGTTGTTACTATTTCAACTTAAACTGATTTAATTATATATACCATTGGCTCTGTTTCTCTAGAGAGCCCTGGCAAATACGCAGGACTTCATGCTTGTTAGGTAAGCACGGTACCAACCCAGGTCCCGCTCCAGCCCCGATGAACCCTCTCTGAGGTTCCCAGCCCCAAAGGCTGCTCAGCAGATGCCGAGACCTCTCTTGCTGTTTCCTTAGTCTGCTCTCCTGTTTCTCTTTGAAGGACTTGTCTCCAGATCTAGCCGTCACATCTGCTGGTCCCTGACTGTCCACCTGTGATCAAGAGAGGACGAAAACTCTGGAAGAGAGACGCTTTTCTGTTCCAGACTGCCGCTTATCATTGTACCATGGCTTGGTGGCCATCTGGCCATTCTCTTGGGACACCAAAAGATCAGAGCCTGTAATTGCTTGTCCTGGACTGTACCCTTCAAAGAGGATGTCATGATCCACCGAGGAGCAGGACACTCAGATATGTGGGGAGGGCGAGGTGCTAGCCAGCTGCCAGGATACTGAGGGAGCATGGCAGGCTGGGGCTCCCCAGGATCCCTGTCAGACTCTCACCCTACCCATTTCTTAGCAGGGTGTCCCCCTGCTGGGTTGCTGACCAGCCACTGGACTTCATTTTTCACTGCAAAGCAAACCGGTTCCATTGGGTCTTCTACTGAGGTGGGAGGTGCAGTTTCATAAAAGCATTGAATTGGGTGGTGGGGAGGAAACTGCTAAGAGGGTGGATCAGTTTGTCCTTGTTTTCATGGTAGTTGCCATGGTTCCTAGAGTCCTGCCTCCCTAGAAACCAGTGGTCCAAGAGAAAAATCAGACCAGCTTATCTTCTAATGGACTTGTTTCTGCTCCTGCCATCACCTTTCAACCAATCCTTAGGTCGTCAGCTTCACCTGTCCCAGCTTTCCAATGGCCTTGATGATTCGGCTCTTGTCATTTTGGGGTGTGTGTGATGTGTAGCGGAGGAACACCTGTTTCTTCTTGCCTGCCTTCCTTGCCACCTTTAAATCAACGAAGTTTAATCTCTCAAACCAGTTTCCATCCATCATTTATCTTCTTCCAAAACCTTACTCCCATCCCTCCTCTGCTTTGCATCTTTCCCATGTTTGTCTCTTGGGTTGATAGTTCTGCAGTCCTGTTACCATCATCTGCAATTCATCCAATGGCTATTGACATTTTGTTTTATATTTAAGTGGATCAAACCCTTACCTCGCATGCTTTTCCCTACTTCCTTGCCAGCATCTTCAGGGGAACTGGCTGGTTTCAATGCATGGTAATTCATGGTAATTTTTTTTTGTGTGGGCTTGGCTATATTTGCCAGGTTCTCTTCATGCTTGAGGAGTCGAGTGCCATCTTTGGAGACTCTGGCTCCCTTGGTCACTCTTTCCTTACTGTAAGTCCCCAAAGAGACTACCCCACTGTTTCTTGGTGCTGACTTTGGCTGTGGAGCCATCTTGGCCAGCTGCAGGTTTTCCTTCTCATGGGCAACCTGCTTTTTCTACCTCTGTTTCAGGAGGACTCATTTTTATCCTTGAAGCTGTGTGCAGTAAGTGAGCACTGACAAAGTTCCTGGTTGTTGCAGAAGACAGTCTTCTAAGCCAAACGGCTGCCTTCTTCATCAGATCAACTGTGTCCATTTCAAAAGTCCATGGCGTCTAGCTTGTTAACTTGACATTCCTCATAGACGGAGGGGGTAGGGAGGGTCATTGGACCCTCACCTAAGAACCCAGCAGCTCCTCCCAGCCATCTGTATACAATTCTACTCTAATTGCCTAGGACCTTGGGGGTCTCAGGAGGTGCTAGGGGAAGTTAATTGAAAGGGGGACTCTGGTGTGGGAGAATTGTCTGTATTCTGTCAATCATGTATTTTAATAAAACGCTGATTGGCCAGGCAGGAAGTAGAGGTGGGTCAACCAGACAGGAAGTAGAGGTGGGGTGATGAGAACAGAAGAATGCTGGAAAGGAGGAAGCCCATTCCTCCCATTCCAGCCCAGGCCACCAAAGAAGCAACATGTGAGCTGCCCCAACTGAGAAAGGTACTGAGCCAGATGGCTAACATAGATCAGAATAATGGGCTAATATAAGCTACAAGAGCTAATAAGTAGCCTGAGCTAATGGGCCAATCAGTTTTATAACTTATGGAGATCTCTTGTGTGATTTTCTTTGGGGCTTGCCAGCTGTGGGGTATCGGGCAGGACAGATACCCCAACAAGCAAGCCCCTTCATGTAACAGGACTCCTCTTCTGCCATAAAGATGCCATTGTCCATGTTGGTTAAAGACTATACAGTGCAGCTGCGTTTGGTTTACCCACACTCCTGCCAGTGACCTGTCACCCGTGGTTTGTAAGTAAGCCCAAGGAACCTGTTTGTTCCCCTGGGTGAAGTTGTATTTCCGTTTGTCACTGGGGCCTTATGAGGAAGGGTAGATGTGGTTTATGTCTCCCCAGGGAAGGAATCCTCACAGCAAAGGCTAGGACCTGTTTTTCTAGAGAGGTTTGCAGACTATGCAGATTTTTGATCTGTTTAAAGTTGTCCGTGCGAATAGTGACACTGTGGTCTGGGTGGCATAGTGAGACCTTGGCCATAGCTTTTATGGTTGACAAGGCTGCTGCTCTTACAGAGGACCTGGCTTCAGTTCCCACCACTCACATGGCAGCTCACAACTGTCTGTAATTCCAGTGACTTGTAGGGAGTCATTGTTTCCAAAGACCCATTCAAGATCAGTGGGCCTGTGTGTTTTTGGAGGATGAGAGCATACAGGGAGGCCCGGGCAGGGAGAAGAGCAGGGCTGGACTGGATGTGGTGACATACACCACACCACTTCAATTCCAGCCCTTAAGAGGCAGAAGCAGGGGGCTGGAGAGATGGCTCAGAGGTTAAGAGCACTGGCTGCTCTTCCAGAAGCTCCTGAGTTCAATTCCCAGCAACCACATGGTGGCTCACAACCATCTGTAATGAGATCTGGCGCCCTCCTCTGGTGTGCAGGCATACATGGAGGCACATGGAGAATGTTGTATATATAATAAATAAATAAATCTTTGAAAACAAAAGAGGCAGAAGCAGGAAGATGGCTGTGAGTTCTGGGCTAGCCTGGTCTATATGGCAAGTACCAGGCCATCCAGGGCTATATAACAAAAAACCTGTGTCAACACAGCAGGGAAATGAGCAGGGGCTGGTGTGGGTGATTGGATGGATGCTTGGCGTACTCAGATTGCGAGGTGTGTTCAGCAAGGACCCGTTTGTCACCTCTGAGGATGAACAGCACAGATAAAGAGGTGGGCAGGGTGGAGGGGTGTTGTCTGAGTGCATGGGACCAATTCTTGTATGATCTGTGCTGGGTGGAGCAGTCTGAGCTTTAAGACCCACGGGGCGTGTGGCTCAAACACCCCCTAGCAGCCCTAGACTTTATGGGTCATATCACTCTTGCACCCTGTTGGGACACTCTTGGTCTCAGGCTCCTGTGAGTCACATGATCTACAGACCACCAGCGGACGTGGGGGAGAAGACTGGTCATTCCAAGCTCACTGGACCCAGTGTGGGATCTATAATCGACAGCAAGTGGACAGTATGGATCCTGTAGCTCCTACGAGTCCTCTTAGGGCCGATCCTGGGCCTGTGTGCATCTGCAGAGCTAACGCTGGCTGCCCCTCTCCCACCTTTCCCTGCCCTTCTCTTAACTCTTCTATTGTTCAAGGCTATGTAGTTATCCACTTGTGTCTGCAGAGGAACTTTTGAAACACAAGTTGTATCTTGGCATGCCCAACACACCATAGGTTCTCAACAAATTTGTGTCAAATGGATAAATGCGCCCACCGAAAGGCAAGCGGTCTCCTGGTCCTCAATGGTGGCCCTCCATGCACCCACACACCGCAGGGCACACGTGGGAGCCCACACACTGCAGGGCACACATGGGAGGCATACCTCTTGCTCATCGGCCTCTCTTGAGCTACCAGGATTCATTCATAATCACACAGTTAAGTAAAATTTATGTTTGGTGGAATTAGCTGGGCTCCCCAAGGGCAGCAGAAACCAGAGGGACTGTTCCATTTCAAAGTCCCCACTCCCCGTTTAAAATAGTTTACCATTCTTTTGTGGCACTGGTGGCGGAAGTCCTGGAGGCACACGGCCGCTTATTTACTGATCCACAGATGACGGATGGTAGATCCCTGCTTCTTTTGGACGGGATAACTTGAACAGCTTGTCTGCACCTCTCCACTCGGACATTAAATCAACATGGCTCTATTAGTGGCCTTGGGATGCCAGCTGAGCTGTCTCTGAGCCTGTCACCGTGATGTCTTCATCTGTAACCAGAGCAGACGTGAGCTCCTGGCAGCTTCAGGAGGTGACAACAAATCCAATTAGCCCCTCTCCATGGCGCCGCAGTACTACTGCGAAACGGCCTGACAGGGAGAGCGACTGCGGTACCCTGCACAGTGGGACACAGCATTTGCAGGGAGGGGTGGGAGGGGGGAGGAAACAAAGGACTAAGCTTAATTGTTGGAGTCACTTTCTGCACGAGTGGAGACCCCGTGCCAGCTCGGCCTGTACCAGCCAGCCCCTCCCATCCTCGTGTGGCTGACATGGCTGCCAGGAACCCAGCTGATAGCCAGTCCCTACTTGGAAACCTTGCTTGACTTTGATGGTGTTTGTCTTGGAGGACAATTAACGACCCCATTCTCTTCTTCCTCTTCTAGGCTTCCCTCCTTATTCTCAACATCACTCCTTACCCAGAACCCCCTGCAAATGTGGGTGCCTGTGGGAAACCAACACAGGGCACCTCTCTAAGTCAAGGTGGGTGCCCCAAAGCAGACAGATGTTTTCTGATGGAGGTAGGGTGGAGGTGGAGCTAGGGACACTCAGGGAGAACAGGGCAGGAGACACAGGGAAGGAGTCTGCAGCCTGGGGCATCTGGGGCTTCGTGCAGGAGTTGGGGAAGGGGAGCCTCTGAGAGCTGAGGTTGGGACTTTGGCTGCATGTGTGAATGTGGGGGAGGATCCAGGTGAAAGAAGAAAGCCAACACACTCCAAAGACACAGCCCAAATGGTGGGAGGAGCTCTTGGGAGGGGGGACCCGGGGTTCACAGGTACTTCTAAGAGAAGCACAGTGCTGGCGGGTTTGGGGGTCATTTACTCTCCAAGAATGACTTCCTTGTAAGGCATGGGAGGTTCTCAGTCATCCTCCAGGCTCAGAAGGCCTTTCTGGAACCAAAAAGAGCCCAGGAGAAAATAAGGAGGGGGGCAGGTATGGGGGGACAGTCCTACGAAAGGGACCCCTGAAGTCTCAGATATGAATGGGAATTGCAAGAGGGGGGCCAAGAAAAGGAACAATATAACAAGAATAGAGCAGCCACTGACCACTGCAGCTGTCCAGTCTGCGTGGCCTTACCCCTACTCCTCCACCATGATGGAAGGATGGAGTGATGGATGGATGGTACCGAGGAAGAAGTTGTAGAAAGCAGGCACCCTCCTTGGGGACTAATGGAGCCAGTAGGCCTCTCCTGAGTCTGGGGTCCTTGCACACCCCATTCATGGACTCTGAGCCTCCCTCGTGTTTACCTTTATGACACCGGGTGAGAGGCAAGTGCCTCCGGGGCTACAGCGGGCAGCAGAGCGAGAAACTCAGAGACTGACGGTGCTCGGCCATCATCTTCCTTCCTGTTTCCGTGCCCCTTGTGGTCTTCACTTTCCTGCCTCTCTGGTGAACACCAGGAGGGGAAAGAAGCAGGGCCCTGCCTGCAGGAGAATGCCTCTGGAGTTCAGTGGTGTGAGCTAGGCCAAAGTCACATTCCAGGCAGGACTCAGTACTGCGTTCTTGCTGGAGGGAGGCAGCGGGTGGGAATCTGTGGGCCTTGCTGTTGGAGCCAGCAGGATTCCAGTCAATGGCTAACGGCTGGCAGCGCAGGGGTCTCTGCTGCCAGCTCCGTGGTGCTCTGTTGCTTTCTGCCACAAGCTGATACCATCTACCTGTAGGGGCTGGCAGCACCAGGGCCCTTGGGGTGAGCGATAGAGAGAAAAGAGGCTGGGAATAGGGGAAGGGACCAGGAAGTGGCTTTGTGGTCCTTTTTTGGGAAGCGGGCTGTTGAGAATGTACATCATCACACTCCAGTTCATCCCAGATTAATTGGGCAGGATATAGAGGCAGCTGGCCGGCGCGAAGAGCGGTGGAAGACTCGGCGGGAGCCGGATCACCGGACAGCTTTTGGAACCGGCCCCAGCGCTGCCAGGCACAATTATTTTCAGCAATATCTTAGGATTGTGGACTTTGGCATGCAGTCTAAGCACTTATTTGCCATCTCACAAACTGATGTGATCCTTGATGCAAGATGATATTCTGAGGCTGGATTTGAGGGCTTCGGCCTTTGTCCCCTGCTGTGATAATGGGCCATTTTGGAGGGAGCTGTGTGTGTATTGGGGGATGGGGTAGAACAAGGCTGGGGTACCCAAGGGACAGCTCACAAAAGGTCTTGGAGTTGACCTGCAGTCCTGTGCCAAAGGGGTGCTCCCCTAATTTCAACCATTAGTGCCTCCCCCAAACCTTGCATGGCCCCCAAGATTTGGTCAGGTAGTCTCGTGTCTTCCCACTGTGCTGTTCCTATTTAGGTTTGTAGTGTGGTAGTTTCTTACTACTGGTTACCATGAGACTAGGCACTCCTTGGAGAATTGTGTATTGTCATCTCATCCCTCCAATACAATACACAGCAGACATACAGTGTTTGGGCAATTGGCCACCATTGCTGGGAGGCTGAGGGTTAGCCTGGGGTCTTACTCCATGGTAGAATGCTTGTCTAGCATTTGCAAGGCCTTGGGTACTGTCCCTGGCACCACTGCACAAAAATAGAAGTGTTGAAAAGAATCTTTTTAAAGATCAGTAGAGCTGGAGAGACAGGTCAGCAGTTAAAGGTGCACGCTGACCTCCACATGTGTGCTTTGGCTTGGGGAGCATTTCCAGAGGAGGCAACACCATTGACTGGCTCTCTGTTTCCCGAGTGGGTAGTTCTTTCTCTACGCTTAAGCAGGAGCATAGAGGGCAAGCAGGTGAGGTTTGTCTAGAAGGAAGGTAGCCAGGGAAGATGGGCATGGCCTCTGGACTCCTATAGACCTTTATCCTGCTCAGATCAAAGGCTCTCTGCCCTTGAAGCCCAGAACAAGGGCCATGTTCAGTCTCCTGCAAAGGAGTCTCTGGATTACAGTCAGACTGACAGTAATCCATGCTTTCCTCTCCATCTGCTTCAGTGGGGATGTAGAAGGATCCAGAGAGGCGTTGGAAAATGGAGGTCCCGAAGCCTTGGGCTCTGAATAAGGAGGCATCGTGAGGGACCTCAGTAAAGGAGTTCGGAATCCAGGGGCTCAGGTGGAGGGGGCAGGAGTCAGCGAGAAGGACCTGGTCCAAGCCACGGGAAGGTTTTTGTCTCTTGCTTTCTCCAGCTGTGGGTGCAGGATCTTGACCTCTGGATAGCAGCCCTGCTTAGCTGTGAAGCCACAGGGGATGGGATCATTCAGGAGAGGTCCAGAGATGCCCAAGGTAGTTTTCTGCTGGGTGGCGTGGTCCATGTGTAGGCTTCATGATGGCAGGAGCCATAGTCATTGTATCACCTGATTCAATGCTTAGGATGGTGCCACCCATACAAAACATACTCAGTAAATGGCTAATTTAGCCACATCTCCCCAGCTCCCCATTTGGGGAACCGCCTCAGTTGCCTTATGTCTAAACAGGTGTGGTTTGAAAGAAAATGTCCTCCAAAGGGAGCCGCACTATTAAGAGGTGTTGGCTCTTTGGAGGAAGTGTGTCACCATGGGGGTGGGCTTTAAGGTCTCTTTTGCTCAAGCTTCCCTCAGTGTGACTTTTAATTGACTTCCTGTTGCCTGCACCATGTCTGCCTGCATGTTGCCATGCTCCCCTTCATGACAATAATGGACTAGACCTCTGAAAATGTAAATAGGCCATCCCAATTAAATGTTTTCTTTATAGAGTTGCTGTGGTCACGGTGTCTCTTCACAGCAATAAAAACCCTAACTAAGACATCAGGAATGTCCAGTCTGAGTCCTGTGGGTCACATCCGTCCCAGGATAGCTATGACCAAGACCAAACACACATGCAAATGATGCCATACTGTAATGTGGAAAAGCTGGAGACCTTGGCCTCTAAACCACGACTGTTTCCTGTTTTATCCAGCTCTAGAATGGTAGCAACATGGCCTTTCTGACAGGACAAGTTCAGAGGAAGACTCCACAGAAATGAGCAACATTAAAAGGACAAAGCTGCCACCTGACGTAGCAGGGTCTCCCGTGGGAACCTGGGTCCTATGTGTCACTGACTGCCTCGGCCAGTCCCTCCTCCTCTCCCTCCATTCTGCCCACTTCTTCTCCAGTTCTGAAATGGCTCTGCATGTTGGCTCGTGGGGACATGCATGGGCCTGAGCAGTCCGCCCGTCTTTCCTTCCATTAGACACAGTGTCATCCTCTGCCCAACCTCAGCTGTACCTTACACCCTCCTCCTCCCCACACGGGCACCATGTCTCATCTCAAGAACGCAGACCTCTTAATTTTCCGTCCACATATTTATATGCTTGTGTATATGCAAATCATATGCTATTATGGTCAGTGAAGTAAGCCAGACGCTTCATGATACCGTGCGTGGAATCCGAGGCCATTGATCTCGTAGTGAGTGTAGCAGTGATAAGCAGAGGCTGGGGGTGGGGTGGGGGATGGGAAGAGTTGGCCAGTGGATATGAGTGACATTGAGATGGGAAGAGGAACTTCTGGAGTGCTGTGTGCAGGAAGGGCAATAGAACATGATAAAGTCATATAGATTTGGGAATGGTCAGAAGAGAGGATTTTTGGACGTCTTCAGCACAAGGAAATGTCAGCTGTCGCAAGTGGTGGATACATGTAGTACCTTGATCAGGTCTTTCCACAGTGTGCTTTATTTTTATCCCATCATGTGGCACCCTGTGATTGTATGTTATTGTTATATGCTGTTAGATATAGAACAAATGGGCCAAGGGTTGGGGATGGCTGGGTGGGAACAAGTGTTTGCCACACAAGCCTGAGGGCATGAGATCTACCCCTGGGACCCTCGTAAAACATGGGGTTTGGTGGTCCACATCTGTATTCTCAGAGATGCTGCATTGACGTAGGGTGGGGGAAAACAGTAGTAATCGGCTTGGTGACCTGAGGCCACCTAGCCTGGAGTATGCAGCATAGCAACAAAAACAAGAGAGGCCTTGCGTGCCTCTGAACCAAAGTGGTGGAGGGAACTGACAACCACAGGTGTACTGTGGTACCCAGGCACCCAATCTCACACACATACAGTCATCCGGAAAATAACTAACTACAAAACATTTCCTTAAGAACCACCTGCTATGTATTTACTTCCTACAACTTGAGTCTTCCCAATCAACACGGCCTTCAGTTTATCCAAGTTGTATAGGGAGAGCTCTCTGGTTCATGGACGATTCTCCCAGCCGCAGCCATGGGTTCTGCTGTTTGAGAGTCATGTAGCATGGTGCTGTAATGAACATTCTTGTACCTGTCAGTTTGTAGAAGCTGCTGGGTAGCGGGGTGGTGGCTGGAAACCCCTGGCTGTTCTCATCGGAGAGTCTACACCCCGACTTCATGGTTCTTGACCTCTTTGACCCACAGAATGAGGCAGATGGAATGTTGTGAGACTTTGGGAGCCTGGCTTTTAGGACTTGGTGCTCCCGTGGGATCTGCTGGGAACACACTGTCTGTGAGTGGCAGGAGCTACATCCACTTCTGCAGCCATAAGTAAGTTACCTGCTTGGCCTCCCGTGACCACCAGAAGCTGGAGTTGCCCTTTTCTTGACTCTGTCCCAGACTCTCTTCAGGGTATAGGTGGTTTTAGGAAGAACAACAGTCAGGCTCAGAGACCTGTTCATAGATACCTGATAGGTATCTAGCAGGAAGGAGGGAAGAGAGATCAAGGAAGGGTGTGGTTTTAAGAGCCATCCTGAGCCCAGGCTTTATTCCTGTGGCCCTGAGGAGAGGAAGTTGTGAGGAGAGAGCAGGACTCATTTCTTTTCAGATCTTCCTTCTCTGGGGCAGGGGTATGCTCCCTGAGGAGCTGGCGGGGTGGGGGTGGGGAGGACATCAATAATCCCTTAGGTACTGGGCACTGAGGCCTGGGTCAGCCGGGCCTGGTATGACAATCAGTTTGAAAGGTCAGTTTGCCACACTGAGTCACCTTGGAAGAGAAACTGAATGGGGACTACCTAGGTCCCCCTCTCTGGGCATGGTTGTGAGGGATTATTCTTGCTTGTCAATTGATGAAGGAAGACCCAATCCATTGTGGAGAGCACCATTCCCTAGACAGGCATCCTGAACAGTGTAGGAGACCCTTTCCTTTCAACTTAGCATTCTCTTTCCACAAGCCCAAAGGCAAGAGTGATGCTACACACTCCTGTTGTCCTATGCTCCACTTCTGCATGGCTCCTGGGACATACACCTACACACACAGACACAGACACACAGACACACACAGACACAGACACACACACACACACACGGAGCTGTATATAAATTAATAGGCCCCAGAGCCAAGAAGTGCTGCCCTGGGGACTGCTGGTCATCTCTAGGATGCCCTGGTAACCATGGTCTCTAGGTCAAGGCAGTGCTTCAGAACCCACTGCAACCTACCAGTGGGCCTGAGTCTAGGTCCTTGTTCACAGAGAACGAGCTTCTAAAGCACAGGGATCTGGGAGGAGCCAAGTATGTTCTGAGGAGAGGGCTGGGGCTCAGTTTCTATGCTAGGCCTTGGATCATCCACGATGGGCCTTCCATATATTACGGGAGAAGTGACCAGCAACAGATTATCATGGGGTTCCTGCTGCTTTTATGGAAGGAGTCTTCTTTCCATGGTTGTGAAAAGAACATTCCAGAAGACATGCATCTCCTGGTGGAATTTGGGACTTAGGAAAAAAACTAATAATGAAAATGGAACTCCAGCTTTGTAGATGCTAACCAGGTTCTCTATCACGGAGCCACCCCCCGCCCAGGTCTTTGGACAGAGTAACCTTGATGTTCCTGAGGCTGGTTCCTCACTTTAGGGTTCATTCACGTCATTGTCTTTTCCAGAGTCTCTTCTTTGTCTTTTGTTCCAAGAGGTCCCAGATGGGAACAAGGTGTCCTTTTCACATTAGCCCACTCTGCTCCAGCCCCCAGCCTTCTCTACTACTACCTCCCCTGCCTGTCCATCCCCACATCTTCTGGTGAACTCCTCTATTAGTCACTGATCCATTGCTGTGAAAAGACACCATGACCACGCCAACGCTTATAAAGGAGAACATTTAACTGAGGTGGCATCTTACAGTTTCAGAGATTTTGTCCACATGATCATGGTGGGGAACGTGGTGGCATGCAGGCAGACATGGTATTGGGAAAGGAGCTGCTACATGCAGATAACAGGCCGTAGCCATGAGTGTCACACTGAGCAAAGCTTAAGCAAAATAGACTTCAAAGACTGCCCCACAATAGCACACTTCCTTCAACAAGGCCACACCCACTTCAACAAGGCCACACCCACTTCTTCAACGAGGTCACACCCACTTCAACAAGGCCATACCTCCTTTTCCCTTTGGGGAAAGAGGGACATTTTCTTTCTTTTCTTTTTCTTTTACTTGTTTGGTTTTTCAAGACAGGGTTTCTCATCAGTTGCTATGGAGCCAGACCTGGAACTCGCTCTGTAGACCAGGCTGGTCTTGAACTCACAGAGATCTGCCTGCCTCTGCCTCCCAAGTGCTGGAATTGAAGGTGTGCACCTCTACCACTCAGTGCCATTTCTTTCAAACCACCACATCACCTGTGTTGGCTCTTCTCTAGATAGTCAGGAGGGTAGATGTGCCAAGTCCCACCCACCATCTCTCTGCAACCAATGATAGCTAGGTTTGAAGTCCTGCCTCCTGCCCACACTGCTTTCCTGACCCCTGATCTGGACACCTATTGTTTGTCTTTCTCTCCTGCCCAGACCACATGATGAACACTTTCTAGCTGGCCTGCTTTTCCTAGCTTTCTAGTGATTTGCCCCCAGAGTCAAGAATCTCCTGTCTTCTCTCCATGAAGCACATCCTGGCATTGTTTCCTTCTTTCATACTTTGGTGCTGACTGTAGGCATACACTTGACCTTGGTGCTGACTGTAGGTGCACACTTGACCTTGATGCTGACTGTAGGCATACACTTGATCTTAAAGCTTTTAGCCTGATTTCTAATACTCCTTTCAAAGCTGCATGCTAGTTAGTTCCTCCCAGCAGCAGGCCATTGGAGACAGAGTCCAAGTGACCCTGTCCCCCAGGTGGGGCTGGGTGCAGGGACTTACACACTGCACCCAATTTATGTTTAAGCAAATAATAACAACAACAATTAGCTATTCCTTTGAATGGGTCCAGGAAAGATATATTAGGGGGCTGGTATTGATTGTAGGGTAGCCACAGAGGGCACGGGAGCCTTCCTAGGGTCCCCGTGGTCAGGACCTACATTCCAGTCTGGAGCCATTGTGCAGCACCACCACATTCTTTCCTGCCTTTATTCTCCTCAGGTTTGGGTCTGTCCCCTGGGGCCAGTACAGCCACCATCTGCCTGTTTCACTGTGGCCCATCTCCTGCTGTTTGCCTGGTAAAGCTTGGGATCTGGGAGTAGTCAGAGGGATCTTGGGTTGGAGTTTATGGGCTTTGGAACCAGCTCCCCAGCTGTCATCATGGCTGGCTGTTGCCAGCTCCTGCCATGTTTAGTCCTCCCACAGCCATGGATTGGGTAGGCACATCCTCGGCTAATGGCTCCATCTAGGGGGAGCAGAAAATCCCAGCCATCTTGGGGACTGCTAATGCCACCTCTGGGTCTGCCCTCTGGAAGCTGTTTAGAACCTCGCTTCACAGGCCGGCAGTTTTTATGGTTGCCTCCCTTATACACTGCACCCAATTTATGTTTAAGCAAATAATAACAACAACAATTAGCTATTCCTTTGAATGGATCCAGGAAAGACATAATTTGAAAGGACCAACAGGCTGGAACTGCTCCTGCTCTTCCTTGGGGACAGCGTTGGGAAGGGACACAGCCCTTTGGTCTGGGGATTTGTGGCTCATGGTTGTCACACAAGTTGAAGGCCAGCTGCACTTTCTGGGACTCTGAGCCTCAGCGTGGCCAGGAAGGTTCAAACATACACACTCCAAAGGAGTTAAACCAAAAATTGACAGACAAGCAAACAGATCAAACACGACACTTCAAAGAGAAAGTGAGTCATGAGGAAGAAGCTGAGGAGCCTCCCAATACCCAAAGACTCTGAAACAAAGGCTGCCTGCACGTGCCCAGGGCTTGGTTGCCTCCGACTCCTTGCCCGGAGCATTGGGAACCTGTCTGCTGGGACAATGTGACCAGTTACTGCCCTCTCCGTGCCCAAGCACTCAGAGGGGCTAATTAGTGCTTTTAATATGCAAATTAGAGCCTGGGCAGATTAAATCTAGGGAGGGAAAAAAAAAACCCAGCTGGTGAATATGTTATTTTAATTACAACTCCAAAGGAGATGCTGGTCTGGTTTAAGAGGGTAGCAGGCTGGTTGGGTGTGAGGCTCTGGTAGTGGGGCCCCGTGAATCGGGGAAGCTCCACGCCACAAGGTCTTGGCTAGAAAGGCAGTGAGGGGCTGGCGGGGGCTGAATGGAACAAGCCCATATCCTAGACAGGCACCCACCAGTTGTGCAAGAAACCTCCCAGTCTCCTCAGTGATGACAGCAGAACTTTGGAAAGAACAGACTCATTCATTAATTCATTCATTCACTCCACCATCCCTTCAATGGATATTTCCTGGCTGTCTATCGGGTAACAGGCACTGTGCCAGGTGTTGGGAATAGTATGGCCAGAAGAACAGCAAGGCCCTGTCTAAGGGGACTTGCGTTTATGTGGAGGAAGTGTTGAGGCAACAAGTGACACAAATTAATAAAAACACAATTGCAGAATGGCGGCGATGGTCCAAAGGGCGGTAGTCAAGTAAGGAGGGGCAGGAGCCAGCGAGCCTTACTCGGTGAAAACGGAACTTCACAGTGATGTGACACTCGAGTTGAGACCCAGAGGATAAATGTGGGCTCAGGTATGATAAGGACAGTGGGTGTCCCCTCAACCCTCCCATGGGGCATTGATTCAGTGCCATCAGACTTGAGAACATTATAGAAATGGTGGAAACGCAGGCAAGCTGACCCTGACTCAGCTTCCTTTTGCAGCTAAACCGAGGAAGAAAAGCCTCCCAGGGAAGTCTCCACTCCCCACTCTCCTTAGCATCCCTCTGTCTACTGAGACTCGAGACCCCACTGTGGTGGATATCCCTAGAAGGCTGTAGGTGGTTCTGCACAGGGTCCCCTTTGGGGCTCTTGCTCCCCATGTCTCAGCTGGGAACCCTACTGCAGGTTCCTACCATCTTAGACACTGAAGTGAGAGCCTTTCTAAAAATTCGCTGCTGGGGCCTGAACCCCACAGGCACCTTGTCCCCAGCATTGTCCCTGTAGCCAGCAGACCACGGTAAGGCCTGAACTGGCTGCTCTAGTTCTCTGGTCCGGTGCCTGACTTTCTGTGTGACTTTGATTTCTATGGGAAATGACAAAACCAAACTCAGAGATCAAGGTGTGTCATCTCTAGTCCCATGTGGAGGTACACAAGGTCCACTTTCCTGGGTAAAGGAGCCAAATAAAGGAAAAGCAAATTAAAAATTCATTCTTCACCAACTTGCCTGCAGGCAACAGGGGGAAAATTCCTTGCACAGCATGTGAGTGAAGAAGGGGTGGCCTGATAAGCAGCAGGGGTGGGGGCGAGGGTGTAGAGGGAGGAGATAGACTGGGAGAAAGAGAGAGATGGGGCAGAAAAGGAGGAAGAGAGAGGGCATGAAGGAGAGAGAGAGAGAACAAACACCAACAGGGAAATAGACAGATAGTGGAGAAAAGAGATGAGAGACAGAACAGGCAGGGGAAGAGAATGGGAGAGAAATGCAGAGGGGAGGGGAGAGGTATAGGAGAAGGGAAAGGAGGGGGGGAAGAGGAGGAAGAATCGGAAAGGGGATTGGAGGAAAGGAAAAGAGAGGAGATACCAGCAGCGCTGGGTTTGGGAAAACAGGACGACCCTGGTGTAGGAAGGTGGAGGGCTACTACAGACAGAGGATCCCCACAAAGACCCTGGGGTTGAGTCAAGTGGGGAAGTAGGGCGGTTGACAGGAGACTGGATCAGCAAGAGTCTGAGTTTTGTCTTGTTTTTTGGTGTTGTTGCTTTAGTAAAATACCCCCAACAAAAGCAACTTCGGGGACAGGGGTTTATTGCCGAGAAGTCAAGGTGACAGGAACTTGAAGCAGCTAGTCACATCTACAGTCAAGGGCAGAGAGTAGGAACGCAGGCAAACCTGTGGTCTGCTGGTTTCCTCCATTGGTACACAACCCAGGCTCCCCTGCCTAGGGAATGGTGCCACCCACAGTGAGCATATCTTCCCACGAATCAAGACCACTTTTCACAGGCATGCACACAGGCTAATCTAATCTAGACAGCCCCTCACTGAGAGTCCCTTCTCAGGTGATTCCACATTATGTCAAGTTGACAAAACCAACCATCACCTTCCTTTCCTTTCCTTTCCTTTCCTTTCCTTTCCTTTCCTCTCCTCTCCTCTCCTCTCCTCTCCTCTCCTCTCCACTCCACTCCTCTCCTCTCCTCTCCTTTCTTTTCGTTTCCTTTCCCCCTCCCTCTTTTGTTTGTTCATTTTTTTTTTTTTTCAAGACAGGGTTTCTCTGAGTAGCCCTGGAACTCACTCTGTAGGTCAGGTTGCCCTCAAACTCAGAGATCCACCTGCCTCTGCCTTCCAAGTGTTGGGATTAAAGGTGTGTACCACCACTTCCTGGCTCCTTTTCTAGTTTATGAAATAATTTTAGAAGTATTGGCATTAGTTCTTCTTTGAAGGCCTGGTAGACTTCTACTATAAATCCATCTGGTTCTGGGATGTTTTAGTTGGGAGAACTTTTATTATTGCTTCAATTTCATTGCTGATTATCAATCTAGTTATTTATTCCCTCGTGGTTTAACTTTGGTATGTTGTACACATCTAGGAATTTATTAATTTCTTTTAGGCTTTAAAAATTTAATCAAATAAGCTACGGAGAAACCCCGTCTCCAAAATCCAAAAAAAAAAATTTAATCAAATATAGGTTTTTAAGATATGTCTTTATGGTTTTCTGAATTTCATTGATATCTATTGTAATTTTTCCCTTTTCATCTCTCTAATTTTATTAATTCGAATTTCTCCCTTTTGTCTTGTAGCTAATTTGGCTAAGTGTTTGTCAATCTTGTTTATCTTTTCAAAGACCGAACTCTCCATTCATTGAGTCATTTTACTTTTTTCCTATTTACGTTTTGCCATTTCCTACCCTGATATTATCTCTCCCTAGCTACTGCTTTGGGTTTGGTTTCTCTTGTTTTTCCATGGCTGTGAAGTACACAAGTAAATTATTCACGTGAATACTCTCTGACTTTTTTTGTGTAAGCAATTAGCACTATGAACGTTCTTCTTAAGATGGCCCTCACGGTAGCCTATAGATGTTTGTACACTGCACTTTCACACCGAGTGAAAATTCAACTTGAAGATGTTTGCCAGTCCCTCTTCTTTCTTCAGTGGCCGGTTCACTGGCGGCAGAGTGCTGTTTAGTCTCCACGAGTGTATGTCCATTCTGCAGGCTTTCTTGCTGTTAACTGCTAGTTTCATCTACCTGTAGTCAGGTAGAGCCCAGATGTTATTTCCTTAGCTCTCCACCTGTCAAGGCCTGCGCTGTGCCCTAATACAGAAGCTCCTTCGGAGATAGTTCCCAGAGCTTCTGAACAGAATGTGTAGTGTTTAGGAGGAGTGCTCTGCAGATATTCATTAGGTCCATTTGATTTATGGCATTAATTAACTTCAATGCTTCTTTGTTTATATTTTGTCTGGATGACCTCTCTGCTGGTGAGAGTGGGGTATTGAGTCCCCGCCATTACTGTGTTGGGGTTAATCTGTAGCTTTATCACTAGCAGTGTGTGTTTGGGGCACCCGTGTTTGGTGCACATATGTTTAGAATTGTCATATCCTCTTGATACACTGTCCCTTAATGAGTACAAAGTGACCTTGTTTTGACTAGTTTTGGTTTTTTTCTATTGTGCTAGATATTTGAATAGCAGTAGATGCTTGTTTCCTAGTTTCTCATGCTCAGAATCCCTTTTTTCTGTCTTTCTACCCCAAGGTGTTGTCTATCTTGGATGATAAGGTATGCTTTTTGGAGGCAGAAAACACAGACACTGTTTTCTAATCTAATCTGCTCATCTGCATCCTTTCCAGGGGACTGAAGTTTGGCTCTCACTCAGCATCCACATCAGGTGACTTACAACCACATAACTCCAACTTCAGTGGAATCCTCTGCCCACTAATGGCCTCCAAGAGCATCTGGACTCACATGCACACAGTCACACATGACACGCATAGTTAAAATGGATAGAAGTTTAAAAATATTCAAAATTATTATTGGAAGATGCACATAGATTTTTGTCAGTTTTGTGGCAGTGTCCTTATCCTCGTTAGTATCACTTACTTTTCCCTGTGGCCTCCTGCATGTGTTTAACCTCCTATTTGGTTCAAAGAATTTCTTCCAGTATCTTCTGTAGAGCTGTCTTAGTGGTAACCAATTCTTGTTTTGTTTTGTTTTTTCCCATGGAACGCCCCCCCCTTCATTTATAAAATATAGTTTTTCTGGGTACAATATTCTGTGTAGTGATCTACGATCTTTCAAAAATGCAGACTGCATCTCTCCAAGCCCTCAAGTTTTAAAGTTTCTATTGAATAATCAGATGTTATTCTTATGGCCCTGCCTTTACATGTGACCTGGGTCTTCCCTCTCATGGTTTTCAATAATCTTTCTTTATTCTGTGTTTTTAATGTTTTAACTATAATAGTCATGAGGAGTTTCTTTTCCAATCCTGTCCACATTGTGTTCTGTGGCTCATGTTCGTGCATGGGTATCTCTTAAGACTTGAGAAAGTTTCTTCTATGAGTTTACTGTGTCAGAGGCCACGGGAATTGCAGTAGGCGACAGCTAGTGTTCACCCACTGGAGGAGCGATTCTCTGATGGAGGAGAATCCTGTTCAGGCTGGGCATACAGGACCACTGCCTCTGGAAACTGTTGCTCCTGCCTGTAACTTCACATTTGCTAAAGCAGCTATGGTATCTCCTGGTATCTGCACTGTAGTGTGTAATCTCACATGATATGTATAATCTCATGATTGCATCACAATCTTATCGGCACATATTCCTGTGGATGGCCAGGAAGATGACTTCTCATTTAGTTGCATAATTTTGATAAATAGGAAATATACTAGGATATGCTTCATCGCTAGATCTATTGTCCCACGAGGACAGTAAGACACCTGAAAGCCTGCTTTGTCCCTTTTACCCAAACTACAGACAATTAGCTCATTTTCACCTTAGTGCAAGTTCATACAGACTGAACGTTTCTGCAAATGGACCATAAGTTAAAAACCTTACAGATGTGCACAAGGTCAGAGTTGCAGATGTCTAACCAAGGTCATTAATACAAAGCAAGCTAAAAAATGATGCCAATTCTTCACTTGCCAAGCCTGGCTGATAAAGACCTATGTCTCGTGGCTTGTCTCACCCGGCGCTGTGTCCCCAGCCTCTGGCCACTGTCTCACACCCGAAACCTTGAAACCTTGCATTGCCATGGTAAAGGTCTCTGTCCTTACTGTTTACCCAAGGAATGTGCTATGGCCAATGAGGTGTAATTCTTGTCAGTTTTTTTCTTATTGCCTCAAGCCTCCTGTAAAAAATGTATTTAAGCTAGATGAACAAAGAAGCAGCGGAGAATTGGAGCGGAGAATTGAAACAAAGAAGAACTAGAAAGAATTAGATGATAATTAGAGGACAGAAAAATAAAGAATATGACTTCAAAAAACACGTGTATGAGTTTATTCCATACCCCTCAGATAGAAAAACTTTAAGTTTAGTTTCACTACGTTGTGGAGCTTTCCTTCAAAGACTGGAGTAGCCGTGAGAGCTGGTCTTTCCGGGTCACTAATATTACTGAAAACACTTTTCTGTGTCATTGACCTGGAATTTTTTCCCTTCTTTTTTTTAAAAAAATTTATTTATTATGCACACAATATGTCATTGGCATGTCTGCCTACATTTCAGAAGAGGGCACCAGATCTCATTATAGATGGTTGTGAGCCACCATGTGGTTGCTGTGAATCGGGTCCTCTGGAAGAGTAGCCAGTGCTCTTAACCTCTGAGCCATCTCTCCAGCCCCTTTTCCCTTATTTTAATCTTAGGTACCGTAGCT
Source organism: Microtus oregoni (assembly GCF_018167655.1). Taxonomy (NCBI): domain Eukaryota; kingdom Metazoa; phylum Chordata; class Mammalia; order Rodentia; family Cricetidae; genus Microtus; species Microtus oregoni. Next base: position 7,541,347 of record NW_024543210.1, on the reverse strand, counting down.
CTAACCATGATGTTCCAAAGAGCCTAGATAGTGTTTTCTTTTTTACTTTATTATTTCCTTGATAGAATGACCCAATTCCTCTTACCTTGTTATCAAGCTGGACCCCTTCTTCCACATGTTAAATCTTCCACCAAGCCTTTATTTGACCAGCAAATGCTTTCCTTTCCATCCTCATTTCTTTGGGGTTTCTACATTGCCTCTCTTTCTTGAGTTTTCTTTTCAGATTCTGGATTGCTTTTCTTCGTTCCATCAGCTGTTCATGCTTTCTTGGCCCTTAATCAGTTTGTTCCTGTCCTCTGAAGTTCACTCAGGTGTTTTTCCCATGCCTTCTTTGAAGTCTTTAAACTCCTTAAACATGTTTATAATTGGCCTTTTGAATTTTGTGTCTTGAAATGCATCTAAATTATTCTTCTTGAGGACCATTTCCATGGGGTTGGCGATTTGCAAAATGGAGAGAACTTTTTTTTTTCTCCATTATTGTGGTTTTGCCAAGGGACTTGGGCATCTGGGGTCAGGGTGTTTCTTTGTCATTTGTGATGCATTTTTAGCCTGTTGGTTTGGGGTTCCGGTGAGCTGAGGAGCTTGGATGAGATCGTCAGGGGACAGAGCCATGGGTGAGGAGTATCTTTTACCAGAGCCACAGGGACCCAAGTGCCAGGAGATGTTCCTGAGACAAAGAGGGAAGATCCACAGAGAGGGTGTCCCTTACCAGGCCCACGTGAAGCCGAGCATTAGGGTAACTTATAGAGATGGAGACATGGGGTGTGTCCCTTCTAGGGGACCTATGGAGAAGAATGGCAGGGAAGTTTCTGTTTCTGAGGTATAGGTTTCAGGATTTTTTTCTGTCTTTTTTTTTTCTAATAATTTTATTTATTTTACATTCCGGCCACAGTTATGGCTCAGGTTTTTTAAAGGTAGCTATAATAATATATGATCATAATCATTATTGGCTACTAATGGTGTTGGGACAACAAGATGAAAAGTTCACATCCCACACTACCCAGCGCTCCTCCATCTTCTTAGAGCATCTTACCACTGAGGAAAACCTAGTGAAGAGATGAGAGGGAACCCTGCCCACATCCCACAGCTAGTTAGTGGTGGGGCAGGTCCAAACCTAAGCATTGCATGAGGCAGGGGAACACCAACTTTCCCAACACCCACACAGCTTTCTACAATGTATGGAGCACTTCCACAGTTGGTCTCCTCCTAAAAATCCACATGGTACCCGTAGGCATTAACAGCTTCAGTTCATAGGAGAGGAAATCCAGGAAGATGCAATGGGGAGGACATTGGCTAGCTGCAGAGAGAGGGCTCAGACCCACCTAGGGCTGTCTGGGGCTGTCTGGAGCTCAGGGTCAGGGCTATTCACTGGCTGTGCCATGTGTTTCCCTTGCATGTCAAAGTCAGTTAGATAAAAGCTTTTTTTTTTTTAAAAAAAATTAAATTTCAGGAAATTGCTTTCCTTCTACTCTGGATAGATATATCTATTCTGTGTTCCCAGGTCAGGAGTTGACCACTGGGTCAAGTCTCCCTGCGGAGTTGGAGACTGCCACAGGCATCCCTGTGTTTGTCAATAAAGTTGTATTTGTTCATGCAATGCCTGGTACTAAATGTGACTCAGGCATGCTGGCCCTCAGAACCTGAGATAGTGACTGTCTGCTGACCTTGTCTTAGAGCCCACAATAGCCCTTGTTGGTTAAATAAATAACAAGTTCAAGGTAAAAATATTTTAAAAAATCCAGTTAATGGTGTTGCAAAAATGGTGTTCTGATGGATGGGGGTGATTGAAACGGATGCAAACTAAATAGAGGGAAGACTTTGGTCCAGGCATGCTGTCCTGATGGGGTGGTGACAAGGAAGTCACACTCAGGCAGGTGACAGGATGCTCTTGCCTTCTGGGGCTATAGATGTCTCATGGTAAGTGGAGTTGAGCAGAAGCCACACTCCTGCTGGAGTTGATCTGCAAGGTGACAAGCAAGCCTCCCGTGGTGTGGGAGAGGGCTGGGATGCACGCGTTGAGCTCTCATCTGGTGGCATGGGGTTCTCCATTCCAGACCAACTGGCATTCATTGCCGTGTGCATTTGGTGCACCCTCTGAGCCTCTGATGGGCTGCAGTCAAGGACACTGTGATTTTAGAAGGATCTCCACGGTTATGTGACTGGCCTCCTGTGGCTGTGTTCCAGCCAGGGTAGGTGTTACTCTGGACTAAGGATTCCTGCCCCAGGACAGCTATGCCCATCCTCCAATCACTGTCAGTGGGAACCCGCCCATCAGCTAGCTTGGTGCTGGAGGTCTGAGGGTCACGTCAGGTGATTCCTTTTTATCTAAGGGTCTTCTGTGGCCTTGATTGATCAGCTTGCTGTTTCTCATAGTCCTAGTGGTTGCTTGGATTTTCTCAGAGATAGGGCTCTCACTGCCTCCCAGAGAATGCTGGCCCCCAAGCATAACAGCCATTTATCAACTTTCTCAAAGCAGCAGTAAACACTCAAGAATGCCTCAAGATGAATCATGCTCACAGTCCCTCATAGGAGGGAGTCATAGAAGGTCATTAGGTCCTCCCCTGAGATTCTAGTCAATCCCTTCAGAAACCCCTCCCAAATGTGTGTACTCTTACCCCTTCTGCATGTGGTCTCAGGAGATGCTGACTTATATAGAGGGTAGAAGAGGGACCTCTAGCTATAGAGATGTGGTAGCTAATGTTCTCTTACTGGAATAAAACACCATGAGTGCAACAATGCATAAAGAAAGCATTCAGATGGGTTTGTGGTTTCAGAGGGTTAAAGTCTATAATGACAGAGCAAAGGCATGGTGGCAGGAACCGCTGAGAGCTCACATCTGGATTCATTCAGGATCAGAGAGAGCCCTGGAGATGAAGGCAGACTTCCTAAGCTTCAAAGCCCACCCCCTAGTGGCTCACCTCTTCCAATAAGGTCACACCTCTTAATCCCTCCCAAACAGTTCCACCTACTAAGGATCAAATATTCAAACATACAAACCTTATGGGGGGTATTCTCATTCAAACCATCATATGTCTATGGGCAAGTTGTCATATATGATGGGATGAGGTGCTTGGTGATGTGGCTGCTTGGGGCAGGGGTCACCCATAATCCTGTAACTCCTCAGCCCTGTTCTTTAAAGTGATCACATCTGAATCATTGCTTCTCCAAGCTAGTCTTGGGTGGCATGGTTCCTTGGTCTTGCCAGGGCCATCTGGGACGAGTTTTTTACTTCACGGGAAACGTTCACATGGCACCTCCCCACTGCAGTATTGGGACGATCATGTGAGAGAATACACAAGTGGCAGCTCAGATAAAGTGAGTGTGTGAAGACATAGTGTGTAACGTCTGTACTACTACGTGTACTACAGTCCTGTAGCGCCTATACTATGTGGACTACTGTACTACAGTCCTGTAGTGCCTATACTATGTGGACTACGGTACTACAGTCCTGTAGCACCTATACTATGTGGACTACGGTACTACACCTGTAGTGCACAGCTTGCACTACAGGACTGTTCATGAGTCGGGCAAGGGGCTGAATACTAAAACACAGACAGAGACATGGGTCATCCTTGAAACAAGAATGCCAAGAATGCCCCCTTTATTGCGGTCCAGGGCAGCTTATATAGGGTCTCCTTGACTAATGGCCACGCCCTAGCTCTCGAGATCTTTCAGCTGCAAGCCACCAGAAACCACTCTCCTGCCATCAGGGTCTCATGCTTAGAGCAGCTGCAAGCCTAGGAAAACAAATTGTTTACTCCAGAAGGCAGGGGACCACAGGAAACTCAGGGTCTGGGGGACCACAGTCCCCAACAATAGTGGTCTTGTTGCTGTCAATTTCCAAGGAGGTGAGACCTAGAATGTTGAATCCTGAGAATGCAGGGGTCTGGTCCAGGTCATCTATTTATCATTTGTCTGCTGATCCTAGACATGAACTCACAAGGACAGGCTTCAGAGTTCAGACTCCTCTGGTAGTTCTTAGACGTGTGTCTTCTGGATGGATGCTATAAGCTCAGAACTTTGGACAGAATTGGGCATTCTGAAACAAGGGAGGGATTATATTATTGAATTATTGTTAATTAGTTATGTATAAATTAATTATATAATACTATTATATTATTAACTGTAATTACAAATAGTGCTGACCCAGTGGGTTATGCGCTAGCTAGAACATGAACTTCTGGGGATTTTCCCATCTCCACCTCCAGGAGCAGAGCAGGGGAATTACAGGTCCACGCTACTGCCCCTGCCTTTATGTGGGTTGTGGGGATTTGAACTCAGGGCCTCATGTTTCCGTACTTTATTCATTGATCCATATACATGAAATCATGTGTTATTTCTTTGTGACTGCCAATTCCACTTAGCATAACGTTCTCCAGGTTTAACTATGTGAGACACATGACAAGATCCACGTTAGCTTCAAGGCTGATAGCCCTCCATTGTGTGTATGAGCCACACTATCTTAATCTAAGTGGTCTCGGTTGTAGAAAATGTCTCTATGTACTTTTATTCTTGGGATAATCTTTTCTTTCTCTCTCTCTCTCTCTCTCTCTCTCTCTCTCTCTCTCTCCCCCCCCGTCTCTCCCTCCTTCCCTCCCTCCCTCCTTCCTTCTTTCTTCCTTCTTCCTTCCTTCCCTCCCTCCCTTCCTTCCTTCCTTCCTTTCTTTTTTTCCTCCAAGACAGGATTTCTCTGTGTAGCCTTGGCTATCCTGGAGCTTGCTCTGTAGATCAGGCTGGCATTGAACTCACAGAGATCCACCTGCCTCTGCCTCCTGAGTGCTGGGATTAAAACCATGTACCACCACTGCCTGACTTGAGATGATCATTTTAATGGACATGGATTTAATGGGCAGTTTCTTCCTTCAACACCTTCAATATCTGTCTGCTGCATGTAGGCCACCATGGTTCCTGATAAGAAGGTGGTCACCAATCATATTATCAAGAGGATAAGTCATTTTTCTCTTTTCTTCAGTGTTTTCTATTGCCATCCTGGCTAGGATGAGCCCAAGGCGGATCTCTCTCTCTGTTTTCTGTTGTGGCTCTTCAATGTTGCAGAACATGTCACATTTCCATCGAGTTGGGAGAATCTGGGCCATTGTTTTTTCACAGTCATTGTTCCCTCCTCTCTGTGTCTGTCACTCAAGTGTTGACATGCTCAGCATCGTCCCACGTCATTAAGCCTCTCTTCATTTTTCTTCATCCTAGTATTTCCTCAAGAATGGATCACTTACTTTTCTTTGCTTTATGAATTAATTTTCTGCTCAGCACACATGCTCTTGGGGTCCATGGTGATGTTTTCAGATATGCACATCCTGGGATGTTCTTCCGTTCCATCCATAAGTTTATTGATTCTATCTCTAGCCCATTTCAGATCTGGTGTTGGGGACTTGGTCATTTGTGTTTTTTTTTTTTTCCAAGACAGGGTTTCTCTGTAGCTTTGGAACCTGTCCTGGAACTTGCTCTGTTTTACAAGGCCTTGTGACTTAAAAAGACGTGCTTACAACAGGTGATATTCCAATATGTAGGTTCTCCCAGCCCTAGTTTCCATGCTGATGCTCCATCCACTTAGCCTTTCTGCTTCTTTGCAGATCTCATTTTTTTTTTTGTTGAAAAGTGATAATAGATTACAGTGTTGTGGCTAAATCTGAGATGTTTTTACAGACTCCTGTGTTGGGCCATTGCTTAGCATCTGATAGACTTTTGGAAGGCAGTTGGATCCTGAGGGCTCTGGGGTAATCAGTGGGCAATGGATCCACGGATGGTGTCAGGGTGAGGGATTCATAATGTGAAGGCATTATTGTGAGAGTAGAGACAGGCTTAACTGTAGGAAGTAGGTCACTGAGGGTGCACCCTAGCCAGATGTATCTTGCTACTGGTTCCCTCTCTACTTCTTGTCCACCATGAGCTGAGTGGCATTGCTCCCCTACATATCTGGGCTGTGATACCCAGACTCTCCTAAGGCCCACAGCAAGGAAGTCGGTTGCACATGAACCAAGTCTCTGACACCAATAGCCAAAATCAGCTTTTTCTCCTTTCAGAATTCTCTCAGAAGTTTGTCACAAGGGCAAAGGGACTAGCACACATGGCTACCCCAGTCCTGCTTCTCTTACTTCTGAGAGTGGTTGCCGTCATCCTTTGATTTTTTTGCAGATAACTTTCCTAAACTAAATTTCTGGTCTCTATCTGGCAGATGTGCATAGCTGCAGATGTGTGCCCTCAGTTAAATTGCCCTCATGGGTTTCATTTTGTTTGCTTTTTCCAAGCCTGGTTCCCAGGACACACTGGAGTCTGTAGCATCCACTGTCTGCTCACCCATGGTGTGTCTGGCTAAAGAAACACTCAGAGTTTGAGGAATCCCAAGGCCTGCCTGGCATTTTCTTTCACATTCTTTCAGCACCAATGTATAGGTCAGGGGCAGCATGGGAAGTCAGGACACTTGGGCATGCTCAGTTCTCTCCTCCAAGAAGTCTAGTGAGCTTACCATGACCCACTGTGGTCAGTACTCCTCCCACATCTCTCTGTCCAATTCCTAGGTAGTCTGCTGGTCTGTCCTGGCCCCAGCCAGAACCATAGTCCCACTCTGATTCCACAGCCTTCCTTTGCCAACAGATTTGTGACCATCACCAACAAGGTGGCCAGGCACGGGATATCTATACTCCTTCCTCAAACATGGCAACCCCCTGGCACAGAAGATGCTGGTGTGAGGGGTTCACAGCGTGAGGACTCATCATCCTTCTTGATTGCCTCAATTTGGGAGATGAGATTTGATGTGAGAACAGCACTAGGGAGATTGGGGGACACATCGACTGCTCTCATCTAAGCTTCATTCATGCTTATCGTGATGAACCAGGTCTCCATTTGGTGCGAAGCCCTGGGGGGCTTACAGATCTTTGTAAAGCTTGATTCTGAGCATGCTGTCCCCATTACCATAGCTGCTCACTCTGCCATCCTGGGCAGTTCTGCTTCCAATGACTTCTAAATGTTCAGTTAAAAATTATCACAGGAGACCTGAAGAAACTTTTCAAGAATCTTCCAGTGACCCCTTAACCGGTAAATCCCCACTCCTCACGAAGAGCAATAGTAGGTGGGGCCTTATAAGTATCACGGGGAGCTCCACACATCCATCCATCTATGTCTCCATCCATCTCTGCCTCCATGCATGCATGCATTCATGTATCATCTATCCATTCATGAATCCATCCATCCATGCATGCATCCATGTCCCCATGTGTCCATCTGTTCATTCATGCACCTACCCACTAATCTATGCATCCATGTATCTATCTGTTCATTCATACATCCACCACCAGTCCATTCATACATGCATTCAGATATCCGTTCACCTACCCTATAGCTGCCTACAAATCTATTCCTAATTGCATCCATGTATATATTCATTCATGCATCTACCCACCAATCCATACTTGCATGCATGCATTCATGCTGCTATGCATCCATTTACCCTTCCATCTACCTACCAATCCATGCATGCATGCATCCATGACCCCATGCCTCCATGAATCTATGCATGCATCCACCCATGTATCCATCAATCCATGCATCCTTCCATCCTTTCCTTTATCAAGACTTTAGAGAATATTTGCTTGCAGTCTTAGCACTTTGCTGGAACCCCAGAGATGAAAATCCAAACTCTTGCTCCTCAGAAGTGCACACAGGAAGGATGTAAGTTGTGATGAGGAGGTAGGCTGAGAGGCAGTGCGATGGAGAAGTACACCCACCAGCCTTTGCAGGACTTCTCCTAGGTCCTGCCTGCTCTGCTGCACAGCCACCCTTACCCACGGACTCTGCAGCTGCATCTCTGTCCAGCTCTACTTCCTGCCGCAGCTTTAGACATACATTTTTTAAATTATCCATTGAGAACTGTTTCGGGCTCTGCATGACGGAGTGTCTGCAGACAGAAATAATCTGGACTACTGCCCTTTCGTCTACATAATTAACGATCTATGACTACAATAGAACTACCATCCCCTGTCAACAGGGGTATTTTATGTTAAACAAACAACCAACCAACAACAGCAAAATCTGTGAAGGCGGCAGCGCAGACGCTCTGCTTTTCCTTTGGTGGCGTTCGCTCTTGCCGGACACGGAATCACGGCGGCGTTACCGTTGAAGCCCGCTGGAGATCCTCTAGCTCCAAGCCTGGATTTGCCTGCTGGGGAGAAGGGACTGTGTGGCCAAGGACTCTGGGTCAGTGGCTCCACCAGGCCTGCGAACTGACTCTTCTTGTGAGCCTGGTCTTTTCCTTTGTGCATACCTGTGTGTCTGTGGGCCACATGTGTGTGGGTGTCCCTGGAGACCAGAAGAGGCTGAAGGACCCCGAGGAATTGAGCTCCTGGCAGTTGTGGGCCTCCTGATGTGGGTCCTGGGAACTGAAAGGGGTCATCTGGGAGAGCAGTGAGCACCCTTAACTGCCCCTTAGCTGCTGAGCCATCTCTCCGGCCCCACTAGCTTGTTTCCATTGTCTGCCGATGGTGGTCTAACTTCCTTGCAGAGCTGGAAGTAAGGCCGGTTCTGAAGCAGTCAATTGCCTGCTGCTTTCTCCTCTTGCTCTGACTGTTGGTCTTATGCCCCTCTCCTCCTTCCCTCAAGCTCAGGGGATCTCATGAGACTGGCTGTCCTTCCCAGGGTGGGGACTCTCGAGGCTGGCTGTCCTCAGGTGAACGGGCGCCTGGGTGGCGGTACTGGTTGTTAGAGAACAAACACATCTGCATTCTTATCTGCAGACACTTCCCTCCCCTGTCCCTGCTGTGCAGCAACCATGGACTAGGGCTTTTCTCTGGCCACTGGGGCCTCAGAGCCCTGCATTAGTCCTCAGGCACTGGCTAGTCTAAGTCCCTTTCACCCTTAGCTGTGAAGTATGGGCCTGACTCAACCTGTGCAACCTGTAGGTGGACCCCTGGCTCCTGTCTAGCTGCCTGGTGGGTAGTAGCCAGATTGTTCAAGTTAGTTGAGTCTCAGTTTCCCCATTTTCAGTAAGGGACACTCTCTTCACGGGGCTTTGAGACTTAACACTAGTGCAAATATTATAATCTCTGTCTGGTTCTTCGTGTTCCTATTCATTGGACAGGACTGTGACCAGGTGAGTGGACCATGCTCTAGGTGGATCCACCCACCTCCACGACCAATTACTCTTTTGCAGGGTACAGCTCGTCCAACTGCAGCCAGCTTCCCTGTACATCAAGAGACTTACCAACACCGGCGTGAGTAAGGAAACAGCTAGCTTCAGTCATAAGGCAGAGTTTGGCTTTACAACCGAGCAGCAGCTAAGAATGAAAGCATCCCTCAGTTCTTAATACTCAATAGTCACGTGGCTCAGAGGTATAACTCATACTTAGCTCAATCCCTGGGGGTGGAGGCGTGTAGGAGACCTGTCGGTAGTTCCGGTTCTGTGCTCCTCGAGTTTTCTGTTCCGAGTCCAGGGCAGGGAGATTTTAGTGCTAGATTCTAGAAGCCAGAGAACCTTGTAAACCAGGAGACGGGAAGGTTTTCCCAATGTTCCAGTCCCTGACAGGAAAATTTGGCCTATTTTGTTCTGTTCTGGTTTCATCAGGGTTGATCTGACTTTAGCTCCCTCTCGGCTAGAAGATGCGTTCTCACCTGCGCCTGTCTCCTTCCGGGCGGCCCTCCAGTGACTTCTGCCAGGCTGGATGGTGATGCCCCAGCCTCGTGGGTCCTGCAGGACAGCAGGCCACTCCAGCCTGCACAGTTTCAAAGAGGCAGAGGTGCTGAGCGAGCGAAGGCACCTTGAACCTTGGTGGGGCCTACAGAGAGAGCGCTTCGCGCATGCTCACGAAACAGTCACCTTTTGTATGGTCTTAATGTAAAAGTTTCATTTAAAAGACACCAGCTGTGGCCCTAGCCAGGTTTATTCAGATGGGACCTTCACTGGGTCAACTTAATACTTAACTACAGCTTATTATCCCATCAGTCTTCAGGGACAACCCATGATCTAATTGCCCAGCATTTATGTTGCTTGGTAACCACAAATAGAGAATAATAGTCCTTAAAGGGGCAGTGTGGAATTTCATGCCCCTGCCGCGAAGCACACTTCATTTCCCACAGCACCCTGTGTTTTTTAATTCAGTGAGTAAAAATGTGTAATGAATAATTAATTATGTGCTTGGAGGCACAATAGCTGCCTACTTTTGAATATTCATCAGTGGTATTATTAATTCACTAGGAATCCCGGGGAGGAACAGGACAGGCTTTTAGCCTAGCTGGAGGACTTCAAGATAATGCTTTGCGTGAGACAAACTTTTTAAAGCCCACTTTTCTTGGGACACATTTTCTGGGTAATTTTCCCTCTCTTTGGAATATTTTTGTCGTCCCCCTGATTCCTACGCAGCTCACGGGACTCAGACGCCACCTGTGACCACAGACGAAGCTGGCTCTGCTGCTCCCACCTGCACGGGTGTATTAACAAGCAGGCCCAGAGCCTCCTGCAGCTCTGCCATTGCCGATGCCTTTGAGGTCTGGCCAGAAAAGAGCAGATAGCTGTATGGCAACATGAACTTTCTGGGCCTGGGAGCCTTTCCTGACCCACAAGGTCCTCAGGGACTAGTGCTATAGTCTCCTGCGCCAGCCTTGTAGGCTGCTGCTTGGAGTCAGGCTGGTAAGTTAGGCCTCCAGGAACTCTGTCTTTTAGCCCATGGAAATTGCTCATATCCTAGGTTGCTAACTGCCTCTCTAGTACCCACTCTTCCCTTCTTCCTTATCTGTCTTTCCATCGTGGTCTCGACTAAAAGACTACACTTCCTCAAAGAAATCAGAGAGGCATCACCCTTCACAATAGTCACAAATAACATAACATATCTTGGAGTAACTCTAATCAAACAAGTGGAAGACTTGTATGACAAGAACTTTAAATCTTTGAAGAAAGACATCGAAGAAGACACCAGAAAGTGGAAAGATCTCCTATGCTCTTGGGTAGGTAGAATTAACATAGTAAAAATGGCAATCTTACCAAAAGCAATCTACAAATTCAATGCAATGCCCATCAAAATCCCAGAAAGATTATTTACAGACCTTGAAAGACCAATACTCAGCTTTATATGGAAAAGCAAAAAAAAAAAAAAAACCAAACAAACAAAAAACAGGATAGACAAAAAAATTCCTGTACAATAAAGAAACTTCTGAAAGCATCCCAATCTCTGACTTCAAACTCTACTACAGAGCTACAGTACTGAAAACAGCCTGGTATTGGCATAGAAACAGACAAGAGGACAAATGGAACCAAATCTAAGACCTGGATATCAATCCACACACCTACAAATACCTGATTTTTGACAAAGAAGCAAAAAGTTTAAAATGGAGAAAAGAAAGACTATTCAAAAAGTGGCGCTGGCATAACTGGATTTCAACATGTAGAAGAATGAAAATAGATCCTTATCTATCACCATGTGCAAAACTCAAGTTCAAATGGATCAAAGACCTCAACATAAAACCAATCACACTGAACCTCACAGAAGAGAAAGTGGGAAGTACACTTGAACACATTGGCACTGGAGACCATTTCCCCAGTAGCACAGACACTGAGAGAAACAATTAATAAATGGGACCTCCTGAAACTGAAAACTTCTGTAAAGCAAAGAACACAGTCAACAAGACAAAATGGCAGCCTATAGAATGGGAAAAAATCTTCCCCAACCTCACATTGGACAGAGAGAGGACTGATCTCCAAAATATACAAAGAACTCAGGAAACTGGTCATCAAAAGAACAAATAATCCAATAAAAAAAGTGGGTTACAGACCTAAACAGAGAACTCCCAACAGAAGAATCTCAAATGGCTGAAAGACACTTAAGGAAATGTTCAACATCCTTAGTCATCAGAGAAATGCAAACCAAAACACCTCTGAGGTTCTATCTTACACCTGTAAGAATGGCCAAGATCAAAAACACTGATGACAGCTTATGCTGGAGAGGTTGTGGGGTAAAGGGAATACTTCTCCATTGCTGGTGGGAGTGCAAACGTTACAGCCCCTTTGGATATCAGTGTGGTAATTTCTCAGAAAATTAGGAAACCATCTACCTTAAGACCCAGTAATACCACTTTTGGGTATATACCTAAAGGATGCTCAACCATACCACAAGGACATGTGTTCAATCATGTTCATCGCAGCAATATTTATCATATCCAGAACCTGGAAACAACCTAGATGCCCCTCAACTGGAGAATGGATAAAGAAGATGTGGTACATTTACACAATGGAATACCACAGCAGAAAAAATAATGACATCTTGAAATTTGCAAGCAAATGAATGAATCTAGAAAACATTATACTGAGTGAGGTAACCCAGACCCAGAAAGAAAAATATAATATGCACTCACTTATAAGTGGCTTTTAGACATAAAGCAAAGAAAAACCAGCCTACAAATCACAATCTAGAGAACCTAGACAACCATGAGGACCCTAAGAGAGTCATACATGGATCTAATCTACATGGGAAGTAGAAAAAGACAAGATCTCCTGAGTAAACTGGGAACGTGAAGATCACAGGAAAGGATAGAAGGGGAGAGGGCAGGAAGGGAGGGGAGGGGAGAAAAATATGTATCTCAATAAAACAATAAAAAAGAATAACAAAAATGTAGCAGTATCATTTGGCTCCTGACAATGGTCAGTCTGTGAACCTCATCACTCGGCTTAGCAATTCATTTGAAAATTCAAGCTCAGGCTTCTTCTTCTGCAGCGGGAGGGCCCGGAGGACCCAGGGGCCCAGGATTAGGAGGCCGTGGCGGCTTCTGTGGAGGATTTGGCAGCATCTGAGGGCTGGCAGAGGTAAAGCTGAAGACAAGGAGTGGATTCCCGTCACCAAGCTGGGCCACCTGGTTAAGGACATGAAGATCAAGTCCCTAGAGGAGATCTACCTGTTCTCCCTGCCCATTAAGGAATCTGAGATTATTGACTTTTCCTGGGAGCTTCCCTAAAGGATGAGGTTCTAAAGATCATGCCAGTGCAGAAGCAGACTAGGGTAGGCCAGCGGACCAGGTTCAAGGCTTTCGTCACTATTGGGGACTACAATGGTCACGTAGGTCTCGGTGTCAAGTGCTCCAAGGAGGTAGCCACTGCCATCCGAGGGGCCATCATCTTGGCCAAGCTTTCCATTGTCCCTGTGCGGAGAGGCTACTGGGGGAACAAGATTGGCAAGCCCCACACTGTTCCTTGCAAAGTGACAGGTCGCTGTGGTTCTGTGCTGGTGCGTCTCATCCCTGCCCCCAGAGGCACTGGCATAGTCTCCTCTCGTGTGCCTAAGAAGCTACTGATGATGGCTGGCATTGATGACTGCTACACATCAGCCAGGGGCTGCACTGCCACCCTGGGCAATTTTGCCAAGGCCACCTTTGATGCCATCTCTAAGACCTACAGCTACCTGACCCCCGACCTCTGGAAAGAGACTGTGTTCACCAAGTCTCCTTATCAGGAATTCACTAACCCACACCAGAGTCTCTGTTTAGAGGACCCAGGCTCCAGCTGTGGCCACCACATAAGGGTTTTTATACAAGGAAAATAAAAGTGAATTAAGTTTGTTAACATTTAAAAAAAAAAAAGAAAGAAAATTCAAGCTCGGCAGAATGCTTTTTAAGAAATGGAGGTCTCCTATGACAGTCACCTGATGATGGATGATAGGCTACTTTATATAATAATATATTTGTACACTTCCTTTCTAATGAGGAGCAAACAAAAAATGATAGTTTTAAATGATCAAAGCTGGTACACTCGGCAGAACAGACCGATCATGAACTAAGGCTTAGCAATCAAAGGAAAAGTACTATGGTTTTTATCATCATAAATACTTTAAAAGTTTTTTATGTAGCTTTGGATTGAACTCAAGGCTTCCTGCCAGGACTGGGCTACACCCCGACCCCAGCTCTGATGTGAAATAGTCATTGATAAGGTTCAGTAAGCTGGGTGTTGTGCCCATGCTCGACTACAGATGAATGTAAAATCCTTACTTTACTGTTATTTTAAATAATACCTTATTTTTTAAATTAAAATATAATTATATCAAAAGAAGACTACACTTCCCAGGCTCCTTCGCAGCTAGAGGGAGTCATGTGACAGTCTGGTCAAGGAGGTGCATGCAGAAGTAGAAGTAGGTTAAACCTGTGGAGTCTTTTTAAAAGGCAAGTAGGGGAAGGAGACCTGTTTGGCCTTCAGCCTTCCTTCCCTCCTACAGCCTGGATTGCCAATGAGGTGGCGAAACTTGACAGCCATCTTAGATCATGAGGTAACAATGAAGACAAAGAGATTAGCAGTAAGAAAGCCAGGATCCCCGTGAGCATGAAACTGCCTCACCATCCGGGCATTGCCTCCCTTCCATCTCCTCTCACACAGGAGGGAAGCTGCAGCTGGGATTAATCTGGATTATCCTGGGTTTCCATTGTGTACCTTGGAACCGAATTTTAATGGCGTGCTCTCCTCAAAGTGCCGTCTTGGGCCCTGTCGTTTTAGATTCCTCGGCAGCTGCTCTCTGATAGGCCTGAAAGTTCTTTGAGAAATTCCTCTCTTGAATAATGAAACAACAGCCTGCGGGTGAAATATGGAAACAGACGTGTTGCAGTCGAACCCCAGAAGGAGGCTGCAGACTCCTGTCTCCTGAGGGCCCACGGGTCTTCACTGGGAAAGGAAGGATCGTCCGCCTGGCTAAGCATTTCATCCCCACAACTGAGGGTTGAAGACCGGTCCCTAATTCCAGCCTGTGAGGATTGTTCCAACCTGGCTGGACTCAGGCTCAGAAGGAAGCCCTTCATCCTGTCCACGATACATGAGTATACTCATACACAGTCCAGCAGCAGGGAGTCATGTGTTTCCTGCGAGAAGACTGACCTTGGCTTCATGAGTGGGACGTTCAGGAACACAAACTTCGGAAGGTCTGTGGGACAAGGCATGACTAGCCACCTATACTGTGAACCTGAGTGATTTTACTCAGAACCAATTATGACCACAACAAAGCTTCTGCAGCAGCTTCCTGTTCCCTTCCCACCAACCAAGAAGCTCAGCCTCTCGGGTTCCCGGCTGCTTGCAGCTTCCACGGTGAACGTTGCAGGAAAGAGACTAGTTTCTGGAGTCAGGCCCTGGATTCCATTGGTCCCTGCAGACGATGGGACTCAATGTCTATTCTCAGGACCCATGCATTCTTTTCCTGGTGGCAGTTTGCTGGCCTGCTCCACTCAGGACACCCAAGACAGGTGCCCAGAACAGCTACACCTTCCCTGGCACAGGTCCTCTGCCTCTAGCCCTCTGGCTAAAGCCCTGGATTCTTTGCATTTGATCCAGGAAGGCATTGCCCGTCTGTGGGCATTAGATGCTGTACATGGGCTGACCCTGTCTTTCTCAGTTGGCTGGGCCATTTGGGACTGAGTCACTGTTTCTAGTCCTTGAAGTTTTTATTTTATCTCAACCCCTGTGACTCTCTTCTTCTCTGTCTTAAGGTTGTCCCCATACTCTTGGAACTCTCCCAGCCAAGGGAGGGTCAGCCTTCCAGCTCCATCCTTCCCACACCACAGAGAATTCCACGGACTGGACACAAAGCAGGAGGTTTATCAGAGGGCCCAACATGATTCAGCCTGGCTCCCCAACACACGGCACATGTATTTCTGTTTCTGAGTTTCTTCTTTGCTTGTCTGATTTCCGCTCCCCACTCCTTCTCATGGGCTTTGTGGAGGAGCCTCTTGCACCAAGGTGCTTAAGTTAAGATCTGTTCTGTGTATTAGTAAAGGCTGTCTAGAGGAACAGAACTAATAGAGTGAATATATAGTTATGTATCTCTATATATTCTCTCGTGTGTGTGTGTGTGTGTGTGTGTGAGAGAGAGAGAGAGAGAGAGAGAGAGAGAGAGAGAGAGAGAGAGGTGGTTATTAGATTGGCTTCCATTATTTGGCAGTCCAGCAATGATGGTAGTCCAACAATGGCTGTCTTCATATCAGAGAGGCCGAGAACCAGGGGTACTGGAGACCTGGAGGGTTCCTAGAGAGCTGCTGGTCTCCTACATCAGAAAGCTGAGGATGCTGGGTTCCCATGTCAGTCAAGGATGGCAGAGAAACAACAGCAGGGGAGATGTATCCACAGTAAGATCTTTCCTTCCACCCTGAGCGTCCCAGGGATTGAATCCAAGTCATCACTGGCTCCAAGATTAAGTCTTTAGATAAAAAGAAACAATATGCAAATTTGCTTGAATTTTTTTGTTGTTGTTGTTTTGTTTTTGTTTTTTGAGACAGGATTTCTGCTGTAGTTTTAGAACCTGGCCTGGAACTAGCTCTTGTAGACCACACTGACCTTGAACTCACAGAGATCCACCTGCCTCTGCCTCCCCCGTGCTGGGATTGAAGGCATGCACCACCACCACCCCTCTGCCTCCCCCGTGCTGGGATTGAAGGCGTGCGCCACCACCACCCGGCTCTACTAGAATCTTTAAAGATGTAACACTATATGTATATCAAAGACTTGCTTAAAATAACCTTATTGATGATTTATTACCTGTACATTTTTTATTTGGATACCTATTTTATATCCTATATACGCAAGGAAAAATGTAGAAACTCTAAACTATCATCATTTTCCTTAGCTAGGACATGCGGTGTTGTCCAGGATAGTCAATGCATGGAATAGAGTCAATGAAAACATTCTTGCCTTCTGTCCTTCCTCTCATCCGAGACAAGAAATAATCTTCACAGGTATCTTTTATTCCCAGAAGTATAACATTGCGCCAGTACTAACTGTAGGAAAGCAAGGAAACTCTGCCTTCTAGACCTGCCCCACCCCCATCTCTGTGCTTCAAGGAGGGGCGGAGGAGTCATGAATAATAAATATGGAGATAAGAGAATGAAACTGGGAAATCAATTTACTGCAAAGTATTTGCATATTTTATTAAAAGAAACTGTGTCTGAGATCCATAACGGCGTGATGATTTCTGTTTTGATTTGATTTGTGTGCACCACGCCTGTGGGAAAAGTGACAGAGTGTAGTCATGTAG
Organism: Microtus oregoni; assembly: GCF_018167655.1. Lineage (NCBI taxonomy): Eukaryota > Metazoa > Chordata > Mammalia > Rodentia > Cricetidae > Microtus > Microtus oregoni. The sequence goes on along the minus strand of NW_024543210.1, from coordinate 7,524,353 downwards.
GCAGGAGAGGGTTTTTTTTTTTTAATTTCATTGATAGTAAACTGGTACATTAGTCTTCGGAGGGACTTAGGAGTGCAGACTAACCCCTTATTTCACAGGAAGCTGAGTTCTGGGAGAAACTCCGTGGGCTGGTAACAGAGCAGAGATTCTTTTGGGAGAAGCAAACTGTGCTGAAATTGAAGGAACAAGATAGAGAGAAAATGTCACTTCCAGCCTGAACCTCTGCATCTCAAAGTTAAGACAAGAAGCTGTTTCTGTTCTCGCCATAGAAACACACAGAGATGGACACATGCATGCCTCCATACAGTTGGCATTTATCTTGACAGAGACAGAGGGGAACACACAGCTTGGCGAGTATATGCACAAGACCCCCCAGCCCTCCCTCTCCTTGCTCCAAGAATGAGTTACCACTAACAGATCTTTGTTGAGTGAAGGGTAAGGGAGTGTGTGTGAGTGTGTGTGTATGTGTGTGAGAGTGTGTATATGTGTGAGAGTGTGTGTGAGTGTGTGTGTGTGTTCCTTTCTCTGTCACATAAAATTGCTCTGAAAGCTAGGTCATTTTGGCCACCACTGCTTGGTTGACAATGCCTGCCTGAAGCTTGGGAGTAACCGCCATGTGCCGGGTGGGGATTGCAAGGCTCCAACTTCCTCTCTGGCATCAGTGGCCTGGTAGATCCATGGTCACCTCTATTGGTTTTGGGAGCCCAGTTGTAGGTCTGATGATTCCAGGTCCCCTCCTTCATTTCAGAGTACAGTGGCACCCCCTGTTTGCCAGAGCACCCAGGCGGTTGAGGGGAAGGTGCCTGCCTGCCTTTAGTACAGACAAGGCATGGAGTAGCGGTTTGACTTATGATTTTTGCACAGTGGCTGAACTATTGACACCGCAGCTGGAGGAGGTGCAGGCTCAAGGAAATGAGCACAGTGTAACCGCATGCACGGAAAATTCATTTGGGTGTGGATTATTCCTGATGAGGGAGATTGGCTTGAACTGGACCGGCCATGAGCTACGCATGGGACTTGAGCAATCTATTCTGTCCATCAACACATTCGTGTGTGTATTAGCCCATCAGTGGATCCCCATAGCAGCAGCCTCCAGCTGGAGACCACACTGGGCACGGAAGGTACACAGACAGGCCCTGGGAGGGTAGGAAGCCAGGGCTATGATATGGGCAGCGTCGGGGCAGAGGCAGAGTAGCCCGCAGGGGAGGTTTCATTTTTTCTGGGGTAAGTGGAAGAAGAGTGAGCCAAGAAGTGAGAGGTGAGAAAGAGCAGGAGCTTTTGCGGGGCAGCAGGAGTATTGGAGAGCACACAGAGTCAGCAGGAGTGGATAGGCGCCCTCTGTGAACTTCTCTCTGCCCCAGAGCAGTGGTTGGGAGCACGCCAAGAGACAGGCTAGCCTCTTTCCACCTGCTGCAATGGAACCAGGCCCTGGGCTTGTTTCAGGGTGGTAAAACAGTTGAGAGGGCACTACCACTGTCCCTGGCTTCCAATTGTCATCAGCCTTTGGCTTTAACCCTGTCCTGGTTAAAGCCAGTCCCACTCCTACATCTACAGACACAGTTTTGCTTTTGAATTTGCAGACTGAGAAGGAAATGGTCCAAGTCACATCCAGCTGTTCACAGCCATGGTGTTAGCCGACCTTCCTCACAGAGGCTGCCCCCGGGAATGTAAAGACAGAGTGTGGAAGTCAGCAGATAGCACAACCCCACTTCTGCTCACTAGAATGCTGGTCCCCAGCAGCTTTTAAAGAATGAAGTGCTTTCTGGAAAGTTCCTTTGCATTTTGAGTCTATTCCTCTTCATGTTCACGGGCAGTGGCTTCACTCTGGTGCCAACTCATGTGTGTGTGTATATATATATGTGTGTGTGTGTAAGCCACCCTAATTAAATGTTTTTCCTTCATAAGAGTTGCCATGCAGGCCGGGCGGTAGTGGCACACGCCTTTAATCCCTCCCAGCACTCGGAAGGCAGAAGCAGGCGGATCTCTGGGAGTTCGAGGCCAGCCTGGTCTACAAGAGCTAGTTCGGGGACAGGCACCAAAGCTACAGAGAAACCCTGTCTCGAAAAACCAAAAAAAAAAAAAAAGAGTTGCCATGCAGCCGGGTGGTGGTGGCTCACACCTTTAATCCCAGCACTTGAGAGGCAGAGGCAGGCGGATCTCTGTGAATTTGAGGTCAGCCTGGTCTACAAAGTGAGTCCCAGGACAATCAGAACGGTTACACAGGGAAACCCTGTCTTGAAAAAGAAAACAAAGCAGCGACAAGAGTGTAGCTATGGTTGTGGTGTCTCTTCACAGCAACAGGAACTCTAAGACGCCAGTCAGGCCTCCATCTCTTAAATTGTCCCACAGCCTTCAAAAGAGTAGCCCTGGCTGGACAGAAAGCTTTCAAAATATCAGCCCAAGGCCGGGGCTGTAGCTCAGTGATAGAGCGTTGCTAAACACGCACAAAGCTCTGGGGCTCAGAGTCATGTAACCTGAGAGTAGGGGTACATATCTGTCACCCCAGCACTTATGAGCTGGGGCAGGAAGAGAAGGAGTTCAAGGCCAGTCTCAGCTACATCCTGAGTTGGAGGTCAGCCTAGAACACGTGGTACCCTGTCAAAAGACAAGGAAAAAAAGAACCAGTGGGAGGCCACAGCGGCCCCTGTCTCATGACCTCTGATGGCCGTTCTGTATCCCTTAGCCTCAGTTTCCATCTGTGCTGAAATACTGGCTCAGAGTCACAGCTTGCAACTGCGATGGGTTCCAGCCTTGTTCCAGGCCATTGTCAGTGTGGTTACCACTAAGGGCCAGCCAGCCATCACAGACGGTATAGCATAGGAGAGTACCAGCTGACCCTCCTGAGTGTCCCAAGCTGCTTTTCTCAGTGACTCAATTTTAAATGTGCTGTGGAGAGTGCCCAGGGGAACACATATTGCTGAAACCTTTGTTTCCCACACTGACCTTAAATGGAATTTCTAAAAATAGGTCCAGGTCAGAGAAGATGTCCCAGACAAGAGCAATTTTTTTCTTAAATCTTGACCCAAATCCATGTAACCTCAGTCCCCAGATGTCTTTCCATTCAAGGAGACAGCCCTGCCCAACTTTAGCCTTCCTGGCATCTGCCTGTAGCGAGGCCAGAGTCCCCATGTAACAGAACACACAGTTCCCCGTGGAAACAGCCTTCTGAAGCTGGTCTGGGCTCAGCCTCCAGGTTCCTGCCCTTCCGGCTTCAGAGTTATCTCCTGTAGCCTGTTGGTTCCTACGGTGTGCCTCACGACTCCCTAGTTGTGCCTAGCACACGGTGCTTTCTGGGCTGAACATTTCTCCGGGCAGCCTTGGAGACCAGGCCAAATTCATGACTACCCCCAGTGTAACTACCCCAGTCCCAAGTCCGGCTTCCCGTCTGGGAGCCCGAGCACATCCATCTTCAGCCGGTCCCTGTGATAGCTGTCCTGCAAATCCCTCTCGGCCCAACTGCACTTTTCATTTCTCCCCATCCTCTCCCCCAGACATTCATAGAGAAAACAAAAGTCTTTTTTTTTTTTTAATTCAAGGGAAGGACAGGAAAACAAATAGCAGATGGGCAAGAAAGGGATCTTTAGTTCTTCAGGGCAGGGTCCTTAGAGAGTAGAGTGGGCAAGTAAAAAGGCAGTGGGCTGCCCCCCACCTAGAGTCTCCATTTTCCAGTTAATGCCTGTACCTGCACAGACGCACAGGGCTCTCTTGAAAATGGCTCTCTTGAAATTCCACAGTTAGGAGTCTGAGATGAGGACTTTGGACTTCAGATGGATTCTGGATCTTTTCTGGATATTCTTGGGAGTGTTGAGGGCCCCCTCCTTTTCAAGTTGCACAGGCATTTCAGAAAGTGGATGATGAACTGGGAGCCTGGCTTAGTCCCCCAAAGTGCTTGTCGTGCACATAGAAAGAGTAGGGAAGGGTTCACTCAGCACAACACCTCAACAGTCTGATCCAGTGTCACCGTGCGGCATCAGGGTGTCCTTGGATCAGAGACATATCTGGTGACAAAAGAGGCGGTGTGTCCTCTGTCCCCCCATCCCATGAAGTGTCCCTCTTGTTCCCATGAAGGTGACTGAATAGCTGTGTAGTGTGACAAAGACTTCTGATGGCAGAAAGTCCCTGCAGTCCCTGGTGTTGCACAATGACACTGTTGAAATCCTGGTTGTGTTGTGCAGTCTCTGGAGTCCCTCATCTGTCTCACAGATGCTACCGCAGATGACCATGCCAACCTATGGAGTGGGGCATACCCTCTTCTGTAGCCCACTGGTATGTGGGCACTAGAGCAGTGGGCCTGTGCAGCTCCCCCAGAGACATGCCCAGCCCAGTGCCAGGCTGCCAGAAGCTCTGAATTTTTGCTGCCACTGGCTTCTCACCATGACTTTGAGTAAAGGAGTGAACCAAGGAATGAGGCGGAGAACCTCCCAGAAGGTCACAGGCTCTTATAATAACTATAAAGACAAAATTAGGGGAGGTGTTTGGAAGGTGACCTGTGACATACATACCCAAGGCATTGCCAGTCTCAGCACAGGAGCCCAGGCTGGCCAGAGGCCGGTAGAGAAAACAGTCTTCCTCTCTGAAGGATGGATCTGCCCTGGGGAGCCTGGGAACATTATGGAGGGATGATACCCACAGTTTCTCCTCTACTCACCTCTTTAACCCTATGATCTGGAAGTACTTTATAGAACCCCAGGAAATGGAAAGAAAACACATTAGAAGGAGATGGTAGACCATTGGTGTTAAAATCATTTCCCTTCCCTCCCTCCCTCCCTCCCTCCCTCCCTCCCTCTCTCCCTCCCTCCCTCCTTTCCTTTTTTCCTTCCTTCCTTCCTTCCTTCCATCCTTCCCTTTTTTCTCCTTCTTCTCCTTCCTCCTCCTCCTCCTCCTCCTCCTCCTCCTCCTCCTCCTTCTTCTCCTCCTTCTCCCTCTCCCTCTCCCTCTCCCTCTCCCTCTCCCTCTCCCTCTCCCTCTCCCTCTCCCTCTCCCTCTCCCTCTCCCTCTCCTTCTTCTTCTTCTTCTTCTTCTTCTTCTTCTTCTTTTGTTCTGCAGATATGATACCTAAGGAAAAGCCTCAACCTAAAGATAAAATGTAGCTCTTTGGATTATATGCCAGTCAAATATGTGTTCCTGTGGTCTAGCCTCAGCTATGGCCAGAACCTTTCAGTGGAGTTCAGAGTCCTCTCAAGTTCCCGGTGTCTCAGGGCAGCCACTGGTCCAGCATCTCCGGCATGACTGTAATGATAAGAACACGGGCTGTGACTGGTGATTCTGTGTTAGGGGTCACTTCAGGAGTGAACCCAGTGCCCGACCACTGGGACACTCAGGCAAGGTCTGCAGACATTGTGGTTGTGGTATTGGGGATGTTCCCGGCACAGAATGGGGACTTGCTGCCTACCCTGAGGTCACAGACCAGCCCCTCCCCTGTTCTCTAGCCCTAAAGACTCATCTGGTCTCAGATGTCAGGAGTGCATAGCTGAGACTCTCAGTGCAGGGGCGTGGGCTGTAGCTCAGTTGGCAGACTGCTCACCTAGCGTGCAGGAGTCCCTGGATTTGGTCCATAGCACTGCATAGTGGCACCCACCTGTGATCTCAACTAAAGAGGCAGAAGCAGGGGCATCAGAGGTTCTAGGTCAGCCTGGGTTACGTGAGACCCTGTCTCAAAAAGGAAAAAAAAAAGAAAAAGAAAAAAAAAGGAAAGAAAGGAAGACAAAAAGAAAAGAGAACTCAAAAGTTGGGCGGATGGCTCAGTGGTTGCTCTTCCAAAGGACCAGGTTCAATTCACATGTCAGCTCACAGCAGATTCGACAGCCTCACACAGACATACGTGCAGACAAACACCAAAGCAAATGAAGTAAAAATAAATATTAGGAAAAAGAGAAAAGGGAACCCCTGTCTAGAGTGTCCCATTCCTGCTTGCGCCTCGGTGGTATAGACAGCAGGTGGGGAGCGCCACGCAGAAGGAGCGCTGCACAGAAGATGCCCCCAAAGATCCCGAGCAGCACCCGCTGTCTAATTGCATCTGGCTCCACAGTGACTCAGGCCTTGCGACACTGGCTTCCTGTCCCTGAGACACCAAGACTTGTTAATAGCATCTCTAACACCAGGGCACTGCGGGAGAGGCATGATGGGAGACACCAGTGGGAGGCTCTTTGCAGCTACCAGGAAATGTCACCCTGTGAGGCAGACACACCTGGGCCCCTGCAGCCTTCTCTGGTTTGTCTCCAGACTCCTCCTAATCTAGGAGGCACTGGACCCAGAATTTCCAAACGCTGTGAGACTGGCCTCCTTCTACCTGTTGTGAGTGCAGACCCAGGCAGGTACACACAGTAGGCCTTACATATAGTAGATCCTAGTGATATCACTTAAGGTCAGATTCTCTTCTTTTCCGTCCTTCATTCTGTCAGTTTGGGGACTTGCTCAACCCCTCTGGGCTGTCCTGTCCTGTCCTGTCCACTTCCTTCTTCTCCACAGGCCCCTGTGTTCTTCATTTTCTGGGAGTTGTATGCCCAGCGGGACCTGAGTCCTCAGCCCACCCCCCTTCTAATTTCATGATGTGGCACATGCCAGTTGGCCACTCAGGTGCATCCCTTAGCCTTAGAGTTCTCTGTCACCTGTGTTGATAGAGGGGTGGCCCTTCCGCCCCTGAGCCCACTTCCAAGCTGTGGGCTGCCCAGAAGGTAGCCCTGTGGTCCGAGGCTCATCCTGCTTGCTTCCTGTCCTCTCTCCATGCCCAGATGTGGGCTCAGCACCACATCTGGAAGCTCGTGCTTCCCACTCTCCTCCCTGGCCTGTCATCCTCCCTAGCACCTATCCTTATAGCATTTGTACCAGCAGACCTGAGCCAGTCAGCAGACATCCCTTTGCCTCAGTTTCCCTGTCTGTAAAATGACAAGAATCAGGTATGCTGCTTTTGTGTGTATCAAATCACAAACACATAGGCAGGGCTGGGGAAGAAGACGAGTCTGCAAAATGCTTGCCAGTCACCTTAAAGCCCTGGATCCAGTCTCCATCCCTTATAAACTGGTGTGATAGCAGATGCACTTGGGAGGTGTGAGCAGGGTAACCAGAAGTTCAAGGCTGTCTGTCCTCAGCTACATAGTGAGTTTGCAGCCAACTTGGGTGACAGGATACCGTGCCTCAAAAAGCAAACTGGCAGGACAGCTAGAGATATGGCTCAGCAGTTAGGAGTTCTCCCTTCCCTTCCAGAGGACCCGAGTTCATGTCCCTGAATTCAGCTGGGTGGCTCACAATGGCCTGTGAGTCCAGTCCAGGTGATCTGTAGTGACTGAGTGAAAATAGCCACCAAAGGCCTGAAGGGGATGGCAGCATTAGGAGGTGTGGCCTTGTTGGAGGAGGTGTATCACTGGGGGTGGGCTTGAGGTCTAAGGTACTCAAGCCAAGCCCAGTGTCTCACTTCCTCTTCATGATGTCTTCAGATCTGGATGTAGAACTCTCAGCTCCCTCTCTAGCACCATATCTGCCTGCATGCCGCCTTGCTTCCCACCATGATGACAATGGACTAAACCTCTGAACTGTAAGCCAGCCCCCAATTAAATGTTTTTCTTTTTAAGAGTTGCTGTGGGCCGGGCGGTGGTGGCTCACGCCTTTAATCTCAGCACTTGTGAGGCAGAGGCAGGAGGATCTCTGTGAGTTCGAGGCCAGCCTGGTCTACAAGAGCTAGTTTCAGGACAGGAACCAAAAACTACGGAGAAACCCTGTCTTGAAAATTTAAAAAAAAAAAAAGTTGCTGTGGTCATGGTGTCTCTTCACAGCAATAGAAACCCTAAGGCATGATCCAACACCATTTCCTGGACTCTGTGGGCATTACACTCCTATGTGCACAGTAACACACACACACACACACACACACACATGCCTCTGATGGTTCCTCTACAGCTGTGATGACGACATCTCCCAGATGGGTGCCCTGGGGTGAGACCTTGCTTGTGAAAATGGTCACAACTCTCCTCTAGTTTCTACCCTCGTGATCTGACTTTGCTGTTTGTTTCAAGGAATTTGGTCCATTTCTCACGCCTATGAATTTGCTTAGTAACTGCATTGGTCAACAGAACCCGTGGAAGTGATTGTGTGCTAGTTCTCAACCTTGGCCCAGCATGCAACGCTTTACTCCGTTTCAGTGGTTCTCAACCTGTGGGGCTTGGTCGGTATCATTCCTGCATAGCAGATATCAACATTACAGTTATGAAGTAGCAACAAAATGATTTTATGGTTGGGGGTCACCATGACATGCGGAACTGTATTAAAGGTTGCAGCATCAGGAAGGTTGAGAACCACTGCTCTATTTGAACCCTAGGTTGTCCACGAGGATATAAAGAGAACCTGAAACAAAGAGGAGCCATCCTGGGAGATCTTTCTAGACCAGCCGAGTCCCAGCCAACCATGCTGACCCAGGCCAGAGTGAAAGATGCAGACAATGGAGCCCACTCCAGACCACTCCCATGGAATCACAGGTAGAATAAACAGTTGTTCTGCAAATCTACTGCGTCTGGGGGTGTTTTGTTATGCAGCAGAGGCTGACTGATGTACTTGGCATACAGTGGAAGAATCTGAATGTTCTTGAAGCCAGTCCTATGGAGGTGACGACAGGGAGGTGAGAATCCAGAGTGGCCACAACCCTGGGCACTGCCAGGCAAGTCTGGAAGTGCTGAGCAATTAGGTATCAGATATCAGGGACAAAAAATCACAAGCAGTCAGGAAGGGGGCGGGGGAAGCTGGGTCTAAGGTTGTTATTTATAGCAAAAATTTAAACAAGGAAGTTCTGTCAGTTTCCCGAGTTACTGACAGTTGCGGAAATGTTAATAGAAATCTTTATACGACTGGCCAGATGTTCCATATTAGGCATGCATCTGTTTTATATAAAAGACTTTCTGTCCCCACCACCCTCTGTCTCTCTCTCTCTCTCTCTTTCCCCTCCTCACCCCCTGTCTTGATCCCGGGCACAATCAGGGCACTCTCTGAGGATAATTGCTTCGGTTCTGGTTTTATTTAGTTTCTGAATACCCATGTCCATGGTGTCAAAAATACACCCCAAAAAATAACCCTGGGAAAGGTTAATGATGGCCTTTCTGGTGTCATATTCTGCACTTGATGCGTGGCGGTAATTATTATCATTAGGCCTGCAGGAATGTCTACTTATCTTTCTTAATCACAGACTATACAGAAGTGCTTCTGAACACATATCTATTATTTAATCAAAATCGCACAGTTATTGGCGTTTGTGCTCTACCAGGGCTGTGTTTATTTTCTCTTTGCATGGGGGAGCGTTGCCTCCCAGAAAAGACGGGGCCCCGAGTCCATGCCCACTTTTACCACCGTCATAGCTTCTGACACTTGGTGCTATTAATATCGGAGACGCCACACACAGGCTCACATAGCATTGTGGGAAGAACACCCTGAGGAACAAATAGAGGGGGAGATACACGCCTGCCTGGAGGAGGAGGTCTGGTAGGGTGAGCCCTTGGAGGGGTGCATCCCCACAGACAGAGAGCAGACGTGGTCAGCAAGGTCACCATGGAGTTCTTGCTTTGAAGCCCTAAAATTGGCTTTTGTTCTTCAGATAGGATTTGCCCCCTGGGTTTGCCCCTGGGTGTGGGCAGCTTGGTCCCTACCATGGTGATACATCAGCTGCTGTACCATTAAAAAGTGCAATATAGGGGCCAGGAGATGGTTCTGTTGGTAAAATGCCTACCGTGCAAGCATAAAGACCTGAGTTCAATCCACAGCACCAATATGAATGAGCTCGAGGTGGTGGTGTGCTCCTGTAGCCCTAGGCCTGGGAGGCAGTGACAGGAGAAACTCGGGGCTTCCTCACCACCCAGTCTGGCTGACCTGGCAAACTCCAGGTTCAGTGAAAGACCCTACCTCAAAAAATAAGGTGGGAAAGCAATAAAGTAAGATACCTGACATTCACCTCTGGCGTTCACATGTGCATGTATGTGCATGTATGTGCATGCATGTATGTACATGTGCATGCTATAGCAAACACACACACACAACACAACACACACACTAGTAGGAAGTCACCGAGGGCTCACGGAGGAGATTAATTTCTATGAGATAGCCAGGTGGTGATGACACCTATCTTTAATCCCAACACACTGGGGAGGCAGAGGCAGAGGGAGATCTCTACGAGTTCAAGACCAGCTTGGTGTACAGAGTGAAGTTCAGGACAGCCAGGTTCAAGGTCAGCCTGGTGTACAGAGTGAAGTTCAGGACAGCCAGGTTCAAGGTCAGCCTGGTGTACAGAGTGAAGTTCAGAACAGCCAGATCAAGACCAGCCTGGTGTACAGAGTGAAGTTCAGGACAGCTAGGGTTACACAGAGAAACCCTGTCTTGAAAACAAAGAAAAAAAAGTCCCTTGAGACCCTAGTTAGTCCTTGTGAGAGGGTCACCTCAGAACAGGGCCAGCCCCTGCCAGGCCCCCTCGGGCACTGTACCTTGCCACGGGATCTCTTCCTCTGACGTGTTTCCTCATCATGGTGTCATTATTCTCTATGTGATGTGGTGTAGTCACGGGGCCCCTGTCAGAGGTGGGATTGATGGGCTTCTCAGTGTTGGATTGATTATCTGTCTTAGAAGCTAATGGACGTGGAACCTTTTTCATGACCAAGTGTCCAGCCTTGGGCTCTTTGTTACAGAGAAAGAGAGAGGACTGATAGGGACCCACCCTGTTCTTTTTGCAGCAGGGGTGCTTTAAGCCCCACCTTCTTTGTTGCCCAGGTAGAAGGCATTATTGTTTCATTTTTACAGATTGAGAAACTGAGGCTCAGGGTCACCTAGGTGCTGAGCTAGAGCTGCTGCTCTGATATCTTAGTTTCCGCATACACTTCCCATAGTCCAGTCTGTATAAATCAAGACATTGTCCTTGTGGATGGCCTCGTGTGGCCCTCAGCCATGCCTCCCACCTTGATGGTCCCACAACCTCCCCATACAGTATCGTCTTCTGGGGAGCTTTGGGGGGATGTCGCACTGTCAGGCAGAGCTATCATCTAGACTAAATTATATTGATCATACGGAAACAAGATTGAATTTCAGGAGTTTCAGTCTCAACTTTTAAGACACGGTTTTGGTCCCATTTTTTACAATTTATAAAGAGATATTGGCTGCTGACCTCAGTGAATTCATCTCTAATGTCCCCTCATCCCCTCCTCAGGTCCTATGACATCCTTAACTTACCCTGACCATACTGGCAGAACTGTGGGATACCATGACTGGTCCCTTGTGGAGATGGTCGGTCCTCCTCTGGACCAAGGCTGTGTGAAGCGTGTCCTCTGGCTCCAGTGGCAGCGAGTGGAGTTCAGTCCTTTGTTGGGTGACATTACAAAGTCATGATGTTCCGTGTCACAGCGTGTTGACACCCCTGGAAGGGAGAATGTGGCACATGAGTGTATAATCACTCCTGCCCGCGTGTGGACTATGATTACAGTCCAGGGAAGTCAAAATACAGCCTGGGGAGGGGAGTGCCGCTAAAGCGATTGAAACATGGAAATGAATCTAAAGGAGAGGTCTAAATCTTTCTTGGGTAGCATGATTGTCGTAATAAATAACCGTAATAATTCCATACATTTTATAGCTGATGGAATCTTTCTTACAGATGACTTCATTTGGCCAGGCTATGGAGGATAAATCTGCAAGTTTGAGTCTCTCAGGGAAGTATGAATCTCTAGGTTACGCTACATACATCCCTGACTTCTTAATGGCCCCTATGCATAGCTTCCCTGTTCAGTCCCCGGCCCCGGAACTTGTCAGAGTCTGGAAGACAAGCTCTCAGCTCATTTTGGCATTCAAGACTCTCAGGACCCCGTGGGAAGCTCTTCTCCCTCTCAGCTGTGTCTCTGTCCTCACTATCATAGGTTATCATAGGTTATCTTATGTCTCCTCTTTGTATCTGGCCAAAGGCTTCCTGCTGCGGGGTACACAGCCTTTACCCAGTTCCTTCCCCTGATGACACCCCTTCCTCATTTCCTTACACGCCCAGAGCTTCTGACACCTCTCAGTTATCTGCGACAGGGGCAGCTATGTGTTAGCTCCCTCAGAATGTTCTCTGATTCCTTCACCAGGGGCAGCCCGCCCCGCGTGAGGATGTCAAGCATGAAGTGGAGAGACTCACGTTTCTTGCTGTACCTGCTTGATTTGGTCCTCTTGGCAGCTTCCTGAGGACGGCAGCAGGTGGCAATGTCCCCACCTTCCTGAGAAGAGATGACCTAGAGAACAGATTTACTCAGGGCCAACAATGGCGCTGGCTTCTTGTTCCAGAGGAAGCAGAACAGGGATGGGTCACGGCAGCCCATGTCCAGCCTGTGGCTCCTAGGACACCAGGAATGCTGCCCACAGATGTAGCTCCTATGTATTTGGTTCCCACGCTCCTTATCATGACATACGGATACAGTCACTGACTTTCCACGGGAAGAATGCAGTCTCTCACTCCTGATAAAGCCACATGTAGGGGAGTCGTCTTTCAGGTCAAGATCAGCGAGAGCACAAGCAAGGGCTTGTGCAGGAACTCGTATGAGAGAGCGAGAACTGCTGGGGTAGCACGCAGGAGCAGACTGGAACTGCTCACGCAGACAAGGGACCGTCAGCATGATTCACAGCTGAAAGGGGAGTTTTTCCAGGTCTTTCCTCTCTCCTCCTGTATGAAGGCATGAACACACACACACATATCTGCATATATCTGCATATACAGAGGCACATATACACACACATAGGCACACACATATATACTTATGCACACACATAAACATTATACACATATTCAGACACATGCACATATATACATATAGAAATATATAATCACATCCATGCACACACATACACATGTGCACATACATATAAACGCACATGTACACATACATATACACATGCACATACATATGCATGCATGTCCACATGTGTACATATGCACGCACACATATACACACGTGCATTTGCACACAGGCGTGCATATATACACATTTACACACATGTTCACACACATACATGCATGTACACATTCACACACACATGAACACACATACACACATGCACACTCATATACACACATACCTGCATTTATACACATGTACACACACTGTGCTGAAGTGAGAGCTAACTCCTTCATCATGGATCTTTGACTATGCTTTCTTGAGGTACACATGCCACCATCTCTAACAGCACCTCATTATTGTTCCTGCAAATGAAGAACCACAGGGAGAAGTTTAAGAACTTGAATGCTGATGGCAGAATTTGATTTCCTGATTTCTTGTCTGATGGGTTAACTCAGGACCAAAGCACTTAAGAACTCTATAAGCAGAACTTGAAATTGGAGGATCTGCTGAATACTAACAAAAAAATAAAACAAATGAAGTTTGTTCCTTGAAACCCTTTCCATCTTTCCAGGTTTTCGTTTTTATTTTTGTTTTTGACTTTTGGTAGAAAAAGAGCGTGAAGTGCTGAAACTGGAACATGAGGTTCGGAGGAGCCTAAGTTGGGGTGAGGAAAGAAGTCCCATCCCCTGAATTATTGCCTCTTCTCCATCCCCTTCAGGTATGTTGTATGTGCTATGTGCGGCACATGTATGTGTGGGTGTGGGCAACTGTAAGCTTCCACGGGGAGGTCAGCGGATGTCAGGAGTCTTCCTCTGTCATGGTTTATCTTCTGAGATTGGGTCTGTTGCTGAATCTGAAGCAGGCTGTCTGGCCAGCAAGCTCCAGGGACCCACACATCTCTGTTCAACTCAGAGCGTACATGGCTTTGACCTGGAAGCTCAGAATTTGAATGCAGGGCCTCTTGCTTCCACCGCAAGCTCTCCTACCCATTGAACCATCTCCCCTAGGCCTCAATGCCTTCTTTTGTTACTTGTTGCTGGTTTATTTCTCTGCTCCTTACCTTCTTCCCCACCTCATTTCCCATCTTACTCTCCTCCTCTTCCTTCAGTGTTTAAACCCTGCCTCCTGACTTTCAACACTTAAAAAAATTCTTAATGATACAACCTGAAGTTGCCATGGCAACCAATTTCCCTTGCCTCGGTGGTGGCACAGGCCTGTGTCAGAGCTACCATTGAAATCACAAATTATTTTCCTTTTCTTTCAAAATTAAGTAGGGTGTCTAAAGTGTTCCTCTGTGGCTCTCCCTGCCCCCAAAGAACAGGCATCCCCTGTCCCAGGCACCCAGTTCACGCAGCTCTTGGTGTCTCAATGACGCCTCCTCCACTGCCACGCACTGTCCCTCCGGAAACATAAAGGGAGCACACTCCTTGTTATTTCTTTTGTCAGCAAGAGAAGCATTCCCTCTGAAGTCTGACGCCATTTAATTGTGCCCCCCCCCCATTTTTAATTACCTTTAGTTTCTCATTCTTAAATCATGCAAGTTTCTTTTTCCTTGAACTGTGAGGGCAGCTTCGCGACTTGCATGCGCTCCAGGGCTCAAGAAGACACCTGAAGGTCGCCATTGTCATCAAGGTGAAGATTGGGTACTCTTCCTGGGTGCTGCCTGTCTCCTAAGCACGTCAGTGAGTCCAGGCTTCCTGCCCTCTTCCTGACACTTCTGGATTTGGGATCCCTTGCTCCTTTGCTAGTGTGACATGGGAGAACATGTCACTGGACCCCCACCCTTAGCTTCTATTGAGGGGACAGGAGAATATCTGGCCTTCAGAGAAGTGGGAGATTATGGAGTGTGGTGGCTCTCTTAATTCCGGGTTTCTTGGGCAAAATGAGAATGTCAAGAGAAGGGTGGGAATGTGGAGTAGGGTGAGGATGCGTGCAGGGCTGTGTCATCATCACTGTGTCCTTCCCTCCCCAAGGAAGGTCCAAGATCCCCCACATGCCTAACCCTTCTTGTTTTGCTTCTCCGGTCTCTGGAGCACTGTTACTCTTCCCCACTGCTGTTGGCTATCAGACAGGGCACTCCACCGCTGAGCATGCCCAGCCTCCCTTCTGCCCGCCCCTTCCCTACTCTGGCAATGACAGCAGCCATCTCTATGTGATTCCTTCCTGCTTCTCACCTGTCCCTCCCCCAATCCTTGCCAACGCCCTCTGGAGTACCTCTCCCCAGGGCCTCTTCCCCGCTGTACTTGGGCCATCTCACCAAGCACCCTGTCAGTGATTTCCAAATGTGTCTCCCTGCTGGGGGTTAAACCTTTAAATACATGTGTTCCTCAACTGCTCTTGTCTAAGTCCTTATAGACTTCCTATCCAGTCCCCAACAAGTTCTACACAGAATCCATCATTCATCTTTACCCCTGGCTGTTTACATGGCAAATCATCTTGGGACCCATGTGAGTTGGATGCCTGGCACCAACGCTTCACTTCCAGAGGTCCATGGTCACCATCTACAAAGGTTGATGAGCTTCTAATGCCCATCCCATCCTCAGCCCCGCCCAGCAGGGCTCTCCCTCCCCAAGGCAGGCCAGTCCTGGGTGCTTCCTGCCATGCTTCCTGCCCTTCTTAGTTCCAGAGAGCTCCGCCTTCAATGTTGTTGCACCATAACAGGCCTTCACTCAGAGCAAACCATCCTAGCCAAGTCTTCAGGATTGTCCTTCTGAGTTCTTGGGCTTTGATAGGGCAGTGATAGGTTATAGGCAGGCAGGGAAGCCTTCAACCCCGGGGAAAAGAGTCATGGTAGTGGCACTGTGGTGACTATGGTGTGTCCTTCCTCATCAGTGGAGCCAGGCTGGAAACTTTGATGTCTTCAGGTCTTCATCCTGAAGCCCATGGGGCGCATGTGACTGCATCTAACCAGGGATGGCTATGGGTACATTCAACCACAATTAGAAAATTATAAATTGCTTAAAGGCTGCAAAAAAAAGTTATCTTTTCTTTCTTTATTTGTTTGTTGTTGTT
The DNA here is from genome assembly GCF_018167655.1 of Microtus oregoni. Taxonomy (NCBI): domain Eukaryota; kingdom Metazoa; phylum Chordata; class Mammalia; order Rodentia; family Cricetidae; genus Microtus; species Microtus oregoni. The sequence goes on along the minus strand of NW_024543210.1, from coordinate 7,508,517 downwards.
TGAGACGGGGTTTTTCTGTGTAGGCCCTGCTATCCTGGAACTTACTCTGTAGACTAGGCTGGCCTTGAACTCAGGGGTCCACCCGCCTCTGCCTCCCAAGTGCTGGGATTAACAGTGTACACTACCCCTGCCAGGCTACTTCTGCCCACTTTTGCTTTTTTTTTTCTGTAACATGATTTCATGGTTATCAGGCATGGATCATGTAGAGGATAGTGTCATTTTGTGATATTAGCAGTTGGACACGAGTGTTCTGCCTTTCTGTTTTACCGGTGATTGGGGGACTGTGGCTGAGGTGTTCAATCTCCCTTGCTTTGCCTTCATACCCCAGGATGCATTCCTCTTGACAGGCAACATGCAAGGGGACAGGTATGGTGACCCCTGGTATGGTGACCTTCCAGCAGCTCCAGCCCAGGAAGGAGTGGGTGCAGGGGAGTCTCCTGGCTGTGGTTGACAGTTTCCATTTTAAGAACCTGGACTTCTGTAGCTTTTAGCCAGCCGCCACCTCTTTGATGGGACAAATTACATCTGCCGTGGCTGAGCCTGGGAGCCACATAGGCGCTGAGGCCAACTCCATGCCCCCCACGTCTTTGCTGTGTCTTTGGTCACATTGTCATACTGCACGGAGTCTATTTCCCTGTGTGTAAATGGGGACAGGCAGAATCCTCGCTTCAGGGGCTACAGCGATGCTCAGATGAGCCCATATGTATAAAATGTCCAATGCAGCGCTCTAACACTCTGAAACTGTAGATGGGGACAGAGAAAGCAGGAACAGTGTCCTATGAAGTCATGGGTGGAGGGAAAAGGTAGCAAGAACGTTCATGGTGGGGAGCTACTGCTGCTGACCATGTGGAGGTTCCTCAGGAAAAATGATCTCAGGGCTCAGCCATCCTGGGTGAGAGTCTATCTGCCTCCTGAATGTGAGCTCTCAGCTCTTCCCACCACCACGACTTTGCTTTGCCATCATTGACTCGGACCCTCTGAACTCATGAGCTGAATTGAGTGTGTCTTCTCTAAGTTGCTTCGGTCATGGTGGTTTTTTTTTTTTTTTTTTTTTTTTTGCCACAGCAACAGAACAGGAACTAAAACAGAAGCTGGTACCAAGGGTGGCCTACTTCTAGACAGAGCTGACGTGTGTTTCTTTAGATGACATGGGAGACTTTGGAACATTGGGCTGGAAAAACCGTTCAATGCTGTAGGCAGAGCTTAGTGGTCTGTCCAGGTAGGAGCTTGGAAGACTGTAGCACTGAGAGCCATGTGACCTAGCTCAAAACGTTTCCAAGGGAAACAATATTAGCAATTGTGCTGGAGACCATTCCTACGATATTTTGGCAAAAATGCGGTTGCATGCTGTCCCCATCCTAAGAATTTGCATGAGGCTAAATTGAAGGAAAATGGATTAACTTCTTTGTTAGGGAGTTTTCAAGACAGCCTGATATCGACTGTGCCGTGTGGTTACCAGTCATCACTCACACGCAGTTCTACAATGAGAAAGGACAGATGTGGCGAAAGAAATAGAGAACACAGCTTGCGGAGAAAAGAGCACCGGGAACTTAACGTTGGAGCAAAGGCTCGTGCTGAAGGAGACAAGGAGATTAAAGAGAGGCCTGTTCTGAAATGGAGTGGAGGTAGGAATGGCCTCAGGGCAAGACCCTAAGGGCAGAGCTAAGTTTCCAGCTTGTCAAAGAAAATGGCCTAAGGAACTTCCTGCTCCTAAAAATTAACAATTATTGAGAGTTGCTCCAAAGGTGACTCAGAGGGGCCAGGCTTCATCCTGAGCAGGCAGGCAGGCAGGCAGGCAGGCAGGCAGGCAGGCAGGCAGGGGAAGGTAGCAAAGTTGTCCATTCTGGCTTTAGAGCCATGAGGAACACACAAGGAAAAGGCTTGTAGAATCACTGTCTGAGGTAAGTCAGGAGAGCTGCTGAGGTCAGGTGTGTGGCAGGAGAGTTCCTTCATGGAAGTTCTGAGATGCAGTTGTGTGAGGCTGAGGAGGTGAAGCCTGGATTGCCTTGGAGACCCTGAGATGTTGGAGATGCCGGAGCTATGAGATGTCAGCCAGGGAGAACCGCATAGGGGCGGGGGAAACAGGATGGGGGAGTCTAGGCTCCTGCAGTTAGCAAGGCGGGAAGGGTGGAGCTGTCTGAGCCTTTGATGTGAGATGTGGTGCTACAGGCTTTGGAGTTTGCCCTGTTGACTTTCAGTCTTGCTTTGGTCCTCCCTTTGCAATGGCACTGTATTATTCTGAGCCATCACATGTTAGAAGTATGTAAATTGACCTCTGCTTTTACAGGGGTTACAGTTAAGAGCAATTGCTTTGAGTAGAGAAGAGACTTTGGACTTTGAAAACAGTGTTGAGACGGGGAAAGACTAAGGAGAATCTTGAAGTTGGGCCGAATGCATTTTGCCTTATGATATGGGTGCAGGGAGAGGAATCTGGTGGATTAATGAGAATGCCCCCCACAGGCTAATGTTCGTAGGCTTGGTCCCCAGTTGGTAGAACTGTTTGGGAAGGATTGGCGGGTGTGGCCTTGCTGGAGGTGGTGTGTCACTGAGGGCAGGCTTTGAGGTTTGGAAAGACTCATGCCACTTGCAGGCATACACACTGAAGTTGCCACACACCTCGGCTGCCCGACAGAGATAACAACCTGCCACTAACTGGGAAACTTCCTCCCTGCTGGCTAGCTCTCAGGGTGCCGAATGGTGCTGATGCAGGGTGCTGATGCAGGCTGCCGGGAAAGAAAAAACATCCAGAGTCTCACCTCATTCTGTACCCTACAGGCTACAATTCTAACCTGCCGGGAAAGACAGCCTGCTGGTTCAGTAGTGTCACGACTACCATGGGTGTAGCTGATCCGATATGATTGGACTTGGAGTCTGCTCCAGAGGAGGCAATTAGTGCATGGTATGAAAAACCTCATCCAGGGGCTGGAGAGATGGCTCAGCGGTTAAGAGCATTGCCTGCTCTTCCAAAGGTCCTGAGTTCAATTCCTGGCAACCACATGGTGGCTCACAACCATCTGGAATGAGGTCTGGAAGAAGGTGCCCTCTTCTGGCCTGCAGGCATACACGCAGGCAGAATATTGTATACATAATAAATAAATACATATTAAAAAAAAAGAAAAACCTCATCCAAAGCCCATGGTTGGGAGGGTCATAGACCCTGGAGGGGGCCCTACTGTTTTCCTAAATGGTTTAGATATTATGTCTACATGAATAGATTAGTCTGGCTCTCAACCCTGGTGGAGAACCTTCCTTTTGTGGAGTAACAGTTTTGCAGAAACTCGTCAGTGGTGGGAGTGTTGAGACGGAAGGACTATTGGATGCTTGTCCCTAAGTAGAACGTTTTTATTAACCCTTCCCCACTCCAAGGCTCAGGGAGCATCATTGCCAAGAGTGACCTGTATGCGTGGCAGCTATCACTTCAGCCCAGTGTGAGCCATGACTGGCAGACCCACAGTGTGAGGGAGAGGTGCATTGAGGCCTGTTAGTTTGCATTCAGGTGAGAAGAGCAGCACTCAAAACCCAGGATTTGGGCCGAGGACTTGAGTTCAGACCGCCGGCTCTGGTGTGAAAGGCCAGGCACGCATCATACATTTGTAAGTCAGTGCTGGGAGAGAGAGGCCGATCCCCGGAGCTCATTGGCCTGCAGACTAGCCTGATCGATGAGCTCCAGGACCAGCGAGAGACCCATCTAAAAGAAAAAACATGAAGAGTGACTGAGGAAGACATTGATCGCTGGCCTCTGAATACACACACTCTTGTGCGCGTGTCCCTGCGTACACACCTGTGTTCACATATGCACACATCCACACTAGCAAGTGCTTACACCACACACACATACAGCCTTGACTTTGAGATGGCTTGTTTGCATTAACTGCTTACTAACACGTCTCCTCCCAGCGGCCATTGTACCCTCAAGCACCAATCCTCTCTCCTCCTGAGAGAGAGCCTATCTTCCTTTCCCTCACCACCTGACAGCCCTGCTTCCTGACCCGAGGAGTCTGCTCCAAACATTCCCACACCTCAGACCAGTTGCTGGCAGGGCACCCCCTCCCCAGGCATTGCATTAGTAGAGTGTTCTCCTGGGGTGGGGGAAGCGGTGAGGCAGAGGCCTCTGAAGGAAGCTTTTGTTGGTGACAAAGCCTTCAGAGAAGGCATCCGCATCCCCAGATCAGGCACTTAGCCTGCATGTTGGCTGGGAACAGAGGTTTCCCTGAAGCTGCCCACTTCAGTTTTCTCATTGTCGGAAGAAGAAACCTCCAAAGTGCTTCGTGTGTGCATTGAGCGCGGCATTGCTTGCTGTGTGCTTTATCTTCATTACCCAGGCTCTCTCTGGCTCGCAGGAAGACCTTGACTTGTGCACCGCTGCCTTCTGCTGTGGGTTCCTCCACCCACACTGTGGTTTGCATTGTTCCCCAGTGGAATCGGCAGATGCAAAAGAGTTACGGAGGGCACTCCTCTGGTAAACCGACTTGTGTTCTGCTTCCATTCAAGGCTTCGAGCCCTTCCCTAACCCCTGACGAAGCCGATGGCCTGTTTTTGCTTAGGGGTCAACAAAGGTTCAAAGGAAAGTTTTTCCCATGGGGACCTCCACTTTTCTCAGTAAATGGTGTGGGGCACCCCACAGAGAGAGTAGTGAGGGTTGAACTGTGTGCTTTGATGTGTGGGGTTTTGAGTGGCCGGAGTGAAGGGTATACAATGTAATTGATTTCATTTTTTGAATGTTACCTGGTTTGTGTGTGTATATGTGTGTGCTCTAAAGCCATCGCCCACATGATGAAGTCAGAGGACAATTTGTAAGAGTAGGTCTCTCCTCCCATGTGAGTCCCTAGGGGAGTGGCGTTTAGGTCATCGGGCTTGGCAGCAAGTACCTTCACACACACACACACACGCACACACACAAGCGTGTATACACACACATGATGTGATTACTGACAACAAGTACATTAATGTGTCCACCATTTCAGTGTGTATTCAGTGATGCTATCTAGTTATGATGTGAAGCTAAGAACTATGGTAATAGCCTGCGTTATCCTGTGGCTTCTGGGAGCAGCCTTGTCCATTCTTGCAAGACACCTCTGTTCAGATGCCTTTAACATTGCATTTTATTTATTTAAATTATATTTTAAAATTGGTTTATAAAGCACTGGGTTTCCATAAAGGAGACATATATCTCTTCAGTTTTTTTTTCTCTTCCTTCCTTTCTTTCTTTCTATCTTTCATGTTCTGTTTTTTTGAGAAAGGGTTTCTCTGTGCCACCCTCGCTGTCCTGGGCCTCTCTCTGTAGACCAGGCTAGTCTCAAACTCAGAGGTTCACCTGCCTTTATCTCCTGAGTGCTGGAGCTAAAGACATGTGCCACCTCTCCTGGCCACATCTTTAGTTTTTAAGCCATCTCCAAGTCCCTCTTCCTCCTCATGCCCTCCTTCATCTCTGCTTAAAACATTAATTCCCAATATTACTCCTGCCGTTTATATCACGTGTTCTAGGATCTTCTACCCCACTGAGGTCTGTCTCCCCATTTCTGGCTTACTGACCTCTGTGGATGCTCCAAGTTAAATCTACAGTTCTAAAAATTCTGGGCCAGTCAGCAGGCTCAGCAAGTTAAGGCACTCAACACCAAGCCTGCTGACCTGAGTTCAATCCCCAGATTCCCATGGAGAGAACCTATTTCTATAGGCTGTCCTCTAACATACAGTACCCTTGCTCCCCAGTAAACGAATAAATGTAAAAAATAAAACCAAACCAAACAAAAAGACAAAGTGGATACCAGAGAAATGACTCAGTGGTTAAGAACACTGTCTTCTTTTCCAGAGGACCCTAGTTCAGTAGCCAGCATCCACGTGGCAGCTCACAACTGTCTGTAAGTCACTCCAGGGGATCTGATGCCCTCTCTTGGCCTCCACGGGCATGATACTTATGGTTACATACACAGACACAGAAATTTCAGGCCTTTGTTACTGTTGGGTGGTATTTCAGACCTTTGTGCTAGCTAATTTTCTTGATATGGCCTTAACCACGTCCATATTCCTCTTCTCATTTGAAGAGGGCATAGTGTGTATGTGTGTGCTTCTCTTTTTTAGGTTCTTGGTTTCATTAATAGAAGAATTTTGAAAAGGGACTTGGAAGTTTGAGGAGTTTTTTAGAGTTGGGAAGAACAATAGTTTAGGACAGCTGAAACTCGTGGCAGCCAGGAGGAGAGGAAACAGAGAAAAGATGGCTTTTAAGTTAGCCACAGAAGACAGAGAAAGTGAGAAAGCCCAGAATATGAGGTCAAGCATGCTGAGGAGAGCAGAGCCACCCAGTCCCAGGGTCTTGTTGGGCCAGGGCAAATGATCATACCAAGGACATGTGGTTAGAAAAAGAAATACAGACAATTTTGCAATAAAAAAGTATTCCCAGGAATGGGGGTGGGCTAGAGAGCCCAGGAAGGAGCCCCATGGCATCCTGCCATGTGCCGTATAGGCCTTTATAGTCCCTTATAGTCCCTGTCCATACCGTCTATATTGTGTGTGTGTATGTTGTAGGCCAGGGTAAATCTCGGATGTCATTTCTCAGGTACTGTCCACTTTTTTTCTTTTAAACAGAAAGATTTATCTAGTGAAGCATTATGGCACATGCCTTTAGTCCCAGCACTGGGGAGGCAGAGACAGGCAGATCTCTGAGGCCAGCCTGGTCTACATAGTGAGTTCCTAGCCAGCCGAGACTACATAGTGAGGACTTGCCTCAAAAAAGCACAAACAAACAAAAAGCCATATACAAAAAGATCTGTCTTTAATTATGTGTATGTGTGTGATTATGTGCATGTGAGGGCAGGCACCCAAGGAAGGCCAGAGGTACTGCATCTCTTGATGCTAAGGTTTAGATGGTTGTGAGCCACTCAGAGTGGGTGCTTGGTCCTCGGCAAGAGCAGTAAAAGCTTTTCACTGTTGAGGTCGCTCTCCAGTCCCTCACGTTTTGTTTGTTTGTTTTTGTTTTTTAGACAGGGTGGGGTCACTGGTCTTCAGCTCACCAATAGGCTAGGCTGGTTGGCCAGAGAGCCCTGGTACCCTCGTGTCTCAAACTCTCTAGTGTTGGGAGTAAAGGTATGTGCCAGCACATCTGGCTTTTTTTTTTTTTTTAATGTGGGTAGTCAAATCTGATCCTCAGGCGTGCAAGGCAAGTACTCAATTAACTGAGCCACTGGCCCTGAGAAGGTAATGGTTTTATCTCTAATTACAAAATGGTGGTATTTGGGGGTAGACATAGCATTAGAGGTGGAACATTTGAAGACTGTCTGTGCCAAGACACAGGATTGAGCCAGGAAATGTAGATTGCCAAAGGGTGGGTGGGACCAGGAGAGGGATTAGGGCATGATTTCAAAACAAAGGAAAACCAAGATGGTTTTGATTGGATAGGAGAAGCCTGCACGCTGGTCCCAGAGGAGGAACAAGGTGGGGCATTAGGCCAGGTGCCTGCCAATGGCCAGAAGGATGCAGATATGAAGGATGTGGGCATAACAGTATCAGAGGCCTGGCCATCCAGTGGAATGGTCGGAAGAGGCACCCGAGCTTCCCGTGGTTCATTCCTCATTCACAGCTGTGTACCCCCTCCTCATAAGGTTCCAGCAGCAAACTATGTAATTATAGTGTCACCACAGCTTGTCACAGGGGAACCAATGAGTTTACTGGGTTTAATTTTTTATTGTTTTTATTGTACTATATGTTTTTCTCTGCTCCCCTCCTCTCCTCCCCCTCCCCTTCTTCCCTCGCCTGTGACCCCCACGCTCCCAATTTACTCAGGAGATCTTGTTTTTTCCTCCTTCCTATGTAGATCCATGTTTGTCTCTCTTAGGGTCCTCTTTGTTGTTTCTAGGCTTAATTTCAAAGCATGGATGAGGGGTTATAGGGCAGGGCTTGGGTGACCTAAAGCAGTAGCTCCACACCCAGCGTGGGTGGGGGCTCCCCCTTGGCTACATGGATGGAGTTCCTTCAGTTAACCTCCCAGCCTATGTACTCAGCACCTCCTAAGACTCAAAGGGTTGAGACAGTTGGCTGGGTGGACTTGCAGGAGTCAAAGGCAAGAGTGCCTTGACTCTCTTCACCCCTCTCTCTATCCCTCCTATCAGGGAAAGTCAACCATCAACAAGGACTGATGGAACCCTGCAAGCAGCTGTGGGCAATCTGATGAAGCTGGAGGCTGTTTCGCTAGGAGTACCGTGTTCTCCAACAACACCTCAGTTCAGTGCATGGACTCCTGGCCAAGCAGCTTCTGTGAGGTCACTAGCCTCCTCTGTTATGTGTTCCTAAGTCCTAGAGTGCTGTCTCTCTTTTTCCAGAGGGTGTGAAGAGTGCTCACAGGAGCACTGGGTATGGAATGATCTGTTCTGTCTCTTTAAGAGACAAGCCACGCTCACTCCCTCCCCTGCCCACTGAGGCATGCAGATCTTCCTTCCTGCTTGCAACCTGAGTATCTTCCTCTTTTCTGTCTCCCTCTCAAAGAGGCAGCTTCTGTCTCTTCCTTCTCTCTCTCCTCTCTCTTCTCTCTCTCTCTCTCCCCTCTTTCTGCTCGTCTTCCCTTCTCCCTTCCCCCTCCATAACCCACTAAATAAATATTCAACTTCACTCTGCATGGAGTGCCTATCCATCTGTCTCTTGCACATCACTGCCACCTGGGACCAGCCATCTTTGGAGACCTGCGGTGTGGTCTTGTGTACTGTCCCTGCCTGGGACTGGCTGCTCTTGAGACCCGCTGCCCCCTGCGTGCCACCACATAGCCTGCTGACTGCCACCACTCAGGTACCTGCAGCATTTCTGCCACTGCAGATACTTGGGGATCTGCATTTTATTTTTACCTTTACAGGGTAGGCACAGCTGCTCATATCTGGCCTATTTCCTTCTGCTCTTATTTCTTTGGCTGCGACTCAGCCCTATGTCTGCAGTTAGCAAGAAAGGATGTCTAAGGGATTGGCCCTAGAGACAGGACATGCACTCTGATGAACACCCTGTTGTATCTACTTTAAGCCAGTTACTCTGGCAGAGTGTGGACTTGTGTGAGTAGGGAGCCTCAGCTGGGACCAGGGCCATGGTGCTCAGAGAAAATGGCCCACAGGACGTGGGCATGCTTAAACACTCGGATGATGGTCTCTTAGTGTGATCCTGTTCGAAACAGTCAGTTTTGTCAAAACCAGATGCAGAGGGACTGGGAGATGTTCAGTCAGTAAACTGCTTGCCTTGTAGGCATGAGAACCGAGTTTGAGCCCTAGATGCTATTTGTTATTATTGTTGGTTTGCTTTTTTAAAAGGGTGTATGGTGGTGTGTGCTTGTGATCCCAGGGTTACAAAGGTTGAAGCAGGACTATGGGGCTTGCTGGCCAGCCGGCTCAGACTACTTGGACAGCTCGAGGCCACTGAGAGACTCTGCCTCAAAGATAAGGCAAATGACTCCTAAGGAATGACACCCGATGCCAACCTCTGCCTCCACACACTTACACATGTGAGGTGCCGTGCACGAGCACACACGCACATGTACGTGCACAGACACACACACAAACTCAGCACCACTATTGGGAAGGGACAAAAATCATTTGAGTCCTCGTACCTGTCATCAAGCCTCCACTGTCCAGACCACAAGAGGCCCTCCAGCTTCCTTCTGGCCGCACTCCAGCTCCACGCATGTGAGCGCGAAGTCCTTCCCCTGACTAAATGCACTCAATGAAATAAAACACGGGGGAGCACTAGAAACAAGCGTCACCTAGGATTGTGGAGTCCCATATTCAAGGCCCATTTGCTGTGCCCTATCGGTGTGACATTGTCATTCAAAACCCCCAGGAAAATGAGCTTGATGTAATCTATTTCCACTGAATGGGGAATGTGCCCGTCCACTGCTTTCAACAAAAATGCTTTCTAGGGTGTTCTCTCTCCCCTTTAGCAAATTCCTCCTCCACTCCATAAAGGCTCCTCTCTCCCCTCACCACAAGTGGTATTGTGTGGAGACACACCACTGCAGAAGCTTCCAGTGACCTTCGTCTTAAGGAAGTGCTTCAGCCGCGATAATAGCCTCCCCAGCGGCCATCTCAAATAAACAGCCGCCTTGGAGGAGTTCCACCCTCAGGTACCTTGCTAGCAGAGAGGCCATGCTTAATGGACTCCTTGCAGAGAGAGATGGAGTGGGCCCCGCTGAAAACCAACACTTCTGCCGCTCAGCGATGACCTGGCAAGCAGTGGGTATCAGGCCAGCGCCTGAGGGAGGTGGCTGTTGCCCTGACTGATCTGTGTTCCGGATGAGACAAACTGGAGAAGCCTATTTTTGTGGACACAAAAACACGGCCTTCAGTCTGGAGCCAAATGTTAGCGACCCTAGCTGGAGAACATGGATTCAGTTGACCCCAAATTCCACGTTCCAGTGCGGTAATGGCTGGATGCATTTTGTGGTCTAGTGCTAAAGTTAATCTGTAGACCCCACTAGCCCACGCACAGATAACTTTCTGGAATTCTGGGGGTTGCTGGTCTTGTAAGATAGCAAGTCATGTGTTTTCATCTCAATAAACAAAGACGGTTGCCCCAACTGTACAGTGTGTGCTTGATCACCATAGAAGGGAGATATATAGGCAGGAAGTATGTCAGGATATACATTTGCTCCTGATTGGATGAAGGCAGGAAGTACCTTAGTGGTGCTCTTATTCCTGGTCGATGTGAACAGCCGCCACAAGTCCCTGCTGCCCCAAACTGATCAGTTCTGCTATCCCATCCTCATCGTGACAAATCGAAGCCTTCTGCAACCCTGGCCTCACACCAGCCTTCCTGTCTGACAGCTGCTCCTGTCAACGGTTTTGGAGATGGTAATGCAAAAGTCGCTGGTGTTGTGTGTGATGGTTAGTGCTGATTGTCATCTTGGGAGTCACCTGGGAAGGGAGTCTCAGTGAGGGACTGTCTAGATCAGGTTGGCCTGTGGACATGTCCAACAGGGGATTGCTGTGATTGTATTGATGGGTATGTGAAGCTCTGTCCACTATGGGCAACAGTATTCCCTAGGTTTGGGTCCTGTATGTATAAATGCAGAAGTGGGATGAACATGAGTAAGCGTGGATGCACTCGCTCTTTCTCTACTTTTGATTGTGGTTGTATCTAGAGCTTCACATTCATGCCTTGACTTCCCTGCAATAACAGACTATAAACCAAATAAGCCCTTTTCTCCCTTAAAGTTACTTTTGTTGGAATATTTTATTGCAGCAATAGAAACAACCCTAGGAATACTGGGAAACCAGTGATGGAGTGGGCATTGTATACCCAGAGATGTGTTACTGGTCCAGACTGGAGAGTTCAACTGAAGAGTTCAGCATCCACTCTTCCCTACATGAGAACACATCTCCCTTTGACCCAGTACTGGGAAGTAGCGCCATCCCACTGGGCTGTGCCTGCACAGCGCTGGGGAGCTGGTGGCTGTATCTGAGCCTCTGTTGGGAGGGTGGAGCTGGGAGCTTCCTTCTTCTTCCTCTTCCCAGGGTCAATGTCACTGTTCACCAGGGTTTGTCTTTCTCTGTGCCTCTTTTCATGTCTTCAGTGGCTCACCCAACTATTCCGTTTCCATTTCTAAACAGAAACTGCTCCTCAGTGCTCCCAGGCACAGTCTCCAGCCGCCATCCAGGGCTCACCCTCTCCTGCAGACCACGTGAGCCTGTTTCTGGTCATTCCTCAGTGCTCCCAGGAACAGTCTTCAGCTGCCATCCAGGGCTCATGCATCTCCTGCAGACCATGTGAGTCTGTTTCTGGTCATTTTCTAAAACTGTTTTTGCTTATTGATACAGGACCTTACTAGGGAGCCCAGCCTACCCTCTTGCCTCAGCTTCTCCAGTCCTGAGATTACAGGTCTGTGCCACCATGGCCTCTCCCCTGAGGCTTCTGTGTTGACCTCGGAGCAGAGCAGTTGAGTGACATGACTTTTGACTTCTTAAACCAACCTTGGGCTGGGTTTAAAGTACAGCTCTTCTTTACAGCTTACCAAGTCCGTCTTCTGAAGTTGGATTGTTTTAAGTGTGAAATGAGCAAGTCCGGTGGTGGATTTTATTTGCTTGTTTTAAATTCCATTTTCTTTTGTAATAAGGGTTGGATGAGTTAGTTGTATAACTAAATAGGATTTGGGGTTTGTTTGTTTTTCCTTAAAAGGAACAACCAAAAACACTTAGACAACTCTCCCAGAGCTCACTCACTTCTTCATGTCCTGCGTGTTGTCTTCTGGCCTCTGCATTATAAGTAAACTAACCAAGTAGGGAAAATCCCTCATCAGAAGATTTGGCCCTCTATTTGCTTATCTGGTGGGGGGAGCATAGTCTTAGTAATGTAGATAGGCTGGCCTTAAATTTAGGATCCTCCTGCCTCAGCATCTTGACTGCTGGGATTACAGATGTGTTGACCTGGCCTTGCCCCAGTTTTGAATAAGACGTGTTACCTCCACGAGGATGGCAAGGATGGGCTTGAGACAGCCGCGGCTTCTTGCTGGGCCTCAGTTTCCCCAGGAGTGTGTGACTGAATGATAACCTGGAGGTTAGACCTCACCATGCAGGAATCGGCAGGCTTGCCGGTGTTGGTGGCGACACAAACACCCATTTCCCGGTGCCCTGAAGCCTGTGGGTCAGCTTTGATGTTTACCTGCCCCACAGAGATGGAGTCCACCTGCTGGGAGAAAGCCTTTGTGTGTGGATTCTCAGAGGATAATAAGTCCTTTTCTTACCCAGCGGCACATTAGGGTAAGATGACTATAATTTCTTGTCTGCAAGAACGGCGCTTCAAAAGCAGAATCCCTCCTCGCCAGGAGTACGGGGAGGACAACAAAAACACATGCAAAATTAGAGGGAAGAAAGGACGGCCCGGGCAGAGCTGTGGTGGGTATTTCCCGTGATCCGGATTGTTTAGGAAATAGGAAAAGCACATTGTCTGCTTCAAAAACCTGTCAGGAAATTATTAAAAGCCCCTGAATTCCTGTATAATCAATCACCTCAAGTGCACAAATTACACACGCCGTGAATGGGAATAAACCTATTACAAGGGGCTCATTCGGAATGAACTAAAAGTTTAGACGCGCTTTGTTGTGGTGCTAAGTAGGGTTTTGAAAGAGAAATCCCTTAAATAGACACCACCGTATTATCGTCGAGGGGGGAAACCATCAACCGACTGTTGGGATGTTTGCTTTTCATTTGTATTGATGAAGCAACGTGACAGTCTGACTGTCCAAATTGTCCGACAATTATTATCGCTTTTGTCTACTTTGTTCTAGCGTGTGCCAGTGACCACACGTCTTACAATACTCTAAACACAATGTAAATACTATTTGTGTCATAACTTGTTTTTTTTCTTAGCCATTCATCTTACATTTTTTCCCTAGAAGTGAAGCTCTTTATTACCGTAATTATTCAAAGCTGTGTACTATTCCCACCAGCCGAAAAATGACAATCGGGGCAATCATCCCCTGAGCAATAGGCGTTTGGCTTCCTCTCCTGCGTTTACGTCTGTGCTCGCCATGCTTTGGGGATACGTTGTTTTCTCGCTGCCTCGGTTTTTACTGATAGCTTTTGGAGACAAGATCTCCTTACGTAATCCATGCTAACCCCAAACTCATAACACTTCTGCCTAAGCCTCAAGAGCATTGGGAATAAGTGAGAGGCAGCTACTCGGCTGACGCAGCCTTGTCTCCTGATTTAGTTCCAGAAGTGGGGAAATACTGATTCAAGGGGTGTGTGTGTGTGTGAATTTTTGAGGCAGGGTCTTTCACTAAACCTGGAGCTCACCACTGACTGGACAGTGAGTCCCCGGGACCTGGCCGTCTCTGCCCTAAGTGTTGGTGTAACAGATGTGTATTGTGAGACCCTGCTTTGTCCGTGGTTCTGGATACATGAATTTGAGACCTCTTGCTTGTGTGGCAGGAATTTCATTCATGGAGCCACCTCCTTAGCCCTCAAGGGCCTTCTTAAGGCTTTGTCATTTGCCTTTGGAGAGTGGACCATAGGAAGCCTTGTGGTTTCGGCACCAGCATCAATTACGACTATTAGAATATTTCCCCGGAACTCATGAGCACAGCGTGTGTCTCAGGTATGTTGCACAGCGACATCCACATTGCGTTTGTCTCCTTCGTCAGTATCTGTCTCCCCTCTTGAGGATTTTTACACATCCTTTCTCTACTGGCTGTCCCAACAGACCAGCAGCAACCATAGGTACCCATCAACTTCTTACCACTTACCTGAAGCCAGCAGCTCACAATTTGGAGGTTTTATTCTACTGCTTGTGGGCCTGTGAGGAGACAGCAAACAGTGCCTGAAGTGTGGCAAAACAAAAGGATTCACCTCACAGACAGGAAGCAAAAGACAGGTCCTGAGATCCCCTCTAAGGCATGGCCCTGCCTAAAGACCTCGCACTAGGTCCCATCCTGGGATGCATTCTTTAGCCCGTAGCCTTTGAGAGAATGCTTGTTACAGAAACAGTAGGGACAGCCATGGCAGAGGCAGCGGATGCTGTAGATTTAGTAGATGCAGAAAAGCAGCAAAGCCAGTAGATGCAGTAGATGGAGCGGATGTGGTTGATCTGAGAGACTCTCTGAGAGAGGTGTCTATGGACGAGTCCTCCACCCAAGAACCAGAACCAATCCACTGGATGCAAAAGCACGAGGCCGTTTATTAAATATATACAGGCGCCTGTGGATGCTGCAGCAACTAAGTTACAACTAAGTTACTGAGCATCCCAGGCTGATGGCACATCATGTATTTATAAGGATTTAGGAGTTACAGAAGAGGCTTGTCTAGCAACAGCATTTCATTGGTTCTCAAACTGGCGGGCTTAGCTCACCCTGGGGACGGCCCCGTGTCTATTCCCTAATTTCCCCGAAAAAAAAACCATAAAGCCAGATAAAACACCCTGTAGCAGGCTGACAATTTAGATAGGATGTCTTGGAGGGGGTGGAGTAGCCCCGAAAAACCACAAAGCTAGATAGAGCACTCTGCAGCAAGTTTTGACAGTTTAGATAGACTGCCTTGGGGGGGTGGTGGAGGATTCCCTCTTCTTAGCCTAGTCAGTGAGTCTGCAACCCATAGATATCCAGCTTTAGCATCGGCTGGGCTGAGGGGCCCAACTGAATTTCAGTAAAGTTTAACATAGTACATGGGCATGGGGGGTCTCTTTCAATATGGCAACCAAGACGCCAGCCCTGGCAGTCTTGGTGGGGTAAGTACACAGTGGGACTCGAAGCAGTGGGGTGTGGGTGACGGTGATGTGGTGACAGTGGTGGCAACAGGAGGGCCAGTGGATGTGTTAATGGTGGGCGTAATCGTGGAAACAGGACAAGGCGCCTGTGGAACTCAGGGCAGGATTAGGGGCAGTAGTTGTGTCGTTAGTGGCAATTATGGAAAGAATCTTACTGCTTGGTAGGCATGGGAAAAATAGTAAAAGCTGTAGCGGGCAGTGATGGCACACACCTTTATCCCAGCACTTGGGAGGCAGAGGCAGACAGATCTCTGTGAGTTCGAGGCCAGCCTGGTCTCCAAGAGCTAGTTCCAGGACAGGCTCCAAAGCTACAGAGAAACCCTGTCTCAGAAAAACAAAACAAAACAAAAACAAACAAACAAACAGAATCACTGAGAGCTGCAGCGGGCTCACCATTTATCTATCAGACACCGCTCTGGTCATTAGCGGACATCTAGTGGGTTGTGGGGCTATAATCAGTGACAGGCATGTAGTCTGCCCAACACAGCTCCTGCTTTATGTCCCTGTCCCCAAGGATCTCACCTTCTGATCAGCATGGCTAATCTACTCACAGAAGGGAGAAAAGCTTCCCTAGGGAAGGCCACTGTGCCTTTTGAGTCTGGCTGCCCTGAGGTATGTATGTCTCAAGGGCCTCCTTTGAGCTGCTGCATCTCAAGGAGGATTCCAGGCTCAGAGCTGAGTTCCCCTCAGGCCCCATGGGGCCCAAGCCCAGTGGGTGGAGGGAAGCCAGGGCCAGCATAGATCAGAGACTGATTCTGGTGTTGAGGTTGGCCATGGCTGCTAAGTCCAGCAGCATTTCCCTCAGCAAGCCTTCATCCTGTAGCTGACCTGCCTCCAGCTCATACTTCTACTCCTAAGTAGGCACACATGTCTGTGCACGTGCCCCTTGGGTTTATGTGAATACCTGGCATAGCCACACAATCTTCCAAAGCAACTTGACCCCATGACCCCCCGCTCCAAGCCCTCTCTCGGTCTCTATTGCTTTTCCCTTGCACACAGGCTCTGTCATCCATATCATTCATGCAATGATAGAACATTCCGGTCAAGTCCCAGCCCCAACATCCCTTGACAGGTACCCGGTAGCCTCTCTCCACACCCCTTTTCCTCATTTCTGTGGACAGGAAAGAAAAAACTGCTGCTTGGGTTGAAGGAACACAGTAGGGCAGACATCATCCCTGACACAGGCTGTCACCAGCTCTCTGTGCCTTCTCTTCAACTGTGACTACTACCTAGGGGAGAAAGCCGTCCGCATCTCCCCACGGCATCCCCATGAGCGATGGAAGCCCTGGAGAGGAACAGGGGCGAAGATGGGAGTTCCTGTTCAGATGCCCAGAGAGGAGAGACAGAGCCCTTTGCGTTTTAGAGAAGATGAGGAGAGAAGCCACCTCCCTTCAGCAAAGAGGAAAACCAATCCAGCTCCTCTCAGTTTACCCGAAACCTTTCCCTATTTTCAGTTTCGATTCGATGTGTCAGAAGCTGACATTTTTGCGAGCACCAAGAACCCGGCATCACTTTGAAAACTTGCAAGTGGAGAGGCATCGTGAGGTAGCCAAGACTCGCTCCGCGCACAGATGGCGGTGATTAGGTGCCAGTTCACGGAGAAGCTTGGAATCTGCAGGCGGCCGCGGCGGCAGCGGAGGCGTAGGGCAGCTGGCTGCGGGGGCTACAAGCAGTTGGAATGAGCTGTCCAGCAGCAGGTGACCCTAGGCCCAGGCCACACCTCTCAGCACAAGGGATGGGCATGGAGGGGAGGCCACCTGAGCCTAGGGATCATGTTTGAAGCAGAACAGTCTCCATTTTGCCTTAGTTCTGTGTGGGACTGAGGCTCCATGTGGTCCTAGGCCATATTTGCCACCGTCTATCTGTGAGTTTAGGGTAAGCATCACCTCTCTGGTTCTGTTTGCTCCCTGGAAGACAACAAAAGGAATATGGGCCTGGGGAAGCAAGCACCCTGCCTCTTAGGGTTTCTCCGTGGAGGAATGTAACCTTATTGGAAGAGGCTTTTAAAAGACAAAGATGTAGCTGGGTGTGATGGCACAAGCCTTTAATACCAGCACTCAGACCTCTGTGAGTTCAAGGTCAGCCTGGTTTATGATGTGAGTTTCCGGACATCCAGAGCTGTTACACAGGGAAACTGTCTGAAAAAAACAAAACAAAACAAAACAAACAACAACAACATCAATGAGAGAGAGATTTGTTATTGAGTTCCTTGCATTAGGTGGTGTGGAAAAACTTGGAGAGAATGTGGAATTCCTAGCTGGTGACAGAATAAGTCCCTGTGCAGCTGCTCCAGGTGTACACTCATCTGAGAGCTGGTGTTCAAAGATGAGCTTAGAGCAGCTCCCTAAATACAGAGGGCAACAATACAGAAGGGCAGTACGGCAAGGCTTGGAGAAGAGGGCGTGAGTCCGCATGGCCAACATGGAGCAGGTGTCAGGGCAGACGTTATGCTCAGCCTGAATGGGCCTGCCATAGGAGCCATGAGGATGGCGGGAAGAGGTCCCAGGCTGGGAAAGAGGTGGCAGAAGGTGGCACGGCCACTGTGATATCAAGAGGTCAGATACTGCTGGCAGTTTGTCCCTGTATCCCAACTGTCGCGTACCAACCTGTCCCCATGCAGGAATAAGCATGGTCTCTGGTCCAGCCCTGTGGACCAAAGGCGGGAAAGAGATGATATCTCCTCCCTCAAGGGTCTTCTTCTGCTAAGCCAGGGCCTGCTCACTGAAGTGGACATGTGCGACACCATGCCGGTGGGTGTAGGAGATGTGGGACCTTAACCCAGAAGGATCTTACTCAGCAGAGCACTCTCAGGTCGTTAGTTCACATCATTCTCTTGTGCCCGTAGGTAGCTCTCAGGTGCTAGCAGTGAAGAAATGATGACCTATGTGTGTTAATGGGGTAAGATGTACTGAAGAGATAACCATCTCTCAGTAGGTAAATTGCCTGCTTTGCAGGCTGAAGACCTGGGTTCTAATCCCCCCAAACTCTGTTAAAAAAAAAAAAGCCAGACATGGTGGCACACAGTTACAATCCCAGCCCTGGGGAGGCAGAGATGGGAGGATCCCAGGGGCTCACTGACTAGTCAGCCCAACCTAACAAGTGAGCTCCAGGCCAAGGAGAGATCCTGCCTGAGGAAAAACCTCTGGTCTTCACATGCACACAGGCACAGATATGTGTACTAACTGTGCACCACACACACACACACACACACACACACACACACACACTCAAACGCAACATGACAAGAACAAGGCATATGGTGTGTGATACACACACCTGTAATCCCAGCACTTGCAAGGCTACCGCAGGAGAGCTACAAGCTTAGGTGACAGAGTAAGGCCCCATCTCAAAACAGGAAGGAAGAAAAAAAGAAGATATTTACTCTATCTGAAGGTTAGCACTGAGGGTCTACGAAGCTGTGTGTCTCCTGCAGGGATCCAGATGTCTTTCTGTTGGCAGCCAGGAGGCCTGTGTGTGGAGGGGAGGAGTGTGTTGTTCCTGTGGTGGTTTTCCTAAGGCATGCTTATCCCTGAAGGGGGTCTATCTCTCCTTACGTGTGATATAACAGAAGCGCTACCACTCCTGAACTGTCTACCCCCTGCTCTCTCTGAGACAGTTACTTCAGGCTGCTACTAAGGGGGTTGGGTGAACTGCAGTGAAAGTAGAGGTGACCCCCCCAAGGGTTGCCCAGGGAACAGAGGAGCCACCGAGATCATTTTTATTAGATCCGAATTCTGTAACTGTGCTTTCCCCATGGTTAGAGTACACGTCACAATTAGCCTTGAGAGAAAAGGATGATTGGCCAATCAGAGAAGTGTTCTCTTAGTCACTGTATAATCCCCTGGAAAGCGGCAAAGGTGAGCATGGAATGAGAGACACACTGACCAGCCCTCCACTGACAGTATTGGCTGGATGGTCAGTGGTTGCCCTGGGTTGGACACCTGAGTGTCCTCTCAACATGCACCCTTCAAGGCTCACGCCAGCCTGTCACAGAGCCCTGGTTCGGTATTCCATCCTAACTGAGGAAGGGAAGAGATCTTCCTAGATCCCTAGAACTCAGCAAACGGTGCAGAGGAGGCAAGCTGAGACAGCCCACCCCAAAGCCTGGCCCCACCGAACCAGATTGTCTTCTAAATGCAGAAATCCTCCTCAGGCCTAACTTGGCCTGGGTGTCTAGACTTGGGAGAAGTAGATCTTATCTCATCCTAATCCGAAAGGAAGCAGCTTTAATTTCCTCTCACAGCCCCGGCTCCTCCTTGTGCACTGAACGCATCCCTCCCGCTGGCTGGCCCCTTTTCCTTGCCTGGGCGCACGCCACAGGCTCTTGGCATGTGCGTTTAAATAAAAACCCATCCTCCAGATCCCTGCAGACTGAAGTAAGCATTTGGCTGCAGCCGGGGGTTTGTGAACCTTCACCTGTCTCCCAACACTCTTCCCACGAGCCCCTTCCTGCACCTGGAGAAACTGGGACGGTTGGTTTTTCTCCAGCCTCTTGCACAGCACTCTGTCAGAACCACAGCTAGTCTGAGATGCGCACCCCTCCCCACCCCCACCTTACCCCCACTCCTGGCCCTGTCAGCCGCCTGCTCATTGAGCTGTGCTTCTAGGCCGGGTGATGGGATACACACACCCCATCTCTTCTGGACCAGGCTGTGTGCCACACATCAGCATAGAGCGCATTTTATTATTTATAACAGTCTTAGATTAAGTGTTAATGGCCCCTCATACCACCACAAACACACCCTGGAGAGGGACAGGGCTCGGGAAGGGAAGGTGAGCTCTCTCTCCCATTTCATAGCCTCTTGGAGGCAGAGCTTGGGTTTGTGTGACTTTCGCTAAGCTCATCTCCCAGCAGGTTCTGCAAAGACTCCAGCACAGCCATCTGGCAAAGGTCTGTTGACTGACAACTGAGTGACTGAGTGACTGAATGAATGAATGAATGAATGAGCAGAAGAATGAATGAGCAAGTGTCGCATTTCCAAGAGTGCTGTGGAGAAAGTGTGGCCTGGAAGAGTTTCAGTGCCTTGCTTAGGAGCTCTGACTGGATGGAGGAGAGCCTGCGCGTAGTCGCCATATGCGGCAGGCAGGGCTTGCACCTCTCAAAGCGCTGACACAGTGGTGGCAATATTGTAGCTTGACCCTGCCAAATCGCTGGCCACAGACCACCTTTAGTTCCCTCTGACTACGCGTTAATGGAGTTGCTTCTGTCAAGTCAGGCCGAGTACTTCCCTGAGTCTATCCACCAAGACGAAGGCTTGCACACGCCTTAAACACACAGACACAATGCGTGCCACGTTCACACAGAGAGGAGGGTGGTAACATGCTTCTGATTATGGCTGAATTTGCAAACACGGCTCACTAAATTCACGTGCCATCGTCTGGCACGGATTGTCCATGATTTCCCTGGCTTCTCCTTGAGGCGCCAGCCTCCAAGAGGAGCTGCTAGAATTTTCTTGGTAGAAGAAAGTTTTGAAGTCATCACCCAACCTACTCTGCTGCAAAGGAGATGTCAGGGCTTCTGGAGGAAAAGGGACAGAGCTATCTATCTCTCTGTCTGTCTGTCTGTCTGTCTGTCTATCTATCTATCTATCCATCCATCCATCCATCCATCCATCTATCATCTATCTATCTATCTATCTATCTATCTATCTATCTATCTATCTATCATCTGTCTGTCTATCTATTATCTATCTATCTATCTATCTATCTATCTATCTATCTAAGAGGTCTATCTCAGTCCGCTACTCTCTTGCTGTCTGCTTAGAGGTCCTTGCTAAGGTGCAGCCTGGAGAATTAGTTTAGCATTGGAGTGCTGTGCCTCTATGTGCTGGGAGCCCCAGGAATCTCTAGGTAATGGACTGATTTAGAGTGTTTCAGTGCGGTGCTGGTATCTGTGGTGAGTGTTAAGGACACGGATAAGCTTCGTTCCTGTAATTTCGCCCTTAGGAACCGACCCCGAGAAAATAAGCCAGAAATGTGGACAAAAGCTTAAGCAGCAAGGAGGTAGGAAGATGATTCAGGCGAGAAAACGTTTTCTGTGTATGCCTGAAGATTTGAGTTTGGATCCCTGGCTCCTGTCTAAATAGCTGAACTCAGCGGTACACTTCTGAAATCTCAGCGCTGGGGAAGGCGAGTCAGGCAAAGCCCTGAAGCTTGCTGGTCAATAGAGTCTAGTCGAATCCAGAAGCTCCAGGCTCAGTGAGAGACTCGGTTTCAAAAAAAAAGATGGAAAAGCGACCTAGGAAGGAAGCTGGCGTCAAAACTCTGACCATTTTATGTAAATGCACTCACATGCACATACTCACGTGAACACACACACACACACACGTATGCATACACATGTGCAAGAACCTCTGCACCAAGGCATTTATTATCACGTTCTTCATAACGAGGAGAAGAGGAAGTAACTTCACAGAAGAGTTGAGTGAGCTGTTTGTTAGACTGTCCTTAAAATAAGTCCCCAAGCACTGGGGAGGCAGAGGCAGGAGATGGTGTGTCCCGTGCTCGATGTGGTCAGGACAAGAACATAAGTGAAGAGCACCTGAAAACATGCCAAAAACCCACCAATACTACATATACCACATGTCCCCAAGGCCGCTCCTACAGTGCCCAGTCCCCTGTACCTCACACAGGGCTTACTGGAGCTGAGGAAGGCCAGCCTGTGTGGGCTTCAGCCCCGGTGAGCTTGTTGTCTTGGGTAGCAGTGGGTAAAGCAGCAACTGAAAGTGAGACAGACCCAGTGTATGCCCAGCTTCCGGTGTTGGGACAATGGAGTCATGGCCGAGCCTTTGGTAGCCTCTCAGGAGATGGCAGATGAGTGGAGGGGACAAAACCCACCTCTGGGGTGGGTATCCATGTGGGTTCCTGTTGCTGGGGTAACAACTTATCTCAAGTTTATAGACTCCAAACCAGGTTTATTTTCTCCCTGTTTTCGGAATTAGTCTGACTGACGGGTGCTGTGGTTTGAAGGGGGCTGGTTGCCTTAGGAATTTATGTTGTAGTCTGGTGGCCACCGTGGCACCGCTGAGAGGCGACAAGACTGTTGAAAGAGATGACTGCCTTTTGCTGGCTAGTTTATGGCAGCTCAGCATAAGCCAGAGTCACCTGGGATGAGGGACCCTCAGCTGAGGAACAGCCTCCCCCATATTGGCCTGTGGGTAAGTCTGGGGTGCAGCTCACTGTGGGTGGTGCCACCACTGGCTGGTGGTCCTGGGTGCTATAAGAAAGCAGGTTGAGCAAGCCAGGGGGGCGCAAGCCAGGAAGCAGCACCCCTCCATGGCCTCTGCCCGAGTTCCTGCCCTTACTTCCCTCAGTGATGAACTGTGATCTGGAAGTGTAAGCCAAATAAATCTCCTCCATATTAGTTAGCGTTCTCTAGAGCAGTGGTTCTCAGCCTTCCTAAGGCTTCAGCGCTAATATGGTTCATCATGTTGTAATGACCCCCAACCATAAAATTATTTTGTTGCTATTTTATAGCTGTAATTTTTCTACTGTTATGGATCGTAATGTAAATATCCGATATGCAGGATATCTGAATATCTGATATACAATCTCTAAAGGGGTCACACCCCACAGGTTGAACTCCAGAGGACAGGAACTTAAGGGGATTTATTAGTGTGGCTTACAGGTTATGGTCCTGCTAGCCCTACAATGGCTTTCCACTAACAGAAGGTTCAAGAATCTAGTAGTTGTTCGATCCACAAGGCTGAATGTCTCAGCTCATCTTCAGTATGCAGCAGGCATTAGAGCCTATTTCTTTGTGAAGGATGGACTTGCCAGGGAGAGCGAGAGCAAGCAGGCAAGGAGAGCAAGCTTCCTTCTTCCACGTCCTTTATGTAGGCTGCCCCCAGAAGGCGTGGCCCAGATTAAAGGGGGATCTTCCCACCTCAAAAGATCCAGATTCAAAGTAGGGTTTTCCACTTCAAGTGATTTAGTTAAGAAAAAAAAAAATCCCCACCCATGTGCACAGCCGCTTGGTTTAGTTCCTTTCATAGTGGTCAAACTGGCAGCCAAGAACAGCCATGACACTGTAAGATGTTTGAGGTCAGTGTTTTGTCCCAGCAGCAGAGAAACCAGGACGTGTGTTTCTCGTTAGAGATGGGTAGTTCTCATGAGGGTGGCTTACGGCAGACTTACTCATCCTTTGGGCCTGGCTCTTCTGCGGACACCCACTCCTTCTGCCTCCTGCCTGGTTGTAACAGCGTGCTATGATGTGAGGCCGTTTCTATGTACCCTCTAAGTCACAGATGTCTGTCTCCAGAACTACAGATCAAGAGGCAGCTGCTTCCTTTATAGATGGTGCAGTTTCAGTGGGTATGCAGTGACAGATGGGTAAGTCGAGGCCCGGGGCTGAGGTCAGGTTGCCTAGTAGCCACCTTCTTCCTGTGGCTCCAGGGCCCAGTCTGATCCCACCTTTTTTTCAGTACTCAATGGTCGCCTGTAGTTCTTGCCCCAGAGACACGGTGTCTCTGTTTTCAGAGTTTCAAAGTGGCACCTGGCGTCTCTCTCTCTCCTGACCAAGTCTCCCTTTTTCTTCAGAAAGACATTGCGGCTGCCTTTAGGCTTCCTGATAATGCAGGCTCTTGTGTCCACCTCTATGCATCCAACTTATTCATGTCTCAGAGTCTCTTTGCATAAAAGAGACTATTCACAGATTCCTGAGGCTTTGGCCTAGGTGTCTCTGAGGGCTGTGATCCGGCCTACTTGCCACAGGGACCTTGTTAAAGACCCTTGTCTGTTGATTCACTCCCATTCTTAGAGAGTCTTAGAACAGACCTGTCTAATGTGTATGAGGCCCTTTGTTTTCCTGGGGAAAAAAGGAGTGGCTATCTGAAATTAATACATGCCATTAGTGGCTACCCTCTGCATGCATGCATGTGCACACACACACAAACACACACACACAGGTACGCGCATATGTGCACACGCACACACACAGGTACGTGTATATGTGCACACGCACACACACCATACACACACCATGTACACACATACACAATCACACACACACATACACACAGGCATACATGTGCATACATGCACACACACACACACACATAGTCTGCTTTGTTTGTTGTTTTAGTTTGTTTGGTGCTTAGCATTTCAAATGGGGAGGGGCAGCTGGGTGTCCACATGAAGAAAAGACAGCAACAGACCTGGGTGGGGGACTGTCGTGAGCTGAGGTTGCCTCTCACACACAGCCCAGTTAAAACGTTGATGCCAAGCGATATGGATATTTGAGTTGGGGGTGCTGTGCACTTGTGCACCTCTGGGGTGTTGTTGGGTGTTTTTGTTGCCTTGCTAAATATTCATGGATGAATATTTAGAATGTGTTCTCTTTCAAACTGACAGAGGGCAGGTAAGGCTTGTCCCTGGGTCTGTCATCTGAGTCCACATTTCTGAAAAACTGTTGAGAAGAGAGAGAGAGGAAGAGAGAGAGAGAGAGAGAGAGAGAGAGAGAGAGAGAGATCGCTTACATGCACGCTCACGGTTTGGCTAATCTGATCCAAAGATTCCCGTTCCCACAGGAGCAAAGACAGAGCTCCAGTCTAGTGACCTGCAGGTCCACGGGCTGAGGGGAAGGGAGTTTGGCTGATGCACTGGTGCCCGAACCCCTGAAGCCCTTTCTTACTTTCTAACTGGCTTCTTTGCCTCCATCACCCCGTCCCCCCACTGTTCAGAGGTGGGTGGGTTCTGATAATTCCGAGAATCTAAGCATGCATATGCACATGTAGCCGCCCATGTCCTTGAATACATATGTAGTCACCCATGTGCATGCAGGCACATGCATGTGTGCACACACTGTCCTGGTAAAGAGCGTCTATTGACTCAGGACAGTCAATGGAGTAGAATGTTCAGGCTACAGAAAGAGGTAGGGAAGAACACAAAGCATTAGGGTTGAGATGGGGGGCTACTGAGATGCCACTTTCCCTGGGACACCTACTCTGATCCTGTGTGTCCAGGGGCTCACACTGCCCAGGCCTCCAGGGGGCAGACTGTCCTTTTCTGTCCTAATGTCCTTTTGTGCCTCCCCTGATGGGTCTGAGCATTCATACCCTCCTTCATCCGCACTCATAGAGCCGCTGACTAGACATGGGACCACACAGAGCAAGCTCCACAGACAGCATCCTTGGTATCATGAGTACCCACAATCCTCAGCAGCCCTCACTAGACTGTGGACACGGGGCAGAGGCACAGGTACCATGGATCCCTACAGGTGGTGTAAAGTAGGGTGCAGAGAAACAGCACCATAGATAGTAGGATACCTCAATACCCTGAGTCCTCCTTCAATGGACATGGGATGCTGGCCTGACCAGTGTCCCCGTGTCCACACTTGGGCCACAGAACATAACAGGACAGGCTTTCAGAGGATTGTGCCATGATTACCTCAGGGCCCCGAGGAGCTTTGCAGTGCCTGAGCCCATATCCACTGGGGACTCTTCAACAGTTTCTAGTGAGGGATGCTGAGGCTTCCTTCCGGAAGAATCTGTCCATGCCTAAGTATCTGTCCATTCTGCCAGCAAGTCACCACTGGGTGCTCAAGCTCACCCCATTGTCCTCTCACTCACAGATGAGCCCCAGAGTCTCTTTCCAAATGGTGACCAAGGCTGCCCTTTCCAGGAAGGTCGTATGTCCCTGATGAATTAATCCTTGTCAGACCCCCAGCCTTGGAGCCATCCTCAGCCCCTGGGTACCAGCCATGGAACTGCCTACTGTTGTCGGCATCTCGTGGTAGAGTCTGAAATCTATCCTGACAGCAGCCCTCGATGACACCACCTTGGTTCTCTGTAAAGTCCCAGCATCCCCTTTCCACTGGGCAAACTCATGATGCCCCACCTTAGTAACATCCCAGAAAATCATAAAATCCTTGTGAGTTTTATGGGAAGATGTCACTCTTCAACATGAGGTCTTGCCTGAGCCCCTGACCCTGTGACCATAGTGTGGTGGGAGAGGGGAGGGCCCTTGCTCAATTGTTTGTTTGTTTGATTGCACAGTTTCCCCTCCTCCTCTCCTTCCCTCACCTCCTCCTTGCACTGCCCCCCCCCATCCTTTCCTACTCCATTTCATTCAGCTAAGGGCAGCCTCCCATGTTATCCACAAAGCATGGCATATCAAGCTATAGTAAGATTGGGCAACGTGACCCAGTATGAAGAGTGCAGTCCCAAGAGCCATCAAGACTCAGAGACAGTCCCTGCTTTTCTGTTAGGAGTTCCACAAGAAGACCAAGCTACACATGGTAACATATATGCAGAGTGTCAGGCTCATTTCTTACAAACGAAGTCCACTTTGTGTATATGTGTGGGGTGTGTGTGTGTACTGATGTAAGTACATGACTGTATACATGTGTATGAAGGTCAGAGGCCACCTTGAGTGTCTTCCTCAGTCAGGGTTCTTAAAGGAACAAAACTGACAGAATGAATTCTATATGAAAGGAGGATTAATTAGTGTTTTACAGACCAAGGATCCGGCAGTTGTTGTGTCCATGAGACTGGATGTCTAGGCAGCCTAGCCTGGGTCTGGGTCTAGGCAGACCGAATGTGATACCAGAGGCCCCTAAGATTCCTACAGAGCTGCTGATCTTCAGTCTACACTGTAATCCCGAAGAAGCTGAATTTAATACCAGCCAAAGCAAGCGGATGGTGAGCTTGCCGGGGAGTGAAAGCAAGCAGGCTGAAAACAAAGATGTCCTTATATCTGGGCTGTCACCAAAAGGTGTGGCCCACATTTAAAGTGGGTCTTCCTGCTTCAGATAAACTGGGTAAGAAAACCCCTCACAGGAGTGCCTAGAAACTTGGGCTTTAGTTTATTCCAGATGTAGTCAAGAAGTCAACCATGATTTCCTATCCCGCTCTCCACCTGACTTGCTGAGACAGGCTCTCTTGTTATGACCTGGAACCTGACCTTGTCAAGACTGATGAGCCAGCCAGCCCACCCCAGGAATCCTCCTGTCTCAGATCCCCAGTGCTGAGATTACAATCACAGGCCACCACACTCAGCTTCTCTTTCCCTCGGATATTTTCACCTTTAGCACACAAGAGGAAAAAGTCAATGCAGATTGTTTTATTTACTTTTATTTTTTATCCATTTAAATAATACTGGGCTTAAAAACGACCTTTTCAATATTTTGAATGATATCTTTGTTTTAAATTGAGCTATACATTTTCTCCACTCCCCTCTCTTCCTCCCCTCTCTTCCCTTCTACCCTTTCCAGTGACCCCACACTCCTAATTTACTCAGGAGATCTTGTCTTTTTCTATTTCCCATGTAGATTAGATCCATGTATGTCTCTCTTAGGTCCTCTTTTTGTTGTCTAGGTTCTCTGGGATTGTGAATTGTAGGCTGGTTTTTCTTTGCTTTATGTCTAAAAGCCACTTATGAGTAAGTACATATTATATTTGACTTTCTGGGTCTGTGTTACCTTACTCAATATGTTTTTTCCCCAGATCTATCCATTTGCTTGCAAACTTCAAGATGTCATCATTTTTTCCCACTGTGTAGTACTCCATTGTGTAAATGTACCACATTTTCCTTATCCATTCTTAGGTCGAAGGGCATTTAGGTTGTTTCCAGGTTCTGGCTATTACAAACAAAGCTGCTGTGAACATAGTTGAGCACATGTCCTTGTGTATGATTGAACATCCTTTGGATATATACTCAAAAGTGGTATTTCTGGGTTTTGAGGTAGATAGTTTTTTAATTTTCTGGGAAATCACCATTCTGATATCCAAAGGGGATGTACCAGCTTGCATTCCCACCAGCAATGCAGAAGTGTTCCCTTTTCCCCACAACCTCTCCAGCATAAGTTGTCATCAGTGTTTTTAATCTTGGCCATTCTGACAGGTGTAAGATGGAATCTCAGAGTTGTTTTGGTTTGCATTTCTCTGATGACTAAAGATGTTGAATATTTCTTTAAGTGTCTTTCAGCCATTTTAGATTCCTCTGTTGAGAGTTCTCTGTTTAGGTCTGTACTCCATTTTTTATTGGATTATGTGTTCTTTTGGTGACCAATTTCTTGAGTTCTTTGTATATTTTGGAGATCAGACCTCTGTCTGGTGTGGGGTTAGTGAAGATCTTTTCCCATTCTGTAAGCTATTGTTTGTCTTGTTGACCATGTCCTTTGCTTTACAGAAGCTTCTCAGTTTCAGGAGGTTGCATTTATTAATTGTTTCTCTCAGTGTCTGTGTTGCTGGGGTTATATTTAGGAAGTGGTCTCCTGTGCCAATGTGTTCAAGGCTACTTCCCTCTTTCTCTTCTATAAGGCTCAGTGTGATTGGCTTTTTGTTGAGGTCTTTGATCCAAGAAGCTGGACTTGCACACTCAGCTTCTTAATGTAGGTTCTGGAGCCTGAACTTGGGTCCTCAAACCTGCATGGCAAGCTCTTTATGAACTGAGCCTTTTTTCAACCACCACACCGCTTCTTCGGTTTGTGCTAGGAACAAGTCATGAGCCAGGGATGATGGTAGAAAATTAGCTAGATCCTCATGGGTTCTGCTGACCTTGGCTTTCCCAGACCTTGCATGGCTTTCCTTGTAGACTCAGGTTCCCGGGACTAGATTGGCAGTTTGCGCAGTGTCCTCCTGGGTGGACGACCATGGCTGATAACTGAATAGCTGAGCAGCGATCAAATACTAGACGGGAGAAGCTGAGATTTGTGTCGAGGTCTGCAGCTCACCGAGAGGAACAGCAGCTATTCAAAGGCCTGCTACCCAACTAGGGACCTTTTGGGAACCTTTGGCTCCGATGCTACAGGCAGGGTGGAAACAATTGCATACTCAGCTCTACACTGCAGAGTCTCCTACTTGGTTCCCTGTACACAGACTTTCTACCTTCTCAGCCTCACTTAGCTGTCCTACCTGGGGGCCATAAATGTTCTTCTTTTTTTTTTTTATTGAGAAAAGGAAAAAAAAACAAGTTTCCGCCTCCTCCCAGCCTCCCATTTCCCTCCCCCTTCTCCCACCCTTCTCCCCCTCCTCCCACTCCTCTCCCCCTCCCTCTCCAGTCCAAAGAGCAGTC
Source organism: Microtus oregoni (assembly GCF_018167655.1). Taxonomy (NCBI): domain Eukaryota; kingdom Metazoa; phylum Chordata; class Mammalia; order Rodentia; family Cricetidae; genus Microtus; species Microtus oregoni. The sequence continues at coordinate 7,479,282 of NW_024543210.1, read as the reverse complement.
AGGGTTCCCTGCCCTGTGGTAAGTCCTAGGTCCTTTCCCCTCCGTCCATATCTAGGAAGGTGAACATCCAAACTGGCTAGGCTCCCACAAAGCCAGCACATTAAGCAGGATCAAAACCCTGTGCCATTGTCCTTGGCTTCTCATCAGCCCTCATTGTTCGCCATGTTCAGAGAGTCCGGTTTTATCCCATGCTTTTTCAGTCACAGTCCAGCTGGCCTTGGTGAGCTCCCAATAGATCAGCTCTACTGTCTCAGTGGGTGGGTGCACCCCTCGTGGTCCCGACTTCTTTGCTCATGTTCTCCCTCCTTCTGCTCCTCATTGGGACCAGTGCTCCAGTGTGGGTCTCTGTCTCTATCTCTATCCATCACCAGATGAAGGCTCTATGGTGATATGCAAGATATTCGTCAGTATTGCTCTAGGATAGGGTCATTTCAGGTTCCCTATCCTCAGCTGCCCAAGGAACTAACTGGGGACATCGCCTTGGGCTCCTGGGAGCCACTCTAGGTTCAAGTCTCTTGCCAATCCTAAGGTGGCTCTCTTAACTAAGAATTGTGCTTCCGTGCTCCCCTATCCAACCTTCCTTTATCCCAATCATCCTTTTTCCCCAAGTTCCCCCACATCCTCCCCTTTTCCCTTTTCTCTCCCCATCTCGCCTTACCCCCATCCCACCCCACCCCCAAGATCCCAATTTTCTCCCCGGCAATTTTGTCTACTTCCCATAGCCAAGAGGATAACTATATGTTTTTCCTTGGGTTCACCTTCTTACTTAGCTTCTTTAGGTTCACCAATTGTAGACTCCGTGACCCTTATTTATGGCTAGAAACCAATTATGAGTGAGTACATCCCATGTTCATCTTTTTGGGTCTGGGTTACCTCACTCAGGATAGTGTTTTCTATTTCCATCCATTTGCATGCAAAATTTGAGAAGTCATTGTTTTTTACCGCAGCATAGTACTCTAATTTGTATATATTCCACACTTTCTTCATCCATTCTTCCATTGAAGGACATCTAGGTTGTTTCCAGGTTCTGGCTATTACAAATAATACTGCTATGAACATAGTTGAACAAATGCTCTTGTCATATGATAGGGCATCTCTTGGGTATATTCCCAAGAGTGGTATTGCTGGATCCAGGGGTAGGTTGATCCCGAATTTCCTGAGAAACCGAAACACTGATTTCCAAAGTGGTTGCACAAGATTGCATTCCCACCAGCAGTGGATGAGGGTACCCCTTCCTCCACAGCCTCTCCAGCAAAGGCTATCATTGGAGTTTTTTATTTTAGCCATTCTGACAGGTGTAAGATGATATCTCAAAGTTGTTTTGATTTGCATTTCCCTGATCGCTAAGGAGGTTGAGCATGACCTTAAGTGTCTTTTGGCCATTTGAACTTCTTCTGTTGAGAATTCTCTGTTCAGTTCAGTGCCCCATTTTTTAATTGGGTTAATTAGCATTTTAAAGTCTAGTTTCCTGAGTTCTCTATATATTTTGGAGATCAGACCTTTGTCTGTTGCGGGGTTGGTGAAGATCTTCTCCCAGTCAGTAGGTTGCCTTTTTGTCTTAGTGACAGTGTCCTTTGCTTTACAGAAGCTTCTCAGTTTTAGTAGGTCCCATTTATTCAATGTTTCCCTTAATGTCTGTGCTGCTGGGGTTACACATAGGAAGCGATCTCCTGTGCCCATCTGTTGTAGGGTACTTCCCACTTTCTCTTCTATCAGGTTCAATGTGTTCTGACTGATATTGAGGTCTTTAATCCATTTGGACTTGAGTTTTGTGCATGGTGATAGATATGGGTCTATTTTCATTCTTCTACAGGTTGACATCCAGTTATGCCAGCACCATTTGTTGAAGATGCTTTCTTTCTTCCATTGTATACTTTTAGCTCCTTTATCGAAAATGAGGTGTTCATAGGTTTGTGGGTTAAAATTCGGGTCTTCTATACGATTCCATTGGTTGACTTCTCTGTTTTTATGCCAGTACCACACTGTTTTCATCACTGTAGCTCTGTAATAGAGTTTGAAGTCAGGGATGGTAATGCCTCCAGGCAATCCTTTATTGTATAGGATTGTTTTGGCTATCCTGGGTTTTTTGTTTTTCCATTTAAAGTTGATTATTGTCCTCTCAAGATCTGTGAAAAATTTTGATGGGACCTTGATGGGGATTGCATTGAATCTATAAATTGCCTTTGGTAGAATTGCCATTTTTACTATGTTGATCCTCCCAATCCAAGAGCAAGGGAGGTCCTTCCATTTTCTGGTATCCTCCTCAATTTCTTTCTTCAGTGCCTTAAAGTTCTTGTTAAATAGATCTTTCACTTCCTTGGTTAGAGTTACCCCAAGATATTTTATGCTGTTTGTGGCTATTGTGAAAGGTGAAGCTTCTCTGATTTCCCTCTCTGCTTCCATATCCTTTGTGTATAAGAGGGCAACTGGTTTTTTGGAGTTGATCTTGTATCCTGCCACATTACTAAAGCTGTTTATCAGCTGTAAAAGTTCTTTGGTGGAATTTTGGGGGTTGCTTATGTACACTATCATATCACCTACAAATAACGAAAGTTTCACTTCACCAAGGGACACTATGAAAGCAGTCCTAAGAGGAAAGTTCATAGCACTAAGTGCCCACTTAAAGAAAACAGAGAAAGCTCACATTGGAGACTTAACAGCCCACCTGAAAGCTCTAGAAAAAAAAGAAGCAGACTCACCTAGGAGGAGTAGAAGACTGGAAATAATCAAACTAAGGGCTGAAATCAACAAAATAGAAACACAGAAAACAATCCAAAGAATCAATGAAACAAAAAGCTGGTTCCTGGAGAAAATCAACAAGATTGACAAACCCCTATCCAAACTAATCAAACGGCAGAGAGAGAATTTGCAAATTAATAAGATCAGAAATGAAAAGGGGGACATAACCACAGACACAGAGGAAATTCAGAGAATCATTAGATCTTACTACAAAAGCCTATATGCCACAAAACTGGAAAATGTAAAGGAAATGGACACTTTTTTAGATAAATACCATATACCAAAGTTAAACCAGGACCAGGTGAACAATCTAAATAGACCTGTTAGTCGCGAAGAATTAGAAGCGGTTATCAAAAACCTCCCTACCAAAAAAAGCCCAGGACCAGATGGTTTCAATGCGGAATTCTACCAGAACTTCCAAGAAGACCTAATACTTATACTCCTTAATGTATTTCACAATATAGAAACAGAAGAGGCATTGCCAAATTCCTTTTATGAAGCTACAGTTACTCTGATACCAAAACCACACAAAGACCCAACCAAGAAAGAGAATTACAGGCCAATCTCACTCATGAACATCGACGCAAAAATCCTCAACAAAATACTGGCAAACCGAATCCAAGAACACATTAGAAAAAATATCCATTATGATCAAGTAGGCTTCATCCCAGAGATGCAGGGCTGGTTCAACATACGAAAATCTATCAATGTAATCCATCATATAAATAAACTGAAAGAAAAAAACATATGATCATTTCATTAGATGCTGAAAAAGCATTTGACAAAATTCAACATCCCTTTATGATAAAAGTATTGGAGAGATTAGGGATACAAGGGTCATACCGAAATATAATAAAAGCTATATACAGCAAGCCGACAGCTAACATCAAATTAAACGGAGAGAAACTCAAAGCCATCCCACTAAACTCAGGAACACGACAAGGCTGTCCACTCTCGCCATACCTCTTCAATATAGTGCTTGAAGTTCTAGCAATAGCAATAAGACAACATAAGGGGATCAAGGGGATTCGAATTGGAAAGGAAGGAGTGAAACTTTCATAAATGTTCTTCTGACAAAACAAAAATCACATGTGGTCAGCGTAGGGGCTTCGTGGCTCGTTAAATGTTTATCAGCTGTGGTGCCCGTGGCACCTGTCCAGCTGAGATATGGGGAGTGAAGCCCACAGCGTGGTGAAGCTGGTTTTCCTGCGGGTTTTTCTGACCTGTTAATAGCATTTGACCAGGCCCTAGGGGATCTGCCCAGAATTCGTCAAGCTCATCTCGGTGGAGGAGGTTAGGGTGTCCACTCTCCATGGTCTTCCTGTTCTCCCTTCTTCATGAAGCTGATGCCTGAGACAAGTGGACATGGCAAAGCCTTCCCTGTGTGCCCAGGGAGTCTGAACTGTGCCCTTTGTGCCTTTCCACTTTACCAGCTGAGCCATCTCTCCAGGCTTGCTGTCCTCTGGCTGCTAAAGTCGTAGAACAAATCAAGCAGCTTTAGATGTTAGCTTCTGGGATGTTCCTGAGAAGTAACGGTGAAAAGGTGTTCTGAGAGTCACATACTGGGTCTTACAAGGTAAAAGGCAAAGTGTCCGCAGGGCTAGTTCCTTCTGGAAACTCTGAAACCATGACTCCTGTGTTTCCCAACTTGTCGAAGCTGCCTGGAGTCCTTGCCTGGCAGCCCCTCCATCCATCCTCCTCTCTAGACTTGAGATTCTACAGGCTTCTTTGTCGACACCTCCTATTTGACCAGACCCTGTCCTCCCTCCTGTGAGGTCACTAGTGGTCACATTCAGACCACTGGGACAATCACTAGTTAATATTAACTGTCAACCTGATGCAGCCTCCAGTCATCAGAAGAGTCACAGCGGAGTGGCTGTCTTTACCAGGGCAGCTTACGGACATGTCTAGGAGGGATTATTTTGATTACTAATTGATATAGGAGGACTGTATCATGAGAGATGCCATCCCTAGGCAGCTAGTGCCAGGCTATGCAAAAGCTAGCTGTGTATTGTAGCGAGCTGCGTGGAGCCACATCTGATAATCAGCTCCTATTATGGATAAGACCTGACTTAGGCTGTGATCACACAATGATTGTCAGCTGCTTGTGTATGCGTGGACCTATGGACAATGCCCACCTGGCAATCCGGGGTTGGTAGCCCGTGCCTTTTTTAAGGGCTGGGAGAGGTTTGCCCGGAGAGAGAGGGGAGGAGAGAGAGGGAAAGAGAGAGAGGGGAAGAGAGAGAGAGATACAATTGTAAAAAAGGTTCTGAATAAATTGCTAGCAAGAAGAGCTCCAGTGGTCACGTCATCCTTGCGGGTCGAGGTAAAGCCGCGACAGCGTATGAACTAGAGAGCAAGCCAGTGAGCTGCACCCCCCATGGTGTCTGCTTCCAGTTCCTATGTGAGTTCCTGCCTTGACTTCCCTCAGTGACTGACTGTGACCCGGAAGTGTAAACCAGATAGATCCTTCACTCCACAAAGTTGCCTTTGTTCATGGTGTTTGTCACACAACAGAATGGACCTAGAACAACAAGTCAATCCGATCTTAACTTACCAACTCGTGTCCACTAACCTCCTCTAGCTATGTGATGTGACATGTCCACCGGCTCCTAAAGTCAGAACACGGGCAACAAAGGGCAGAGGAGGCAGGTCACGTCTCTGCACACTAGGTCTTGTGAGTCCCCTCAACCAGTGCTTCTCAACCTGTGGGGCTAGACCCCAAGGACCATTGGAAAACACAGGTATTTGCATTGTGATTCATAATAGTCGCAAAATTACAGTTGTGAAATAAGAATGGAAATAATTTATGGTTGGGGGTCAGCACAGCATGAGGGTGTTCAAGGGTCATAGCATCAGGAAGGTTGAGAACCACCGTCCCAGACTGACATGGCTCTTGGTGACCGCCTACTCCCCTAGAATGTTCTAGAGGAAAAGGGATCTTCAGGATTGGACTTAAACAGTTGACCTGGTTAGCAAGCTGAGGGGATCCGGCTCCTGAGAGGTGGCAGCCAGACACTTGTGAATTATTTAGCAGCGTGCACATGAGATGCCATTACATTGAGTCACGAATGATCAACACCAACTCCCACAATAAGGTAATAAAATAAAACATTAACGAGGCACTATGCTCTGTGTTGGGGAGGGAGGGAGGGCAGTAGTCGTTGAGTCTACAGGGCACAGAGGCTGTAGGAGTAGGATCAAACCCTCCGAGCACTGTGGGAGAATGGTACGGGATTGGGCAGGGCCAGCCTCCATCTTTCCTACCGTGAATATCTAGGGTCGGTGTGTCTGTCCAGAGCCACCCATGAGGTATTCTGTGCTGCTGAGAGCGGTTCACCCTGGGTCTGTCTGTTTGTGGTCTGTATTCTGGGATGGCCTTATGTTTGAAGGTGCTGTGGGGTTAGTAACACAGGGGCTGGACATCCTGGGTTTGGATCCTGGCTCAGGCTTCCTAAGCCTCTAACTGAGAAGTTCACCTGAGAAATTCAAGGGGTTGATCAAAGAGAGTCCTTCCCAGAGTCTCCTCCGCAAGGTTCCCCCCAGCCCCCCGAAAAGCCAGGCACACAGCAGACCACAGTGGTGCTGTTTCCATTGTCACTATCATAAGAGGCAGGATCATAGCTCCCAGTCCCCCCGATTACTGAGTATGTCACCTTACATGGCAACATGCTCTGGGCAGATGGGATTTAGTTAAGAACCGGGGAAGGGAGATCAATCTATATTGTCCATTGGGCTTAAGTCTGTCCATGGAATCATCCCAGGAGTGAGGAAACTATTGCCCAGGCAAAGGTACACCAAGATGTCAAGTTGGGTTTTCCACACAGGAAGGGGCAGTGAGCCACGCAAGGGACATGAGGATGGTGGCCCTAGAGGTAGAAAGGGAAGGAAATGGCCTCTTCCTCCGGCAGCCTTTGGGGAGCAAGGCATCCATCCTGTTGTCCCTTTGACATGAGCCTAGAAAAACTGTTTGGGGTTTCTGACTAACAGAGTGCTGAGAAAATAAACACAGGCTACCACTACTGGACATGTGGCCTCTTGAGCATTGCCATTGCTATTCTAGATATCTCCTCTAGGGGACAGCACGCCAAGGTCTGTCCCAAGTACCTGGGCCACGGATTTGCACCTACTGTTTGCTGAGTACCTAGTATGTGCATGATATACACGTGTGTGTGTGTGTGTGTGTGTGTATGTGTATGTGTATGTGTGTGTGTGCGTGTGCACGCGCCTGCATGCACTAGATATTCAGAAATAAAGCCAGGCATAGTCTCCTGTGAGTGAAAAATGTTTTGTGTCAAGAATGTATGCTCTGGGGCTGGAGAGATGGCTCAGAGGTTAAGAGCACTGGCTGCTCTTCCAGAGGACCTGAGTTCAATTCCCAGCAACCACATGGTGGCTCACAACCATCCATAATGAGATCTGGTGCCCTCTTCTGGTCTGCAGGCATACATGCAGACAGAACACTATACATAATAAATAAATTTTTTAAAAAAAGAAGAATGTATGCTCTGAGGTCAAGCAGGCCTAGGTGACCATCCTAGCTCTGATCTACCAAATTTAGCTTAAAGACTTTACTTGGCTTTCTTTGTGATTTTAGAACCAGGCAAGGTTTCGTTGCAGAGTAGAGGAGTGTGGAGACAGAGGTTGAACATGGTTGGATCACTACCAGTTTCTTCCCTCAGAAGGTGAACACACAGCAGGGGGAGGGCAGAAGTTGGGCAGACCCTGGGTCATGTCTCTGGGGTGTGTTGTTGGTCAGTGTCTGTCACTATGATGTTCACACGGACATCGTCTGGGCTCACAGTTTTAGAGGTTAGAGTCCATTCATGGATTGTCAGTCTAATGCCTGGGAGGAAGAAAAAGAGAGAGACAGAGACAGGAAGAATGACCTAGACCTGGCTCTCAATACCCTCTTCCAGACCACACCTCTTCAAGGTCCCAGAGCCTTCCACAGCCTGAGGACCAGGTGTTTGACACTTGGGATTTTGGGAAGATAAAGGAGTCTAGCAGGCCTGAGCTTGACAAACTTGGCTCTGGCAGGCCTTGCCCCTCTCCCCCTTCCCTCTGCCTTGATAAATGTTAGATTACAGTCCCGGAAGCTAGCCAGCTAGGTCTGTTCTCCTCTTAGGCCTCTTCCTCCTCCTGAGGCTGACTGCCAAGTTTCAGTTATCAAAGTCCTGAGGTCCAGCAATCAAAAGCCCACTTTTGACTACCCTAAGTGACACGTCCAATCAAAACAAACAACTCACCCTATCACAGGGTTTCTCTTTTATAAACTCCCATTTGCCCGTGGGCCACATCTGTCTCCTCTCTACCCAGGTGCAGTTCTTTGCCCCATGGGGCAAATATCCCTTTCTCCTCTCCCTGGTTACTTTCTCCTTCTCTCTTGTCCTCCCTCTCCTCTCTTTGTCTCTTATTTCCGGCTCTCTGTCCCTGTGGGGCAAATAAATCTCCTCTGAGCTGAGAACTTGGCCTTGAGATGTCCTGCCCGCTTCTGGTCTTTTCAGGGATGTTTTAGATGCAATTGTGGCCCGTGTGGACTGAAGCTGGCCTGTCTGGGAAATTCTGTCTCCTGACTTAGACAGTCACATGACAACTTGGATTCTGTTGGGTGACTTAGAATTTCTGAGTATGTGTGATCATACTTTGAGTTTGAAGTGGGTCTTGGTGAGGGGCCAGTACAGGAGCCTGGTGGTCCTAGGATTTTGATGAAAGCCACTTGGGTCCTCTGGTTTGGATGCTTTTTTTTTTTTGGTCCTGGAACTAGCTCTTGTAGACCAGGCTGGCCTTGAACTCACAGAGATCCACCTGCCCCTGCCTCCCGAGTGCTGGGATTAAAGGTGTGCGCCACCATCACCCGGCTTGGTCTGGATGCTCAAAGCTCAAATAGCAATGCTAGTGACCTCCTTGACCTCCAGCATCCCGGACCATGCCTGCTGACCCCCAAACTCACCCAAATCATTCCAGTTTATCCGCAACTTCCTTTTAAGGCTTGTTTTCCTTTGTCTTTTAGGAGGAAGGGCTAAGATAGTGTTTCACTCTGTGGCCCAGACTGCCTAGAACTCACTGTAGCCCCAGTTGGCCTCAGATTCATGGTAATCCTCCTGCCTCAGACTCCTGGCGTCTTGCCTCGTGAAAGTATACATTCCTGCCACTACTCAGTCACACTCGCCTCTCTGGAGTCCAGCTTTCTGTTTGATGAATACTTGTGAACTGAGCTGCAAGAGTGGATGATGGATCTGGGACCCCTGAATAGGGACACGTGTTTGTGTGTTAGTGCTCATAGCTATAGCAAATACCCACACGGGCATGTATTAAATGCTTAGTCCCCACCTGGGAATGCCACTGGAAAATGGCGGAAACTTCTGCTTTGAGAACACTGGTCCATCTCTCTCCTTTCCTGCTGTCAGGAGGTGAGCGGCTTCCTTCCTCATGTATTTCTGGAGTCATGTGTTATCTGCCTCTTTCTTCAGATGAAAGAGAACCAGGCAGCCCTGGGCCTCTAAAGTCATGAGCTAATATAAACTTTTCTCTTTGAGTGGCTTCTCTTGGGCACTTGGTTATGGTGACAGAAAGCCAGCTATTACGGACACAGAATGGCCACAGAGAGGCCAGTTCAAACTTGTGTTGGGGAGAAAGGACTGCTTTCTCGCTTCTGGGAGAGGTAGAGAAGTAGAGGATTGTGGGGATGGACACTTGAAGGCAGGCAGAAGGACAGACATGGAGAGCACACACAATGGCCACCACCACACACTAGTTCTATGCCAGTGGTGTTTACAGGTTCCAGCATGGAGAGCTTTGCCAAGAATCTCATGGTTCACTGTGCTGTGTGCCTTGGCTATGACCAACCTGTGACCAACCTGGGGCAGGTGATCCATTTGAAATGAGGTGGTTAACTCTAGGATGAGAAGGGCGGATCACAGGTACACTTAAGAAGGGGGACCTAAAAGGGCAGGCAGGTGGATCAGACCTTCATACCTGCTTGGTGGAGAGGAGTTTGTCAGAGAAGTCTGGGCTTCTGGACTCCTAGTCCAGATGCTTCATTTAACCTTCCTTCCTTCCTTCCTTCCTTCCTTCCTTCCTTCCTCCCTTTTTCTTTCCCTCTTTCCTTCCTTCCTTTTCTTTTTCTTTTACATTTTTTATGAGTGCTCTTTCTGCTGTACACCTTTATGCCAGAAGAGGGCATTAGATCCCACTATAGATGTTTCTAAGCCACCACGTGGTTGCTGGGAATTGAACTCAAGACCTCTGAAGGAGTAGCCAGTGTAGCCAGTGTTCTTAACTGCTGAGCCATCTCTGCAGCTCCCCCCAGTTCTTTCTTTGGGGGTGTTTTAGAGCTGGTGTGGAGGAATACCCTGTTCACTTCCAACAGAAAGCCAGGTGGCCTGCCTTGGACAGCAGCCCCCAGCTGTCACCTCCATCCCCTGTGTGTGTAGGAGAAACTGGACTTCACATCTGTTCAGACTCCCTCTCAGCCAAGACACGGCAACACCTGTCTTGTCAGACCTTTGGGTTCTGTTCAGGGACCTTGGAACCAGACCGTCCCTTAGACCGGGTGCTCTGCACTCTCGGCCAATTCTGCAGCACAGGTGTAGAATTAAATTTTTCCTTTTAATGGGGTTTTCTTTAATGTGGGGTGCTGGGGTGCATCTCCCAGGCACTTTCTGAGCCGTCCTTGGCTACCAAGGCTGTGGCCCCAGCCCATGCTTAAGTTACATGTGATTTCACTAATCGGAAGGGCTTGGGAAATAGCTTCCCCTTGATAGTGACCCATATTACAATTAAAGCCTTTGATGTGGGCTCTCCTATTTGCCTATGGAGACAGTGAGATTCACCATTTAATTTGAGAGGCATTTTACAGGCCAGCCATCCACGCTGAAAGCTGATTATAAATAAGGTTCAGCTGACGGCTTCCATCAGCGTCTGAGGATTCGCAGTCAAATGCAAGGTCATAACCCCGATGCGCAGTTGGTCTGCGGTGCTCCTGTACCTAAATCAACTTCTCTTAGCGCTGGCTTTCACATCGTGTTTACAAAACACCTTCTGCTTCTTACAGAACTTGGCACTAAAAATCACCGCTCTGATAAGAGCCTGGAAAATTTCTCACCTCAGCTATTGTTTTAAGTTTTCTCTGTGTGCGAAGCCACAGGCTCCACCCCCACCCACCCCCACCCACCCAAGAAGAGGCTTTGGGCACTGGAAGATCAGAAATGGCTGCACCAGGAGGACGCTGCAGGTCAGCCCGCAGAGGTTCTCATGTTTTCCTTATGTTGTGAGTGAAACAGTTGTGTGACCAACCCTGTGGCCTTCGGGGACCACAGGATGGAAGAGAGTGAGTCTTGGAGAGGTGGCCCAGTTGTACATGAATGTCTGGGGCCCCGAGTCTGATACTCAGAACAAGCATAGGAGTTTGTGGTCTCAACACTGGTAGGAATGAGGGCTATGGAAACAAGATGTTGTCTGGGGCTTGCCGGTCAGCTAGCCCAGTTAGTGGTTCAGTGAGAGGAACTGTCTCAAAAAATAAGGTGGAATCAGGCATGTTAGTACAGGCCTTTAATCTTAGCACTCGAGAAGCAGAGGCAGAGGCAGGCTGATGTCTTTGAATCTGAGGCCAGCTCGGTCTACAGAGCAAGTTTCAGGTCAGCCAGAGCTATGTAGTGAGACTTAGTCTCCAAAACAAATAAACTGTAGAGAAAGACACCCTGTGTTCTGGTTTCCACATGATCATGCAGGACACATGTGCTGGCACACACATGTACACACACACACACACACACACGAAGGGGAAGCAGGGCTGAATACCCCCACTCACCACCTTGGTTTAGTATTGTGTTCATATACATATTTATGTAAGAGTTGGTACTTCTGTCCTGGAACTCACCTTGTAGTCCAGGCTGGACTTGAACTCACAGAGGTCCACCTGCCTCTGCCTCCTGAGTGCTGGAGTTAAAGGTGTGTGTCAACACCGCCTGGCAAAGTTGGTACTTTTAAGTAGCCTTTTGGGGGCGTCTCCACATTGGTGCACACACACACACACACACACACACACACACACCTCTCTATAAATCTGATGGTTCATATTGATTGTCAGATTGTATAGAATCACCTAGAAGGTGTGTCTGGAAGCCTTCCAGAGAGGCGTGACTGAGGAGGAGAGATTCATCCTGGATATGGGTGGCACTAGCCCAGGGGCTGGGGTCCTAGATTGAATCAACACCTAGAAAGGAGAGAGTTGAGCACCAGCAATCCCTACCCTTTGCTTCCGGGTCTGCCCAGATGTGAGGGGCCCAATCACACTCCTGTCACCAGGAACTCTGCCATGCCTTCCCCACAGTGATTGGTTGTACCCTCTTAAACCATAATACTAAAACCAAACCCCCACCCTTGCTTGAGCTGCTTCTTGCAGATACCTTGGGGTTTGTTGTTGTTGGGTTGTTTTCATTTTTGTTTGCTTGTATTTCAGGACAGACAGGGTTTCTCTGTGTAGCCCTGGCTGGCCTCAAGCTCAAAGAGATTTACCTGCCTCTGCCTCCCAAGCGCTGGGATTAAAGGCTTGCGCCACCACTGCCCGGCCTCTCCCTGGTTTTTTTTTTAATGGTTGTGTACTACTCCACAATAGCAGTGAGCATAGTTTATTTACCCTCTGAAATGGTGAACATTTAGTGCCATTCTGTAGATGGAACTGCAGGTCGCTTCCTGCCACCCAGCTCCCAGCTGCCTGGCTAGCTTATACCCTGAAATAACAACACACAAACTGTATTCATATAAACACTGCTTGGCCCATTAGCTCCAGCCTCCTACTGGCCAACTCTCACATCCTATCAAGCCACCTCCATTAATGTGTGCAGCACCACGAGGTGGTGACCCACCAGGAAGATTCTAGCTTACCGTCCATCTTGGGCTGGAGCTTCATTGCATCTGCCCTGGAGAGGAGAGGCGTGGCGTCTGCCTAACTTCCCTTCTTCCCAGCATTCTGTTCTGTTTACTCCACCCACCTATGTTCTAACCTATCAGGCCAAGCAGTTTCTTTATTAATTAACCAATGACCTTCCCACATCACCATTCTACTCTTTTCTTCAGCTCTAAACACTGTCTCCAACCTTTTGCAACTGTCTGCATGCATGTCCAGGACACATCTGAAACAGATGCCTGCGGGTCTAAATGCTGTATCCAAGGGCTACGTGTAGTTTCAATTGCAAAAGGCACAGATTATTGCTTCTCTGAAAGAGCTGAATCACTCATATTCCTACCTATGGTGTGAATGACTTTCTACGTGGGCAGGTAACTTGGCTGGAACACACATTCTCTATGTGTCCACCTTGGACACTCTGTGCTGCTCCAAGGACTACTCAAGACTTTTCAAGCAGCAAAAGCCTACCTCAGCCCACAGAGGTCTACGCCCAGGTCCTGGGGCTGCTGGGACAAAGTGCTGCCAACTGAGTGGCTTGAAACAGTGGCAGCTTAGCCTGTCTCAGGCAGACAGAGGGCAAGGTGTTAGCAGGGCTGTGCTCTCTGCATAGGCTCTGGGGAGGAGCCTTTGGCTTCTTCTAGTGACTACTTATTGCCTTGTTGTCCCTTGGTATCTACCTCCCTCCAGTCGTTACCCCATGGCTACCCTTGCCTCTATGTCCGTATCTCTCTCTCTGCTCAGGATTTATCACTCATTGCAATGCTTTGGGTTCACAAAAGTGGTTTCTACCTCATGGATATGAGGACTTAGCACGCGGAAGGAGGTTTCTGTGAGAGCCACTGTGTGGACCAGCTTGAGTCCCGAGTGCTCCCAGGGCCTAGCATCCTTAGGAAAACTGGCAGAGAATACCCTTTCTTGTGGACTCTATGCATGCCACATTTTGACTCCTGTGTGTGTGTGTGTGTGTGTGTGTGTGTGTGTGTGTACATGTAGAAGTCAAAGGTCAATCTTGGAGTCATTTCTCAGGAGCTGTCTACCAAGTAAGGTCTGAGGTCTCTCACTGGCCTGGAATTCACCAAGTGGGCTGGACTGACAGGCCAGTTAGCAATCCTCCAGTCTCTGCCTCCCCTGAGCTGGGCTACTGTGTAGTGTAGACCACCGTGCTCAGCTAGTAAAGGTGTGTTCTGGGGTGGAATTCAGGTCCCCTGCTGTTACTATAGAAGCTTCACTGTGCTGTGCCCCAGCCTTTCTTTGCTTTGTTTGGGGACAGAGTTTCAGGCCACCTGACTTCAAGCCTGAGACCTAGTCAAGAATGACCTTGAACTTCTAATCCTCCTACCTCCACTTCTGTGAGCGTGCTGACATTACAGGTGTGTGTCGTTATTGTCATATGTGGTTTGTGCGGTGCTGAGGATTGAACTCGGGACTTCATGTGTGCTAGGCTAACACTCTGCCAGCTGAGCCACACCCCTGGCCCTCTCAATATTAATCAAAAAGGACCGTATCTTCAGGGGCAGTCTTACCAAGCACCGGTGAGCAGGTTCCTCCCTTCCAGAGAATGGCTCACTTTATAAGACACATCTTCCTTGTGAACTGACAAGTCCGTTGCTGCGCAATTATTTTAAGGTCACAACCAGAAAAGCATTCGAAGATAAATATACCAAGGATGTGTTCCCCATCCTGCTTATACTGAACATCCATCTACAAAAGAATCTTGGCATCGGGGGCTGGAGAGATGGCTCAGAGGTTAAGAGCACTGGCTGCTCTTCCAAAGGTCCTGAGTTCAATTCCCAGCAACCACATAGTGGCTCACAACTATCTATCTGTACTGAGATTTGGCGCCCTCCTCTGGTGTGCAGGCATACATCGAGGCAGAATATTGTATACATAATAAATAAATAAATCTTTAAAAAAAAAAAAAGAATCTTGGCATCAAAGAAAATCTACTTGGTGAGGCCAGAGGTTCAGGTGTCTTTGTGGAAGGACAGCCTGCGGCAGGGTCTGGGCCTGGTAATATTTTAACCCAGCTGGGTGATCCAAGCAGGTACTTCCTGCTTGACTGGGGGTTGGTAGAGTCTGGGAGGCAGGCTGTGCCATGCAGGACGGACCCAAGGGACCCTATACTCTGGCTGAGGTGGGCATGAAGCAGTGGGGATGCGGATGGGAGCTGTCATCTTGTGGTGGGAGCTGGTGTGGGGCAGGTGGGGCTGCTGTGAGCTAGAGATGCTGAGGAAGGGCTGTCTGTTCATCCTGTCCGAAGCGAGTGCCCTGCTTGAGTGGGGGTGCAGACTGCAGGTCATTTACTCTCCCCTGGCATTTAGCAGGCAAGGAGGAGTAATTTTCCTCCCAGTGTCCTGGCTGGGTTCCAATTTGGGTGATTACATTCTGCCTGCTTAAAATTCCCCTCTCTTGTATCCAGGGCAGAAGCAATTCTTCCAGCCCTCTCCTGCTTGGGAGGAGGGGGAGCTGAGACTCCAGGAATCAGCCTTGCCTCCCCCCAGCACTCAGTATGGAGGCTTGCTCTACACACCCTGCACATCCTTGGCCGTGGGGACCGGAGAAGCCCCACTGGATTGAACCTGTCAAACATGTGTGAATTTTCCAGAAAAAATTCTCTTTAAGGGGATGAGGTAGGGGTGAGTGGAACTCAGTGTTTGAGGAGCGAGTCCTGCCCTGGGCGGAGCTTCAGTCCCTCCCCTCCCCACTTGTGTCTGGATTTCTTGGTACCGTGGCATTCTAGAATATAGAGCGACTTCTTTTCGTTTGGGTGCTGTGGGGAATGGAGCAAGACAACAGCTTGAGAATCCAAATTATTCTACAGATCAACATGACCCGGGAGGAGAAAAAATGTTTTGACTATTACACTAAACAAACCAGGCTGGGTGTCAGAGAGGCTGGGCCAGCAGTGTGAATCTTCGCTGGCTTCATTTGCTCTCGTCCTGAGTGGATCTATTGACTAAAGTACGTGGGGCCTTTCACACATTTGCACCAAGTGTCTTTTTAACACACATGCATGTGCACGTGGACACGTTGCTCCATGTAGGCCAAACACGCAATTGTGTCCCTTCCCTCCTCATTCTCTCCCTCGACTTTTCAGAAGTCCCTTTTTTTTTTTTTTTTTGAGATAGGATTTTTTTCTCTGTGTAGCCTTGGCTGTCCTGGAACTCACTCTGTAGACCAGGCTGGCCTTGAACTAGAGATCTCCCTGCCTCTGCCTGCAGAGTGCTGGGATCAAAGGTGTGTAACCCCACCGCCCAACTCATCTCCTTATATCCATCTACCCATCTGCAAGAATCACAACTGACCCCTGGCTGAACAAAGGGCTGTGTTGTGTGACAAACAGGGAGTGCTCTACCATGGAGACAAAGTGTGGAGACTCCTGCGTGCAATGTCGCGAGGACAGCTTCCCCCCTCACCAAGTCCATACGATACAATTTACAACAGTGTCAACACACAGCTGAATTAAAAGCCCAGACATTCCCTGCCGAGAACGCCTGCATCTCTGTACGTTCTCATTCACGTGCCTGCCACACTCTTGCCCTCAACCTCACCATCAGGCGGCTTAAGACTTAGACGGTTTGGACCATGTTCCTATCACTTTGGTGCCTGGATTGAAATAACATGACTACAACTCCCTGCGTCTTCTCTTACTCATCCAACCTTAGTGGAACAAACAGCCCGGGCTGTATCTCCACTGTGGTCTTCTTCCTGCTGTTCTTCCCAGAAACCAAAGGAACACTTTTGATATGTAAACCTTTGGCATTTTGGAGGTGTGTTCGCACACCTGGCCCCTCAAGGGTGTAGGGAGAACCTGTATGCTGGTGTCCCCTTCCAGAGAAGCCTGCAAATGTTCCTGCCACTGCAACTGTAGTCTCCTGGAAATAGTGCCCCACTGGTGGACAGCCTGCTTAGCCCTGTGGGTTAGCACTTCAGATGAGCTAGGCTGAGGCATGCCCAACTTGCGATGGCTGGGAGTCCTGACCTACACTGGGGCCACCCGAGACCATCTACTTGCCAAGCTTTCTTTTATTTTTTCTTTTTTTTTTCTTTTTTTTTTTTTTTTTTTGATTTTTCGAGACAGGGTTTCTCCGTAGCGTTTGGTTCCTGTCCTGGAACTAGCTCTTGTAGACCAG